>NW_024543060.1:79650000-80250000 GCF_018167655.1 Microtus oregoni | reverse complement strand
CAACGTATGTCCTAGTTCAGGTTCAACTGTTTTTTTTTTTCCCCGAGTATCCATTTGCTTTAGAAAAGCTATTGTTTTCTATATAAATATGTATTATTTTTTCCAAATGCGTTGTGTCCTTCACGGCCATTTGTTTCTAAATACTTTAGTATGTCTTTCTTAAGGAGAGAATAATTTCTTACCTATCAGCAAGATACTTTCAACTCTAGTAAATTTAGCCATTATATGTTAATGCATTGGCAGTTTTCAGTTTTATCCTTCTGTGTTTTCATTTCTCTGACTCTAGTAAAGGTCCATCCCTTGATCATGATTTATGATTTAATTTTTCAAGATTTATTTTTAGTGTTTTAAATTGTGTGTGTGCATGCTCACACATGCACACACACAAACACACATGCATGCTCACGAGTGCAGGTTCCCGTGGAGACTAGAGGTATTGCTGGACATGGGTGCTGAGAATTGAACTTGAGGCATGGGATAGAAGAACAACTCCTAACTGCTGAGCTGCTCCCTCTCGCATAGCATGATTTTAATATCAAGAAGAGTGATTTCCCCACAGATACTGTAGTCCCGTTAATTTATCTGGCTATGGGGACTTTGAAGAAGTAATTCAGTTCAGATTGCGAGATGAGAAGATTAGCCTGGAAGAAATAGTTAGGTTAAGATTTTATTATCAAGTGGGCCCAGCCAAGGCCCTTGCATCCTTATCAAGGGATCTGCTGTGTCTGAGATTGAGAGGGAAATTTGCAAATGTTCTAGTGCTGGCTTTAAAGATGAAAGCGGTGGCTCCGGGAACACTGGCTGGCTGGTGGCCTGTAGGAACTGGAAAGGGCAGGGCAAAGTCCTCCCTGAGTACCTGTGAGTGACTTACCTTTACCTCAGTAAGATTTGTCCTGAATGTCTGGCCTCCAGAACTGTTGAAGAAACTCCATCTTGTCTACCAGCTCTGTGGTAGTTTGTTCTAGCTACAAGAGAAATCAGCAGATCGTAGCATGAAGTTCCCTTCAGAAGTCCCTGCTCAGTCTTTCTTTGTGTTTATGGTAAAGTGTCCCCTTTCAAGTGTGACCCATAGTTCCTACTGATTCTGCCGAATTGATGCAGTCTAAGCCAGGGTGTCTCTTGCTGGCACTTGCTCAGATTGTCCCTCCCGAGGCTGGAGTGTACGAATGTCATCTCCCACAAGGCAACTTGTTTCTCTCACCTAGTGAAGATGTTCAACTGATTCCTGTGCATTTACCCATTAACAGCCTTGGAGACACCTTAAGCCCACGTGAACACTCTGTTCCTTATCAAAGTTCATAACGATTGACCTTTATTGCCCGAGCTAATCTCTACGGTTACATGGTTACATCTTTTTCAGTTTTGGTTTGCTTGTTTTGGTGCTTGAGAGCAGACCCAGGATTGCGGTTATGCCGGGCACACTGAGTCACAGGCCCAGTTCCTAAAGGAGCAGCTAAGAGGGAAATGATTGATTGAGGACCTCTATCATTATGGGGACAGTACACTGCCTAGCTGTCTTTATCTGTAGCTTTCATCTATGTCTTCCTCCATAACTTTCCTCGGGTACATGCAGGTTCGCTCTGAGGCTCTTTGACCGTCTCTTTCCTCCTTCTTATTGTCTCCTTCGGTTCCTGGTTTAACAGGGTGACTTAAAAATGATCATACAACTGTGGCTCTATCCCTCCTTCGTATGTACTGACTGGCTTCCCTTTCATCTTCTGAAACAGGAAAAGGCATTATTCCAACAAGGGCTCAAAATAAAGTTTCCTGATGGGTTCCAGGGCTATTTGATTGGTAGTCTTCCCCTAGCCCACAGACATTGCAAAAATGAAGGAAGTCTATACATACACGTTGTTTTCATTTGTTGTGCTGATCTTCACCTGCAGTGGCTTCTGGGGGGGGCATTTAGTAAATCTTTGATGGAAGGATACAATGAAAGGAAGTAGAAGCATTCCCTGACACGTAATCAATCACCTGTGATCCTTAAGGTCCCAGGTGATGCAGTATCTGAACCTCCGCAATGCTCCTATTTAGTCTTCAAATTTGTTCACATCCCATGAGGTCTTCGTTGTAAGAGTTTTTAGTTGTGCATTTGAGTCTCCTAGTCTGTTTGTATGGAATCATTTCTGCTCAAGAACTATCTCGTTCTCATTTGCAGAAGGCTGAGCTGAGAGCCAAACCCCTAAGCTTGCTGTTTACAATCCATAATCTCCACAATCTTGCCTTGCTCTGGTATTACCCATGTTTCCTCCGCACCAACTCTCTTACCCCAGCCTGAGGTTTCACTGCCCCCTGAAGTCCTACCTGTTCTCCACTTTTGTGCTATGCTGATTGCTGCTTCCCCTTTCTAGGGATGTCCTTTCTTCTGCCCACTTATCCTACCATGGAATTGTGGCTATCTGGGAACTGAACATTTGATAGCTAATGGCTATTTTAAAAGTAGTTTAAGGTCTTTCTCTTTCCTTTTTAATATGGGACCCTAGGAAAATGATGCTGAAGACACAGTGGTCAGCAGCACTAACACCATGTGCGCGCTGAAGGAATATTGTCTTTTAGCTCATTATCTCTTGATTTCTGTGGAATTCCCAAGAAGGTCTTCATTGTGGGTATAATATCATAATTCTTAGAAGGCAACTGAAGTATATGGGGTTATGTGCTCATCTCAATGTGTTGTGATGTATGGCATGTACGTAATAATGGTCACCATCATCACTGTCATTATTATTATCATTAATTTGGTGGGTCTCAAGCTCGAAGTCCTCCTGCCTCAGCCTCCCAAGGGCTGGCTGCTGATTCACGGGTGTGCTACCATGCCCAGATGTTATGACTCTGTTGTTGACCCCTTTGTTTATTCTGTCTTAACTACAGAAAGAGCAGGGGTGGCCTCTTCACCTTGTTGTATTCTTTTCCAGTCTTTAGATATAGTACTTCTTCTTTCCATTCCCTAGATATAGTACATTCCCACATATAGTACTTACTCAGAAACCACTTACCAGACAACGTTTAATTTAATTGTAGTGAAAATGCCAGATTTCTGAGTATTGAAGAAGCCTATCTTACCATACTGATAAGGATGCCCATGTCCTTTTTTAACAATAGGGGACTCAAACTTAACCAGGAAAAGGAAGGGGGGGGGGAAAGAAAAGGAAGGGAAAGGAAAGGAAAGTAGAAAGGAAGGGAAGGTAGGTCCCTTTGTTGGAGGATAAGGAAAAACAGCTCACTGCCAAGGGCCTGGGCATGTGTGTCTTTCATGGGGACAGTGGTTGCAAGGCTACCAGGTTTTCCCTTCCTTGTGTCTGATTCTCTGTAGATTTTCCTTGTGTCTGTGCAGAGTGCTTCTTTCTTGTTCCACAGCTGTCTCAGTCCCTAAATTGACACAATAAAGTTTAGCCGGACTCAAAGACTATTAATTATAGCTCTGATCACCACTACTATTGTGGCAGAGATTTTTCTTATGGGCTTATCTGAATCAGGTGTCTACTGTCATCATAAGACATGTCCCTGTCCATATGGATTTAGACAGTCCACCCCTGTGATATGATACTTACTTTAGAAATTAAATTTAGCTAAGTAGATAAGCAGGCTTATCTCTTCACCTACTTTAACCTTCCATCTAGACAGAAAGTATTACTTTAAATATTTTATTGAGAAGTTCTCCTATAGCCTAGGATGACCTCAAACTCACTATGGAGCCAGCAATGACCTTAAATTCCACATCTTCCTATTTCATCATCTTGAAGTATTGGGGTTATAGTCCCATGCCTTCAATACCTGCCTTAAGAAAGGGTTTCTTAGCCGGGCGGTGGCGGCACACGCCTTTAATCCCAGCACTCGGGAGGCAGAGGCAGGCAGTTCTCTGTGAGTTCGTGGCCAGCCTGGTCTACAAGAGCTAGTTTCGGGATAGGCTCCAAAGCTACAGAGAAACCCTGTCTCGAAAAACCAAAAAAAAAAAAAAAAAAGTGTTTCTTAAAAATGAAAGAAAAGAAAGAAAGGAAAAGAAAAATGGATAAACTGGGCCCTGTTTAGAACATGTAACCAAATTACTGTCTGATAGAAAACAAAGAGCCACGTGTAATCCTCACTTCTTGTGTAGCTGCATTTTAAAAAAAAGTTTAAAAGAACAGATACAATTGAATGGAATAAATTATATTTAACTTGTAATATTCAAAATGCAATCATTTACTTTAAATGTAAAATTATCACTAGAATAGTATACCTTCCTTTCATTATTGAAAATCCTCTGCACATTTTATACCTACAATAAATTCCACTTCAGACACTAAATGTTCACCGTGCATGCTGTTACAAGTAACCACAGATGGGGGTCGACTCCAGCAGTTGCCAGGACAAATGAAACAGATCCCTTTATTTCACAGAGGGAGGGAGGGAAGCCCTAAATTCTTGCCTAGAATTCCAAGTGAGGTGACTGTACCTAAGAATTGAGTTCGTGACCTTAGGGCTCTGCTACCTCTCGGCGATGTGTCCCCCTTTGCTATTTTGGGTCTGGCTCAGGAGCCGTTTCTAGTCCTGTCCCAAGAAATAGCATGTGTTTACATTGCTTGTTTGAATACCATCTTGGTCAGACTGAGTATTGCCCATCTCTTTAATTCTAAAGAGAACATGCAAACTGAATGGAAAAGCACTGAAGATCCAGACGAATTGTTCAGAGGAGGACTCACAGAATCATCCCCAAACCCAGATCATCTACAAGGAGTTAAGTTTTGGGGAAGACTCTACTAACCATGGAAAGACATAATCTTTTACAGCGTGCTATTTTAAGGAAACATTAGATTTTCCCACTCGTGGAATCATATTGCTGTGGCCAAGAATTAGAAGCTGGGTGTGTGCTTCTTGTGAATACCATTCAAATTTACTAGCTAGGGCTTTTCTCCCTCAGAATCTGATTGATAGTAATATTCCAAATTTCAGCTCACTAAGAAAGTACATAGCTACCAAGTATACCAAGTATGCTTTGTTTACTGTGAAACCCTTCTATTTTTATTTCTTTTTTATGTTTTTTCAAGACAAGGTTTCTCTGTAACTTTGGAGCCTGTCCTGGAACTAGCTCTTGTGGACCAGGCTGGCCTCGAACTCACAGAGATCCACCTGCCTCTGCCTCCCGAGTGCTGGGATTAAAGGTGTGCACCACCACCGCCCAGCTGAAATCCTTGTATCTTATATGGGGCACAAAGAGATTGTGCTTCTCCAACTGATGGAGAATAACGTGTCAGATTCTGAGGGGACAAAATATTCAGACTTAGCAACCCCTAAGGTATTTCTACCACATTTTCATCACGCATGGCTCAGATTGACTGACTGATGCCACAGAGCTGTTCCATCACACAGCTTACGGAACCCACGCATCTTCTTTTCAACATTCGCCTGATTGTAGGTCTGCGTGGGTGTTTTCATCATTGCCACTGCCAAGTATTCAGCTCCCACTCGTGTTTAGAATACTGACAATTATATTTGCCTTTCGTTGTATCTTTCGTTTAGTCGTGTGGTGAAATCATGTTATCTGGTGCCCACGGTCCACTCAAATCCCTAGGAAAAGTCGTAGCTAAATCAGTAGTGGTAGTGATCCGCTCCTGGTCCAGAGATGGTGGTTTAAGGTCATGCAGTCAATTAGCATTTTCGATTAATACGGGTACAAATATGTAGGAGTAGCCAACACATGATGCTCCAGGAGCCTCAGAAAGACCCACTCTAATTAACCTCCTACCACCTCTCAAATGAAATACTTAGAGAATGGAAATCGGAAGGTGACAGGGAGGAAGGTAAGATTATATGCAGTATAGAGGCAAGGAAAAACGCAGGCCAGTTTTCCTATTGAAAGCAGTTTTCATTTCTTCTTTTGATGGATGTATGTATGGATTAGAAAAAAAAGACAAAAAGCAAACCCAGTCGAGTCAAATGATGTGTCCTTCAGCTATGTGAATATTTCTATAACATCTTGCATTGCTGTTAACTTTCCTCACCCTTCACATTCTTTGAGTCAGCGAGAACAGTCTGTCTTCTAATAACGGCTGTGAGTTAATATTTACTTTTAAGCATTAAAGTTTTAAATGGCCCCGGAAAAATAAGAAGTTGCCTTAGTGCCATTTTCAGGCAAAGCAGAAAGGATTCTGTTTGTGAATTTGACAACACTTAATCAGCTATTTCATAACCATAATCTTGGAACAATTGAACAACAGACTTCCTCTGGCCTCACGAATGAAATGCTTAGTGCACTCTGTCTTGTTCTCCTTGCAAATCATTGACTACATTTAATTAAACAGAAAAAAGAAGAAGGAAAAGAAACTGCTTGATGTTCCAGTCAAAACTGGTCATCCATTGCCCTCCTTTCTCCCCCTCATCCTGTTCCTCCACATTCTGTCTCTCCACCCCCTAGTAACCCCCCCCCCCCATGCCTTCCCAGAAGGAAGGTGGAAAGAGGCTGACAGTGAATATGGATTTGTTTGCTTTGGTTGTCTCTCCAGTAGATCCAAGAGTCTTACAAAGCCCCTGCATAGCTGTGTGAACAGATTAGAGAATGTGTAGGGTTGAGTTAAAGATGCTGTCTTCGCAAGAGAACCCTGGTACAAACAATAGTGACTGTTGAATAAAATATAGCAAGGGCTTAGAAATGGGTGAGTTTTTAGCAGGTGTCCAGAGATGTATCTAGCAAGCCTGGCGTATGGTGGCGCGTTTTCTCTAATCAGTGCTTGGGAAACTAAGGCAGAAGGATCACAAGGTGGTCATTCATCTGAACTTCACAGCAAGGTCCTATCTGCGTAGCAGGGTGGGGAATGGGGATAAAAAGGAAAGAAATGAATGAATGATTTTTTGTTTGTTTTTTGTTTTTTGAGACAGGGTTTCTCTCTGTAAAAAGCCCTGGCTGTCTTGTAACTTGCTCTGTAGACCAGGCTGGCCTTGAACTCACAGAGCTCCATCTGCCTCTGCCTTCCAAGTGCTGAGATTAAAGGTTCACCACTACCACCTGGCTGATAAGTGAATTTATGTCAAAGAAGTTGTTATTATGAAGACAAGTTGTCCCTACGTTTGAAAAGATAGACCTTGGGAAAGCCTATTACTCGGACTTGATTTAAGTCTGGGAAAATGAAAGAAGTCTTAACTAACTAGAAAGGAGAAGATGAAATGTCATAAGTAGAGCTGAACAGAGGGCATCGTAAGTCTTCTCAAATTTCTCCAGGTTAAAAACAAGAAATGAATGAGCATAGTCTTCCACTGTAGCCAGGGGGTCTTGGGAGGGGGTACAGAAAGAAAGTAGAGAGAAGGAACACTTTTTTTGAAGAAACAACCTCAGGATAAAAGGGGTGCCTTGGTTCAAAACAAAGGGATTTAACTGTGTCAGAAGATCCAAGAGGATAGGCACAAATATCGGCAGCAGAGAATAAAAAGGAAATTTGTATAGCTGTAGCTGATTGCACAGGTTGGTGATGGCCGTTTTACTGTATAAATGGTCTTGTAGTGTGTCTGCTCCAGAGCTTGCCTATCGACCCAATAGGAGACACACTCACAGAGTGGATCATGAAAGACTGACAGCTTTGAAACCAACTTGTTGACAATCCAAGTAGGAACTTGGAGAATTTGCAGTCTTCATAGTGAGGGCTTGCTTACATATATGTGCACTGTGTGTTTGCCAGGTACCCTCGGAGGCTAGGTCATTGGGGTCCCTTGGAACTGGAGCTAGAGATGTATGGGAGCTGTCCCGAGAATGCTGAGAAGTAAACCCGTGTCTTATGCCAAAGCAACTTGTGCTCTTAACCAGAGTCAATTCTCTGGCCGCTAATTAATTCATTTTTTCCATCCATTCATCTATCCTTTTAGTGCATAGTTTCTGAGCAACCCCACACGCCCCAGAATACGCTGCAGTAGAGGCCCCATAGATAACAAGACATTAATTCTAGACCAGAGTGCAGCTGGGCCTGATCACAGCTTCTCCTTGCTATCTAACAACTGGACAGAACTGGCTCTCTGAGCTGAGCCTGCTGGGCGCCGTGTGCCGCTATCACAGCCTTGAAATTTTAGATAGTTTTTGAGCAAACTGTGGAATGGTACTTTTGAACAAGGAAAACACTTTCACCTTGCGCTCCCCTCCCACACACAACACAGCTGGTACTGCCAAACGAGGCTGAAGGGCTTCTATTTAGCCCTCAACCCATGTGCCTGCCCGTGTAATCTGTCTGCTCAGAAGCCTTGAAACCTATCGAGACCTTTAGGTTAATTTATGTTAGCCTTGGAGTTCCTTCAGAGCTAAGACTCCCCTTCCCAGTAACTGTTGGTAATTCCTAAAACACCAACCTGTATCTAATGCTCTTGGGGGTGGGGATCACCGTGAGTAAGCCATAAATAATCTTCTGTAGAATTTAAGTCCATTCATAGATGAACTTTGTGTGGGTTAAGGGTTAGCTCTTATTGGCTTCATTTTCTCCCGTGGAAGGGAAAGTCATAGACCATTTCCTCTGATCTCATGCATTCTGGTTTTTTGTTTTGTTTTGTTTTTTGTTTTTTTTTAAATCTGGCTGGAGCAAGACAAGAGTTGACCTGCTGTGTTCTAAGGAAGTCCTTTGTCCTGCAGTAGGTGACTAACTCGGGTGACAGATAGATGTGAAGAGCCCTCTGGCTCCCTTGCCCTTTATTCATGGATGTTTGGTCTTCTCTTTGAATGTCTTCCAGCCCAGCCACTGTTGGTTACGAGATATGGTAATACAGTTGTCACTCAGCTTGACTGACCTTCTGGACAAGTTTTCAAATATTTCCGAAGGCTTGAGCAATTACTCCATCATAGACAAGCTTACGAAGATAGTGGATGACCTCGTGGAATGTATGGAAGAAAATGCACCTAAGGTAACGTGATAGTCATTAGAATTCATTCTTTTTATACAGCTCTTAAGACCTTTCCTATCCAATGGTATTGGTGGGATGGGAGCCTCCTGATTTGGTGCTATTTTAAATGTACACTTTTATTTTAAAACTAGTCAGAGTCCATAATCTGTAGTTCTACTGCAATGCTGAAATGAATATTCGGGCCTAAATGTTGCCACCTAAGGTGAAAATACAGTATCTTCGTACTGTAATGCTAAAAACAATTTTGGTTTTGCTTTTATTTTCATCTCATACCTCAGTGGAGTTCATATCACCTTCCCGGTAAGTTTCAAATGTATTTAAACCCAATGTTGCCCTTGGAGAACTCAGACCGCTTACTCTGCTCTCTGTGATGTAATTAGCATACACTGAACAACAGCAGTACACTTGGGTTCCTCCTGTCATTGTAGAATCGTTGGTCCATCTTCAGGGTCTGGACAGGACCCTAGTGTGGCTTCTGCTCCTGTGGGATAGTAATGGACCCCAGGACTTAAGGAATTAACAGTAAGGAGTTCACGTTCTAAGTCTGTCACTGATCAGCTTTGCCTGTCTTAACTTTTTGCTACTTTAATTTCTTTATTCCTAAAATGGGGCCCAGGGACACAATCTCTCTCACAAGTATCAACATAGAATGTCTCTGATGAGTGCTTTTGGGCCACATGCAGCGAAACAAATGTGGACGCATCTTGGTATTGTTATTTGTAGTACTATCTCTGTAATAGACTAGGTTTTGGAGGATCTAATTCAGTGGTTCTCAATCTGTAGGTTGTGACCCTTGGGGAGCATCCCCTTTTTACAGGGGTTACGTATTAGATATCATACATATCAGATATTTATGTAACCGTTCATAATGGTAGCAAAATTGCAGTTATGAAGAAGCAACGAAAGTGATTTTATTGATGGGGGGAGCACCACAACGTGAGGAACTGTATTAAAGGGTAACAGCTATAGGGAGGTTGAGAACGAGATCCAACTGGTTAGAAGGCTCATCTAGCCAGTTTGGCCTATTGGATGGACTTGTAGAAGTCTGAACACTTTTTTCTTTAAGCCCTGAATGTTCTCTCCCTGTTCTCACCAAAACTCTAGATACTCTTAAGACTCAAATCCTACTTAACACTGTCTCTGCTTGGTGTTCTTGTCATTAATAATCTCTTCATGACAGTTGACCATTTCTCTTGTTTCACAAAAACTTGAGATCCACGATCTTAACATTGACTTCTCTACACACTACCTGTTACTATTGCGGCTAGAATGTCGTTTCATTCATAGCAAGTAAAAATCACAAAAGAATGGGTACCTCGCAAGATTATCACAAGGGAAATAGTATGTATATTGAGGATTAAAAGATGACTCGTGTTTAATGAATGGCAGTGTTGGATAAAGCATCACAAATAACAAAGAATGTGCATTTGCTAACCACGACATTTTTATTGGGGCCCCAGAAATTATAGATGTGTGCTATTGATACTATATAATATTAATTGTTTATGTGTTCCTAACGGAGAGCTATGATTTGAATCTGTAAGCTTTATATAAGCCAACCATACTCTTTCTATTCTTCTGAAGTGTTTCTTTCATCCCCTGTCGTTTATGTTATAGTAACTTTCATACATGTAACAGTTGATTCCATTATTACTGAGAATACCACTGTTTAGTAAGCCACACATCCACTGATTGGCACAGGGTGGCAAACACTGCTGCTATAGTTTTTCTCTGTCTTATGATATGTGTGCATGAGAGTTTCAGTAGGATATTTCCCTGTGAGCAGAATTTCTTGATCGACGTAGTATAAGAATTTTCTGTGGGACTGTGGAGATGGCTCAGCAGTAAAGAGCAAAGGCAAATATAATAAGGCAAATATAAATCAAGTATAATATTATATATAATATTATATGATTATATTATATATAATAATATATAAATCAAATATAATCAGGCAAAGGCAATAAGCTTTTCAAGTTTATTTAGTTTCTAGAACCCATGCCGAGTAACTCATAACCATCTGTAATTCCAGCTCCAGGGGATGTGATATCCTCTTCTGGACTCCATGGATGGCCATCTGTACTCATACTTGCATATGCCGCCAACCCCCTCAACACATATGTACAAATAATTAAGAAATAAAAAATTAAAATAATTCCCTTCAGTTCAAATCCTTTCTATATTTGGACTGCCCAGATGGAAATTCTTGGAACATGTTTTCTGGAGGAGTCTCTTAAACGCTAACACTTAATGGGTGTGGTGATGCACTCCTTCAATCTCAGCACTTGGGGAGGCAGAGGCAGGCAGATCTCAGAGTTCAAGGCCAACCTGATCTACAAATCTAGTTCCAGGACAGCTATGGCTGTTACACAGAGAAACTCTGTCTCAAAAAAAAAAAAAAAACAAAGAAAAACATAAATAAATAAATGCTAACATTCATACTTTAATAGGCATATTTAAAAATTCTTAATTTGGGGGGATCATTTTACGTTCCTTTTGTATTTCTGCCTCCTCTAGTTGCTTTGGTCATGAGTTGAATCTGAGACTGATCTGATGTGATCATTATCCTCTATCCAATTCGAGTTGTGTCTATTAGAACAGCTGTTCGAAACTGTCCGCTTGTAGAATTCAAATAGTTTATCTTTGAGGGCACGGTCCGTAGTCCATTGTCTTGATATCAGTGAAAACTTCGAGTTCTTTGGAAAATAGAATCTTATTTATTTCGTTGATTTATTTCTTGGTCTAGAATGTAAAAGAATCACCGAAGAGGCCAGAACCCAGGCTCTTCACTCCTGAAGAATTCTTTAGTATTTTCAATAGATCCATTGATGCTTTCAAGGACTTTATGGTGGCAGCTGACACCAGCGATTGTGTGCTTTCGTCAACAATAGGTCCCGAGAAAGGTAAGACATTTAAGCATTTCTGTTTTAAATGTATGCAGACAGCTGGGACTTCTATTAAGACTCTATTTCTGAATCAGCTGGATGTATTATGATAGTAAGACCATATCTGTTTTTCCAATAAAAAAAAAAACCCAAGTATCGATGACCACTAGTGATTATCATCTATTAATTGTTAGAGATATGTCAATTTCCAAGGCAAAAACAATACTCACTATTTTTAAGTGGAAGAATTGTGTGAGTTAACAATGCACAATGGTGGCTCACATTTTTTTCTTACCTGATATTTGTTAATAGAGTAGAATTCTGTTATTCTTCATTCCCAGTGTCCCTACTCTTCACTTCTCAGATCTTTTCCTTAAGACTTGAATCCCACTCCTCACCGGCTCGTTTGAATCCCTATTCTCCCTGAGCTGGGTCCCTATGATAGAACTAACATACTTGCTTTCTTTCAATATGTGACAAATTACCAACGGCCTTTCGTTATTCACATTTCTGAACCTGTGTATTCGTGCCATAAATCATTGTTCTGCAAGATGGCTATAGTGGATTTCTTGATAAAACCGAGTAACGGGACTAAGTATGAATAAGTAGGAACTGGATGGTCTAGATTTGGGGAGCAGGCCCAGCACGTGCTCTGGTATGGCACATCACCTTTTGGGGAACTCTGTGATTCATATCAATCACCATGGTAACACTGACGCGTTATTGCTTTCTATTTAGATTCCAGAGTCAGTGTCACAAAACCATTTATGTTACCCCCTGTTGCAGCCAGCTCCCTTAGGAATGACAGCACCAGTAGCAGTAATAGTAAGTACACGCACCTGACTTAATGCATGCACGGCTCCAAGTAGCCTCTCTAGGAGTATTGCATGGCCCTTAAAGACATTTCATACACTATTGCTAATCATACTGTTCTGTTACCGTTATTCCTTGTATGGTCTTCCTGACAATTAAATATCTGATTGATAGACTTGGATTTCCCTGGAGTTTTAAGGTAATGATGAAGGAATTAGGCCAATAAACTTTCTGCTAAGATTATTTTAAATAAAGCATGAAATTAATTGTAGAAATATGATGAAGACTTTTTTTTTTATAAAATCATTGTAGGCTTAAAATAAACTTTGTGGAGACTGTCCCGGGCCAGAATGGGGTTTTGAGATTTAAAGTATTTGTGCTAAGTCTCTCTCTTCACATCCAAGGGTATTTTCAGTTTTGTGTCTCTGTTACGACCACATGTTTGGGAAATTGCCGACATTGTCATTTTGCCCAAGAATGTATGTTGGAGGAGAATGTAGTCGTTTCCCTGAAATTTCAGTCCTCTCCACCCAAGAGCCCAAGTTCCTTTAAGACTGTGTCTTATTTTCAAATCTGTGCAACGAGAATTACAAAGGCTCTTGAATATACTGTGTATATACTTTGCCCTCGTTCCTTTACAGATTTATAGTAACTTATGTCATTTTAAAAGAAAAATCATCTATACATTTCACAGGATAGACTTTTAATACATCCTATGGAAGGGTGGTGCGAGAGCTCACAGGCTGGCAGTCTACAGTGTCTGATGTTGCTGGACAGTCTCCCGAAACCTAAAATGCTGAACTGCATGTTTAACACATTGGATCTGACGAGTTTCTCATGCGTGTGTTATCTTAGGGCTCTCCTATTCGTCTGTTCAAAGAAATCACTTTTAACATCTTAGACCATCAGTTCTTGTCTCGTTGATATTAATATTTACTGTTTCCATCCTCCTTACTTTGTTTCTAACATACTCAACCTGTTCCAGATTCTAAAGCTGGAAAAACTGCGAAGTTGATTTTAAACTAATTTCTTTGCCTTAATGGGTAAAAGTTCCTTTGTATGCACTGGTGTTGCTGATTCCCATATGTTTTTGTATATTGGGTTTCTATGGTTTTTCAAAAGTATGCATACATGCGTGGTTTTTTGGAAACAAATTCCTAATGTGTAACCAGGCTTGCTATCTGCCTGTCTCAGTTTCTGAACTGAGTATTCCAGTAAGGGTACCACACCCAGCTGCCTCTGCTGTTTCAACTCTTTATATTTAATGTCGTTGTTGTGGATAAATTTCCCCCTTGCTTTCTTGCTCCAGTTTTTATTCCCTCTTTTTTCATTCTAGCCCCTTTCTTCTGAGGGATCCATTTTATTTCTGTTTGATATGCAGCATCTTTTTGTGTTATTTATAGTGATCTGAGGAGCTAACATACACATCTTAACTTGTAATATTTTTTAGAGTTATTATTGGTGTACTTCAGGAAAAAAAAAAACATGGACCTTACCTGACCCGATCTATTGTGTTTATGAAATGTCATACCCTTCAGTCATAAATGCTCATATTCAGAGTTTTCAAACCGTTGTTCTAAGCAACTCTGTATCCTTGCAATAAAAAAAAAGTGTGTCATCTTTTATGCTATTTTCATACCTCCCATTTCTTCCTCAATCCAAGTTTCAACCTCACATTAATTCTTCTCAGGAAATAGAACCCCTTCGGCATTTTCTGCAACACAGATCTATCCACAACACGCTTCTTGAGAAACATATGTAGTATTTGTTGCCTGTAGAGGTACTTTTTAGTAGATAGCAAATTCTGGGTTAGTAATTTTTTTCTTTTATTCTTTGAAAGGTAACACTATTACATTTTCTCTCTGCAGATAAGGTATCTGAGAGGCAAAACCAACCATTTTAGTTGCTTTTCTCCATGTACTTTATATTCCCCCCCTTTTTTAAATTCATGTGAAAGATGCTAATGACAGGTGATTTTTCTTGTATTCATTTTTCTTGATGTTTGTCTGGTTTCTTGAATTTCTGAGTTTACTTCCAATCCCAAAGCTAAGGAGAGTTTGCTCATAGGTGTGCAATTATTTCCTCCTTATTCTCTTGTTCCTCTTCTTCTGAGACAGCCGGTCACACATCACGTTGTTAGTTTGGTGTTGTGTTAGGTGTCACATGACTTGCATTGTTTTATTTTTCGTTCCTTTTCGCTTCTCTTAAGAAAAGATCTCACACAGCCCCAGCTAGCCTTGAGCTCACTGGTCACAGTTTGCTGATTCTCTGTTTCCACCTCCCAAGTGCTGGGATTGTCTGTATTAATTTTATGAAACCTCTTTATCATTGTTGATCTCAATGTATAATTTTCACTTCTTTGGTTTCCAATTTACTAAGGTTTTCTTCAACCTCCTCTGGACTGAATCTTACAGCCAGAGTTTCCTCTCATCTCTGATTTCTTTTTATGTTCTAGAATTTCTTTCTAGTTACTTCTTATGTTTTGGTGCTGAGATTTTCTATCTTTGTATCAAGACATTTTCTTTCTTTCTTTCTTTCTTTCTTTCTTTCTTTCTTTCTTTCTTTTTGGTCGAATATTCTTACCGCCTAAGTTGAACATGTATGTCATCTTAGCATTCAATCTCTATAGCTTTTTTTGTTTTCCTGATTGTGGCCAGCTATTCTCTAAACATCAGTAATTTTTTAACATATGCCACATATCATGACTGTTATATTGTTAGATGGCACCTGGGTTTTGTAGCATTCTTTTAGAGACTTGCATTTTGTTCGGTTAGTGGTTCCTTCGCTGATAGAGAAGCTTCATCTTCCTTTCCGAGCTTGTTTGAAAACTCTGTTAGGGACAAGGAAAGGGTAACAGCCTCATTCTTAGGGTTTGGGTTTTCTGAAATGTCTCTAGAGTACTTTGGATACTGAGCAATCTGGGCCGTAGACCTCCTTGTATTGCCGTGAAGACTATCAGTGTGTTTGCTCGGTAAGAGCTGTGTTCCTGCAAGCCTTTGCTATGTGTCTCCCTGCCCTTGTACAGGTTATTATTTGTCTGATACCTTAAAGAGACTCAGCAAAAGGTTTGTGATGCTTCTTGTTTGCACAGTTCATTTCCATCAAGTGCAAAGGTTCAATTCCACCCAAGTCAGCAACCCTGAACTCCCATCTCTCAAGAGAGCCTGGAGCCTTAGTGGAGTTGCATCTTCCCAGCCAAGAGAAGCCAAAATCAGTAATGGGTCTTTCTTGTATTTCTGTTGGTAGTCACATCTTGTACTGTTTGTGGCCTAATTGGTGAGAATAGTTGTTTCACAGAATGTGTGCAGGGTTATAATTATGGAGTTTGAGAAGGCTGTCACTCCTGATTTGAAGGAAAGAATTTCCTACTTTCTAACTTCAAAAACAACACCAACCACAACAGCAACAACAACAACAACAAAAAAAAACCATTCAAACAAACAAAAAAAGAAAACCTGGATGCAAATCCAAAAGCTATTTAAGACTCTCTCTCTCTCTCTCTCTCTCTCTCTCTCTCTCATTCTCTCTCTTCCTTTGTAAGGTGGACATCCTGGTCTATCTTTCTTTTCCTTCCCCATTCCCATTTATTTCACCCCTTTTTTTTCTTTTGTAAAACATAGGTCTTACATTCCACAGCTTGGCTAGGTATAATGTCACTCATATGTTAGATACCAGTCTTTTGTGGTGCTCACATTCTAAGAGATATGAATGAAACACCTATGTTTATGATATAAATCACCATAGAATTGTGAAATGTTTTTGCCTGTAGCATCAAGGAAATTGGTCTGTTTGGGGAAGAGTGGTCAGGAAAATTTGAAAAAAGAATCATAGTTTGTAGAGATAAGTGTTATAAGAAGGGGCTGAAGAGATGGCGCGATGATTAAGAGCACTGACTGCTCTTCCACAGGACCCGGGTTCAATTCCCAGCACATTCATGGCAGCTCACAACTGTAACTCCAGGATCCAACACCCTTACACAGGCATATATACAGGCAAAACACCAATAAAAGAAATGAAAAAAGGAAGGGTTATAAGTGGCCAAGCTGTGGTGGCACACACCATTAGACCTAGCACTCGGGAGGCAGAGACAGATGGCTCTCTTTCAAGGCTGGCCTGGTCTACAGGGTGAGTTCCAGGACAACCAGGGCTACATGTCTTGGAAAACCAAAAGCGAAGTTGAAGAAAGAAGAGGAAGAAGGAAGAGGAGGAGGAGGAGGAGTTCTAAACTGTGTCAATCAGAGGACCAGGGCTTATGAATGATGTGAATGGGCAGGGAGGAGTCATACTCAGGCCTACTACTGTCTATATGAATGGGATTATAGTTACAGAGTAAATAGTAGCATTCTTTATGCAAAGCCAGAGTGTTTTCAGAACCCTTGTCTGAGAGCCTTCTGAGCAGTGTTGAAATAAATAGTGCAGAAAGAAAGCCCTGCTTTGTGGTCAGCTGCACATCCCCTAGCTATCTGCTGTGAATCAGGATACGTGGACCCGCGAGAGCATGTTGAGTGACCTTGGGCAAGTGGCTTGCACTTTCTAAATCTTTAGGCTGGTGTGTGCTAATCCCTCCTTCACTGGGACTTCTGTGAATTTAAATGACTCAGTGTGCATTGCATGGAGCCATACTTAATGTCTAGTAAGAGTTAGTCATTCATATGGGAGCAGCTAGACCCTGTGGGATAATAGCACTGTGGGGCAGTGATGCTGAGTCTGGGATCTGAATCATTTGCCTGTTTCCAAAGTGGCGAGAGAGAGCCATTGTCAGGGAGTTCCTAAGAAGGCTAATTCCCTAAAAAGAAGCCAGACAAGATTAGCACAGATGTCTGTGTTCCAGGTGTTTTCCAGATGTTGATTGCTAGGAGATGTAACAAATGAATCAGTCCGTAAGCTGTTTCAAGCACGGGCAGGTTTTGGTAATAATGAGGGACAGTCCATGCTGTTGTGACCCAGGGACAGAGGATGACTCAGAATCTGTCTTGATCGACTCTCTCTCCCACAAGGTTTTGGCAGGCAATCTCTTGTAGAGACTAAAGCAGTGCTCTGTGATGTGCATGGGCTTTGGGTCAGCTACTCTTCCTGTGGGCTATGAGGCATCCAGTTCTGGTGGAGAAGTCACGGTGATGGTGCTGAAGTCTTCCCTGGTGTGTGTTAGTGTGAGCAACACTGACCTCTGCAGAAGAAATAGCATCCGTGCCTTTTTTTGGGATCCCTCTCCCTTCCTTTTCTATAGAAGGAACGCTGCTGCATTTTAGACTGTACAGCCTGTGTCTCCCAATAGTCCGAGGGTGCATGGTCCCAGTAGGCAATGGCAGCCATAGCTGGTCATCCTTCAAAGGGGATACAAACACAGATGGCCAGATTGTTTATTGGTAGGCAGTGATGCTGAGATTCCTGAAGCGGTGAAGTTGCTTATGATGTACGTCACTGCTTTGGTTATACTCAATCTGTCTGCAATGCAGGGGCTGCTTTGTTTGAAGAGGTAAATGCTTATTGGTCCCTAACCTAGGATGCCTAGAACGTGTCTGTCCCAAAGTCTGTCTGATGTCGCAGCCAGAACACTATTAACTCTGTCTTGAGGTAGTGTTAATATCATCTAAGTGGGTGGTACCCCTTCCCACAACTTCCGGCACAATCCCTGTGTTTTATGCTGAACGCCTACCCTTCGCATCCCCTCTCACACATGTGTGTGCATGAGCTCACAAGCAAACATGATGTTGGAAGTACAGGAGTCAGAGAATTAAAAAATTCCCTCCTTGTTGCTAACATGTGCAAGAGGAATAGCGGATCCCTGTTCTGGCTGTAGTGGATAAGACTGACTTCTTACATTTCAGGCTAAACCTATGAGCTTTCCCCTTATCAGCATGGGTTTACATGCACAGCGGATCTGTTCCTTTACAGTCATCTCTTGGAGGGGTGTTAGATGGTAAATACGTAATTTTAAGCTGACCTCGTGACCAAATTCCTGTTATAAGGTTAGCTAAAAGCAGTCACTTTAACCTTGATCTTAGTTTGAGTCCTGTAATTGTTGGAGATTTCTGATTTCTTTGAAAGGAAATTCCAAGCTAGCATAAGTGCCAATGTTTCCAAATAACTCAACTGTTCTCTGTGAGGCGTCCCATAGGAAAATCAAAGTCAGTCTCACTTTGTGAGGAAGAGGTTATTGTGAGACTCATTCAGCTTCTCAAGGAGAGGTATCAGCCCTCGGTGTCATTTGTTTTTGTCCTCAACGTGTTATTTCGACTGGGGTGACACTGGTGGCTTCAGCCAGTCTTCAGTGTGGTTTTGAACTTTCCGATGTAGAAAGGAGAAAGTCTGTTCCCCTGAGTGCACTGAGGATGTGAATAAGTAATGAGCCATAGTTTTGAGGCCGCTTAAAGTGTATATGCAGAATGCATTGAATGACTTCGTGTCTGCAGCAGACTAAACCTCAACAGACTGCAAGCAGGATCTGATGGTCCACATTGCAAGGCTCTTTAAAGTTGGCAGGTGGGGGAGAGTGATCAGAACGCTAAGGCCCAGAAGGCTAGATAATATTTGACAATTGATTAGAGAGGAAAGATTTGCTTGATGGTAGAAATCCTTCCTGCTTGGAAAAATCCCAAGCCCGTATTCCACATATGCATGAACCTTAACCACTTCAAGTCTCTTTCTTCTGCTGTCTGTTGGGTTTCTTTCTTTTTTTTTTTAAATGCTGGGGCATGTATGGAATTTATACTGCTTGCAAAAAGAGAATTCAACAGAAAAGCCTGCTTTTGGAAAACTGTGAGGGGTTGTGCACGTCAGTACGGAAGCCTTTGGGAACAACCACAGCCTGATGGGCAAACCTCCCAAATGCAGCAGCTGTCTTCACCACCGTGTTCTTTGAATCACAGGGAAAGCCGCCAAGTCCACTGAAGACCCCGGCCTACAATGGACAGCCATGGCATTGCCGGCGCTCATTTCTCTTGTAATTGGATTTGCTTTTGGAGCCTTATACTGGAAGGTGAGCCTCATACTGGAATTGCTATTCTTCCCACCCCATCAACAGCTTTACATGTTTGTTTGTTCATACCATCTACACATATGTACACACGATTGACATACCCCTATTTTCCAAGAAATGGTTCTATCGAGAAAAAAAAAGATCATTTTTATCATAGCGTAGAGCCTCAATGAAACTCAAGTTTCAGAAAGATTTCCATCCTTCTTCATTGTGCATTGGAGCAGTCCCGTAACTAAGTATGCACACTTAAGGGATGGGACCCAGTTTAACTAAATATAAGAAGGAATTAAATATATTGAGACTTATATTTGCTGTGCTTAAAAGCCAAACAGATATATCTATATGTGGCTGCTACTTTGAACATTCCCTCTTTTGTTCTCTTGCTGAAGTC
This sequence comes from Microtus oregoni, assembly GCF_018167655.1. Classification (NCBI taxonomy): domain Eukaryota; kingdom Metazoa; phylum Chordata; class Mammalia; order Rodentia; family Cricetidae; genus Microtus; species Microtus oregoni. The sequence continues at coordinate 80,230,082 of NW_024543060.1, read as the reverse complement.
TAAAATTTTGAAGGTGCTAAAACCATTATGACTTGACTTTAAGAGATAGCTTTTTCATTTGATCACTATTTATAGAATAGTCTAAAACTATTGAGTTGATAATGCTTGCACGACCTTCATTGCACGCACATGTGCACACACATTTTGCATGCTTAAGGAAAAGCACCTGGGACGGCACGTAGTTGCCGTTAGTGATGTAAGTGAAGACCGCTGACCTCAAACCTTGCAGCAGTCATTGGTGTTTCTGCAATCCATGCCATTGGTTTGTTTTTGCTTTTATTTTTCCCAGAAGAAACAGTCAAGTCTCACAAGAGCAGGTGAAAATATACAGATTAATGAAGAAGATAATGAGATAAGGTATTTTGTTCTCTGGAACCGTGTGTGCTCGGATAAGCTTGGTGTTGCCATTTCCCGCGCTGTGCATGATCGTAAACATCTTTAAGGGGTTGTTCATTGTTGGACCCCACCTCCCATTCAGTGTGTTCCCCGATCTTTGGCTGTTTCTGACTGTCCGCTGTCTTCTCAGTCCTACGCCTTTTCCTGTGGCCTAGCTGTCTCTGAGGGCACATTTGCCTGTGTTCTCTTTCCACAGACTCCTGTGTCCTTAGAAGCTAACCTTTTCTTGCCTGTGTCTGGTGTCTGTCTTATCCTTGTTGCCTGAATTGCTTTCACAGACAGCATACAGACAGCATATTCTTCATCAGCTCTTGTAGATACAGTCTTTGTCCTGTTGCTTTTTAAATCTCTGTGTGTGATTCAACTTCCTGGTCAAAACCCTTTAGAATGACTTTCTGGCAGTCTTAACATAACTTTTTTACTTCAGTCTGGTTTCTGCAGCCCTTAACTTTGCCCATTTTGTTTCACCTTTTATTTAAAGCTAAACAATGCCATTATTTTAAATGTTTTCCTATCTACTGTATCTGACCCAGATGACTCTTCCACCTCTCACCCCAGCACTTTGTTATATCTGCCTTCGATTATAATCTCCACCATAGTATTTTCTCTTATGTCTGTCTGTCACTGTACACACACACACACACACACACACACACACACACACACACACACACACAGAGAGAGAGAGAGAGAGAGAGAGAGAGAGAGAGAGAGAGAGAGAGAGAGAATATAAATATTATCGCTATATATTTTTAACTACTTCAGCTAATGATTGTGGGGCAATATTATACAGGCCACATCATCTTTCTTCTCTGTAGGACAGACATTAAGAGAAGCTTCTTACATGTTTGCATTAACCCTTCCCCACCCAGCAAATTTTTTGCTCCTGTATTTACTAACATTTCTAGATCAGCTTCTTACAGTGCGCTGCTGGTGATGACTTCAGAATCTCTCCAGAAGCAAATGAGGATTTTTTTTTCTTGTTGTTTTTCAGTATGTTGCAACAAAAAGAGAGAGAGTTTCAGGAGGTGTAATTGTGAATGTATCAACATTGTTACCTTCGCACAGTGGTAAGTTGCTGGAAGTCAAGCCGCCAGAGCGTGCAAGAAGCGTAAAAGATCTTAAAGGTCAACATTTAGAAACAAACTTGATTGTTGTGTCCTTGATGGGACTGGTGTCTAAATGTAGCTGGAGTGGTTACAAAGTCGAATGGTGCCTGCCTCTCTCACTGGCAAATTCTCAGGTTTTGAAAAGTAGGTAGCATTGGTTGGTCCACAGTAGTGGCTTCATTTTAGATGGGGGATACACAAAATATTAGTCATTTTGACTTGGAGTAAAAGGAAGCAGAAAAAATTAGTAATAAAATAAAAAAAACAATAAACGCAACCGATTTCATTTAGATGCGACCACTCTCAAAGGACAGCGACCTATTTGCTAGATAATAAAGAGAAAACCCCAAACTATTTTCCTGCCATTTAAAGGAAAACAAAGCAAAACAAAACAGCTTCTTATAGCCAGAACAAAACTGTTAAGGCAAAATGTCACCGGTGCAGGCCTGCTCAGTGGACTGACTCCATAAACCAAGAACAGACACCTGATGTGATCATGTGGTTTGGGGTTGGGGGATGCTGTGCAAGAAAGGAGAGTATGGCCTGGCTAGAGGGGACAGGTGTTCATTATCTCTCACGCTAGCCACTTTTCCTGCTCTCAGGCACAGATGCGTGTGGTGGGACACCCAGAGAGCCCTCTGCTTGATCCATTATCAGTTCAACCTCTGACTCACTTTCACTTCCGGCACCTGGTCAGTAATGATCACTCTCTTAGCCTTGTGTGCATTTTCTGCAGCAAGATGGACTGGTTGCTCCTCCCCCCAGAGCCTCAGTTCTTCCTACACACCTTCATTTCGAAGGACCGTTTCCTTCTTCTCTCAGGATAAAGTGCCTGGGGGAATTCTCTCCTTTCCCTACAGGTCACTGTCCTTCCAGCTGTCACTCTGTCCCAGATTCCAAAATTATCTCCAAATTGAATCTTCCCCGGGGAACCTGGGTCGTAGCCTCTGCGTCTTGCTCTAATAACTCCCTTTGATTGGTGTAAGAGACCATTTTTAACAACTGGACTTACCATGAGAAACTAATTGCTCCATATACATTTGGCTTTTGCTGCCAGCCATCCCCCTGACTGCCACGTGCACGCCATGACTGTGGCTCTTATCTGCTCCCGTCCTAGCTTCTTGAGGCTCAATTTTCCCCTCTCCTGTAATAGATGCAATAATAAGGAAATGAAATCTCCTCCCCCCCCCAAAAAAAACAGTGTTCTTTAAGTTGAAATCATTGTTCTTCCTTGAATCCCCTTTCTCTGTCCTTCAGTCCCAGCCCAAGCTTCAGTGTTCCTTTCCCACCTGCCTCCCCTTTAATGGTTAATTGCACCCTAGAAGCTCAGGTGATAGCCACTGTTGTTTGGGTGGGAGATTGCATTTCAGGGATCCTGTTTTGGTGTGTAGTTCTTCAGTCCTGTGGGTTGCACTGTGGTGTGTGCCCTGTGACATCTGGGTTATGATGAGGGAACCCAAGCCACTGCATAGGAGGAGAAGAACTGATGACATTTTAGAACAGATATAATCAAAAAAGTTATACACACTTCCACCAGTCTCCTAACATTCAAGGACAGGAGGTGGGTCTGTCTGGTTCATGCCACATCCCTAGCACGGGGAACTCTTTTCCAGTACAATATGGATTCTTGATGAATGTTTATTATGCGGATGAACCAGTGAGGCTTAAACTATTTTAACCAAATGGAAGAGAAAACACTGACTAGCTGATTCTTCAAAGGAAATAAAATTTGTAGATGAAAATAAGAGTAATGAAAATAATGTGGAAGGAACTAAATGATGAACTGGAAGCAAGAGAAGTTTCTTTAAAAAAAAACATGTTAAAGTTGTGTTTGTTTGACATCAAACGTGAAAAATTTTATAGTACATAAGAATTTGACTTTGTCACCTAGATGACATTAACTACCCTTACAGCAGCTTACTCATGAATTGGGTTGGATGGGGTACAACTTAAAAGAGAGAAATAAAGTGGAGATGACTTACATTAAACGCTTCATTTATGTTGGTACATTGTTGGGAAATTGTGTTCTTCATGCTTCTCACAATGTTATTCCAACAAACTGCAAAAGCTACATTGGTGTGTGCGCCCCACCACAGCATAGTTGTGTCCTCGCGTTAACTGTGGCCTACGAAAGGTAATAATACTACAAGATGAAATGTTGAAGTAAATGAATTTATGAAGTTCAGAAGTAACTAATGGGGTTTGCAAAGGCTATACAGTAAGAAGTTAAGAGATGAGGCCACTGCGTATAGAAGATGTGAGCTTGTCACAACCCTGGATATTGATATGGACAGCATCCCCTAGGGTTGTGCCAGGCCCAATCTCTCCATCTCAGGGGTTAAAAAAAAAATCACTGGCCATAGAAGAAAGGTTTGGTCCTATGATTGATAGGGGTAATGTATAGATTGAATGTGTCAAATGGTGGCTGGTTGGTAGCATTTTATTAGCAATAGAGAAGGTTGATGTAGAGACTTCACGTGGCATGAACAAAGTTAGGAAGGGCTCAGAGTACGAACAACTGTTGCAAAGCCACACAGCTGGTACAAAGGACTCCAGTGGAAGTCACATACTCAGGGTGTCTTTATTAGGGTTACTACTGCTTTGATGCAACACTATGATCAAAAAGCAATATGGAGAGAGAATGCCTTGTTATTATTATGCTTCCTAATCACTGCTAAGTCATCCAAAGACCTCAAGACAGGATCTGAAACAGGGCAGGAATCCAGAGGCAGGAACGCAGACAGAGGCCATAGAGGGGTGCTGTGTAACTGGCTTTTGCTCCTCCTGGCTTGTTCAGCCTGCTTTCTTACAGCACCCAGCACCAGCAGCTTAGGGGGTGGCACCACCAAGAATGGGCTGGCCCTCTCCCTTCAATCACTAATGAAGAAGATGCTTTACAGCTGGTTCTTAGGGAGCCATTTTCTTCAGTGAGGTTCCCTCCTCTCAGATGACTTTAGCCTGTATCAAGTTGACAGGAAAAGGATTCAGCACACAAGGGTCAGTGCTGAAAAGAAAGAGTGGATGTCAGTTTAAAAGCACATTTGAATTCTAGGAATATGACTTATGTTCCATTAAGTAATCTAAAAGCTGTTCAGGGGCTTAGAAAAGTACTAGCCATGCCGTTCCAGCAGACACTTAGGAAATGTCATCAGATACTGATGTGACCAGAGGGACTGAGGTTTGAACTGGAGGTAGAGGTTATCCCCCGGAGAAATGTCTTCCATTCAGATGGGAGAGATGAGAACTAGGGTCAGGGTTGTGACAATTTGGAAAAAAAAAAAAAAGATGGACCACTTTGGAGACATTGCAGTAGAAGAAACAACCAGTCTTTCCTGGTAGACTGGACAGCTTGATGAGTCTTGGCGACCATTTGTAATTTAAGGAAGAGAGGATGGCCCTCCTGCCGAAGGAAATGGGATGTCTGAAGTCAAGAAAGAGTTCTTGATGAGATGACTATTGAGCTGAGGAGTTACCACATGCAGTGAAACCTATAGATTGGAATTTGAGAGTTATCTACGGAGAATCTCACTCGAGACCTTGGGAGAAACATTTGACTTGTTGAGAAGGCTCAGCTGGCTGGTCATTAATAGCTAACATTTGTAGCGTGCACTTAGTTACTTTCTGTTACTTCACCACGGTAAGAGTAGAAAGTAAATTTCAAAAAGCATGATTTCAAAACATCTTAAAATTGGATATTTTCATGCATTTATTATAACTTCAATATATAAACATTTGAGTATTTTTGAAATATATTTTATAATTTATATATATATATATACATATGCATACACACATGTGTAGACAGTCATAAAGAAAGATTAAAAACAGCACAAAGTAAAATATCCCTTTAGATCTGAGCTACACTAGGAGAAATAGATCTGAGACTTGGTAGGAGAGGAAGCTCAAGCCACGCCTGGACTTTTAGGGCGCAGACTTGGAAATGGAAGGTCACTTGTTATTGAGGTTCCTGATTGCTTTCTGAGATGTTTCCTAAAAGTGTCTTTGTTTAGGGAGGACTTCTTTTTCCTGTGAGTTTTCTTTTATTTCTGCATGATAAAGCAAAAGATTAGAAAGGGTTAGGTTAGGCCTGAGTTCAAACCTTGGCTCTGCAACCGGTTGTAGCATCCTGGATGCTTTGGCATCCTTTAACCTCTGTGATTTCCTAGGCACATGCTGCTGTGTAGGCCAGTGTACCCTACTTGTGATGGTATTGTCATCCAATGCCACCATTATACTATAGCCTAGGTGTGTAGCATGTTGTCCCAGCTAGATCTGTAGACCTGATACTGTTGCTACAACAAAGCCACCAAATGCCTTGTTTATAAGACGGCATCCCTATCGTTAAGTGGCACATCGTTGTATACTGATGGAATAACTGTACCACTCTATTTATTTCATGAGTGTGCTGCAAAACCCAAGACGTCATTATAAAGAACTTGTAATTTTGTTCGATGGAACAATTGCTGTCAGCCTTCAATTTTCTTTTCTTTGCTCTAGTGACTCAAGAACAAAAATCTAAAATAGATTTCCAGTACAGATTTCTCTGTATTTAATTAACTCTAGAATTTCGAATTATACATAGCTCTCCTGTGCTCTCTTATTTCAGTTTGCTTGACTTTGCCATGCTCTATTTTTAAAAATCTATATATTCTCAACTTCTGAAGTTTTCTTTTCATCTCTCTTCGTTTCTCTGTATAGATTTAAATTTGCTTTCCTAAATTGCTGGAAAGCAGAAACATCTGAGCATTCGGTGGTTTAAAACCAGCCCCGAGAAACTAAAACAAAGTATGGTTTTTGTGCTTCACCAAGTACAATAAACTGTACCAAGGCCAAGTGAATTACTTCTTCAGCCTGTGTTGCCACCATTTCATTAATTCTTTCTTGGTTTAGAAACACTGACTGAGAGCCTGTTGCTGGGATTTCCTCAGCTGGGAGAAGTGATTGCTTCGAACTAGCTAGGCAGCCAGAACCCTGGAACTGCTCAGCCCTGAGGCTGGAACGGTGGCCTCTGGACAACTTCTCCACCTGTCCCAGTGTCTCATGCCACTCCATCTGGCTCCACACTCCCTAGACACTTTCTTGGGTTCGAACCTTGTTTGCTCACCATCCATTCACTACTCTGGATGCTAGAGAACTTCAAAGCTATGTAGATTGCTCACTCTCCTGCCCCAAACTGAGATAAATGGAGGTCTGGGAGCATGACAGCCATGGGATATTAATATATTCATTCTTTTTTCTCGTGTACGTGTGTTCATGTGCGTTTATGCATGTTGAGACGGGAGACCACTTTGGCTCTCACTCTCCGAGTACCACCCATCTTGTTTTCGGAGACAGTGTCCTTTATACCAGCTTGGAGCTTGCCGGTTCATCTGGGCTGGCTGGCCAGTGATGTCCAAGGATCTACCTGTCCCCGTTTCCATAGTGCCAGGGTTACAAGTACATGCCACCATGTCTAGATTTTTCTTTTAATTTAAATGTTATTTTTATTGGCTTACAAAGAAATGGGTTTTGATATGGCGATACATGCATGTATGTATATTTGTGTGTGTGTATACATTTATGTATGTGTGTATATATATGACTGTGTATGTGTATATGTGTGTGTGTGTGTGTGTGTGTGTGTGTGTGGTTTTCAAGCAGGTTCTGGTGATCAAATTCAGGTTTTTATACTTGACTGGTAGACACTTTTTCAGCTGAGCTCTCTTCCCATCCCACTTGTCCATTTATTATTATTTTTAATTTTTCAATGATCATCATTCTGCTCTTCTGTTTTTATAATATTTTTCAACAAAGTATGCTTTTGATTCTCTGCCCACTCATTTCTCCTTCCTTCCTATAGTTTACAGTCATTCATCCATGGGGGGAAAAAACTTTAATTTTTTATTAGGTTACTTTGAAGTTTTACAGCACGCTTATGAAATAAACAGGGTGACCTCACCTTGCTAGAGCAAATCCCCCTTCCTATCTCCACCCCCATCCTACCCCCCCATTGTTTCCTCCATTTTCACATCTCTTTTTTGCCCTTTTCCCCGCACCACCCCATCCTTCCTCATCACCAATTTACCCTTCTTGGTTTCCTTTACAGCTTGCTAGGCTTTTTCCACATTTATGCCCATTTGTGTGTTTGCATGTGTGTGTGTGTGTGTGTGTGTGTGTGTTTGTGTGTGCATGCATGTCTGCGTGTGTGTTTGTGCCTATAGAAAATCACATACTTTTTTTTTCTTCCTGAGTTTGGGTCACTTCAACACAGTATTATATATTCTAGATCAAACCATTTTCCTGCAAATTTTGTACTTTCCCTTTCTCTGATGGCTGAATAAAGTTCCACTGGGTACAGGCACCGCCACATCTCATTATCCATCCACCTGTCAGGGGACACCTCTGCAGGCTCCATTTTCTTGCTATCATGAAGAGAGAAGCAGTGAAATTTATCCATTCGTATGCCCAAGAAATATTTGCTGCCTGCCTATTATACTGCGTGCCAGGCCCTCTTCTGAGGGTCGTCTACAACAGTGACAATCATAGACGAAGTCATCTGACCTTGTAGAGCTTCTAGTAATGAGAAGAGAAGACAACAGATCATCAATAAGATGGTTTGAGATAATAAGTCTTCCCAAGGAGACAGTGGTTCATTATCACAGAAATCCTACCCAGTCCTTTAAGGCTGAGAGTAATACACATTGACTCTGATCCTTGCTCTGGGGTTTTATGTGATTGTGAATTTAGCTATAAAAGAAGGCAGCAAGACACGTCTTAATCCTCTTCTTCTTTCTCGTTCTCTAGGCTGGTGACAGTTCATGTTTGCTTCATAAATGAAGCAGCTTTAAACAAACTCCTATTCTGTCTGAAGTGACAGCCCTCATCTTTGTCTGGTCTTGCTACCCATGACTTTGTATGGATGATTCAGATGTGGGAGCAGAGCGTTTGGCTGCGAACCTGGCACTGAATTTGTCATCTGGAAAGAAGAATTCACATGGAGCAGGACTCTGGAGGTTTCGCAAGTGATGATGGGAAGGAAGGAACGCGTGTCTAGTCCACTTGCGCCATTTGAAGGGCTTGGGAAATGCCCACACAGCTTCGGTCTTCAGTTACAACCTGCAGCCTGTAGTTAATTCTGGACCCTGCAAGTAGATCTCAGCCTGGATATTGGGGGTGAGGGGGGACTTTTTTCTTTCACAAAGGGATGTAGAAAACAGTTTTAAAAACAATAATTCTGTAGCATCAGCCACTGTATAGAGTTGAAAGCTATGGGGGAGCATGTTTTGTTTTGGGAAGCAGGCACATCTGTTCTGTGGTTGTGATTAGCAAGAGCAGCCGAAGCTTTGGCTCTTCCTGACCGAAACCATGTGCACCACATCCCGCCCGGAAAATGGACATGGTGGGCTGGTTCGTGCCGCAGAAGCAGCGCTGGACTGATGTAGGATGCCATGGTGTACGGAAGACTCCAGTGCAGTCGCCGCAGCAGAGAAAGCTGTCGCCATGGACCAGCGGAAGAACGTGCCAAGGAAGACATTTGGCCCTGAGTGAAGCCGGTCTTTTCCCTTGACCGTCACTCTAGAGTGTGTGATTCGTGTTTGCAAAACTAAAATGTGACACCTTTAGGTTTAGAAACTACCGCAGAGCTATGAAAGCAGACTTGGGAGAATATGCTGAATGTGTAAGGGTCCCGCTGGTTTTTTTTTGTTTTGTTTTGTTATGTTTTTTAATTTTATCATGGAAGAGAATGAAAATAAATGATGGTATGTAGTACATAAGGTTAGTAATGCTCACTTAATGCTAATATGGGTGTTGCAAACTACGTAACTCGGACTGTCCAAGAATGCGAGGAACGAGAAAACTTTAGTGACTTACAGTGTAGCCATTATCTCCTTCAGGTAGCCATTCATTGAAAATCAGACCCTCTGTATGCATTAAGGTTTATGAAATGAAATAAAAAGAGAGCTGTATGTAGTTACGCCTGTCAGTTTGCTACTTCAAATGTGTGACAGCATTTCTCCTAGTAGACGGAAATTGGCAGTGAACAGTACTTTTAAAGACCAGAACTTACAAGATGTGATGTGGATTCCCCTGGTCCGTTTTTGTTTTGTTTTGGTTTGGTTTTTAATAGAACAATTGGCCCAAATCAAAGAATAACTTCTCTTCTGATTTTATTTCGGTGAAGGGTCTTTTCACCTACCATAGGCATATACAAAACTTCAAGATTTCATTCTAAACCCTTGTAACACTCTTATTTGCCCTGTACTCAAACCTCCAGACAGCTGTTTTCAATGTTCTTACGTGAAAGTGCATGGGAACTTAACCGCTAGCGTCTCTACTCTCTTGAACGTGCATGAAAAATTCTAGCTTACATTCCAAGCTAGTCCAAATACAACTCCAGTACCTGGCCGCTGCTCTTCTTCATACCAAAGAATTCAGATGGTTTCTTTAGTTCCTAATTTCAAACTCCAAGGTTACTCCAATGCTATCATTCCCGCAACTTGAAGCCAAGTGCGTCGAGATGTTGTATTTGCCTGTTCAAGCCCTAAGATAGCCCAGTAATTAGTAATAAACTAGAAATCAAGTTAGTTACAGAAGGGACCTATTTTGTTGTTTGGCATTGATTGCTTTGGGATAATAATAGATGTAGGTTAGCACAAATCATAGGTGTAGGTGTATATAGATTGAGACTGCTGTTATTTCTCAGTTTCGTGGCTTGATTTCTTGCTCTGGAAGTCGCATTTTGTTCAGGCTTATGACAGGTGCTGTTTACTGAGCTGGAGACTACAATAAATACATTGGTTTTCAAAGCTAGCAGTTGGGTTTTAACACTCGAAACCACGATCTTAATCAATAGTGTGATTAAACAAATTTAACAGACTATAACATCCGATGTGTATAGGGTGGAAGATTAAATAGGTTGGTCCGTGGATTGCCAATTCTTTTTAAATACTAAGGTTCAATAAAATGCATGAACAATAGGAAAATGCTGACCATTATTTTGAATGCTAGCTGCTTGGACATTAACTATGGCATATCTGCTTTCAGATTAAAAAATACATATCTTTGCATATTTTATTCCATATATGTTCTGAATATTTTTCTTAAAATATGAAAACCTCCCAACTGAGAAGATGAAATGTAAAATCACCCTGAAAGTGACCCATTTTTCCAAGAGTTCTCTTTTGTAATGTTTAAAACTTGTTTTTCAATGTCGACAATCTAAGAAATCTGCAGAGTGTAAATTGTGTTGGAAGCTTGGTATCCCCCGGTAGAAATGAAGCCTGTAGCAGTACTATCTGTGTGACCAGTGGGTTGTGCGAGTGGAGTCCTGGGTTTTATATTGTTATCTGACACGCTTCTCACACTGCCACGTTGTAATGAATCATAGAAAAAATTGAATTTTTCTCTACAATAATAAAAAAAGCTGCACTACAAAAAGTATTGAGAAAAAGTGGAACTCTGTAAAAGAATGCAACCACCATGAAGTGTGTGCTTCTAGTTGAGAAAAAAACACATTTCAGTGAACTTTCATGTGCTTTGAAATAAGCAGCATGGCCTAGTTTGGTTCTGTAACTGAGTTGAAGTTAGAAATGAGCAGAAAAATCCCTTGTGGAATAGTGATGGTTTCTACTGTGTTTCTACAGTGGGTTTTGATTTTGTGATTTAGTTCTGATATAGAATCTTAGCTATCCTAGACACAGTCTTGAAGGCATATAGTTTTCAAATTAGGCAGTTAGGTGGCATCGAGTGACTGTTGAGAAAGATTGTCAGGGGGCTCTAGGTTGCCACCTACGGATACAATAATTCACCTCCCTCTTTGGATCTCAGTTTTGTATTTGTGTGTGGACAAGCTCTGTGGTCTCTCTTCAGGGGTGAGCCCTTACACCACACAATTAACAAAACAGAGAAACAGCTGAAAACATCCTATGGAAAACACACAACTCTGGCTTTCTGCATAAGTGTTGGGCTGGAAGAAGTCCTTTCTGTTTTAGTTTCTAATATAAATAGGGTCCATTAGTAAAAGTGAAATTCAGTTTTAAGTAGGGTGAATTGGATAATCATTTGCACATGAGATGGCTTTTACCTTTGCTTCAATAAATGTTTGGGATCATCTCTGAGGAATGAAAACCAGTAGTGACTTTTCATCAGGAAGAGACACAAGACGGGGGTAACATTTGGAAATGTGTCTGAGTCCCAGTGTAAATGTTCTCATGTTGTTGAAAGCTAAGAACAACAACAACAAAAAGACGGAGGGTGCTACTAAAGATCTTAGATGCCAAGAGATATTTTCAAGCCAATCTGTAAAATGATAATCCATAAATTACATTTAAAGTTGAGAAAGTAGGACGAGAATTTGAAAGTAAGCCGGTTTATCTTTGGGATGATATTGTGAAAGTGGCTCTAAATGTAACCAATTCAGATCAAAAAAAGTTACTTATGGGATCTGATTACACAACTCATGTTACTGCCTTCCACTTACCAGTCTTAAAATGCCTTTGTCAGAATAAAATTAACGGCAACTCTTTCATAACAGGTGTGGGTGAGGAGCCATCCATACGAAGGTGGATATTTATGGTTCTGAAATGTTTGCTCTTAAGTATTGGAAATGCACATTTGCCATCTCCTAATATTTTCTTACAATGCTGTTTTTAGAAAATGCTTAAAGAAAAAAAAAACAGGTATTTTCATTTACTCCATATCTAGGGTATAAGACTTCACTAAATACAAATTCGCAATCCAGATTCCTATAGTCTTCTTCTCCCGTAGTCTAGGGATTGGTGTGCGATTATTGTGCCCACCTGCCACTGTTTTTTTTTTTTGAAGTCAATAGACTTGAGAAGTATTCAGACATTTAGATGGCTTCACAGATATATTGCTAGTTCAGTCATAGATTGGAGTTTGCATATTGTAAATGTAAGTGTATGTCAACACTATTCTAAATAGTTTATGACTGAAGTTTAATTAAATAAAAGTTGTAAAATGTGATGTGTATGTGTATATACTGTATGTGTACTTTTTAAAATAGGTATATGTCCTGACCCTTTTTATACAGGTTTGAATTTGAAATTACATTATATAAACATATACTTTATTGTTCTAAATAAAGAATTTTATGCACCCTCATAAATCTGCCCTCTCATTTGATATCTTCAGGTTATTACATTATTAACAACATGGATTAGCATTTATCAAGCTGCAGATCTATGTCTGTGTGGACCCTTGTCATCAAGTCAGCATTTCATAGAAGTATAAATGCAAATAGATAGGAAATTTTTACATGATTAGATAGTATACTGCTTTCAAGAGTATTACAACGTAAATGGGAAAAGGAAACGAAAGCCACCATAATGTGTGCAAAGTCACACTGCAGTAACTACTTACACGCTACCCCTACATGCTAAACTGGAGTCCAGGTAACATGTTTATGGCACATGGCACATAAGAACTGGATTAAGCAAGGGAAGTTCTTTAAAGAGTTGGTTTTGGAGTTATCACTTGGAAGGATAAGACAGTCTCATACTTGAAACCAAGGAAGTGTCAAAACCTCTTAGCTTCTCCTACCTAGTCAAACAAGTGTATCCTCAGCATATATTATATAAAAAAAGATATACAGAGAGATGAGACCTAAGGATGGTACAACAGGTAATGAAGACACAGTCCTAGTGTCTACATTCATGTGTGTTTTTGAGAAAATCATTGGATAATTAAACTCACTATGATGTCTGTGGTTTGGGTAGTATATAAACATTTTACTCAATCCCTGGCTGGCACTGACTGGCGACTATGCACTGATTAATCTTTGTGTCAATCTGTCTGTATGTAGTTGCGTAGTTGCCTAGGAAAAATACCACCGGGTGGATTTTATTTGTAATAAATACAGTTTTCAAGACAGTTTCAATGGATACTGGAAGACCCACCTAGAATGTGATATGAGTTGCACCGTTCCATGTGCTGGTGCCCCAGTCTAAACAGAAAGAAGTTGCGTGGGGCACTGACATTTATGTCTGTTTCCTGACTGAGGACCCAATGTGTCCAGCCACTTCACACATATGCTGTCATTCCTTTATCATCATGACTGCACTCCTGAAGAGATGAAACAACCCTTCCATAAGTTGCTTTTATCACGTCACAGCGACAAAGTTCCTAATGCCAACACAAACTTTGTGGGAGGACTGTTGAGGAATTTGGAGATATGGGCTGCAGAAGTCTGAACTGCTACAATCTGAGCTCAATGGACCACTGTAATGGGAGTTTGGTCGAAGTCAGAACCTGGAAGCAACCTAAATGCCCCTTGACTAAAGAATGGATAAGGAAAATGTGGTACATTTACACACTGGAGTACTACACAGCAGAGAAAATAACGACATCTTGAATTTTGCAGGCTAAAGGATGGAGCTAGAAAACATCATTTTGAGTGAGGTAACCCAGACCCAGAAAGACCATTATCACATAAGTGGTTTTTAAACATAAAGCAAAGAAAACCAGCCCACAAATCACAATCCCAGAGAACCTAGACAACAATGAGGATCCTAAGAGAGACATACATAGATCTAATCTACACAGGAAGTAGAGAAAGACAGGATCTACTGAGTAAATCAGGAACATTGGAGAGGATTGAAGGGGAAGGGAGAGACAGGGAGGGGAGCAGAAAAAAATGTAGAGCTCAATAAAAAAAACAATAAAATTTTTTTTAAAAAATTAACTAAGAAAAAGCTGCTAGGCTGAATAAGATAATGCACCTCATTGAGCTGCATCCCAAGGATAGTGCAGGGAAATGGTTAGCTGACTTAAAATGCTCTTTGTTCTGCCTATTGACTGTATTTAGTATATATACTGGCTGAGAAATAAACTTGGAGCTGTTTGGTTTTGCCCTTCAGTCCTCCTAGTCTATGAAGAAGAAGAAGAAGAAGAAGAAGAAGAAGAAGAAGAAGAAGAAGAAGAAGAAGAAGAAGAAGAAGACTTTATCTAACATTTCAACTATGACTGCTTGAATCCACTAATTGGGAACCCACTGATGACAAAAGCCTGCTTTATTCATACTTTGGCTCTTTCACACTTTACAATGAAGCACTACTACCCTGAAGTAAGGAATAATGTATAGCTCAAAGTTTAAACCTACGAGCCCTAACCCTACAACCTTCCCTCCATAGGACAGTTGGCTGTGCCCAAGGTATCACTTCTACCTCATCTTGCCAACCTCTAGAATAGTTTTTGAATGTAACATACACATGCACACACACATGTGCGTGTGTATGTAATTGTAATATTGGTCTGTACTTTGTAATGTAATATGTATAATTTTGTGTAATATGTAGAATATAATGTAATGTAATATGTAATGATAAATGTAATGTTGGTCTGTACTTTGTTACACTTAAAAGAGTGTGCATTAGCCTAGAAAGATCTACCTCCACTGTTGCGGAATATTATTTCAAGATGTGTTACATTTGTTGATGCTGTGGAACATGTGTTTAATGATGCAAAGATGTGTTGCATTCTTTTATGCTGCATTTGTTTAACTCTGTGAAACTGTGTTACTCTGCCTGTCGAAAACAACCTAATTGGTCTGATAAAGAGCTGAAGGGCCATAGCAAGGCAGGAGAAAGGATAGGTGGGGCTGGCAGGCAGAGAGAATATATAGGAGAAATCTGTGAGGGGAAGATTGAGGAGCAAGAAGCAAGGAGAGGAGGACAGTAGGGGCCAGTCACCCAGCCTCCCAGTCAGCCACAGCGTAAGAACAAAAAATACACAGAAAGAAATAAGAAAGAGAGAAAGCCCAGAGGCAAAAGGTAAATGGGATAATTTAGTTTAAGGAAGCTGGCTAGTAATAAGCCAAGCTAAGGCAGGGCATTCATAAAAAAGAATAATACTCAATGAGTGTTTATTTGGGAGCTGGGTGTCGGGCCCCCAAAAGAGTAAAGACTAAAAAACAGCCCACTACACTCCACTGTGCATCAACAGACAGGAAATCACAGGTATATACATCAAGGTTGTGACGTATGTGTGCCCTTTGACGACATTTCAGCCCACACTTAGTGAAATGCATGATAGACTCAAAATAATTTCCCCTCACCATTTCAGAATTAAACACAGGTCCTTATCAGGACCCCTCAGCCTCCTCAATCCTTTCCGTCAATGACTGTGCTCCCCCACAGCTGCCACACGATCTGAAGATGCGTTCTCCATGCCTCATTGCATCATCTGCGGCACCTTTCCGGGTCCTTAATTTGACTCGTCTACGCCCAGAGTACATATTTAACGTCATTCCTTGTTCCTTTCATACACTAGCAGATTTTCAGGCAGTTCCTTGGGGGTTTTATTGCCTGGATCACTAACTATCGCTTGATTTATTTGTACCCTTGTCTTCGTCTCTGTCATACTCAATAGACTATCATGTCAGAATCTCTCGTTTCACACATACATTATAGGGCACGAGAGGGGACCTAAGCAGTCTCGTCACATGTTCGCACATGGATTTCTGTAAATTTTCAGCCATCTATATTTACCAGTAGCTGTGATGATGGCGGAACTGCTTCCAGTGACAGTTACTGTGCCAGCTCGCTAACCCATCGTGACCTGATGGTACATAGCCAATTGCTATAACACGGTAGAAACGTATTCTGTGGACCTGATACCTGAAGTTGGTTGGTGAGAGTTGAGGAACTGTATGGAGCCAGGAGACACTTTGTAGAATGTTTTCAGAACTGCTAATTTACCTTATAAAGGGAGCACTGGTTTCATCCAAGTCTGGCCAAACAGAAGTTTCTCCTGGCCAGAAAGTCAATGAGGCAGTTTGCTTATCCCTTGATACTGGAGGATTTTTCTAAGAACCTGCTGCCCATAGCTAACTCTAAGATGCCCAGTTCTCATATAGGAAATGCATAGTGTTTTCACCTATACACATCCCTAATATAGAAAATCATCTCGATATTTCTTTTTTTTTCTTTCTTTCTTTTTTCTTTTTCGAGACAAGGTTTCTCTGTAGCTTTTGGTTCCTGTCTTGGAACTAGCTCTTGTAGACCAGGCTGGCCTCGAACTCACAGAGATCCGCCTGCCTCTGCCTCCCGAGTGCTGGGATTAAAGGTGTGCGCCACCACCGCCCGGCTTCGATATTTCTTAATATGAAATAAAAAAGCCAGACTCATATGTGTAATACTGTACAGCTTAGAGAATAACCACAGAAAAGTATGAACATCCAGTCCTGTACAGACACTTGAAAATACTTTCAAAAAACTTGAATCCACAGACATGGAATCTATGGACTTGGGCTGATTGTATACAGAGTTAAACAAAAGACAAACTTTTTAAAAAAATTTTCAATGGCAAGGAAACAAGAAAATTTAACAAAATTAGCTTTTTGAAAGAGAGACTTTCATAACCTTTGTGTGTGTGGCACCAGATTCATGTGAAGATCGGAGGACAACTTGCAGGGATGTGTTCTCTCCTTCATCCATGTGGGTGGGTCCTGCGATCCCTTTCAAAATTATCCCATTGTATGGATCACAGGTGTTTTTGCTTTTTGAAATCTATCCATTCAACAAAGGGCATCTTGATTGGTTCCCAATTTTGATCATTATTATTAAAACTACTCTCAGTAGTACAGTACAAGCTTCTGTGTGGGCCTGAGAGTGCCAATCATTTGAGTGAACGCCTAAGAATACAGGTGCCTAGTTATACTGTAAAACTATGTTTAGGTTTGGAAGAAGCTGCCAAACTATTTCCCCCAAGTCAGGGTGCCATCTTACATCCAGGGCCACGAGGACTAGGAGGACTTCCTGCAGCTCCCCGTCCTTGCCAGCAACTGTCACGGCCAGCTTTGCCTTCAAATCTGGGGTCATAGCCCATCGCTATTGTTCAGCCTGCAGCTCGGCGGTGACCAATGAGGCGGATGAGTGTTCTTCGTGTGCTTATTCTCCGTCTGTACATCTGCAGTGAGGTTTCTGCTCACATCTTTGGTCCACTTTGAAGCTGGGCTGTTTGTTTTCTTACCTAGAGTTTTAAGCGTTCTTTGTGGGGTTTTGGAAGCAAGTTCATTGTTAGATGTGTGATGTGCACAGACTTTATCCCAGCCTGTGGCTCGCCTTTCCCATCTGCCCGGTGTTTGCTGCAGAGCATCTGCGACTGTTTTAAAAACACGTGAGACTCATATGATGAGTCTGTTCCTTAATCTCAGAAAGCAGTCTACATGGTACCACAATTTGATGCTTCCCACATGTCACAGCTGTTGTATGTTTTCCTTCCTGATTTCTCATGTCGACAGAACATGTTTAACACTTGAAAACTTCGATTTTTTTTTTTTTTTTTGATTTTTCAAGACAGGGTTTCTCTGTAGCTTTTGGTTCCTGTCCTGGAACTAGCTCTTGTAGACCAGGCTGGCCTTGAACTCACAGAGATCCAACTGCCTCTGCCTCCCAAGTGCTGGCATTAAAGGCGTGCACCACCACTGCCTGGCTAAACTTCGATTTTAAGAGGTCAAGATGTTGTACACTGCACCCTAAAAAACAATACGATACAGTATGTCATCCTAAAGATTTCTTGAATGTATTTTTAATACGTAAAAAGTCAGAACACATTAAAATGTTGACAAAAATTTATGTACATTTAACTGCAGTTTGGAAGGCTGTTTTGGAATGTATCATAAAAACCATTTCAGAAATTATTAAACCCGGGTTCCAGCATATAAAATAGATTTAAAAATCTATGTCTGTCTCTGTATTCATTTATTTATTAAATAATTGAGAGGATATTTAAATTAAATAAATAATATGAACCAGAAATCAATAAAGATCACCGAGGAAAGAAAATTGCATTATTTTCTGAGAATCAAATTTTAGCAAAAACATCATATATAACCAGTAATTTGTGACCTCAGATCCAGCTCTGCCACTATCACAGGCAGCAAGGCGGACATCTCTCCCCTGAACACACCACCATATGACAGATGAGGGGTGGGGCCGGATCTCCATGCTCTGTTTTCGAACCAGGGCATCAGTACCCCTGTCAATAGGGTCAGCTTTGCTTTGTTGCCCAGGAGAGGGGTGGGGACCACTTTCCTGAGTGTTGTAGCTGGTAAAGGGAGACTCAGCTCCCTGGCATAGCAGTGGGGGCCGGGGCAAGATGAGGAGGGAATCTTTCCCTCGTCTTGTCCACCACAAGGCAGACAAGGGGTGTGTGGCCAGCTGGCTCACTCTCACACGCTCAGGGTTATCTCACGAGTGTCTCTACCAACAAGGTCAGCTCTATTGTGGTGCCCAGGTCAGAAGCAGGGCCTACTTTCTTAAGTACTATAGTTCATAACAGGACGGAAGGCTCCCTCCTTTGTATCAGGGGCGAGGGGCGAGGAGTAAGGAGGGACAGCCCCCCCCCTCCTTCACCGCTACCTCATGACAGACAAGTAGTGTGGACAGTTCTCCCACGCTCACGTGCTCACATCTTCGGGACTGGCCCCTTTCCTGCCTGTGGCAGGTGGGAGAGCTGGCCCTGAGTTCCTAAGAGCAGGATAGCTGTCCCTGCCCCGCCACCAGCTGTAGGACTCAGGTGAGTGGCCCCTGAACCTCACCTGGGCAACACTTTAGAGCTGGTCCTGATGATTCAGGTGTGGGAGTAGACCCTGCGGGCAAAAAACCAGGAGAACCGGCCAGGCCCCTTCCTCAATGTTGAACTACCAAGGTGTAAAGGAGCGGGGCTGGAGAGCTCACCCTGGTGGTAAGGATGGCAGACTGCTGGTAGACTGACCAACCTTGCAACTACCGAGGCCCAGAATCAGACGGTGCACAGGAACATCCACCCTAACTGTGATCTGCTGGAGCATGGGAAGGGGCCAGTTGTGCAGACCCAAAGCTGCAGGATCTCCACAGGATATTCAAAAGTAGTCCCAGTGAGGGCCCAATACTGGTGGTGTAGCAGAAACCAGAGGCCTCAAACCAGACCAATGACTCTGCAATGAACACTTGCAAGTAAAGATAAATGACCAAAAAGGTACACTGTATGAGATTTTTCCCCTTTTTTTCCTTTCCTTTTTCTTTTTTTCTCTTACATTTTATGATATGAAGGGACGGGGAAAGGAATGGGATCAAGATGCATGATGTGAAAGACACAAAGGATAAATAAAAATAAATTTAAAAAAACAGTAAGTTGCCAATAGAAAAATGTAAGTTCACAAAGGGAATCATGAGCAGATAGTTAGATAGGCTTATAATCAATTTTGAAATGGGCCGACTGGAATATATTGACAAACTACTTAAAGATTTTGTTGATTTGATGCAGCCCTGTGTTTTCTGAGAATAGAGAAATCTTACATACCCGTAATCTCAGCAGGGGGAATGAGTCAGAAATATTACGCTGTTGCACAGTCTACACTGTTGTGTGGCAAGACAGACCCATTTCAGAAAAAAAAGGAAGAAAGAAACTAAATATCATAATGAGGAAAATAACGCAAAGCTCATAATATGTTCTCCACGACGTATTAACTATAAACTGCTTAAAAGTGTCGTCAGTTTAACAAATGGTTAAAGATCTACACAGTTGAGGCTTAGATAGGAAGAGACTGCTCCAGGCTCATGAGCTGAGGGTCTGACCCTACTCACTGGACCATTTAATAGGTGACTGAACCATGGGGATGTTCCTTATATCTGTGGATGAGTTCAGAGCCTTAGGAAGAGCAGCCAAGTCAGGAAGATAACTTTAAAGAAGAACTTACTTCTGATCATGTTTTCTCTTAATGTTGGGAGACTCTATTACTTTCAAGTCTGTCTGTGGTGAGGAAGAACGTCATGGCAGAAGGAGAAGGTGCTAGAGAAGGCTGTTTGCTCGCTGTAGGCCAGAAATCTAAGAGGAAGCAGAGAGGAAAAAAGAGGGAGAAGAGAGAGAGAGGAGTGACCTACTTCATTCAGCTAGACCTCATTCCTCAGTCAGCTCTGACAGGCCCATCTCCCATGGATCTGGGTTCAATTCCAGCACTCATATAGAGGTTTTCCAAATGACTTCTTAGAATTAATAAGAATTATTCCCTTAATTGATATCTCTTAATTGAAGAATGTCCCACTACTATATAATTTGCTAGAGTCAAACATTATTGAACCTGGAGAGATGGCTCCATGGTTAAGAGTGCTGTGGTGTAGGAGTAAGGTGTTCTGATGTACCGTTGCACAGAATGATAATCATAAACATTAATAATGAATATAAATTTAAGTAACTTTAAATTGCTGTGAGATTTTTATCATAGTGAAATGATAAGTGTTTGAAGAGACATAGCTATGCTTACCCTGATTTAAACATTATACAGCACACAGTAAATTTTAATATGTACATTTTTGTCAATTAAAATTAATTTGCTTAAAATACTTAATAACACACAAATAATATTCATACTGTGACTAAAGTATATCTGAATAGGAACATTAATTTTAGTACTTATTTATGTATCCTAATTTCATTTAGAAATTATTCCAATATAGAAATTATCTCATTTATAGGCAGGTCTGAAAGATTCTACAGTATTTTATAAGCAAAAGGAAAGATCACCATTGTAATTAAGATTGTAATTAATAGCCATATTAAGGTGAATGTAATGTGAAATGTCAGTTATATAAAATATATTAGTGTAACGTCCTTCCTGAAGCTTTCAGAAACTAGTGCAGCTTCAAAAACTATTTAAGGTGGTTAATCGTGACTGTCAGCTTGACAGAGCAGGGAAGAGCTTACATGCTCTCTATTTTCTCTTATGAAGACACGAATCCCATTTGTGAGGGTAGGACCTTCATGATTTAATCATTTCCCTAACGACCCCCTATTATTACCATGACAGCAAGAATTAAGTTCCAACAAATGCATTCGGGGGACACTCACATTCATACCCTTGCTAGTTTAAGCAGCATACTGTTGAGAAGAAAGGGGCAAGCCAACCCAGGGTACTATTCCTTCTGTATTAGATGAGTTAGGAAAATGGCTTCTCATTGGCACCCATTATGATAGCATGTGCCCAAGTGTGTGGGAAGGGGTTTGCCCCTGCTTTGCTCTCTCAGATACTCCAATCTGAGTAGTCATGGTTTTCAGTGGACTGCCCCTAAAGACTCATGTAAAACTTGATGCATCTACATGAATTTTTTTAAAGTATGCAGACGTATATGATTACTGGCCTTTATGTTTTCTTTTCTGTGACTTTTCTGCCTTCATTTTTGCTAATCAAGTTGTAAGTGTTTCTTGTTGTTTTGTGGGTTTGTGAATATTTTTTGCTCACATAGAAATTCAATTCTTGTTTCTATATTCAGCAGATATTCTTACCAGTTTGTCTGTCATCTATCTATCTATCTATCTATCTATCTATCTATCTATCTATTACATCTTAAAGATAATTTTTGCTACCTTTTCTGTTTGGTGCTGTGTTTTATATAATTCTGTGACATGAAATTTCATGTTTTTATGTAGTCAATTCTGTCATTAATTCTGTGTGGACTGCATGTGTTGTTTAATTTTTAAAAAGACATTACCTGTTCCATGACAATGAAGAAAAACTATATCCCATTTTAATGTTCCTTTACTGTTGTTGTTAAGTCATTTGTTTTAATAAAGCATTTATTTCAGTTCAAAAATGTAGCTTCCACTTGAACTTCAACCAAATGGCTAGCCAGCTGTTTCACCCCTATTTAGTAAATAATTGATTTCCCTCACTGTGTGGAAGGAACAGCTTTGTCGCGCACCAAATCCCCATGAGAATTTTGTATTTCTTTCTGTAACTGTCAGCTCTGTTCTGTCATTTTAATGCCCTCTCAAAGACTGACTGTTTAACTCACTGTGATCCTGAAAACAGTTTCTACTTGAGCATTGCAGATTAACGGATTATTTAAGTTGAGGGTTTGAAACATAAAATATTACCCTTCCAAACTCTTTTTAAAAACTAATTCTAACAGCTTAGCGAGCACTGATTGTAAAAATCACAATTCAATCATTGTCTGAACAGATGTTCTCCAGGAGACTTCTTTTCCATCCCTTCAAATGTTTATCACCGTTCCGGGCACATTGTCAGGGCATAGAACTTTCATGACTCAAATAACTTCCAACACTGAAGTAGGGTAGCATGAATGGATTTCTTATAAGTGTAGAAAAGTCTAATGTAGAAAAGTCTAAGGATGACTTTTTTATATATAGCCACCTACCTGGTTAGTTAATTGTTATTTAAAATTTTTGATTGGATCATGAGGGCTAATCATAGTGATGTATTTGAACAGACTATGCCATCATAACAGAACATCCTCGAAGGACAACCCCTAAAGACTCAAGTGAAACTTAATTCATCTACATGAATTTAAATATATATATATATATATATGCAATTACATAACCTAATAATTTATGGTGTCTTGGGCAAGTAGATTCAAAATATTAATGTCAACCTTAAAAGTTTGTAATAATTTCAATCCAAGTTCCCAATGTACTCACAAGGGATTAATTGTTCCTCCCCTTGCCTTCCACTCTACATAAATCCAGGAGAAACAGGAAGGACATAAAAATAGGAATTAAAGGCTTTCTTCGCCCACCCCTGCCTCTGCCTTCAGGTCCATTCGAGACATGGGCTTTTGGCTGGCAGTAAGTACAAGTACTATTTTCTTTACTTTTGACAATACAATGTACTCTCATGAAAAACCATTTCTTGGGAAAGCAACTATAATAACCCTTCTTAGTTATAGCAAGTGGTGAACAGATTAAACATGTGGGCGGGAGCCGGCAAAGGTGAAGAACATAGAAACAGAAAAGTCCTGTGTACGGCTTTCACCAAACTTAAACAGCCGTATCCCAAACACCTATTTTATTTAATCCCCGGTTTCTGAGGATTTTTGCTTTAAATGACTTACATTGTTTCACGAGACAGTTGAAGACCAGCTAACTGTATTATGTGTTACTTTGCTCCCAATGTTGTCATTGAAATGTCTGGGCCTTTCATACCATTGAAAGTCTAATTCTGCCCGTATAGTCAGGTAGAAGCGTTTCCAACTTCTATAGAAAACAGACAAAGCCAGGATGTTTCCTGTGCCAATTAGCAGTTTTGCTGAGCAAGAAGGAAGTGTGTCTAAAGATGCCTGAATAAGAACCCAGCAAGCCCAAGTATTTGAATGAGAAGAACGCAGCAAGCTTCCTTGGGCTTTTGGCACTCATGCGGACTACCCTAAAGAGTTCCCAGGAAGGTCATCCAATCCCACTGAACCATAAGGATTATGCGGGAGGGAAGTTGCTGTGTGGCTTGTTTGCTCCAGCACATGTCCAGGGGAGGACATTTGCCAATGCCTGGCACCACGCAGCTTAGAAGTATTTTCCAGTGGTTTGATGAATACTGTTTTTCAAACCTCAGACAATCGGGGCTGAAGAATAAATTCAGTAAAAACCTATGAATTGTCTGACAAGTCAATGAAGTTGCAAGTTTGTACTTGGAAGTAGCAGATGTGCCTCAAGCTCACATTTGATTTAGATGCTGAGGACAAATTTCTTTGGCTGTGGAGTACTGACCCGGTGGTTGGCCCATAACAGTGACTTAGCACAGGCATCTGAGTCTCTACCCAGGCTTTTAGCAACATTTAATTTTAAAGAAGTTTGGGCTGCACTACAGGACAATCGTCATTTTAGATGTTGAATTGATACCTTTTTTTGTATCATAATCCTCAATTTGTTTAGGTCCTAATTCATTTTGGAATCTCAAAACATTTTTGCTTTATTCTTTGTTTTAAATCTGTTATCTTCCTACGTGCAAGCTTATGTAGCTTTCCTTTTCCCTGAATCTCACCTGCCTGTTTAGTTTTCCTCTTCTGTGATATATGCTTTGCATACATTTTCACATCACATTTAATACATGCACATATGTATACACATATGTATATACACATATACACATATGCACATATATGTACATATACAATCACTAATGAAGAAATAGAAAAAAATCAATAAAATGATGACCACTCAGTAAGTCAAACAATGTCAAGTAGCAAGAATATTAAAATGAAGACACATCAGTCTTGGTAAGGGGGAGAAGAGCTAGAGAGAAACAGATAACTAACAACAACAGCTTGAGAAACAGCCTCCCAAAGTTAACTCTCAAATCAGCAGCCAAGAGAGGCTTTGGGGTCAGAAGCCAGATCTTGGCAGCATCTGCCCATAGCTATGTTGGGAACTTACAAGACCCTGTGCATCTGATGTCTGCTTCCCATGTGCTCCCCTCTTTTCTTTTCCACCTTTCTCTGGTTCTCTACTCTTTCTCTCCCATCACACAGTAATTTTGAACATGCCCAATATCCTGCTTCATTTTCCTCAATCATACACTTACTTCTTAACGTTTTTTTTTTTTTTTTCCAGACAGAGTCTTGCTGTAACAGCCCAGGCCGACATCAAACTTGTGATTCCCCTGTTTCTACCTCCCAGGTGCTGGCATTACTTGTAGAATCCAAGCACACCTGGCCTTCCTCATGCCTTTGAAATCATTGTTTAAATTTCGTCTTCTGAAAGAAGCCATAAAACTTCCCTAACCCTCCTATTTCATATTGCAGCCACTCCCCATGGCTACGCATTGTATTTTTCTAGCTTCATCAAAAACATTTGAAATAGCCATTACATGCTTCTGTTGCTGTTGGTGGTGGTAGCATTTACTTTGTTTTGTCACCTAGAACATAAGGTCCATGGAGGCTTGGAGTTCCACCATTTTCCTTATTTGTACATGGCTTTGCCTATCCAGAAACTGCCATCTACAAATCCCCAGTAAATATACAGTGAGTGGATGGAGGATGAATAAAAGGAAGTGTTCGAATTCTGCAAAGAAGCAGACAGATTATGTATATGTTCTTATGTTCTCATGTATGTGTAGAGAAGAGGAAAGGGGGGGAGGAAAGAGAGAAAGCAAAAGAAGAGAGATTTGGTATAGGAACTTTAGGCTTTAATGATTATGGAGATCAAGAGGTCACACGATATGCCATCAGCATTTCTAGAACCACCAGAAAGTTGGTGTTGCAATTTTGCTCAGTTCAATTGGAAGACTTGAGAAGCAGAAATACGCACATCTGAAATCAGGAGAAGATGGATGTCCCAACTCTAGAAAGTGAAACTTCCCTTTTGCATTGTTCTTGTATTTAAGCTTTTGGCTTACACTCTCTTCCCATAGTCTATGTATTCAAATGCTAATTTCTTCTAGAAGCTTTGCAAGAATTCTGAGGAATAATGCTTCATTAAACTGTCCTGACAATCCTTAATGCAGACAAATTAACACATAAATATTAGTCAACATTCGGTGAGGAAAAAAAAACATTATGGGAGAATAAGTGTCAATGATTCTTGCCCATGGGATGAGGAAGGCTTAATGGAAGATGTGATCATTTAGTTTGGTGTTGAATGAAAGGTATTTTGCTTCTTGAGAAGGAACTGCCCTAGTCGTAGAGAACAGTGCATTAGAGTGTTTTGAATGGACTCATAATGGAAGTGACTCAAGGATTTAGTCTATGAGGACAAGCATTGACTCGTAATGAGAAGTCCTGAAGCCTGGGACTGGAGAGATGGCTCAGTGGCTGAGAAGTCTTGAAGTCAAATGGCCTTAAAGTTGACATTATCCAATAGTTCTTGGACCCTCCTCTGCCATGCTTCATCCCTAGAGTGACTTTCTCTTTAGAGTAGCGTTGTTCATAGAAACAAAAGAGCACCAATAGTTCTAAGATCCAAAATCTAACAAAAATCTCGGAGAAGGCAGAATATACCTTTTTCTTTGATCCAGACTCTTTTCAAGTCAGTCATTTGACAAGTTAGACTCAGTAGATTACTTGTGGGCAGCCAGGGTTGTATGAATTAACTGTTAGGAACTGGGGATTCATTAATATTAGTAATAGTATGTTTTGAATAAAATAATTATCTCAAAATGTGTGAAAGTAGAAGGGTGCTTCTTGAGAGGAAGGATGCAAACCATGAGAGTGATTATGGGGACATTTGTCTGTGACATACAAGTGTGAAAATGCCATAAAGAAATCCATTATCTTGGATGCTTTTCTTCTGTTTTCCTCAAAATCATTGAACTTCTTCAAACTCAACTGATACCAGGCCCCTTAAAACTTTTCAGCTTTCCTTAAGAGTATTTGATCCCTGAAATGTACTTCCCTAAATATTGGGAGACATAGAATATTCACTTCAGGCTTGACACTCCTGAAATATCAAGTATCCTATGGTGGGATCTCCATAAATCAGAATTCACCAGTATAAAGAAGTATCTTCATCCTCTTGCATTGTTAACTGTTTCCAGACACTACAGGACTTTAGATGAGATTTTCTTTCCTGTTGGTAGGCTCTTCTTTAGAAGGCAAGCATCATAAGGGTAGAGAGTTTTTAATCACAATGGTACACTCCAGCTGACACAGAGTAATGTTATCAGGTAGTCACATTCAGCAATGTACCTAGCTAGAGGTCACTGAGCACATTGGTCCTGTTGTGCAGGGGTCCTCCACCAGATGGAAAAGAAGTCAGCATTATACACCAATGACTGGTCCATGTGCTTCAGAGGAGGTCCCATGGGTCCATTTCAATGCCCAGCCTTGGGAAGATTGAGCTAGTCTGGGAGAAAAGACCAACTTGCTGGACTTCCTCGCAGCCTGCCAAGGACCACACATTCAGCCTCCTCAATCTTTTCAGGAATTTGAGCATCACATCTCTTAGGGGACCTTGACATCTCCATCTTTCACGCTTGACAAACCTGTGATCTGCCACCAGGACTGAGTCCTAGAGTCTGCAATGTGAAGGGCCAATGCTGCTTGTCTTCTGGTATCTGCTGTGTGCCTTCCCATATTCATACTTGGCCGTCAGAGAGTAGAGGAGAAGACAGGCAGAAATCTTTGTTTCCTATCCAAGTTAATTGGAAGTCACAGTCAGATCTTAGCCTTGGATTCTTCCATGGATTTACTCAACCCACTGTCTTCATCGGAAGATCAAGTGGAGGCAGCCAGTCCCCAAGTGCACACATTCTTGGAACATGACTTTTCTTGCACATACTTATAATGGTACAGTTCTTGGCCCTGATGTTTCTTGGAGAGCTTTTGTGAACATGTAATAAGGTTGTGCTGCAGTTTGGGAGTGATCTAACCCCTTCAGCAGGATGGATTTCACAAGAAAGAAGTGAACTGCTATGCTTAGAGCTAATATTTCTTGGCATTTGTTTACCAGTTATTATCTGCCAAACAATATCCTGAATACATGGCTATGTTTTACTGATATGTTCCTAGGATTTAGGATTTCGATGCTATTATTAGTCTCCATTTATATATGAGGCCCAAAGAAGTTAGTTTCTTGATCAAATTCATGTCCCTGGCAAGTGACTGCATGGGGCTCACTAGCACCTTTCATAACTCACATCTGCTTGGAACCTCCGTGCATGAACTCGGTTGTTAGTAGGGTCTGCAGATGTATGGTTATCTCTGTGTTACTGTCAGGCAGAATCGACGGCTCTAAAATTCAATGATTAGAGTTGAAAGAGGTTGTAGGGTGATAAGGTCAGAGAAAAAAAGGCTATGCAGTCATGAGGCAGAGAAGACAGTGACACATTACAAATCGAGGATCGCTACAACTTCCAGAAGTTAAGTGGAAGTCATAGAACACATTCGCCTTCAAGGGGTCCCAGAAGGTTCTGACCGTGTAACTGAACATTTCACAGTATTAGTCTCAGAGTGTCCTTCATAGAGCTCTGTCATAATCGCCCTTTATGGCAGTTACTTGAAATTAATGATAGGAAATACATATTTTTGTTTTGCTTTGTTTTTATGTACATTGATGTTTTGCCATGGGTGTCATGATCCCCGGAACTGGAATTACAGACAGTTGTGCACTGCTGTGTGGGTGCTGGGAATTGAACCTGGGTCCTCTGGAAGAGCAGTCAGGGCTCTTAACCACTGAGTCTCACCAGCCTCAAATGTGTATTTTTAAAACATTGTTAATCAAGGTGTATTTGGCAATAATTATATACAGTCATCGCTTGCTATTAGGAACAAAGCAGATGAAAAAGTTTGCAGATCCTCAGGTTACTTAAAATATATCTGTTTATAATCTGTCAGATCTCTAAATTACCTTTATATCTAATGGAACTCAAATTCTTCATGAGTGTTCTTGGACTGTTCTGTTAATAGCATAAAGAAAAGGAGACAAATCTACAAGTGTTCAGTATAGGTATAACCATTATATTCCTCATTATTTGATACAACAAGTGTATTAATGAACAATTTTGAGCAACTGTTGGTAGAATTCAGGCACAGTGCTGATTACTAAAGAGGGCTCACTGTTTATTATGGGAGACTTTGCATAGTGCATGACTCAGAATATGTAATTAGTCATAAATAAATACACTTTTTTATTACTGGAAAACACTTCTTTTCTAGTTCTCTCATGCTTTGCACATTAAAGTAAATGATGGAGACCAACAAAAATGGACACAGTAATAAGCATCATACTTCTGTTAGATACATTCTTGTAGTTGATGAGTTTATTAGCTAACCCCTCATTGGTAACGTTTATGTTCTGTAAATCCAGTGGCATATTAAAAGAATATTAAACAACCAGATAAAGAAAGTAAGGTTTGAAAGGATCTCGAGAGTAAGAGTTGCTGTTCCCAAGGAGCTAGATTGAGTCATGGTCATGGAATGCTAATGAACCCTTGTCTGCTTCCTGGGAGCCTCTCCAGTTCCCGTGTACAGATGATCCATTAATCTTCTTTGGAGTTTTTAACTGCAACTTTATTGAATAGGCATCCCTGAAGCTTGAACAGTCCATGTGTAAATATAATTGGATGAAAGGGGATGTCTGATCTAAGGATACTAAACAGAAGACAGGGGACCATGTATGACCTGTCCTGATCCTTAGTGGCTTCTCTCAGCAGCAGTCCCCACAGTAGAAGCAAAACCTCTTTTGACATGAAGATCTTTTATCTACTATCAGGCAAAGTAGGTCAAATAGCATCAATGGTCAACTCTAAGGTAGAATTTTTGGGAAATGTGACCTGCTTTGGAGAGGGAGTTGTGAGCCAGGAGCTCTAGGTAAGGTGTGTATGTCTTTATGAGTTGTAGATCTCACGATGTCAGAGGGAACAACTGAAGAGCAAAAGAAAAATTAATGAAAGTAAGAAGTGGGGTTTGAACCAAAAAAGGCATGAAATAGATTTTTGATCTTGGCAGAGATTAGTCAAAAATAGATGCTAACTTTTGTATCAGTAGAATAAGACTTTCTTTATATATTGTATATAAATGTACAATTATCAGTATGCCTTTTGTACGTTAGTCTTCACTAAAGATCAAGGTGGAGCTGTCTCCCCTGACTCCATATAAAGATAGGGATTCACACATGGATCTCCATCTATCCTGTCCTGGGCACAGGGCTCCATCATTGAAAAAATACAGATTTTTAAGTTCATACACAATTGGGTACCAATCTTGTCTCTACCACCTACCAACTATAAGTCATTAAGAATTTCATTGTTTCTATCACTGTAACTGGGGCTAATAAAAGTTATTTTTTCTGTTTCTTTGTGGGTCAAAAGACATAATATATATGGAGGTTTTAGAGGGGGTGATGCTTTGGTTAGTTTCCTTTGATGAATTCCTAGCTTGCAATAGATCTCTAAGCAGTACTTTGTGAATTTTTTACTATTCTTTTCTACCCCAGATCAAAACAGATATGCATCTGTAGCAACTTTAATCGGACACTGAACTACAGTTCTCCACTTTCATGGTCATGTATGTGCCTGTCTTTATTTCATAGTATGTCCATGCATAATGAATTTATAAATAATCAATTTAAATAATTTAAGCAATGTTTACATTAATTCTTTAAGAATTTCATGCAATGTATTTTAAACAAGTTTAACAGCCCCCACTTACCCCAACTCAGCTGATAAGTACCGCCTCCACCCTCCCCTACTCTCCATCCTATTCTGAGAAGAATCTTCTTCTTCCTATCAAATCCAGTTTGTGTTGTTCAACTAGTTTCAGGAGTGAGGGCTGCCCTGGTGTGTGCTTGACCTACTATAGGTCACGACACTAGAGAAAACAGACTCTCCTCCTCCCAGCAGCTATCAAACGCCAATAGCTTCTTGACTGGTGGTGAGATTTCGTATCCCTCACACATACACACACCCCTAGTTATGCTGAGATTCTGTATCCCGCCCCAGTTATACTGATCTTAAGCTTGTGTAGCTCTCGTACATAATATCACAAAGACGTTGAGTCTGTCTTTTCCACTGCCCTTCTCTGTCTGGAAAACACTGTTCCCTTGATATTATCCACCACCGCTGACTCTCAAAACCTTGGTTCCTCTGTTTCTCAAACCTCCCTGAACCTTGGGGGAAAGCCTGTGATAGGTGTGGCTCAGCTAGGGATGAGCAGGCCACAGTCTCTCATTCTCTGCACACTGACCAGTTGAGGTCCTTTTGGTTCCTACTGCAAGGAGAAGCTTTTCTGATGAGGCTTGAGATGGACTCTGATAAGTGAACTTTACAACTTAAAAAAATTGGAAGTGGGGTGGGATGGGGGTAAGGGGAGATGGGAAGAGAAAAGGTAGAAGGGAAGGAGGGGGGACTTGGGGAAACAGGAGAATTGGGATAAAGGAAAGGTGGATAGGAGAGCACGGAACCACAATTCTTAGGTAAGGGAGCCACTTTAGGGTGGGCAAGAGACTTGACCCTAGAGGGGCTCCTAAGTGCCCAAGATGAGGTTCCCAGTTAGTTCCTTGGGCAGCTGAGGATTGGGAACCTGAAATGACCCTATCCTAGAGCAATACTGACGAATATCTTGCATATCATCATAGAACCTTCATCTGGTGATGGATAGAGATAGAGACAGAGACCCACACAGGAGCACTGGACTGAACTCCCAAGGTCCCAATGAGGAGCAGAAGGAGAGAGAACATGAGCAAAGAAGTCGGGACCACGAGGCGTGCACCCACCCACTGAGACAGTGGAGCTGATCTACTGGGAGCTCACCAAGGCCAGCTGGACTGTGACCGAAAAAGCATGGGATAAAACCGGACTCTCTGAACATGGCGAACAATGAGGGCTGATGAGACGCCAAGGACAATGGCACGGGGTTTTGATCCTACTTAATGTGCTGGCTTTGTGGGAGCCTAGCCAGTTTGGATGTTCACCTTCCTAGATATGGACGGAGCGGGGAGGACCTAGGACTTACCACAGGGCAGGGAACCCGGACTGCTCTGTGGACTGGAGAGGGAGGGGGAGAGGAGTGGGGGGAGGGGGAGAAGGGTGGGAGGAGGGGGAGAAGGGTGGGAGGAGGGGGAGAAGGGTGGGAGGAGGGGGAGAAGGGTGGGAGGAGGGGGAGGGAAATGGGAGACTGGGAGGAGGTGGAAACTTGATTTTTGTTTATGTTTTTTTTTCTTCTTTTCTCAAAAAAAAATTGGAAAAACTTTTTCAAAACAGAAGAGTAGGGGCTGGAGAGATGGCTCAGCAGTTAAGATCACTGACTGCTCTTCCAGAGGTCCTGAATTCAATTCCCAGGAACCACCTTGTGGCTCACAACCACCTATAATGAGATCTGGTGTCCTCTTCTGGCCTACAGGCAGGATACTGTATAAATAAATCTTTTTTTTTTTTTAAAAAAAGCAACCATTAATCTCAAATATTAAAAAAAAAACGGGAGAGTGTTTTGTAGCGTTCATCTCAATGAGCAGGGGCTGTCGGTTGAAAGAGAGAGGATAGATTGGATGCTGTTTTTTACACCTAGAAATCTACCATGCTTTGTAGCTGTCTCCCTGGTGAAATATCTTGTATGACGAACATGATTCAAACACACTTAAATTAAAGACAGGTTGGCACTTTGACCCTAAACAAAAGTTGACTTCTTCACTTAGTATTGATTCTCCTATGAAATTAGAAATTCATTTCTTCTTTGGACGAGACGCTAGATACACTGAACTCATTGTGGGAAGGCTCCTTTCCAGTGAATCATAAGCCATAATTTTGATTGTGACCACATGTAAAATCTAGAAGCGTATTTCAAAATTTAGTTTGTACCAAAGCCCAGCGTTGACTTTATACTTTGTGTCAGTTATAAAACAGAGGCTGCATAAGCACACGTAGAAATAAAGAGAGGAAATTGGGGCGGGGTGGGGGGAGAGTTTAACATTTCAGGCTTGCTAGTTGTATACAAACATGCTTTTTCTTTCCATCTGTGCTATCAGGAGCCTTTGGCCTTCTCCTCCTAGCTGGGAGGTAAAGCTCTCTGGAGAATTCCTCTTCCTATCTGTTGCTCTCTTACAGGAACGAATGCTACCCACCCCACATTCTTTCCCCAGATTGTTGGATGGCTTCAGCCTGAGAAAGCTAGAGATAAAAGCATTCCAAAATGGGTTTAGGAGGTCTGAGATTGCATCCTATGGCAACACACTCTCTCCTGGGTCTTAGAACTTTTCCATCTTCTCTGAGCACAGCAACAGATGACCGTTATTTTGCCATACTGACTTTCGGACTTTTGTCCTAGGTTTTAAAGTACTTCCCTAACCATGAAGTTGGAATACTGTCTCTACCAAGGACCTTTAATTAAATTTCTTTCCATTTACAATAAAAACTTTTCCTTCTTTCCAAAGATAAAAGTTCATCATTTCAGGCCAGGTGGTGGTGGTGCACGCCTTTAATCCCAACACTCAGAAGGCAGTGGCAGGTGGATCTCGGAGTTAGAGGCCAGCCTGGTCTACAAGAACTAATTCTAGAACAGTTTCCAAAGACACAGAGAGATCCTGTCTTAAAAAAACAAAAACAAACAAACAAACAAACAAAAGATTTCATAATTTCAGGGCAAAGCTGAGAGATTTCAGCTTTTTTCTGAAAGAAAAAAAAGGATTCTATGTTTTATTCTTTTCTTTACATGCCTAAAAGTGTATAAGTATACACAACAAACCTCTGAATTTATTATAGTTACCTAAGTAGTAAACAAATTGGAAACATATTTTACTAATATATCCTCATGGTATTTTCTTGTTGTTTGTTTTCCAGAAGGGTCCAGCACTGAAATGATATATATTGCTTTTTGGAAAGATTGGATTTCAACCATGAAGATTGGCTGGGGCTCCGTAGCTAATTCTGACAGAAGCCATCGTTGACTACACCCTGGCATTCTCTCGCATCCTCTCTTCCCTGTTAGCACAGACCCTGATAAGTTTGGTTAACCCACAGGGCTCCTGGGCAATTTGACCCCTATCCCAATTCTGGTCTAAATTACAGTAATGTCCTTCCTCCTCAACACTGATTTCCTGATAACTTATCTTATCTCTGGAGTCTTGCCGTGACCCAGTTCTGACTAATATAATAAAAAAGAAAGTGGAGAGACACAGGCTCCTAAGAAATGTTGTTTTCTTGATTAGGATAATATAATGGCCTCGGCTGCCTCTTCTGTCTGCTGCCGCTCCTCTCTTTATGCCTAAAGAAGAGAAGCAAACCTTTAATGTACTATAGGCTTCTTTGTGATTATATAGCAATAAAGAGAAGGGAAGAAATCTCTACAGCGGGGAGTTTGTCCTGGATTCTACGGCTTAACTTCTTTCCTTGTTAGATTTCTTTTAGCACCTTAATTTTGCCTAGGCTATCTGTAGCTGAAAACCCTCTTAAATGACACCCAGCCAATGTTAGGCAGACACCTTAAGGCCGGGGTGCTGAGACTGTCTTCAGTTCCTTAAACCTTAAATGTTTTTTATTTGTTTGTTTTTGTTTCTTTTTTTTTTTCTAGCTCTTATATTCAGGTTCAACAGTTTGAGTTTCTAATCCCTGAATATACACTCTATTAAAGATATTCTTTTTCATTTCATCTTGAGAACTTTCAAGATAAGAAATATTGCCCAGATGGAGCTTTTGACAACAAGGTTTCTAGCTTTTTCAAGTTTATATGGTTTTTAACCACTTTGCTGAGATGCGCTTACTAAGGTCCTAACAAAATTCAATTGTTTCTCATTTTCTCCCATGAAGTTCTTTCTGTTGTTTCCTCTCCCTTACTACTGGGAAGATCCTGCAAAAACTACCATCACTTTTATTCTATTTTATTTTTTATTTTTATTTTTTTTGACAGAGTGTCCTACACAGGTAAAGCCATAATTTCATATTCTATCTTTCTCCAAAATGATAGTGCCTGTTATAGGCAACATTAAAGTCCTCCTGGACTCTGCCTCTGCTGGTTCCTAAGGTGCATACATCCATAGGGCTCTTGTCTAGCGTCTGATCTTGTAGCGTATCTAACCACAGAAGACTATTTCCCGGGCAAGGCTTTTAGAGAAAGTCCTGCTGCCTCAGGCTAACTAAGGAAAACCCAGGCCTGACTCTGAATTGCTTTAAAACCCCAATGTCATAGACAAATGCCTGATCAAACACGGGATTTGCTGCTCTTCACTTAGCAATTTTCCACTTACAGTGCGTATGTCGTGCAGATAAAAAAGCTTAGACTTTAGTCATTCTTTATCCAGAATCATGATTTATAGACTCATTGAGATGCTGGCAGTAACAGATGACTCATGTCTAATACACATACAGACCCTCACTCAGTGAGAGAACAGAATTCATTAAGAGACTTAGAATAGCAGAGCTGATTGCACACAATGCTGCACAGCTTTGTAAAACACGCCGTACAAAGCTTATACACAAGGGATTACTAAAAAAATTAGTTAAACTGTTCCATCTTCATCAGAAGCTTCAGATGCTCAGCATTGGCAGGCATTAGATAAGAATTTGAGGCTGGCTGTAGCACTGAGTGTGAAGCTTCCAGGGCAGAGATCTTAAATACAAAGTTTATTGCTAATAAGAATGATTGCCGAAACAAATCTCTACACATTGGGAACTGCTTTTCCTATGGAAATCAGACTGTGAAATTAGCGATTATTCTTTCAGGTGAGAGAAATAAGTCTGCATTACATATTACTTATTGTTATTATGTTAACATGACTTATAAAATTATGTAACTGGAGCTAGAAAAAAAAAACGGTTCAAGGAACAGGGGAGATGGCTCCTTGGGCACACATTTGCTGTGTAAGCCTGAATGGCTGAGTTTGGATCCCCAGCTTTTGTGTAAATGCCTATGTGTGCTCTGAAGCCCATCTGAAATCCCAGGGCTCACACTGCAGAGATGGGGAAAGGGCATCTCCACAGGCAAACTAGTAGCTAGACTAGTCATATCCAAGAGCTCACAGGGTCAAGAGAGACCCTGCCACCATATACAGGATGAAGAGCAATCAAGGATGTAAAACCACTGAGTTATACATATACAAGCATAATTGCATGTGCACCTAACAAATATGTGCTTTCATATACACAGGGAACACACATACGCTAATACATGCACACGACATACTAATGCATATCACCCACACAAGCATGTGCCCTCATATACACAGGGAACACATATATACTAACACACATACGCCATATAGATGCACACCCCCACACACATATGCCCCATACCAATAAAAATAGTCACAGTGATCTCGCTCAAAGTGGAATTACATAATCTTAAATAAAATGAATATATAATCAAAATGAGGTGGTCCTGGTTAGGAGGGAGGCAGCTAAGCAGCATGGAACACCTTGGCAAAAACAAATTTCAATCCTTTTAAGTGTATCTGAGTGTCAATCCTTCCTCTTGGGTTTCCTGCAAATATTCTGTATTTTAACCGCCAAACTTGAGCTCTCTCTTTTTTTTTTTTCCATCTTCAGCATTTCAAGACTGCCTTCTCCAGCATCTCAAAACCCAATTTGTTATCTCGTGTTTTCTCGGTGTTGCTAAGGCACAACTAAACTTATCTGACCATAAGTCAGCCAGGTAGAAATAAGAAATAAGAAAGTCAGGTAGTGATGGCGTACACCTTTAATCCCAGTACTCGGGAATTTGAGGCCAGCCTGGTGTATTGAGCTCCAGGACAGCTGAGGCTACAAAGAGAAACCCTGTCTTGAAAGAAAATGAGGGGTGGGGGGAGAGAGAGAGAGTTTGGAAGCAAATTGCTCCTTTAGTAAGAATACAATTTTATGAGCTAGGGTAACAGCAAGAAGGTATAAGAGGTCTTAAGAGCAAACTCTGTATTCAGAATTTGTAGACTCAAGTCGTAAGTTAACTGCTTACTTGCTTCCTGAATGCAGAAGCTACTCTCCTCCATCGTCTGTGAGGATGATGAAGTACCATCCCCAGGAAGCTCTGGCTAGTGTGAGTATGAAGTCCCTCACACATCGTGAGCAATAGCTGTATCATCATTATTGGTCTTATTAATTATTAAAAGTTAGACTCAGTTTAAAAGATCACAGTGACTTCTGAGTTGTTTACATTCTCGGAGCTAAGACTAAAGGTCAAGTAAAGGAAAAGAATCAGAATGGCCTCTGGAGTACAATTAATTTAGGGGCGGGTGATTGATGGTCAACCAAGACTCTTAATCCTTCCCTGTGCTTAGCCGGTTGGCTCTTGATCCACCATGTCTGCTCTGTACCTCTTCCTCTCCTCAGATATTAACGCCAGGTGTGGAACTCCACAAGTTCTAAATCTGCTGATGAGTACAGCCGGGTAGCAACCAAGCAATGTGTTGTTGAAGTTGACGGGCATGAATTTTAAAGAAACAAACGATGGCTAAAAATAAATGTACTCACCAGCTGATTTCAAGTTCCTGTATTAGATAGTTATAGATCATGGGTGACTTCGCAAAAAGTTCTCCTCCAGCTGGTTTTAAGGGAGGCCAGCAATCCTCCATGACAGGGTGCTGACCAGTGTTACCCTGGAAGGAGGCGCGCTGGCAAAGGGGCTCAGAAAATGCAGAGTATCATTTAGGAAAACTGGCTGACATGCGTGGGAGTCACACCCCACTCCTGAAGGGCATGTGACCTCCAATGTCTGCCTCAACTCACTTACACTGCAATGGACCTATAGTGTTTTGTACACTAGCAAAGTCCTTTATCAATTAAGCTACAACATCAGCCCTGTACTCCTTTATTTCACTGCTGACTGCTGCCATCAGAATTTTTCAATATTTTTATTGAATTTCCATTGGAATTCTATTGAATTTAATGAATTTTATTGAAATTCCATTCCTTATGTTGATTTGCTAAGAGCTGTTTTGTTTTTTTATAAAACTAGTGTTGCCAGATTTTGGAAAAAAAATATTTGTTTATATAACATGATTACATATATAAAATCTAAAATGGCATCAAAGTATAATGAATATACTAAATAGAGAACAAATATAAGGACATATTTGATTGAATTTTCACAAACTAAACGTATCTTTTAATCAGGCTAGTACAGAAATGTTATTAGAATCTCATATTCTCCCAGCACGCTTTGTTACGTCTTCACCCCCACCATGGCATGGCTTACTGCGATGTCATGTGTTAATTTAATTTCTTTCTGAAGGTATGTAAATGAAATCAGGCAGTATGCACTGCTTTGAGGCCCATATCTAAACATGCAAGGGCATGCTTGTGAGAGTCAACCTTGTTTGTATATAGTTGCTCATTCTCTTGCTGGGGATCATACTGATTTATGGGTTCTATTGTTGATAAACTTGTCAGTGGTCTCTAGTTTGAAATGCAACGCTGTTATCAATGCTTTTGCACTCGTGTATCAACACATGCACACATTTTAACTGGCTATACATATAGAACTCAACTATTAGTTTACAAATACCATTAAAATTTAAAAACAAAATTCTTTGCAATTCCGGTACTTCTGTTATTGTAACTTTAAATCTCAAACTAAAAGTGCCAAAGATGTTGAATATTATAACAGGACTATTATGTTTAAATTTTATTCAATCGTAGCTGTAGGATGGTACATTTTACTGCTCAAAGACATAAACAGCAAAGAGGAATGGAGGCGGTATGAGCATCCCATAATTCCTAGTCTGGAATATTAGCTCCTTTTCAACAGATGGTGAGGAAAAGCTGGGCTGAATAGGGAGATCCCAAACCTTATTGCACCTGTGGTCTTGACTTAGCTATTATTAGGATTCCACTCTCCTGTTAGGTCACTGAGGATAATTAGAGAAACTTGAACATCTGCTCTTACTACAAGAATTCCAAAGAGAAAACAGTCCTTGGTTTAAAGAGTGAGCAGGAGACCCTTTGGACTTTGGGGGTTGAAAGCTAACAAATGGTTGCTCACTGTGATGTGGCTTGTGCAATGTGCCTAGTCTGGGCACTTGTATGGACTCTATATTGAGAGTTACTGTTACGAACAAAGAAAGAAGGGAGCAAGGAAACCATCTTTTGACTCAGCACGAACAGCCATAGAATGACCACATAGCTATCAGCAGTTTGGGAAGGGGAAAAGATTCCAGGCCTAAGACTATAAATTAGCAGTGGAAAAGATTAGCCAGGAGGATACAGGCAACAGAGATAGACAGCTAACAATGAAAACAACAGAATCAACTTTAGCTTTTTTTCAGGGTTAGGTTCTGTGGCATATTATTAGGGGACATTAATTCTGAATTGTGTTCATTACAAAAGAGTAAAAAGCTGGAGTTAAGCAGAACAGTCTTAAAAATAAAAAAGAAAAAGCTTGTGAGACTCAAATATTAAATTTAATATTAATTTATATATAAATAAACATTAAATTTAAAGACAGAAGCATAAGTATGCAGTGTCTTAACCTCACATATCTGTGGGATAGAGTGACATAATGTTTCACTTAGGACCACTTAGCCCCACAATCATCTTTAAAAACAATTAATTTCTTGCACAATAGATTCCAGCTTCTGCTTTTTATTGTGCAGATTAATATTACATACTGAGAAAGAAATTGGAAAATTAAAGGCTGAGCTTTAAAGCCGTAAGCTGATGAAAGAAAAAAAAATCTATTCTGGGTCACAGCCAAGAGTAGGTAAACACTGCATGTCATGGTTGCTCTGTGGATTGCAGCTGGGTCGCTCTTTGCAGCGAGCACATAACAACTATATCTTGCAGAAGCAGTCCTGCAGGGGAGGGGAGAAGGAAGTGGGAAAGCAGGAGGATTTGAATGTGTTTCTTTGTCCACATTGTTCACAGGGGGTGAATGTCCAGAGAGGACCCGCTCAACACTGTGATGCAATTGTCGGAAGTGCGCTGCTTCAGGTGAAGGTTCTGGAAGCCCCCACAGCAAGTAGGTTACAGAAAACAAAGTACAAGGTGAAATGGAAGAACACGGGCGCCAGAGTCGGATAAAATTCACCCCTTCCTCTGCACAACCGTGCACATTTATTTTCTGGGACTCCATTTCTTCTTCTATAAGATAGGACTAACATAAGCATTTCCACAAAGAACTGTAACTGGGCATATATTCCAAACAGCCACTGCAGAACATACCTTTAGTTTTCTGTTGTTTTCTCTCACCTTCCTAGAAGCAAAAGAACAGCTTCAGGACTTACCTCACCACGCTCCCACCTCAAGGCAACAAGAACCTATCTGCAGAGTCCAATGCCTCATGCACGCTGAAGTTTTCCAGAAACAGAGCTGGTTTCCATTACCTGACACCCAGATCATCCACTGAGCACAGGGAAATCAGATTCCTGATCATGTTTAAGCATCACTAATTTTCACCCAGCACAGAGGGAAATTATCAACAATTCTCTCTTATAGGTGGTCTGTCTTCTGTGCCTATTTCAAAACCATTCGTGAGTTATTTTCTTTCATCTTATATTGAACAATTAACTTTCTCCTAAGTTTTCCATGTCTATATCATCTAAAAATTGCATACGGTTCCTTTAAATCCATATATAATAATCCATTGTAATTTCATCTAGATGCACTGGCAGATTCTGTAGACTTCCCTTTGAAAAGAATGCACTTGGTAGCTTGATTACATTTTCTGTCATAGAGCTTGGAGCAACTTGAGGTCAAAGACAGTATGAAATCCATAGGGTTTGTTTCTTGTTTGATTGTTTATGGCTAGAGCATAAAAGCTCCATAGATTAATTTTATCAACTTAATAAATAGCTGTAGTATTATTTAAAAAATAGTTTGACATATAGACTGTGGAACTTGTAAGTTATTTTGCCCATAAGCCTGGTAACTACATTCAAATCAATGGTTAATATCCAACCTTCCCTTCAGTCATCATTAAGTAGGCAAGTATATACTTAAGGATGTGTGTGTGTTAAAGACAAAGGATTTCATCATTACTTAAAGTCTCAGTGAAAACATAGAGTTCTTTCTCTTTCCTGTAACAATACAGAATGTGTGCCCTGGTACTACTTTTCCTGATGAGTAGGAAGGGATGCTGGTGTAGGTTCACTGCTCCAGGAGAGGAACATATCAAGGAAGAGAATGTTCTCACTATTAAATGAAATGGACTTGAAGTGTGGAAATGATATCACTTCTGTGCACATATAAGAGTAAAATGGCAGTCATCTACCCACTGGTAGCTCAAAGGGAGGCTGGGAAATGTAGCCCAAAGCTGAATAGATGTGTTCTGATTATTTTTATTACTGAGTACCATGGGCTGAATTGTGTATCTCCCAAATTCATATGTTAAGACCCACAGTTTTTTTTAAAGTAATTATATTAAGAAATGGAATTTTTTTTTAAAAAAGAAATCAAAACAATGACTTTACGATAGGTCTTAATCTACTTAGATGTCCTAAACAGAAACAAAAGGTAGGCATACACAGAGGGCTGACTACACAAAGACATACATCTACAAACTGAAGAGGCATCAGCACTAAATGTCAGTACCTTGATCTTGGCCTTCTGGCTTGCAGAAAGGTAAGAAAACAATGACTACAAACTGGTGTCCCTGTCCCTCTTCCATTTTTCTCCTGATGCACTTAGTCTTTAAAGCAAGCACACACCCCAGGTCCTTTTCACTTGCTCTTTTTCTTCTAACGAGTATATCTTTGTACCAAAAAGCTACATGACTTTTTTGGTAATCATGCTTTGCATATCTGCTTAAAATCTATTGCAGCAGGGGCTTGCTTTGACTTTGCTGCAGGCACTAGTACTCCTTCTGCAAGCCTTTGCACACTCACCTCTGGTCCTGCACTCGTCTTCCCCGCAGCACGCATTTCTGCATACAGAGTTCATGCCATGTTGTTTTGCTCACTGCCGTTCTCTCAGCATCTAGAGGCTCTCAGATAAAACTCTGTTGTTAGTCCATGTCTACCAGATATCGTCAGACATCTGCACAAGAATTTTTTGTTCTGGAACAGAGAAATCCTTTATTTTTATGAGCCAAAACATGAAAGATGTTAAGGAGATATAAAAAGAAAGCAAAGGAATTTCAGTGTAATTTCTAAAAAGGGAATGTAATTTAATACTTGCAAATAATTATGATATTATTTCTGACTCCATTGCTCTGCAAATCAAGCTGAAAATATCACAATGATGAGGATGTTTGTCTATTTCTCTAAAGGATGTGTTTAAACATTAGTTTTCAGTCTTGCACCTCAAGGTCTCTAATTGCATAATTCTTGTGCGTTCGTCAGCAAGATTCTGCTTGTTGATTTTTCTCCTTCTCTAGCTTCGCCTTAATTCCACCACCACGCTGAAGTTTCCTTTATTGGCCCATCTTTATTGAATGTCATTTTTATTTCTGTTTCAGGTCCTCTAGTCTTCAAAATTACCCTCCTCGGGATAGCTTCCAGATCTAGAAACACAGCTTGATCCCCCTCTTTCCAAACCATAGTCTTCAAGTTAACCCACGCTGTTGTTTCTTCAATCAGACTCTTGAATGTTCATTTGCAGTGTGCTGACCTTGCCACCCTGTGATGGTACTGAGTAGCACAGCAGCCATAACTTGGGCTTTCAACTGGGAAACCTCTTTATTTTGTCTATGTTAGCATTTGATTTAAGAACTGCTTTGCATCCAGTTCTGTTTTTCTGGTTACTTTGTTTTACACATTAAAACATGAAATGAAAGAATATCAGGGATGGGGATGTGGTGCAGTCGGTAGAGTGTCTACCTAGAAAGCATTAAGTCTTTAATTGTTTCCCCAGTCCTGCACAAACTGTGTGTGGTGCTGCATGCTTGTAATCCCAGATTTGGGACAGTGGAGGCAGAAGGATCAGAAGTTCAAAGTTATCCTTGGTCAGATAGCAGTTTCAAAGCCAGCCTGGGATATATGAGAAAAGAGAGAACGGAAAGGATGAACAAAACAATATCACACCCCCCCTCCCAGAGTACCTTCAGGGAACTACTCTGTGTTTAAGCATGTCTTTCACTGTGCTGGTGTCTGATGCTTCCTACGCCAAAAGTTACTGGTAATTCCCATAGGAAATGGGATGATCTCATTTTCATCACAGGCAGAAATATTTTCACCAGGATATACAACCATAATAAAAGTCGTAGAGTTACGCCCTGACCTCTAACCTTACCTAGAAACCCAGCCAGTGTTGGTATCGATGGCAACTTTGGCTAATTCATTAAACCACACACCAAATCCTTGACTTATAGGGCTTGGGGCCCTATTTTTCCTGAGTTTTAAGTTCTATCTCTTTAATATTTTCAGTTGTGCTATCTCTTCTGTTTGGGGGGATTCATTGCACACATTATTGGCATGGTCTTCAGTTGCATCCATTTTGTTCTTTGATCTAGGGTCTACATGTGTA
Source organism: Microtus oregoni (assembly GCF_018167655.1). Classification (NCBI taxonomy): domain Eukaryota; kingdom Metazoa; phylum Chordata; class Mammalia; order Rodentia; family Cricetidae; genus Microtus; species Microtus oregoni. Next base: position 80,187,053 of record NW_024543060.1, on the reverse strand, counting down.
TCTGTGGCTATTTCTTTTTGAACTTGCCCTTGTTTTTTTCTAAGAACTATAAAGTTCTTGGACTGTGCCATTTTTTTTTTATTTTTTAAGAAGGTTGTGCTTTAATGGATCTGTTCAGTTTTTCCAAGGGGGAATTAAAATTTTTACATTTTTTATAGGTTAACTGTTTTTTTGGGGGGCCATTTTTATGATGTTCCCTTTTCTTTAAAGCATAGATATTCTTTGTTCTTACAGATGTGCAAAGAAAGGATTAGGAATATCATACATAGATATTTGACTTGGCTTAAAAGTCATATATGTCTGATTCTTACTGTCCTAATCATAGAGTAGGATGGGACTCTGAATTTGAAAAGGCCAGTTTTGTGCTAGATTAGCAAGCAGGACTTGGGCTTCTAGATGCCAAACATGAAAACAACAGGAACGTTCAAACACATTGCTCTGCTGTGTTGATCCATTTGTCTCAGACTCCCACTGACTTATGGGCTTGAAGTCTATCACTCTGCAGCGAGCTCTTTTCAGCATCAAGGTCATGCTATATTTACTAGTTATGATGACTGTCGTCTCTGCCCAGCAGATTTTCATCTTGTTTTGAAAACCGTTAGCATAAGTTTCTATCCCGGAGACAATCTTAGCCTGCTGGTTAGACAGACTGGATTCAGCTGTTTTGGAATCCTTTAAAGCAGTGGTTCTCAACCTTCCTAATGCTGTGAGCCTTTAATGCTTTTTCTCATGTTGGGGTGACTCCTACCATGAGGTTATTTCCATGGCTACTTCATGACTGTAATTTTGCTCTTGTTCCAAATCATAAATGCAAATATCTGTGCTTTCCGATTGATCTTAGGTGACCCCTGTGAAAGGGTTGCTTGACCCCTAGAGGGGTCTTGATTCACAGGTTGAGAACCATCACTTTAAGGAATTACTGTGCTCATTGCTATAAGGCTCCATTCTCTCCTCAGCCACTTTGTTCTCTTTTGAGTCCCATCTCTGTCTCCTGGGCTTTTTTTTTTTTTTTTTCTTCATCTGCAGTTTCTAATCTGGAGTTTAAAACCTTTGCCTTTCCACCTCATTATGGGTTTTGAAAAATACAACTATATCATTGCTTAAAGAAAAACTTTTGGCACATGAAGACATCACACACATGTGTTTGCTCATTATCTAGAGTCAGAAAATTCATAGTTTGTTTGCCTGCCTTGATTTATAATCCCAGCTTGACCACACACTCAGGTCTGTGGAGATACTAGGCTTTTCTGAGCCCTTTATCTTTAATATTTTTGTTCTTATTGTCACAGCCACAAAGTTAACCAAAGCCTAAAGTAGCTCATTAAAAAAATGATTTTAGGCATTCCTCAAGTCCTCATTTCTGCTTAGTCATTGTGCCCTTCCTATGAGTCAGCACCATGTGCTAGAGTGGAACATGACTTTTCTAGGCCAAGAGCACTTATGCCCTGTCCCCTACTAAAAATGAAACAATAAGACTTACATTTTATCACTGTTCTCATAGAAATGTGAATACTTGTGAGGCTGAACTCACTATTCTATTTCAAACTTACAGTCTTCCCGATTAAGCTTCCAGAGTACGGGTTTACCCAAGAGAAACCCTGTACCTGACTCTCTTGCAGCTTTTTTTTTTTAAGATTTATTTATCATGAATACAGTGTTCTGTCCACATCTATAACTACATGCCAGAAGAGGGAACCAGATCTCATTATGAATGCTTGTGAGCCACCATGTGGTTGCTGGGAATTGAACTCAGGACCTCTGGAAGAGCCACCAGTGCTCTTAACCACTGAGCCATCTCTCTATCCCTCTATTGCAGCTTTTTAAAAAGCACTTCAAATAATATTTAATTGATTTTTTTTAAGAATTGTATTTAAGAGGACTGATTTTACATCATTTCTACCCTTTCCCACCCCATAACCCGTCTAGTGTCTCCCACTAGCATCTTCAAAATTTATGAACTCTGCTTATTTAATTATTATTGGTATGTGTGCATATGTGTATGTAAATACAACCTGTTGAGTGCTTTCAGTGTTGCGCATATGTGTATGTGTTTAGGACTATCCATTTGGGATTGGATAACCTTTAAAAGATCTCATCCCTAAAGAAGACTAAACCTCTCCCTCTTAGCAGCCACTAGTTGTCTGCAAGTCTTCATGTAGAAGTAGGTACTTGTATAATTCCCCCCATCCTCGTTAGCATGTCCACTGATGTCAATTTTTAAGTCTTGCTTAGGCGACCAGTACTGCTGAGATTTCACAGGTGCAACTTCACTGTCATACATAGAGGATACCATCATGCCTGGTCCTCTCCCTCTCACAGTCTTTCTACCCCTCTTCCAAGATGGTCCCTGAGCCTTTGGTGTAGGGGTTGTGTTGTAGATGCATCAGTTAGGGTTCAGCGCCCCACTGTCAATTGCTCTCTGCATTTTTACCTGCTGTGGCTGTCTGTCATGGTCCCCATCTTCTCCAAAAAGAAACGTTTTTAGCTTCCCCATGGAGCAGATGGGAACAAATACAGAGACCCACAGCTAGACAATATGCAGAGAATGTTAGACTTTGTAACACTTGGCCGCTAAATGGGATGTCTCTATCAGATCCTTCCCCTCAGAGCTCAGGAATCCCAGAGGAAGAGAAGGCAGAAAAAGTGGAAGAGCCAGAGGTGATGGTGGACACCAAGGGAACGAGGGCCCTGAAATCAGCAGGAGGGATGACCATCTGAACTCACAGGGACTGAGGCAGCACACACAGGGCCTGCAAAGATCTGCACCAGTAGGGCTCTTAAAGCTGAGAGAAGTGGACACATGCCCCCATCCCTAACACAGAAGCTCTCCCTGTGATGTTAAATTGGGAGTGTCACCCTAGCCCCTGGCATCCATCCCAGCCCCCTGGCCTGGGAATTGTGTTGGTCTGGACTCCAAATCCCAGCATGCCAGTGGTCAGGACCACTCCCACAGGATATTTAAGTGGGCGCCCAGAGCCCAGAGGAGGAACATTTGGTCTCGGATTTTGCACGTACTCCCTGGTTTTCTGTCTCCCCTGCTGTGCTCTTGGCCACCTGGGCATGCTGCATTTAATAAAACATGGGCATTTTAATTTGGTATGATTTGACCTGATTGGATTTCTTTGCTCCAGCAGAGAAGCTCGTCTTAGAATTTTTTTCTAACAATCACCAATTGATAACCACTTGTAAATGAAAATCTAATTTTCTTTGAGGGGAAGCAAATTACTCCTAATGGTAGGCTGCATGCCCAGCAGTAGATGGCCAATCGGAAAGGAACTCAATGGCTTCTTTGGAGGGTCCTTGTTTCACAGTTTTATCTCTTTTATTTTTGTCTTATTTACATGTTTTATCTGTTGTCTCTCTACAGGTCCCTTGCATATATGTTATGACTTCTGGTTTTGTGCTGACCTGAGACTCCTGGTGTGCGAGAGTGGCTCTTCACATGTGTGTCTGTCTTTGGTGAAGTGTCTTGGGCTTTCTTCCTCATGTTTGTTCATTTTGCCCAATATAGATGAGTTTGTTTTAGCTTTATCTTATTATATTTGATTTGATTGTTAATCATTAGATTTATGGTTTTCTTCCCCAATGAGAGACTAAAATGGGGGTGGATTTGGATGGGAGGAAGACAAGGAGGAAATGGGAGGAGTAGAGGTAGGGGAACCATAATCAGAATATATATATATATATATATGTATATATATATACATATATATATATATATATAACTATTTTCAATAAAAGAGTAAAAACAGCTGTTTCGATGAAGGGTGATATACACTTATCTGTATGTATAAGGATAAGTATTTAGAATGCAGTTGGAAATTATGTCAGTTAAGGAAAGTTTCAGGAAAACGTTCCCTGTTTATCATACCTGAATTTACCTTCTGATCTCATCAACAAGGTTTAGACTTTATCAACTTGCTTTATCTCCTACTGATGCTTCCTGGATCCAATCCCCACCTCCGACTTCTGCCTTCATTTATCAATATCATCAGTTTTAGAACTGGTGTGTCTTACTATCTCTTAATTAATTTGACTGTGCCTTTTCTTACTCTAATGAAAAAGACAACAATTCCTATTGAAAGAGTATAATGGGAATGATTTCCACTATTGTAAGAAGATCTGATACCGGCTCATCATTCTCATGTGGCACCAAGTACCCCATATGTTGTATGCAGAAGGACCGTCGCCCAGTGCTTGGCTAAGGATAATATGTAGTAAGAGTCATTCCATTATTGTACTATAATATTACCCAATAAAGCAAAAATGCCACTTTGCAGAGGACTTCAGCCACGGTGGTTGTGTTCACTTCTGGTACCAGCAGCATGTCTTCCACACATTCTTCCCCTAATGGGCATCACATATGGCTTACAAAGAGGCCCATTGCTTCACAAAACTCCTGTCTATTTCCTTGTACAGTTTGCCTCAGAGCTTTGCAAACTCCAAAAGACTATTATGTTTGTTGATTGGCTACTTAATTGACTATGTGATTTCTTCATGCCCAGTTGGCAAACATCTACTCAACTAGCACCCATAGGTAGAAAGTGGTGAGGTCAACAGCAAGGGCAGCAGTGGCCCACGCTAGATAAAGAATCAACTTGCAGTCTTCCATTTCTTCTGTCCTAACACTGGCAGCTCTTTTTCCTCTGCATGCATCTGGCTTGAACTTGAAGTTGTGAATTTCCTTACAGAGAGCTGGTAGACAATGGTTTTTACACCATCTATGTCGTGCTAACCAAAACAATCTGAGAATTGAAAGCACGTGGCCTCATTCACGGTAGAATTTTCTATATAAATGATAAATTTAACACCAAAATAATTTCATGAATCAGGAGTTATAGCAATTCAAATACCTGCATTGGTCACCTCTATCACCAGAGAAGTAGTATTCTGAGCTACTGTCTGAGCAGTAACCATAGATTTTTCAGAGAGGTCTAACAGCAACTTCCCCTCCCCCAAAGCATTAGTGACTTCTTTTCCATCTGACACTCAGAGCAGAGAACTGGGAGAGCTGGGGGAGGTGAAAGGCAGAAGTGCTTGAAGAAGGGGAAAGGCCTTCATAAAAGAGAAGTGAGCCCAGCAGAAGACATTTGCTGACTTCACCGTGCCATTCTGCTCAGAGGTCACAGGCCTCACATGAGGTCTTCTGAACTAGGCCATTGATAAGAAGTTCCAGAACACACTGGTGCACATGACACCAGACTTCTAACTTGTTATGAAAAAAGAAAGTGTTTTAAAATATGAAGGCATTCAGATACCTACTCTTATTCTTTTCACTTTATAAAAATCTATTTTTAATTTCAGGTGCACTGATGTTTTGCCTGCATGTGTGTCTGTGTGAGGGTGTCAGATTCTCTTGAACTGGAGTTACAGACCATTGTGAATTGCCATGTGTGTGCTGGGAATTGAACCTGTGTCCTCTGGAAGAGCCACCAGGGCTCTGAACCACTGAGCCATCTCTCCAGTACTATTCTTATCACTCTTACCTATATATGGATTTATATTTTCATTAGACATATGTATAAGATATTAATTCAAAATGACCACATGTCTAAAGCAATGAACGGTCCTATTTGCCTCTGTTCTTTCAGTAGCCATCAATACTCTCTCCACTCTTTCGGGTTCCAGTGTCTTCTAAAGACACTAACCAAATGAAGGTTTTTGTGTCAATACACTGAGAGGAGAGAAGCAGAGGCAGTCAGAGCTGAGGTGCTGTGTTAGGATGTATGGCAATGACTGGACAAAGACACAGGAGTCACGTAAAATCTTACCCCATGCTGTCCCCTTACATAAATCCCACAGCACGTTGAGATCTCAATACTTTCATGAGAATACAGATGGTCACATTTGCTACTAGAGATTTATCACTTGTATTTATCTATTTGTTTTAAATTTATTATTTCCCCATTTTGCAGAAAATGGGAAACAACAAATAATTTATTTTACTTTACTACATATCATTTGGGCATTATAAGTAGCATGAGATTTTATCCTCATTTATATGGATGGCTAATGCAAGGGGAATTAAACATTCAATGCCTGCCTGGACTACAGGGTGGTTTCAAGGCCAGTCTATGCAATGCAGGAAGATCTTGTGCCTAAAAAAAAAAATGAAAAAAGTAAAAGGAGGAATTGGGGAGGGAGTAGTTTTCTAGAGTCTCTAAAGTTCTCGGTTCAGTTCCCAGCATGGAAATAAGCAAATGAAGAAATGAATGATGAGTAAATAAAATAAAGCAAAAATATGACTTTGGAAGAAAGATCTTCATGGTCTAAAGAAGCAAGGGATGGCTTTTGTTCTTGTTTTTATAGAAAACCTACAAAATTTTATAGCTGATATCACTGTGTAGAAATGCTGCAACTCTTTGGACACTTCCAAGGAAATGCATAGATACACTGATTTCACTCTGAAACTAAGGAAGAGCTCACCGACTCAACAGGCATATCACATTTACTTATTTAGATTCTCTCATATAGAAATCATAGTATATTGTTTCGTAAAGGACTTTTGTTGCAGCTCTTTGTCTGAATGCAAAACTGGTCAACCCATTTCTGGTTTGAGGACCTTGTAGTGGGGTTCGACACACCCATTCACTCCCATTTCTCTGAATGTCAGTTCACAGAAAATAGCATCCTTAGACAGCGAGTTGATGCACTCGTAGCTTTACTTTTTACCAAGTGAAAATGAAGTTCTTTCTAAGCTATACTGATCTTGGCAATGTGTAGAGAAACTTAGTAGACAAAGCACTCATCAGCTCCTCTCTTTAGACCCACTGAGGATTCAGCTGATTAAGTGAACTTAATTGAGAGAGAATAGCTTTTTCATTCCAATGAGTTTTATTTTATTATGCTATAACTATTAATTTTCCTTGAATCCTTGAAGTGACTGCTAGTATTTGGGACATAGTTTTAACTGTGTTGTAAGAAAATAATGACCTTCTTTTTTTTTTTTTTTTGGTTTTTTTGAGACAGGGTTTCTCTGTGGTTTTGGAGCCTGTCCTGGAACTAGCTCTGTAGACCAGGCTGGTCTCGAACTCACAGAGATCCGCCTGCCTCTGCCTCCCGAGTGCTGGGATTAAAGGCGTGTGCCCACCACCTCCCTGCCAATAATGACCTTCTTTATCATTTAGAACTGTCTTACTCTATTGGATGTGATATTTTGCATAGTAAAGTTCACTTTAATAAAAACTGAAGGCTATTTCTTCAATTCGATGGAAAGGGAATTTAAAACAATAAACAGTAGCATTTATTGTGCGCATATGCCCTGCTGATTATGCTGTTATAGGCTGTTACCGCTTGTTCTGAATGTTTATTCTCTAAGAGTTCACTGTGATAAAGTTTATAACCCTGAAGACCTGTAAAATCACACATTCCCCCCCCCCCCCATTTCTAGACATCTCAGGTCCTAAGGTTACTGTGTCTGGGATACTGTAGGAAAAACATATAATTCTGCCTTCATTAAGGTATTAACTTTACTTGTAACTTCAATATTTAGCCAAGTAAGAATGAAGTTTTTCCTAAGTTATACTGGTATCTACAGAGTGTGAGAAATCTCAGTAATCTAATAATAAGTTATTGCTATTTTTTAACTTACTGGGGATTCCACTGATTAAGTAAACTTAGTTGAACAATACTAGCATATATTTCATGCCATACACTACTGTTTATGAGAAAGATATTGATTAATTGATTCAGGGGTGATCTCATGAAGTGGCTACTACTATTAATTAAAGTAAATATCTCCTTCAGAAATGCCAGTGTATAGGTTGGAATCTAGACTATTGACATCTCTGTCTCTCTGCGTGGTACAGAATAGTAACAGTGAGCCCCGTTGAAATACCTACTCTGTTAGATGCTACTGAAAGGGCTTTATATATAGTAGCTCATCTATTCTTTACAACCCTATAGGATGATGATAATGGTAATATATATATATATATATGTATATTATATATGAGAAAGCATACAAAGAAGTAGGTTAAATTGTGACATTTTCATATACTTACTTTCCCCTTTCATTGACCTTCCAACCCAATCTCCTACTTGTTGGTTCTCATTTCCATATCCTGTTAACCTTTCTTGTTCCTTCCTCCCTATTCCTTTATACCTTATAATCCTCTCTACTTTTATATATGTACAATATATAGTGTATATACATTCATATACAAATTTTAATTCCATATACTACAGAGAACATGTTATATTTGTTTCCACAAGTCTAGTTTACTTAGTATAATGATCCCAGTTCCATCTATGTCCTTGCATATGCCCCAATTTATTCTTTATAACTGAGTAAAATCCCATTATATACATGTACCACATCTTCTTTATCCATTCAACTGTTGATTCTGTATTCATTCATCTAGGCTGGTTCCATATCTTGGTTACTGTGAATTGTGGAACAATAAAAAACAGATCTGCAAGTATCTTCGTGGAATGCTGACTAAGGATTCTTTTTGGGCAGATATTCTGAATCAACAATAGTTCCTCTCTTGTTTTCTGAGAATCTTCCACAATGGCCATACCAACTTATATTCATATCAACAGTGAATGAAGGTTCCTCTTTCATCATATCTTCACTAGCCCTTTTCTGTCATTTGAGTTTTGAGTGATCGCCATTCTGGCTGGGTAAGAATGAATCTCTATGTCGTTTTAACTTGCATATTCCCAGAGCTTTCCACACTGAACACTTTCTAAAGCTATTATTGGCCATTCATAGGTAAAATCAATCACTAGTTTAGAAAGGAAACCAAAACCCCAAGAGAGACAATGACTTCCTTAAATCATGCAATGTATGATGACACAGCCCTGACTCAGGCCATCTCTCCCTGCTTAGACAGTATGCTCCACCATTGTCCTACCTAGCATCATGAGTACATTCCTCTAGTAGCTGATGCACCTTCTGCAAAGTGGGATTTGTGGTTTTGTGAGTAGCCCCTATCCTAATTAAGAGGTCAAGGAACAGGTTAAAAGCAAAGAATAATCTGTCCCCACAAGGTCCAAGCCACTCCCATGGTTAAAGAATTTTAAAACTTTAGCTATCATTTAATCTAGTACTCACTTTCCAGATGAAGAAACTGAGACCCATGCTGACCAAACATTGCGCTCAAAGTTAAACAGTAATTTCAATTATTTGTTAAAGCAGGACATTTGGCAGGGTACTGGGTTCCCTTGTACAACAAATATTGAACGCAAATATTTGTGGAATTGAATTAAAAGTTGAAGTCTTTCTTGAGATGAGATTGGGGCCATGTGAGGCGTGGTGGCTGGGACTAGTTGTACATCTTGGCCATGTTTCCTGGATTCTGGGCCACACAATGATGTTCTTCCTGGAAATATATTTATGTGCTGGCTGTTTCGTCACAAGACTTGCTCTTCTACTCATATTTCCACACAAGTTTCTCTAACTTGTGTTGAACAAGTCTAACAAGTGTATTATGTTTCTGTTATAACTTTAAACATACATAGCCGGGCGGTGGTGGCGCACGCCTTTAATCCAGCACTCGGGAGGCAGAGGCAGGCGGATCTCTGGGAGTTCGAGGCCAGCCTGGTCTACAGAGCTAGTTCCAGGACAGCCACCAAAGCTACAGAGAAACCCTGTCTCATTTTGTTTTCACATCTTATTTTGTTTTCACATAGAGAAACCCTGTCTCGAAAAAAAAAAAACAACTTTAAATATACATACATTTCTACCATACACATAGGTTGAACTCTTTCAGGATGCTTTCTCCCAGTTTTAACAAATTAAAATGTTATATATATATATATATATATATATATATATATAACATTTTAATATATATGACACAGATATATATATATATGACACACACACACACACACACACACACATATATATATGACACACACACATGGCATTGATGTAGACTTAAGATACTCAAACTGTGAGGAAGGTTTACCGAGTCAAAGCAGTTGTTGATTAGTTTCTAGGTACCTTCCTCCTTTCTACTCCTCCAGGAACTTGTGCCTGGAGACAGTCTGTATCATCAAGAGTTCTGAAGAACAGAAACAGGCAGATATGTAGATGATTTGCTGAGTGAGAAACAGACCACAGCCCAGGGTTTGGGCTTTGGTGCTACAGTCAAAGGAAGTGATTTGTTGTTGTTGTTGTTGTTGTTGTTGTTAACTGTTCAAGTAAGTTTGTATTATGGGAAAGTGTTAGTGACAAAAATCTGTTTAAATTCTGGGAGTTTTGCTCATTAATTGTGTACTTTTGGGTAAATTAATCAAGACAGCTGAGTTTTCTTCAAGGGGGAGCAAAAAGAAGAAAGCAGATGAGCAAGCCATGAGGAGCAAGCCAGTCAGCAGTACCCCTCCATGGTCTGCATCAGCTCCTGCCTCCAGGTGTCTACCATGAGTACATTGAGTTCCTGCTCTGACTTCTGTGGTGATGGCTGCGGCTGTAAACTCAAATAAACCCTTTCCTCTGCAAGTTGCTTTTTGTCATTGTGCTTTATCAGAGCAATAGACATCCTGAGTCACAGTCCTAGGACTCCTTAGACAAAAGATGTCTTATAATTAAAATATCTAAAGATTTAATTCTTCTTCAGAGATTTGCTTCGCATTTTATCCTTTTTAAAGATGGATAAGTTATTTTTCATTAACATGTCTGTCAAGAATATTAGTTTTATAGCAAAATACTACTTTTTAGTTTAATATGTGTATATTCATTATATTGTCTTATAATTTTATTTGCAGGATAAGATATCAGTCACTAGATAGAAGCATGCCAGTCACATGATCACATGATTCATCAGCTTACCAGTGTATAGAAAAACTTCAAAGCCCTCTTTGTAAATCCCCAGATGTTTGGTTATAAAGGCTGGTAGCTCATAAGAGCTGTTTATTCACCAGCCTGCATTAAGTTGGACTCTTTTCTGAAAACTCCTCTGATAAATTACAATGGAGACATACTATTGTTAGACTCGGAGCACAGGGTAAAATAAATATGACTCCCTCCCTGTCCCCGTTCCTCAAAGAGCTTGGTTTCCAGGGAAGTCGCGTTATCTAGCCAAAAGCAAACAATGGTAAATAAAAATGGAAAACTTTTCATCAAATAGTTGTGAACAATAACCCTTTGTTTAGTACAGCACATTTATACAGAGCACACAAGGGGGAAAGATTTATTCATCTAATAACCACAATATTAATAAAAGCAAAATAATCACTGAATATTGAAAAACAAAGGTTCTTACAGGTGCGTAATTAGTCATGAATAGGCCATGAATGCTTCTAGCCCTCTTTGAAATGTTTGCACCAACCCACTTCTACCAGAAAGCACTATCAAATGTAGATCTACTTGTTTATTTATTTAAAGAGGACCTGAACTTCAGTGTGTGTGTGAGGGGACGAGGGTGTGCGCGCGCACACACACACACACACACACACACACATTTATGCACATGCACGCACATGCACATCTGTACATCCACATATGTGCCTGTCTGTATTTCACGCAGCATGTGTAAAGTGTGGATGCCAGAGAAATCTTGGGAGCCTGCTCTCTCCTGCCACCTTGTGGGGTGCAGTGATTGAACTCAGGTTGTCACGCCTGTGTGCAAACACCTTTACCCACTGCCCTCCAGTGCTCCGTGTTTTAAGGTGTTTCAATGACTAATGCTTTCAGTGTAGCTACTTAAGACACCGCCATAAAACAAAAACTGTAATTTTGGATAACTCTATGTCTTTTTGTTCTCAAAAAACAGTCTTCAAATGCTGGCGTGCCTTAGGGAAGGGAGAAACCCCACCAGTTGAAGTAGGAAGTCACAACATGCTCAGTGAACCACAATGCAACCACTGGCAGCGTGCACTTACTAGAGGCTAAGAGGATCTAATAGCAATCAAAGCGCATATAGTTGAAGGTTTATTGTGTCAAGGATGTTCCTACACATTTACACAGATCGTGGGTGGCACAAGCACACAGAAGAAAACAGTGACCCAGGTTAGTTCTTCCTAATGCGGTGAGTGGAGACAGGCAGTGTTTTGTTTGAATAAGATTTTGGGAGATGAATCATACCAAATATTTTTTTGGTTTGGTTATGATTTTTGATACAAGATCTCTCATGATGGCCCAGGCTAACCTGAAACTCATAGTGATCTTCCTGCCTCAGCTTCCTAAGTGTTAGGATTACAGGCATGAGTTGCTATGCTTGGCTTGTATTTTTCTAACATATTTTTGTCCAAGTCAATATCCCAGAACTCATACCTAGTAGAAGTGCAATAAAAATTTCAGAAACATTAGGTATTGAAGCAAAAAGGCACCTCAAACCCCAAACTTCCGTTTCTAAGATGCGGCCTCTCACAAATGGATAGTTTATTTAGCATTCCCTTTACTTTGTATAAATGATTAGTTTACTAAATAACTATCGGAGCTTTAACAAAAACGCTTGAAAATGCAGACAAAGCAATAAATCCTGGAAATGATGACTATAAAACTCGTTTTTTGTTTTTTTTGTTTTGTTTTGTTTTGCTTTTTTTGACAGGGTTTCTCTGTTTTACAGCTCTGGTTGTCCTTGTCCTGGAACTCACTTTGTAGACCAGGCTGTCTTTGAACTCTTCGTAAGGAGGGTATTGTTCATGTTAAGACTTTGAACACACACGGGTGTGCGTGCACATAGACACACACACCGACACAGACATACACAGAGTTGAGAGAAAGGGAGGCAAAAAGTAAAAGAGCGTAATTACTTTTAAAATAAAATTGAATAAGTTAAAAATAATATACGAAGCCCTAACTTCAATTCCCAGACCACAACATAGAACAAGCAAAATCCCAGTCACAAGTGTTATCTCATTATAATAATGGTCAAAATTAAATTTTTGGTATTTAAATTACATTGAAATGACCACCTTGAACATTTCTAGAATGTAGGCCTCTTGGGAAGTTTGCTATTAAATGAACCATTAAATACCTCCAACAGGGCAGAATCCCACGAGCCCAAATCTTGTCTCCACTCTGCCGTGGCCATATGTGCCCCCACGTAATTAGACTGAAATTCTCTCTATATAACGTAAAAGATTTCAACACAGCATTGGGAAGGGGATGTGGGTGACTACAAGAAAGGAATCAGTGTTGTTTAAGGTCAAATGATAACAGACATTGTCAGAGAGCAGGCCTTTGCCCTTCTCCACGTTCATCGGAGCATCTAAGAGATAATTAGAACCTTAGTGAACAGTTACTAGTCCGATAAATTACTGCAGACTATGGGAAAATACATGGTGCCATTTATAACCCGGTATCTGTAGCAGGGTAGGGGCTGCCTCGGGACTGGGTGCCTTAGAATAAATGGGTTAGCATGGCGCAACTACAGCTGCATGAATTTCACCTGCTGTGCTTTGCCTTAAGCCCCCAAAGGATGCTGGCTGATTTTCAACTCTTTTGCCAAGAACTGAATAATAAGGCTATTAATCAAGGATTTTTGTTTTTGTATTTTATATCCTGACTATTTCAGCTGAATATTTTTAGCACTCCATGTTCTTTACAAGTTCCTCCCTTTTGCCAGATTCACGCCTCTTCGTTTTGTTTGGTGGCCAACTGGTTTGAATTAGGGCTATCTGGGTGAGCATGGGTTTGAACTACCCCATTGGAACTGGGTGAGCTCACCATTGCGTACACAGCTTAAGACAATGATTCCCCTCTCTTGAGAGCTGACAATAGCCGATAGTTCAGAAGGAAGGGATAGGACACCCTGAATCTCTCTCCTACTCACACATAACTCTTGACCAATTATTATGCTCTGTCATGGTCCAAACAGCTTCTTTATTCATTAACCAATATAAGCAACACATAAACAGAAGGGCTTCCCACACCATCTCCCTAACTTTCATCTCTTTCATCTCTACTTGCATGATACCCTAGAGCCTTAGAGGGGGTGGTAGAAATGTCTTGTTAGGGATATTTAAGCATCACTTATCTCAATACCAGCTTTCCACATTGACTTTAATTCCACAAGGACCTTTTTTTCTTGCTGTTTCCTAACTAGGTAACTCCGACTTCCTTACATTGAAGCTGGCACTCAAAAGATCAAAATCAAGAACTGTACTGCATCTACGGGAACAGACTAGAAAGTCACAAAGGTTGGAAGAAGAGCTAAGATTACACAAGTCTGATGAAGAAAAGTCAGATTACAGAATGAGCTACAGGACAGAAGGGCATGTGGCTTGCACACCACAGCAAATAAAAATACTTGGAAAATAAATTTTAATTCTAGTTTAATACTATGCATGACTATTTCTCTTTGGGGAAAAGAACAAAATATTATTTGGTCAGACAAACATCTGTTTCCTATTGATAAGCTTAACTTTATTGTGTTAATGTATTGGAACACAGAACTGATGTGATGCTGGCCTTTGGATAAAAGTAACCCTGAAGGGGTCAGGTAGTTCACTGAAGATCTCCCAGCCCACTCATATCTAATTCTACTGCATGAGTACGGATAGACCACAAGGGGACATAGAGGTTTGGCTAAGATTTTTATTAACTTACTATGGTTTTCTGTTCATTTCCTTTAGTCAAAGTCATAAATAAGCGAATATAGTTACTCATATCACTGGGGAAATTCAGAACATAACAGAAAAAAGAAAAGGGAAGCAAGCCACAATCATTTTTAATTTATATATTTCTGGTCCAAGCACAGTGATTCTAGTTAATAGAGATGGGTGGCTTGGACCAGAAATGATGAAGTTTGTGTGCTCCACTTAGTTTTCCCACTGCGCATGCGTATACTGTTAATATGTATGTGGGGGGGGGGTGTAAGGAAGACAACAGTGACTGGCCTCACCTTTTCTTTTTTCTTTTTTTTTTTTTGATTTATAAGGACTTTAATTTATTTATTTATTAAGGATTTCTGCCTCGTCCCCACAACCGCTTCCCATTTCCCTCCCCCTCCCCCGATCAAGTCCCCCCCCCTCATCTGCTCGAAGAGCAATCAGGGTTCCCTGACCTGTGGGAAGCCCAAGGACTGCCCACCTCTATCCAGGTCTCGTAAGTGGCCTCACCTTTTCTTAAGCAGTCTTTCCTAAGCCAATATTTCCCACAGGTTCCGTTTCCTATTTGTATCATAATATTTTCCTTTGCACTTTCTCGGTTTTAGGATTGCCAGACAAGTGGCCTGTCCCTCTGGCTGGCTGGGATAAAAGGCAGACACCCACGTGGCATAATTTTTTCTCTCTTGATGTCATCTGACTTTGGCGGAAATTTTGACCCAGATGTTACTTGTTGGGAAGAAGTCTTGCCAATGTATTACTTCGCAGGCGTGCGTGCTCTAAAATCTTTGAACCACCGAGTTTCATTTTAAATCGTGATTAATGAACCTTACATTGGTTTGCATACAGATTTTACTGATAAGAAGAAAATGGGAGAGGAAAACAATTCCCAGAGGAAAAAGAGAGAGGAAAAAAATTCCCATTCCTATGTAGCAAGGGAGGATTCATGTAGACAAAAGGGGCCAAGTTTCAGATTAATGACGATGGTTCATTCATTAGAGAGCTAATGATGGTAGAGAGATGTGAGCCCAGGAAGAGAAGAGGATCCTTGGCCTTCCTAACCCATTCCTACTGAAAGTTTCCATCGGTAATCAACTTCACGTCACATGCCTAAGGGCCTCACAAAATTTTGAAATAAATCTTTTTGAATTTTCAGATACTATTCAAATAGGGAGGGGGTGCTAAATGCTCTACCCTTTTTTTGTTTTGTTTTTTTCTTTCCTTCCTTAAAGACTTTTTTTTTTCCCAAATGAGAAGACTTGAAAGCATTCCTGTTTGCCAGATTTCAGAACCTTTCTAGTTAAGCTGTTGACCTTCCAGCTAAGGAAGAGATAGAGTACCAGGAAAGAATCCTTAATGAAGATGGAGCCTATCATAGTCTATCTTGAATTGTGACTGTGGAAATAAATGCCACGGCGGCTTACCCTAAAAGAATTGTGTATAACATCATTCTCATTTTTAAAACTCATACACTAAAACTAATTTTTATGGTCAATCCTTAGCTCCTCTAGTGCCTTCCATGGTCTTGGAACAAAGACATTCCTGGGTACATTCTCCCTGTCAGACTGAATCTTGAAGCCCTACTGCAGGGATGGAAAAGCAAGACCCACGTGAGAGCTGAGATAGGGGCCGGATAGATTCCAATCACGACTTCTGTTCTTAGCTTTGGAGACTTAGGACAAATCTTTCTGAGCCACAGTTACTGTTTTTTTTTTTGTTTGTTTGTTTGTTTGTTTTTCCTAAAAGAGAACGGATAATGCTTAGCTAACAGGATAGTGGTAAGCATCAAGAGTCACGCTCTGGTGCCTGGAGCAAGGGGCTTCAGTTAGGATGCGTGTGGCTGGCAGAAACCACACACTCAGATGAAAATGCCTTCAGCCCCAAATGACTTCTTTTCTTCTAGCCCAGGAATGGCAGAGGTCAAAGCGTCTCTTGGCTGCTGCAGGATGCGTGTGGCTTTACACATGGGTGTCAGGGTGTGTGATTCTCTGCTGCCGGAGCCGCGGGCATCATGTCACATGTGGGAAAGCACAATGCAGAAAGGAGTCTCCATTTGTCTTTGCCAGTCTCTGACGAGGAAGAACCTCTTCCCAGGAGGTCCAAGAACTCTTCTGATTTTATCAGGTTGGGAAAACACGTGTGTATTTTCCAGCAGGGACAAAGTAGAGAAAGCGAGCGTCGGACACCTTTCTTTTTTATGTGAGAAAGGCTCTGCACGTAGAAGAACTGGGAGGGGTGAGGATGTAGACTAGAAAAGCAGTGGCGGGAGCTCTGTGGTGCTTGGCTTAGTGAGCACTTGCGAAGGTTAGTTTTTTTCCCATTCTATTTTCAGCACAATAATCCATCGGGTGCCAGCAGACCGTCCCAACCATTCTACTTCCATGAGCGTTAGTGTACTAACTCGAGTCCCTTCTTTCGTACTGGGCTGTTTTCTGTCCACTAAAACGGAGGGAAACTACTTAATACACAAACAAAAGCAGAAGCAACAACCAGCAAGGAAAGCAGCTGGCTTTCCATTGGCGGCTGCCCTCTGGATTCCCGTGCTTGGACGACAGGAAAGGACACACTTGACTTTCTTTGTTCGTCTTACAATTTTAGCAAAGTAAATGCTATCTCAATTCATTGTCCCGATGGATTTTATTTTCCACAAGGTCTGATACGTTGCTTTCTGTTCGTGTTGGATGTATTTCTCTGCTCAATCTGTTTTACCGAAGAATGTTTCTTTATTATTTATTTTTTTTTAAAAAAACTTCCTAAGTATTTTTAGCTAATGCCATTTCCTAGTTGCTACAGCAGCAGAGCAAAATTATGGCGAACAAGGGTCTGGCAGGATAAACAAAGTTATCAGAGCCATGGGGAGTTAGATCTGAGCTAGAGCTCCAAAGAATCTAGTGTTTATCACAGTATTTGGAAAGAACCCCCCAACCTGCCTACACCCTTAGGTGTGAAAAGGACTAGTAGAGGAGCAAAGATTTCATTAAAATTAACTCGTGATGACAGGCCTAATACTTAGAAAAGGAATATATAGGGGCTGGAGAGATGGCTTAGCGGTTAAGAGCAGGACCCGGGGTTCAATTCCCAGCACCCACATGGCAGCTTACAACTGTCTGTAACTCCAATTCCAGGGGATCTGACACCCTCACACAGACATACATGCAAGCAATACACCAATGCATGTAAAACCATTTTTTTAAAGAAAAGAAATATAAAATCTTTAAAAGCAAAGTCTGAAAGTAAGATATAGGCGTTCCCACACCAATATCATGAGTGCATATATTAGAGATTAGATGAGAATATAGACCCCACCAGGACATAGATGATGCTGCCTGTATAGCAACATTGATCATGAATAGTGGCTCATTCACAGGAGCTGTTGTGACAGCATTACAATTGGTTGTTTTTTTTTTTTTTTTTTTTTTGGTTTTTCGAGACAGGGTTTCTCTGTGGTTTTGGAGCCTGTCCTGGAACTAGCTCTTGTAGACCAGGCTGGTCTCGAACACACAGAGATCCGCCTGCCTCTGCCTCCCGAGTGCTGGGATTAAAGGCGTGCGCCACCATCGCCCTGCTTACAATTGGTTGTTTATGAATCAACATAGTAAAATGCACATAAGCCATATGTGTAAATATACATACAAACATTTAAACTGAGCCTGTTAGTCATTGTGATACCTACATGATGGACATGCTCAAATAGGGCAGTCAACTCTCCAAAGACCAAAGCAAGATAAGCAGGAGTAGCTTCTCAACTTTCCCTCAGTTGGGATAATTCTGATGTTGTGTGTCCGTCATGATAATAACACGAGGCATGCTGACGTCGTGTTACCACATGGTGCTGGGAATAGAACCCAAGTCCTCTGTAAGAGCAGTGGGTATTCTTAGCCATTGAGCCATCTCTCCAGCCTTGTGTTTCTTGAACTTTAAGTTTTCAAATGAAGCTGGGAGGTGGTGACACATGCCTTTAGTCGCAGCACTCGAGAGGCAGAGGCAGGCGGATCTCTGTGAGCTGGAGACCAGCCTGGTCTACAGAGTGAGTTCAAAGTGAGTTCCAGGACAGCCAGACCATTACACAGAGGAATCGTGTCTTGAAAAACCAAAAGGAAAAAAAAAAAGTTTTAGTGTTGTCTAGAATGTGTGTGTACGTGCGTGGGGATGACGTGTGTCTCAAGGTATGTACGTGGGTATCAGAAGACAGCTCTGTGGAGTGACCTCTCTCCGTGATGCTGAACTCAGTTCATCACGTTAGTATGTCAAGGGCTTTGTTCACTGAACTTCCTCAATGGTCCAGTTTCCAGATTATGCTTTTTTTTAAAAAAAAAAATCTTATTTTAATTGTTTAAGAATTTCATACTTGCCAGTTTTCAGATTTCATTCCCTTAAATTGAACACGGCTCTTCATCCTGCACTCTATGCAAACCCTTAGAGAGAATTTAAAGATGCATTTAATCCTAGACTGCAGTCTTCAGATGCTGGAGCTGACTCGCACACATTTGTAGGATAGGACATGCAGATAGCTGTCTCTTGACTCTGGTCTTTAGGGATATCTCTGGGCTGAGTATCACGTTGCGCTGCAATCATGTGATAAGAGACACCAACATAAAAGGCCACATTTGAGAACTCATTTGACAGTCCCTGACAAAGCCCCTAGGAATTTGCCCATCCACTCAGCAACCACCGCAGCATTCAGAATCAACAGCTCAAAGACTCTTAAGAGGTGGGCCGCCTTGTTTGTTGACTCTTCCGTTGTGTGCTTTCAGAGCACAATGGTGGGAGAAGCTTTGGTCCAGTTTTTCCTGTAGGTATTCCCTAGGGAAAGCGTTGAAAAAGAACAAAACAGGCTCTCCATGACTCAGCGGAGGCAGACTCTAGTATTGTTTTAGCTTCCCTGGGATTTGGTGGGAGCTTGCTTTTGTTCTTCACTTCCTGGACTCTATTTCATTTCGTGTCACCTTGGTTCACTTATATATATTCACAGCATACAGAAGGATTATTCCACAACACCATTATACCTGACACATCCTTCATATATTTTAAATCTCTGGATTGCTTATGATATCTAAGGTGATACAAATGTTCTATTACTAGTTGTAAGATTTTGTGACAGGAAATATCAATAAAATGTTTTCTATAAATAAGAAACTAGGGATGTGAAGGCATGATGTCTCAAAGTATAACACGTATAACAAGGTGCCATTTTTCAAGTTTAAAATACTAATTTCCATTGAAGGGAAAAATTTTGTTGATAGCTCTCTTTTAGTTTCCTCTTTGTTTATTTTGTTATTCTGCAAAATACTATACATTCAATATTCTTGAATAAAAGGCAGAGTAATAATGCTTCAAAATGGGGCAGAACAGATACCAAATCTCCATGTAGGACAGATTCTTCTGAGTCCAGTGGCACATATCTGTATTCTTAGAACTTTGGAAGCACACAGGTAGGGAGATCGTGAACTAGTAGATGGCATGAACTAAATGACAAGACTCTGAGTTAACAAAATAAAAAAGCAAGATTCTACATTGGCAAATAAACTTGTTCCAATACTCAGGACCTTTCTTATGGACAGTTTCTTATGGTAGAATCCATTACTTGTCTATCACAGCTAGAGTGTTGAGATCAGGGATCAGAAACTAAACCTTCAATTTCTACTCAAAACCACAACCAGCCATGGCACACTACCTGTTTGTCAGATTTAATTGAAAAACAGCAGCAACAACAAAACACCACCACAACAACAAAGCCAAAAACAAATTGCAGCATTAATTTTTAAAGGAAACCAAGAGGCATAGCTTCTTCACATAATTCATATAATAACAAAACAATTACAACACTGAAAATCAAAAAATTGCCTACTGGTTTCCAATAATTGTATATCTCTCTCACATTTAAAGTAAAATGGTTGGAAAAGGTAGCATGAAAATCATGATGTATGATGTTAGTTGATTTGGGCCATCATTTCTCAAGATACAATCCAAAAAATCATCTGTACCTTCTATTGACATTACATTTCACGTTTCTAGGCCTCCTCATAGACCTACTAGTAGGATCAGAGAAAATATCTCTCCTTGTCTATGTGTATGAATGTGCATATGTGTGAATATATGTCAGATGTATAAAATTATGTTTATTTCTGTTCTTCAATTAGCACAGTTATAGTTTGTGAAACTCTAATTTAAGAATTTCAACATTTCATACACCATTTCACTTTTCTCTTGATATATTTTCTTTCTGTGTTCATTTTTAATGAAACCAAAAATATAAAGGAATATATATGTATATATACATATATATTCATACGTCAGAGACTTTATAAGAATATAATATATATATATACAATAGAAACTTTATAAAAATTTATTGCAAGCTATCTGAGATTTTTCAAAATGTTTTTGTCCATACTTAAGCATGCAATCACAATTTTTCTTGTTTTGGGGGTGGAGGGGTGATGGGTGATAGATCCTGGCAATATGTCACTATTTATTTATTTTTGAAGGCTTTAAACATTAGATGAGTTTATTTTCTCAGAAGGGCTTCACAATGTATAATTGCTAACCTTTACCCAACCTGTACCTGCCCGTCGATTTGTTCATAAAGTAAGCTTTAAATGCATCATTTTATCAGCAACCCCATAAAACAGGTGAATACACCTGTTTATTGACTTCCAGATGTTCTTCTCATTGTCTTGGTGCTCTCTCAGGGTAAGAATCTGTCCTGGAAATTTCAGCTTTTAAGATGATTATTGAAGCACCTTTAGGATTTGCCTTAGAATTAATTGAGACAAGTTTCATAAATTTATCATGGCCTCAGCTACTAGTCCTTGAAATAGGTTATTCACTGAGTTCAGTTTTTCTATAATGCGTAGAGAAATGTGCCAAATAATCATAGATAATTTCATTTCTTCCTAATGCCCTGATACCTCTAACATGTTGTTTCTCAGAACAGTATTGACGCTTTCATTGGTGAAACAAATCTCTGGTGTGAGAAGACAGGGGTTCCCAACCCCTTCAGTCTTGCAGTGGGAGTGGAGAAAGAGGTAATGGTTGCCAAACAGGCCATGATGCTGCCTCCACCAGCAGAGGGATGAGGCGGGTAATTGAGAAACAGGTCAATGTGGAATACAAGCTTAAAAAGAGATGAAGCCCACCTGTGAGAAAGTCATAGCAACAGGTAAGAGTCTGTGAATACTTTTAAATCTAGGAGCCCGAACTCCAGTTGTGACCCATTAAATGAAGATGATCAACAAGTGGCATATGAATGTCTGTTCTAGAAAATTCTTGGCACTCATTCTAATCCTTGGCTCTGGCTCAGAAGCTATTACAGAAAATATCAGACAACTTCATGACTGAGATTTGGAGAATGGTGTGGGGAGTTCTTCTGTATATGTGTTGCTTTTACTGGTTAATGAATAAAGCTGCTTTGGCCTATGGGAGGGCAGAATAGAGTAAGATGGGAATTCTAAGCAGATAGAGGAAGAAAGAACATGGAGTTAGGGAGATGCCATGTAGCTGCCAAAGGAGACGGACAACCCAGGACCTTGCTGGTAAACCATGAGCTTCGTGGTAACCCAAAGAATAATAGAAATGGGTTAATTTAAGGTATAAGAACTAGCTAGAAATATGCTTAACCTATTGGCCACACAGTACTGTAATTAATATAGTTTCTGTGTGATTATTTTGGGTCTGATGGCCAGGAACAAATAAGCAGGCTTTGCCTACAGGAGAAAAATGAGGAAATTGGAAATTTGGCAGGCGCTCAGTTATTGGCATTTGGAACACAAGAATGGTCTTTGGCTAGAGATGGCTCCAATGCAAAATGCTTACAGCACAAATTCCAGGACTCCAATACAAGTCCCTCGGACCTATGTTAAACCTGTGTGTTGTAGCACACATCTGCAAACCTAGTGCTCCAACAGCAAGGTGGGAGGTGGGGAAAGGAGAATCCACAAAGCTTTGTGTATGCTCACACAAGGGCAATCAGAGAGACCCAGCCTCAAACAAGGTGGAATAGAGGACCCACACCTGAAGCTGTTCATGGACCTCCATACTGCACTGTGGCATACGTGCTCTTCCCTCAACACCCTCACAGAAGAAACAACGCTGAATGAAAGAGAAAGAATAACAATTGGTGAAAAAAAGAGGCCAGGGATTTGAAGAAGAGTGGGGACAGGGGGTAGTTTGAGGGAGAAAAAGGAAGGGAGATATGTTGTAATTAAAATTATAACCTCAAAAAAAATCTTTCAAAAAAAAAGCAAAGAATTGAAACAAATTTTAAAAGATCAAACAGTAAGACAGCCTTGCTAGTGTGAAATCTCCCTTGCAAATCTTGGTTTAGATATCAGGATAGATTGGAGCTTCAGACATAGAATAAATGGCCTTTAATCCAGGATTTGGAGAAGACTTGAGTATCATCTGTGCTTCCATAAAGATGATTTCATTAGGCTCGTTTCCTCCAAATCTCATTTCAGTACAGAAAATGCATTCCCCTTGATCCTGGAAAATCAGATGATTGCAGTGAGCAGAAGAAGGGAAAAGATAGATAGGCAAGTTTTCAGTTAGGAGGCCTTTGCTTGAGAAATATTCTCGCTTTAATTTATTTTGCACCAACATATAGGAATTCAAAGAGAACAAAGCCACTGACAGCAGCTCTTACATCACACACCACAGCTCATTCACAGATCCTGGTCCACACCCAACTTCATGCCTTAAACTCTGTACAGTTGACTATAAATAGGCCAATGATCAGCAAATGCCTACTAGTTCAATATTTAGACAAGTGAACCCAAAATAACTGCCTGTGAGTCTGCCAGTGTTTACAGTAACTGCAGAAGTAAAGTGCTCAAAATTGGTTATTATAACTTTCAGCAGTTTGTTTTCTCATTAAATATAATGTATTTCCATTGCAAAACGGAGTGAAATTTCTTTGTTTTGCTCTGGTGTTTAGTTTTGATATCAGCTGCCAACTTGTTGAGTGTTTCTCAACCAACCCACTAAAACTGCAAACATTTAGTTTTTACGTACTCATTATAAAAGGCCTCCCCTGCACCGTATTTATGCATTTGTGTGATGTGTGCAAATATTTCAACGGGCCTTCCCTTTCCCGTGTGGAAATGTGCATTTCCAATTTTCATCAGTGAGCATTAAGGAATCATAGGCATTGCACCTAGCTTTCTAATCCAGTATTTACTTCATAGTGCTTTTGGAGTTATAGCATTTTTCACAGATGTGTGACTCCAAGTAGTGTCAATGCAACATCTATGGATCAAAGGTACCAGTTGTGAGTATTTTGTTCCGGAGGTAAGATCAGAGTAGTGGAAGAAGGGGATATATTGTTTTATCTGTTCATTTCATCACCTATACTTGCAGGGAGTACCTGTTCACAAATAATTTGATAAAAGAGAACAGGAGGGCAAGGCTGAAGAATGCCCTTAAGTGATGCTACCTGTTGGCATCATTTTTCTGAAGGAAAGGCAGAGGTCTAGCCATCTCTTGCCAGCAATGCTGAAGGCCAGTAGTAAAACACAGAAAGGTACTGAACGACTATAATTTGTACAGGCCTGTCGTCTTCAGCTATGATTGAGAAGGGGGGAAAAAGCAAGCCCAAAAGAAGAAGCTAGAATTGAATTATGTGTTTATATACCCTTCAAATATTTGAATATTGGTTCTCTATCATGTGTATAGCCTGTCACTTCATAAAGATTAAAACTTCAACTGTAGGCCTTGAATAATTTGCCAAATATTTGGCTACAAAGAACAGGAGAAATTGTTGTAACAGGGCTTCAAAAGCAAAGCAAAACAAACAAACAAAAAAGAAAGAAAAAAAAATACAGCCTACATGTAAAATCCAAACAACATATTTTACTTTGAATTTACCTAGTTAAAAATTGCTTAGTCACACGTGTTTTAAAAGAACCAGTGGTCAAAAGTATACGGTGAAATACTAATAATCTCTTTGTCATCTTTTCTGGTCCTGATAGTGTGAGCTTTCTGTGTAACTTTCAGACTTTTACAGGGCAGGAATGTCAAACAGAAATTTTTGTGGTGGTAGAAATGATTTAATGGTACCCACTCTGGGGCTGTATGTGAATACTTAGCTCTGAACATGTGGCTAATGTGACTGAGGTTTTATTTAAAATAAAACCTTGGTGCATTCATCATTTATCTAGATTTCAATTTTAAATTATAAACTGACAAATTGTACTTGTATATGTTCATGTGGTATAAAGTAATACTGTGATTTATGACTAGTATTTGGTTTTTAATTATGGTAAATGTAATTACCCATATGTGCCTTTTAGTTATCATACTGTAGGCCACACATTGCCTAGGATCTCATATACACGTACTTAAAAGTCTCTGTCTGTTGTGTAAAATTGGAAGCATAGTATACAACTTTTCTAGAACTTCTTTGTTGCTTTTCCACTTAAAGACTTTAATCCAAGTCACTATTTTTACATATGATTATGTAAATGCACTATCAAACAGATGTTCACACTAATTCCAATAATGACCAATAGATTGCTATGCAAATCTTTCCAAACGTTGTAATAGTGTGCATTCTGGGATTCCTGAGTGATGTCACTTTAAGAAACCGAAAGATAGGGTGGAGAGGCGCTGAAGTGATTGCTCAGCAATTAAGGGTACTTGCTGCTCTTGCAGAAGTCCTGGGTTCGATTCCCAATACCCACAGGGTGTCTCCATCTGTTATCACACTACTTCCAGAGAATCTGATGCCCTCTTCCGACCTTCACAGGTACCATGGGCACACAAGGTACACTAGCGTCTTTGTAAACAAAATACCCATACACATCAAATAAAAATAAATAAATCTTTTTAAAAAAGAATGCAGAGATGCCTTAGAAGTATTTCAAGTAAAAGAATACCATCCCACACTAAAAGCATGAATCATATCACCAAGAACCTTTCATGGGTGTGTCCATACAAGAACCAACAATCTGATTAATGTCCATGAACCCTTCCTTCTTCCATGCCGGGAATTCGGCAGATTTGGCAGATATTCTATTTACATAATCATATGTAAATTAGTGTTGCTGGAGAAGGTTCTATTTGTAGTAGACTATGATCAATGTAGAAGCACGTAACTGGACAAAGGGCTGAGAAGAAGTAGTTGCCAAGTGCTCAGCCCTAAATGAGACATCAACATCTCCTCTCCAAGGCCCGAGGAACTGGCAGAATCATGGAAGACTGATGTTGTAACCTCTTGAAATGCTTGGATAAATATCGTTTATGCCTGGAGCTTTCTTTGGGAGGTATTCTAAATTAATAGATGTGCATACAGATTTCTCTTCTTTTGTATCTTTTATAAATTGAATTTTCAAAGAATTTATCCATGAAATCCTGATTTCAAATCTATTTAGAAACAGAATATTTTGTTCCTAAGTTGATTTTTGTGTTTGAGATATTCCTGCATAATTGTAATGTATTTCGATGAATCCATTCCCACAATCTGCCCTTCATCCAGTTCCTTCCCCATCCCCCAATCACTTTTGCTTCCCAACTTCACACCTTGACTTGGTTCTGCCTGTAGGCATGGGTGTAGAGCCACCAGCTGGGCATGTGCAACCTCTCTAGGAACACATCCCAGAAGAAAACTGGCCCTTGCTCTCCAGTAACTATCAATTGCCAGTAGCTCCCCACCTATGGGTGGGGCTTCATGAACCCTTCCTACTTTCTTGTTGGGAGTTTGGCAGATTTGATCTTGCACAGGCTTTGAAGATGTAGCCACAGCCTCTGTGGTTTTAGGTGTGATGGCATTCTCATGTCCCGCAAATCTAATTCGCTGAAGATGCCCACTACCTCTGGCTCTTACACTTTTTCTGACATCTTAAATTTATTTCTTTGGTTTTCCTATTCTATTTTTGAGAATATAATTTCATCATTCATTCTCTCCCTTTTATCCCTATAAACCTTCCCATATGCAGTTCCCATTGTCCTTCTAATTCACAGCCTCTTTTTCCACTAATTATTATTATATGCGGATATGTAGATATAGATCCTGTTTAGTTCCTATAATGTGATTTGTATGCTTGCTCTCAGGACTGATCTTTCGGCACTGGACAAACAATTGATGTGCTCTCCTGGAGGAAGACCACCTCTTCTGCTTTCAGCTTTACTGCCACCTTTTTGATGATAATCCCTGGTTTGGGGGGGGGGAGGGCATGCTACAGATGTCCCATTTAGAGTTGATCATTTTATAGTCTCTTATACTTTACATGTTGAGCAACCATGGGTCTCTGTATTCAGCCCCATATACTTGAGAAAAAGAAGCTTCTTGGATGAGGGTAGAAAGATACACTCATCGGGGTATAAAGACAGAAACTGGGGTAGAGGAGCAGTTTATTACTATGTCCACTCAGTAAATAATAGTATCATATTTTCCACTATGACAAAGGACTCTGGACTTTGGATTGGTTAATCATAGTAGGCATTACTTCCTTCTTGGAGAGCAGGCCTCAACTTCAAGCAGAAAGTTGTTTATTATTCTAATAACATTCATGCCATCATTGTACCAGTGGGTATATCTTATCAACCCAGCCCTGCTTGTGGCACATAAGGTTCATAACTGTGTAAGACTATGATTGCTTTTCTCTTCTGGTGCATCCAGAGAGATTTCTAGCACTCTCAAAGCTAATTAGTAAGGATGAAATGCCAGCTTGTTTTCCCCATGTCCTGTAAGTCAAGTATGTGTTATCATCAGCAACACCATCTTACTACCAAGTTTTGTAGGCTAGTCAAGAGCAATGGCAAAAACCTACAATGTTTGGGGGCATCTATGAAATTCCACTGATAACAACTCACAGAATGATATCCCATACTCACCATGAAATTTCTTGTTTGATAGCCTATCTGGGAGAGGCATTGTCCTTTGTATAGGGTAACTCCATTTTAACTATTTTCATATACTTACGTGTGCATATTATAGGAAGCTTCTACAATAGTAGGTTTCCAAATGGCTTTTAAGACCATACTGAACAAGTGTAGGTGGTAGACATACTTGGTCTTGGTCCTGATTTTAGTGAAAATTGTTTGAGTTTTTCTCCATTTAGCTTGAAGTTGGCTATGGGATTGTTGTGTATTGCCTTTATTATGTTGAGGTATATTCCTTCTAATTTTGAAATCTTAATTCTTATATGAGGTGGAGCAACACAGAGATTTTACCCTCCAAATTACAGGCCTTTTCTAAGATTTTTTTTTCTTTTAAAACTTAGAATATTCTAAGCTCACATTTTTATTTCTTTAGATTTACTAGCTGGTAAAATTCTATTTATTTTTTTCTTCATTGTTTTCTTTGTTTCTCACTCCTACACTTTATGCAGTTTGGAGTTTTGAGTGAAAACACATGCACACACACACACACACACACACACACACACACACACACCCCAAAACCCAGCAAAAGTCCAAAAGAAAAGTGAGGGATGAATATTTTTCTCACTTCCTTTTAATTTCATCTTTTTCCCCCCTGGAATATCGTTCTTTCAAGTTTTGATTGCTATAGCTTTCTTAAGCTCCAAATTTGGCCTCGTTTGGATTCGCGATGCTATATATCAACTGTCAAAGACTCTGACATCTCAAGTGAACTACATAAGACTGATAAGATCTCCTTCCAACCTGATATTCTAGAAAGTTTCATAATCTATAAATAACCAATCCACAAATGTGGTCATGATGATTAAGAAGTTTATTTTGTAACCAGTCTACAAAACCTAGAGTTCAGAAATCTCCTATCTCAGGTATTGGGGGGCTGAAATCACAACTGAAAACAACATGACTACTTTAATGGGACATCGTAATATGTCTCTATGCCTCATGAGCCCTTTACCCAAATCAAGCGACGTTTAGAAAGGAAATCGTTTTCCATGGAAGTACAACAAGGTTCAGAGTTCCTGTATTGATTTTCCGTATATGATTACATATTTATGTTTTACATATTATAATTTATAGTAATATGTTTGTCATTAAAATGTTTTTGAAATTTAATTAGTTTTTTTGTAGATATATTGACGTGTAAGACCCTTCTTATTTGGGGGAAGTGAAGTAGAAATTGAACTTCTGTTTCTCTGTTTGGTCATCTTTGGATATCTATACATGTATACTTCATTAGTGTCCTCTCTCTCTTCTCTCTCTCTCTCTCTCTCTCTCTCTCTCTCTCTGTGTGTGTGTGTGTGTGTGTGTGTGTGTGTATTCACGTGCATAAGTGTGCATGCCTGTGAAGAGGTCAGAGACTGATGTGAAATGTCTTCCTTAGTTGTTCTCTGGTTTGTTTTTTGAAACAGTGTTTCTGGCTGAAAATGGAGCTCATTTTGACCAAACAGACCGCCTGAGAGTAAACCACAGAAATCCTTTCATCCTTGTTTTGTCAACACTGAGATCACAGGTGTGTGCTAACATGCCAGGCTTTTCACATAAGAGCTGGGAATGTAAATTCAGGTCTATCTGCTTATATGGCAAACACCTTAATGACTGAGCTATGCCTCTGGCCTAATTGTGATTTTTGAATGTGTGTCATCTTCACTGATATGTGTATTTGGCTCTCTTTCTTTTCTTTTCTTTTCTTTTCTTTTCTATTTCCTTTTTTTCTTCCTACCTTCCTTCGTTTCTTCTTTTCTTTTTTTTTTCACCTCTTTGCTCTTTATGGGGCCTGTAGTTGGAGGCTGCTTGTCCGTCCCCTAGCTGTCTAGACTCGAAATCCTCACACAGAAGCTGTATTAGTTAAATCACTGCTTGGCCTATTAGCTCTAGCTTCTTATTAGCTATCTCTTACGTATTAATTTAACCCATTTCTATTAATCTGTGTATCACCCTTACCTGGATGGTTCCATCCAGCAGCCTCTGTCTCTGGCAGGGCTACATGGCTTCTCCTTGGCTCCATCTTCTTTCTCCCAGAATTCAGTTTAATTTTCCCTGCCTAGCTCTGTTCTCCCCTGCTATAGGCTCAAAACAGCTTCTTTATTCATTAACCAATAAAAGTAACACATATACAGAAGGATTTTCCACACTAAGGACCTGCCCCTCAGCTCCCAGGTAAATACATGGAGGTTTATTCTTTCTTATGGATGCCTGACACTAGCCTGGCTTATTTCTAGCCAGATTTTCTTAATTTAAATTATCCCATCTGCCCTTTTCCTCTGGGCTTTTATCTTTCTTTATTTTATATACCTTTCTTTACTTCTTATTCTGTGACTTGCTGTGTAGCTGGGTGGCTGGCTGCTGATGTTCTCCTCTCCCTCACTTTTTTCTTACTTCCCAGTCTCCTTTTTTCCTTCTTCTTATTCTCTCTGCCTGGCAGCCCTGCCTATCCTTTTTCCTACCTAGCTACTTGCTATTAAGCTCTATATTAGAACTTAGACGAATCAGGTGTTTTAGATAGGAAAAGTAACACAACTCCACAGAGTTAAACAAATGCAATATAAAAGAATGCAATGCATCTTTGCATCATTAAACAAATGCTCCACAACATAAAGGAAAGTAACACATTTTAATCATTATTCCATAACAGATAAGTAGCTCTTTGAATGCAGGGACTGTGTCTACTCTCTTGTCTAGACTATTTCGAGTGCTGGGGTAATACCTTACTAGTTAGTGGTACAGCCAATGTACACCTAATCCATCTGTTGATGCATGGAACTTTCCATGAACATGCTACTGAATAAAAACATTCTTCAAAACCTAGTATTAAGGTAGTATTTGGAACTTCAAGCCACTTCTTCATTTTTCTAAAACTTTGTTAAATTATATTGCTCAGAATCATGCAGTTTATCACAGTATCTTCACTGTAAGACTGTCCTAGGGATTAAATCTGATTAGTGAACACTGAGCAGGAGCCTTGCAATCTGGTCAGTCCCTAGTTGTTATATATTACAGGGCTTCGGTAGCACTGCAGTAATAACATATGACCTGTCTGTAAGAATACAACATAAATATTACATATCAATTTAAATAAAGCTAAAATGTTCCTGCCGCTTTTTTTCTATTTATTAGTGGGAATGTAGGGCTTCCCCACCTTGCAATTCCCTTACAGAATCTAATTGTATGGAAAGTCAAAATAGAAGCCGATCCAAATAATCTCTAAATGCAAGTGGCAATGCAGTTTCACGGCACGAAAAGGTAGAGAAAGAGGAAGGCGAGCTGATAGAGCCATTTGCTACAGCATTTAGCACACAGAAAATGAATTGCTGTCTCAGAAGAAAATATTGTCAGGAAGCCACCTGCCGTACCTTTTCCTGTGTTAGGTCTTCATGCTGGGAAGCAGTCAACATTCCCCTCCGTGAGGAATTCTAACAACCTGTCCGGACAGTTTTAGATTTAATAGTAGAAGATGCAGTCTTGTGGGAGGGAGATAAACTATGAGCAGGGTAGGAGTAAATTTCCTTTCCAGTTGAGAAGAAACAGGAGGCATCAACACGCGAACATTCGTCAGGGCAAAAGAAAACAGTACCTGGATGTTTGGGGATTCCTTGGGCACTGGTCTGTGAGGAGGAGGTGCGAGACACTGATGCCAGACAGACGTGGTTATGGTTTTTGCCAGGCACAGGAAGAGTTGCATAATTCTAGGTTCTTAAAGCTAGCTTCCTTCTCTACAGCTTAATTTCTAAAACTGAAAGTTATTATGCTCCCTAAGAGATGCTTCTTTAAGAGAGAGAGAGAGAGAGAGAGAGAGAGAGAGAGAGAGAGAGATGCTCTGTTAAGAAAACAAAGAGAAAGAAATTAAAATCACTCCGCAACTAAAACTCCGTGGTTGTGTTATGTAATTTTTATGAGCTTCTAAAATATTTATTCATCTGTGCTTGCCTAATTCTTTTTAACATTCCATCCCTTAGAAACCATCCTTTCTTTAACTGCTTAGACCTCTACGTGTGATTTAACTGGAAATGGAGGAGCTGAAACTCAAATTGCCCCTCCCTGTTTCACAGTACTTTTCTTGGGTGTACAATTCTTCTTATTTCGGGATCCCTGGTTTCTGGTGGTGTCATGTTGCCTTTCAGATTGTTGGAGGAATTCTTGTATTGGCGCCTTCCCATCTCTTCCTTCAAATGGAGCCAGGAGAGGCCTGGTCTCTTGGTCCAGACTTTGCTGTGATTGACTCTCAGGGTATATCTCTTCAGTGTAGAAGCAGGAACCGTTCCCGTCCAGATGGGATTCCTCAGCAACCGTCCTGATGGGATTCCTCAGCAACAGTCCTGATGGGATTCCTCAGCAACTCCACAGTACTTTTCTTGTAAGCAACCATTAATTGAACAATATGGTTTATGCATTTCATTAAAACCTTTCAATAAATTGACTTATATTCTTCATAAATTAAGGTGGTAGATTATGTTACCATTTTTCTTATTAAATTAAAAAATATTAATATAAACTAAAATGCAAGAAAGACAAGAAGTTTGCTCAGTGTCACAGGTAGGGAGTGGTAAATTTGAATGTGTAGATACAAAGGACAAACTACAAGTTTGTACAAAGTCAGCTCTAAACTCCATGTTTAGAACCATTCTCTTAGCTTTATATAAACAGCATCAAAATAGAAGGAGAACTCTTGTACACATATATAAATGTGTGAGTCCTCTTGTATACTTCAGACATTTTCTTAAAGCATAAATTTCCATAGTAAGAATGAGGCCTCTGGTCTTTTAAAAATAAGAGATGTGGGGCATGGAGGTGGGTACTTTTTTTTTCAAACAAATTTTATATTTTTAATGTTTTCTGATGAATTTGGTAGTGGTCTCCAGGTAAGTACCAAAGTGGCAAAGTATACAGAAAGCTTGACAAAGCATACCTCCTGACTGAAGGCTTACCAGTTGTCCTGTAAGAGTGGACTTGGCAAGGGTTAGCAAAAATAATCAGTGCTTTGTCTTTTTGTTCCTGTATTCTTGGGATTGTCCAAAAAAGTTTGTGCATGCTCTCTCTCTCTCTCTCTCTCTCTCTCTCTCTCTCTCTCTCTCTCTCACACACACACACACACACACCACTGAAATGAAATTAATCAATATATAAATGAAGCCAAGGTGTTTTACATTGCTCTTTCCTGGCATAAAATAAATATAAGTGATCTTTTGTTTCTTACTATCCACTAATATTCACGTTATGTTAGTGCAATGTATACATGAAAAATAAAATCTAAAATTATGAAAATATCCAACTACTTTTGGATAGGTGGCTATAACATTGTGACTACCATTGTAAATGGTATTAAATGTTGCTTGTATAATCTATATTTCTCAGAGAGGTGTAAATCATGCTGAGTAATTTGTGGCAGGAAAATGGGTAATATCTAGTGTGGCTCTGTTTTAACTGGTGCAGTGACTGCTACATTTTCTAAAAAGCTTTCCTGAAGCTCTGTCCTGTGTTAAACACAAGCTACAGCAACCTGTGTTATATAAATGAGGCCACAGTTATATAATACTCTTTTATTTCTCAACAGAGTAGAACAACCTAATTGTACAGGCAGATCTTCTAGGGAAATACAAGTCTGTACAGAAAGTTAAAAATTGGCAACACTAAAATAATTTACAGGAAAAGAAATGTATCTGAGTCATTAGTCTTTTTTACTACCTTTAAAACTTAACATAGTACTCACTGTTCAAGATTAAACCATATATTATTAACATTAAAAAATAAGTACTTTAATATGTAATTAGTGCCATGGTTGCGTGCATATATCCATATGTGTGTGTGTGTATTCAGTACCTTATTGGCACAAATCTATTGTATGTTTATTTATCTCCAAGGCCCCAGTTCTCCATTCTGATGGCACAAAAATATTGTTATATCCAAATGAGTCACTTGATTTGGTAATTTGTGTGGGTAAAGATGAACTCAAGTTATTTTGGGGTAAAGAAAAATGCAATCCCTCTATCAGTGCAAATTATAATGTATATATAATAATAGAAAGAGTGAGAACTCCACTTTGACACTTATAGCTTCAAAACGTACACACACACACACACACTAGCTGTCAGATGGTTTGCCTTGGACCTTGGTTCCTTCATCCAAAGAGGAGTGGGAATCTGTACACGATAATCATGGTATAAAGATGCATGTAACTAGCTTCAGGAAGGGGTAACTGCTACCGGTGCTGCTGTGGATGGTGAGGAAAAAGCTAATGATTATGACCTGTGTGCCAGGTACAAATAAAATACCAAGTGCTTTACATACTTTTTAATTTTTCTAACAACCCATTAAGCAGTTTTTGCTATCCCCAGTTTTCACAAGGAGAATGATTACCAGGGAGTATTTTTAGCAGAGTAACTGGTATTATGTATAAGTCGTTCTATATGAGTTTTCTAATAATGTATTTTTTATTTTTGATATTTGAATACGAGCATGCCATTTTTCTCCCTTTCATTTTCTTGTTCCTGTTCAGACATCCTTATTATTATTATATCCTTTTCTGTCCCTCTATATTTTCCCACATACCTCCCTAATTAAAGCCCCCTCTGTTTTTTCCTATTTCCTTCTTCAAATCATTTATATCCTGATATTCTTTTCTCTATTGCTCTCATGTATCTCCCATGGTTTTCTTTTCCTTTCCTGGGTTTCTGTACTTAGTTCAGGTTATGTGTTCACATCTGAAGATTTGGAGCTATGGTCCACAAATAAGAGGGAACATGAGATGCGTATTTTAGCTGGGTTTGGGTTTCCTCACTCAATATGCTCTTCTTTAATTCTATCCATTTACTTGCAAATAGCATCCCATAATATGTATGTACCCCATTTTCCCTATTTCTTTGTCAGTTGAAGCACATTTAGGTTGTTTCCATTTCCTAGCTATTGTGAATAGAGCAGCAGTAAACATGGATGAACAAATTTCTGTGAAGTAAGATGTTGAGTCCTTTGGGCATATGCTGAGGACTGCTATAACTCAGTCATATGGTAGAGTTACTCTAAGACTTTGGAGGGTTCTCCACTTTGGCTTCCAGAGTTGCTGGACCAGTTCGCAATACCAACAACATGGAATGAAGGTTCACCTTTTACCACATCCTCTCCATCATTTGTTGTCTGTTGTTTTGTTGGTATTTGCCATTCTGACTGGGGTAAGATGAAATCTCAGAGTTCTATTGATTTGCATTTCCCTAATTTCTAGGGACAATAAACCCTTTTGAAACATTCTTCAGCTATGTTATTTATTTCTCATTTTTGAGAATTCTATGTTCATATCACTTTTTCTGAATGGGTCATTTTGATTTTGACTCTTAGCAACAGAGGTGTTTTAACCAATATTTTGAAGACACCAAAACTTAGGCTTTTCATTATCATCATTAAATAAAGGAATTTATGTGAGTTACACAGGGGCTATGAAAGGAAACATGCTCAGCAGGAGTAGATGCTTCCGTGCATGACCATCCTTTCCCAGGCAGTCATCCCACAGGAAGACTTTAAGATACATGTCTACAAGTTCCTAGGTGATGCATGTCAAAACCATAGTTCCTTATACCTACTATCTTAAGTTCTCTTCAAATAATTTCAATATGAAGAAGTCAATTGAGAAATCAACTCTTCAACCAAACTATACTATGCACTTGAACGGCTTAGTTCTATAAAGGTGAAGAGACTGTATAGCATTATTTGAGACAATTTAGAGAAAATGCTTCCGGGAAGTATTGGAACACATATGCATCTGCAAAGCATCTGAAAAATACAACCAGACCTAGTAGAAATTGCAGTGAACTAAATTCTTCTACAAAGGGCATCCAAGGACATAAAGGTTAGAGTTACAGAGGCAGATTAGATCAGTGACCCTGAAGCAGGGCCATTTTAACATTGTTTTAATTTTTGAAGGATAAATTTCAGATTATGAAGTACTTCAGAAGTCTACAGAAACTAAAAGAAATGACAAGAAAACATGGACATCATTTGAGGTCATTAAGAGACTTACTGGAAATTTGGCAAAAGTATAGCCTTTATAATCTAATGAATAAACATACTTAATGATTATCAGTCTATTAAAAATATCTTATAGATTTAGTGAGAACTACAAAAGCAAATCAGAATTTTGACTTCTTTTATTCTCAAGGCTGCCAAAAGTTAAAAACACTGCCTCGTTCCAAAAATAAATTCAAATTGTACTAGCATGCAGGATAGCAGCTGCTAAAATCATACTCTAAAGAGATAAATAAGAGAAAATTGTTTTGTTACTGGCAATCAAACGTAAATCTTGTCTTTTCCCCAAAGGGAGTCGAGATCGTATCTAATTCCCCAGCTTTGAGGAAGCAGAAGCAGCGCTAGCAAGGGGTCAGAGATCAGCAAAACTGTTTCCTTCAGACGACAGCATCGTTCTTGGCCCCTGGGGATCTGACAAAAAGGATTTGCCAGTAACTAAGAGGAAATGCTCTTGCAGAGATTTCATGGCATCAGTTACCACAGATTGTAAGGTGACTATTTCTTCTTCATATTTTTCAAGTATTCTAAATTCTAATGTGCATACTTTCAAAAACAGAAATAACCACTTATTAGTCTCTTTTATTTATAAACTAGTGAATCTTAAAGTCTTGATGCAAAAGAAGTAAGAATTTAAATTAATAAATATTAAGGAGCTTATAGAGAAATCTGTAGACATCAGAGAGGAAAGAGAGAGTCTATATACATTGTTTTCTCTGGTGTCACTGTTCGTGTCAGAGAATGGTGTGGAGCTTTCTCAGAAGGGTAAAATTAAAACTATGATGTGATCCAACTTTATCATTCTTGGGCACATACCCAAAGGAGTCTGTCCTTCTGCAGAGAGAGTTGTATATCCATGTTCATTGTTCCTCTTTTCACAATAACAGGGAAACAGAATCAGTCTAGACATCCATCAACAGAATATTGCATAATGGGGCTAGATATGCACAATGGAATTTTATCTCATTATTTAAAAATACTGAATGTAGGCAAATGGATAGTTGTGTGAGGTTTTCTAGACCCCTAAGACAAATAATATATGTTTTCTCCCATGTGCAAATTGTGTCTTCTAACTTTTATATGCGCATACTAATGTGAAAGCGGGTCTGGGAAAAAATCATGACATAAGGAAGGATACCATGAGAAGGTGAAAACAGGTTTTAGGGAGAGTACCAGAGTACATGACCTGTTACAGTGGAAAGGGGTCATAGAAGTAAGAGGAAGAGGTGGGCAAGAGGATCAGCCAAAGCAAAGCTGTAGGGATGTATGTAAATGCCACAGTGAAATCTCTTATTTTGTATGCTCATTAAAAAATAAATAAAACCGCAATAAAACACTCATGGATATTTAGGAAGATATGAGAAATGATCGTTTTCAAAGCATTTTGTGATGAGTGGAAACACAAGATTTGTTGAACCTAAGCCATAACTTTCACACACAGGTTTCCACTGCTAAAATAAACGACCTGATAATGGGAAATTGATAATGAAAATTAACTTATTTCTTACTGTTCTGGATCCTAGGACGTCTAAGA
Organism: Microtus oregoni; assembly: GCF_018167655.1. Classification (NCBI taxonomy): domain Eukaryota; kingdom Metazoa; phylum Chordata; class Mammalia; order Rodentia; family Cricetidae; genus Microtus; species Microtus oregoni. The sequence goes on along the minus strand of NW_024543060.1, from coordinate 80,150,134 downwards.
GAAGAAGCATCAGACTGTTCCCTATCAATGTAACTATTAGTATCAATGTAACTATTCAAATTTCCAAAGATTTTCCAGATGACACACTGGGTGCTAACTGACAACTCACTGTGAACTTGTTCCATTGAACTCGCCTTTTCTGCTGAGTAGTGACCCTGCTCTCAGATTCTGTATGGCTATGGAGTTACAGTGCAAATCACATATTATGAAGCAGCTCCGCCCGGCCAAAAGCAGTTTGCTTAGAAAGTTAGTCTTCTTGCTGTCATAAACACCAGGACATTAATTACTGCCTTCAAGTATTTAGTTTCCACAAGTTCCTTTCTAGGTTCCAAGGGCACTTCCAGACAAAACCCTTCACTCCATTTCGAGGAAGTTTCAGGCAGAGTACTTCAGATGTTCTCAAATAGTGGAGCCAGAAAATTCCCTCTTGTGGGAGAAAGCCTCCTACTAAACTTGTCAAATTAAAACCCAGTTTGTGCAAAGGAAAGAGAAAGACACACACACACACAAACAGTGAGTTGGAGAACAGCCTAAGTTCAGTCTAACTTGTATGTAAGTGGGCTTAGATATCACACTAGTTACAGCTTCCAAAGATCTCCCTATCCCACCCCTGGAACTCAGAAGAAAATCATGTAATGATGATTAAATAAAACAAAAGAAAGCTGTTTTAAAGAAATTTAAAACAGAAAGCATTTTAAAAGAAATGTGTTCCAACCACCCATGGAGGTACTCTATCAGCAGCACTAAGTGATATTTTTCCCATAATATGATATTCTCTTACATAGTGCATTCATGATATGGGATTCCCCTCTGTAAGATAGGAATATGTTTTATTACCATTGGGTAATAGAGAAGTTGCTTTGGCCTATAGCAGGGCAGAATATAGCCAGGCTGGAAGAGATACAAAGAGAGATAGGCAAAGTCAAAGAGATGCTATGAGGCTGTCGAAAGAGAAAGATGCCAGAACAGAGCTTTACCTGGTAAACCACAGCCTGGCAATACACAGATGAATAGAAATGGGTTAATTGAAAATGTAAGAGCTAGCTAGAAACACACATGAGTCATTGGCCAAACAGTGTTGTAATTAATATAGTTTCTGTGTGATTATTTGGGTCTGGGTGGCCAGAAAATGAAAGAGTGCTTCCTGCCTGCACATTCCCTTATTTAATGGCCACTAAGCATGTGGCTGGGCTGTGATAGGCTTGCATATGTTATAAACAGTCTTAAGCTCCATCTCTATAAAAGTTCAAAAGAAATAAGTCAGGAGGCTGAACAAAGTTTCTTTTAAAGTAGTACCCATAAATGGACCATTTTAGTTGATCTTTGGGTCAGCCATTATAACAACAAAAGCATTAGACAACGTGTCAAGTCCTGCTTGAGGTGATGATCACTTTCCCTGAGAACCATATCTGAGAATCTATGGACCAGCCTTCCTCATGTATTGTCTGACTCTGCTCCTGTGCCCAGCTGGTTTAGCTTATCTGGAAGTGAACAGGTCCCAATTCTTTTTGGAAATGTTATTCAGCCTTCAGAGTTCTGGAAGAATAAACTGTTATGTACTACTTGCTATTAGAGAAACTTTCCAAGGAAGAGCAGAAACAATAGGATCAAAATATATTGCATGAAAAAATTAATAAAGAAGTGACTTTCCTTTGGGACATAAGCCTGACAAGCAAGAGCATCTATCAAACACCCACTTTGCATCAGACATTCTGCTCACAAGAAGGGCTAAATCCTTCTAATTGTCTTGAAAGTCTAATAGTTTCCCACCATTATTACCCAGATGTGTCATTTAATAGGATCCTAAGTTCCATGTTGGCAGAAACAGCTGTATTTATCTTTTAAAAAAATCTTCTAATGTTGAGCAGATCCTGGCTTTGCACAAAGCAGAAAGTCAGCAAATAATCCTGGTACCCTCTTTTCAAGTGTTCATTCAGACTTGACAAAGCATTAATGCTGAAAAGCATTTGCTGCCATTTTATTAACTTGTGTCTGAGTGTTTGAAGTTATTGACTGTTAGCTGTCCTTGGAAGCTGAGTTCTTTTGCTGGAGCCTAGTATTAAAATGTGACTTGCAACTGGAAAGCTGGTCTTCCTGAATTTGTGATTCTGACAGTTGACAAAACTCATCCACTGAAGCAAGACTAAGAAGCTGAATTATCTTCATGGATAGTAAACGGGACAGAGAGAAAAACTTCCATCCCATTTTGGAGGACAAAGGGTCCTGAAATTCCCTAACATGGCTTTCAGGGTTCAAAATAATTGCATTCCTATTTCATAAAGCCTTGGACATGTGGTTTCTCTGTCCCTTTTTGATTTCTCCTTATCTTACTTAGTTATTGATGACAGTAAGAAGCAGTTTCATGTGCCAGCTAGACTAGACTACTGTATCCAGATACTGGGCCAACTATTATTCTAGACTGGAGATATTTTAAAATTTTAACATATAAATCAATAGATGTAGAATGTCCTCCATAAGATGAAGTCATTTTGTCTAAACAGTAGAAGGTCTTGGAAAACCTTTCCCTAAGGAAGAGAGAATTCTGCTAGGAAACTGTCTGAATACTCTTTTTTTCTGTGTTTCTTCTTTGGGTCTCCAGCCTGTTCACCTACTGCAAAAAATTTGGGCTTTCCTGTCTCCATAATTATATAAACCAAATCCTCAAATAAATCTCCATCATAAACTTGTGTGTGCGTGTGTGTAAAATATTTATACTAGTTCTGGTTCTCCAGAGAACCTTGACTAATGAAGTCACCAATTTATGTCTCTAGCACTGAATTCAATGCTTCAAACACAGAGTAGATCAAATGAAAGTTGATTGCACTGAAATAACTTAAATCGATCTGACTCGCAGGAAAGAAAATATTTCAGATATATTGTCAGGACTTTTCTCTTAAGAGTCCACACTGCTGAAGCTATTATATTCTGTGATTGATTTTTATTTGCCTTATGCTTCTTTTTTTTTTCTGGTCCAGTGAAGACAACTGAAGAAATGCAGGGCAAGGCAATTCCTGATCCATTAATATGTCAGCCTCTATTTGATGACAAAATTTACTTTATCAATCATGCCAATGCTGGTCCAACGGTCTCAAATAAAAACCAGTAAGAATTTTAAATCTATCAGTTGGCACTACTCTCCAGTCTTGGTGAGATTACTCTGGGTTCCCAAGCCAATAGAAAGATCCAGACAAGAAACATTTTCTCATATATCTCCAAACATTGTTATCCTAGTAACTTGAAATTCATTCTACCATTTGAAGCTACAAAGGTTTTAAAGCCCTGAACAGGTTCTTAATTATCCAGTGTGAAGGAAGAAATGCCTAGTAAGACTTTTGTTTGCCGGTCAAGACGTATTTCTCACATAAAGAATACTGGATATTGACTACCTATGGTAATACCTGGATGGAGATGGAGAGATGGATATGGATAGATAGAGTTGGGTAGATGAATAAATGGAGATGGATAGATGGGCATGGGCAGATGAATATGCCCGGATGGATATGGGTAGATGGATATAGGTAGATGAATATGGATTCTGGTTAGAATTTAGGCTGTAGTAAAGATAACTGGAGATTCTAAGAGGGAGGCACCTGTCAAGTATTTGCACTGAAAAGAATATAAAGGTTACTAGGCTCAAATATTAAAATTGTCACTTTATATGAGACTGATTTGTCTAGTTTTTTTTAAACTAACATTGGTAAAGTAGTAATCAAGATATTATCAAATATACAAATATTGAAAGTATCAGAGAATAAGAGACAGAGGTAGAAAAGAAAAGTAAGCTTCCATAGCTACAAACTGGACAACAAGTCCAATTCAAAACGGGCACCGACATTTTCCTAGTGAATAACCTCTGTGTCATCTTGTCTTGAACACCAGGTATCTTAAACTTCTATTCTCTTTGCAAAATTTTCATCTGGGTCCAAATGTTCTTCTTATTTTTATTTTGGAAGGCCTTTCTTAAAGATCTTTTGACCAAAAAAATAAACTTTGTCTTTCTCCCAAAAAAGGTAGAGGGAAAAGTGTCCTGCTTCGGATATGCTGCACTGTGCCCAGAACTGAGTATACTAAAGAGAGTGACAAGACACTCCCAAGGTTGTGTGCTACCTGCCACCATTTAACCATGTGTCACCCCGTACACAAGACCAAAAGCAGTGATTCTGAAAACCCAAAACAGTGAACATTCTGGATTAACCAATTTCCCAAGCATTCCTACAATTTCACGGTTATTTATAGCTTTGTTCCCCTAGAACAATTTGTAATTTAAATGGCTACAGTTTAAAGCTCCAGGAAGTGACTTTGCAGTGTCTGTCACATTGAGGTCTTTTTCTATTGTTTCTTCACCCATTTGGGTAGAAATAAATCTATTAATAAAGTAATGCAAAGAGCATGTGAGCTCCGGGAAGCTGTGAGGCTCACGGGTTAAGCAACAACCACTTTTATTTAGCCTTTTACAACATGGATTATGCTTATATTACCGTATAACATTACCACAATCATTTCCCAAATCAATACCAATGTTTAGTAATTGTCAAATAAGAAAACACTAAATAAAAGAAAAGAAAAAGGCAAGTTCACTGTGATTTTTGTAGAAAAACTTTCACGGAGAAATACAGGACCCTTCTTCCTTAAGAATCACGTTTTTTGTTTGTTTGCTTTTGCTTTTTTTTTTTCGGGGGGGGGGGAGTACTGCTTTATTTCTTCCTGCATCTGTTAGGTCAGATTATATCACTGAAGGAAGTCAAGACAGGAATTGAAGCAGGGGCCATGGAGGGGTGCTGCTTATTGGCTTCGTCCTCATGACTTGTTCAGCCTGCTTTCTTTCTTTCTTTTTATTTATTTACTTATCTATCTATCTATCTATCTATTTATTTAAAATTTCCACCTCCTCCCATCCTCCCATTTCCCTCCCACTCCCCCTCACTCTCCAGTTCTAAGAGAAGTCAGGGTGCCCTGCCTTGTGGGAAGTCCAAGCCCCCTACTCCATCCAGGTCTAGGAAGGTGTGCATCCAAACAGACTAGGCTCCAAAAAGCCAGTACATGCAGTAGAATCAAAATCCAGTGTCATTAACATTGGCTTCTCAGTCAGTCCTCATTGTCAGCCACATTCAGAGAATCTGGTTTGATCACATGCTGGTTCAGACCCAGTCCAGCTGGCCATGGTGAGCTCCCAATAGATCAGCCCCATCATCTCAGTGGGTGGGTGCACCCCTCGCGGTCCTGACTTCCTTGCTCATGTTCTCCCTCCTTCTGCTCTTCATCTGGGCTTTGGGAGCTTCTGATATGTTTCTCTGTGTTGTCCATTTCTTATTATTTTCCGTTCTCTTCTATTTATAGGTATTCTCTGCTTCCTTTGTGCATTCCCTATGATCTTCTATTTCTTTTTATTTAGGATATCATCTAATTTCCCTTTTCATATTCCCTTTCACTAGCTCACACAGACAGAGATCTTAGTCTATCATCTTACATAGAAGTCACATATCTTAGCTTTTGTTTTAGAGTTGTTTTTTTAACAATTAAAAAATAATGGCCTAACATTTGGAGATAATAGACAAAGACAGGTTTGAGAATTACTGAAAGATATCTCAATATAAAGTATCTTTCACAATTTTAGGCATATAATGGATATCCAATAAAGGTTTTCTTTCTTCCCTTCCTCTTTCCATATATCAGGATATTAAAAAATTGAGTCTGAAAAACTCAGGTTTCATGTTAGCACTGCCAATAGCAGATATAGTTTAAAGATTATGTTAACTTTATATATTTCTATATAATAATGGATAACAGAGCCTACTTCAGTTTATGAAAGTTAAATGAGATGCTGATAGAGGACTAAACATTATCCCATTTTTTTTTCAATTTGCAAGGTTTGATTTATGGGAAGAACAGGCAGATTATTAACTGTGTCCATCCTTTGTAATCCATGGAAAAATTCACACCCATTTTACTTTTCTTCTTCTCACTCCCTTTTAGAGTTCATTGAATTACAATAACAGCTCATGCTACTAGAACAAATATATACCAAACACCTCAAATATGTATGCACAATGTAATTATTTTGAATCATGAAACCTGTGCCAGAGAATATACATGTTTTTTGTCATATATTTTCTCCCTGGTTATAGAAAAGCCATATCATTTGTCTTCCATATTTTCTAAAATGTTTTCATATGTTAATGTATAATTTTATAAATCTCTTCTTGAGAAAAGAGTGAAAGGAGAAAAATAACAAAAGGAAGTCAAAAGGCAAAAATGGATGAAAGAAGAAAAATTGGGAAACAGAGGAAAAAGAGAGAAGAGGGAATGAGTAGAAAGATAACAGCTGGGCATTGAGCACTTTCTGTGTGACAGGGTACTGTACTTGATGTGAAACATTTCTCATTGTAATGGTTATATGCAGTTAAAATAAATATCAAATAAAGAACTGTATAAAGTATAGATTTGTCTTCAGAAGTTGAAAGCAAAATAGAAATGGGTCAAAATGCTTTTAAACACACGAGGCCATTTAATCCTTAACTTTTCCAGGTCCAATTTCAAGCTGACATTATATTTTTAGGTTTAACAGATTGCTATTTTTATCTTTTTGTAGTGGTAGTCGTAAAAATTGTTTTCGTTGTTAGTATTCAACACATAAAATTAATGTTAAAATGACTGTCTACAATATAAATGGAAGAGACTAATTCACATGGATTTTAAGTAAAAAAAAAAAAAGATCCCTCTGTTCACATCTCACATGTGCCTACTTCTGTTGAAGAAAACTAGATAAAATTCTCACAGTTCTATTTCAGTGAGACTTTTCTTAAGAAAGATTTTTGGAATTCTCTGGCTAGACTCTTTTTCTAAGACTAAGTTCTCAGGAAAATCAAGTCCCACTGCATTAAGATTTTAGATCTTATGCACTCAATTAACTTATCTTACACGCATATGATATGGTTCTGGTTAGGCACCACCATGGGAAAACTGAAAATAGCAACTCAACCTTTTTTTTTTTTTTTCCTGAAGCATTCGATTCTCCCATAGAATGCCAGTTGAGAAAGTTTCTCAACTGGGAGACATGGAGGGAGCAGCATTAAAATTATGGTTTTAAATCCATGTTGCCAGTAAATAAAAGATGTATGCAATACAAGTAGATGTTAAATTAGTATGGAGCGTTCATCTAAGCTGAGGGAGTAGCAATCCCAGACATTTAGTATACAATTGAAGGGCCCCTTTTCTGCCAAGGTTTAACTGGAGACACATATAGGAGCATGGGTGAGTTTGGAGACATCACTAAACGGCCTACCCCAGTGTGGGTGGCATCACCCTAGCGTGGGTGGCAGCTCAGCAAAGCTGTATAACTAGAGTCTTTTGTACTCCTTTCAGGTCAGCTACTCCACCAGAGGGGACTTCCTATTCTTGAAATTGCCACAGTTCTTATACCCTACTGGAGACTCCTGCTAAGGCTTGAAAGTTATCTGTGAGCCACTCCAGGTTCAAGTCTCTTGCCAACTCTAAGGTGGCTCCCTTAACTAAGAATTGTGCTTCCGTGCTCCCCTATCCAACCTTCCTTTATCCCCATCCTCCTTTTTCCCCAAGTTCCCCCCATTCTCCCCTTCTCCCTTTACTCTCCCCATCTCCCCTTACCACCATCCCACCCCACCCCCAAGATCTCAATTTTCTCCCCGGCCATTTTGTCTACTTCCCATAGCCAATAGGACAACTATATGTTTTTCCTTTGGTTCACCTTCTTACTTAGCTTCTTTGGGATCACCAATTGTAGACTCCGTGACCCTTGTTTATGGCTAGAAACCAATTATGAGTGAGTACATCCCATATTCATCTTTTTGGGTCTGGGTTACCTCACTCAGGATAGTGTTTTCTATTTCCATCCATTTGCATGCAAAATTTGAGAAGTCATTGTTTTTTTACCGCAGCGTAGTACTCTAGTGTGTATATATTCCATACTTTCTTCATCCATTCTTCCAGTTTGGATGTTCACCTTCCTAGAAATGGATGGAGAGGGGAGGACCTAGGACTTACCACAGGGCAGGGAACCCTGACTGCTCTTTGGACTGGAGAGGGATGGGGAGAGGAGTGGGGGGAGGGGGAGAAGGGTGGGAGGAGGGGGAGGGAAATGGGAGGCTGGGAGGAGGTGGAAACTTGTTTTTTTTTCTCCTTTTCTCAATAAAAAAATGGAAAAAAAAGAATGTATTAAAGGAGAAAAAAATAAACACTCTCTTCATTGAAAAAAAAATTAAAAATTAAAAAAACAAAAAAATTAAACATATTACTGTTCTAAAAAAAAAAAAGAAAGTTATCTGTGAGTAAATCAGTCTCGAAAAGCTTTCTTCTCCCCTATAGAAGGGTGCATTTTGATCTGGAGGAAATAGCTACTCAATATCCCCGATGTTAGAAATGATGGTTGAGAAGTCATTGTAATATTTAAAATTCTTCATGGGATGTGAACCACAAAGAAGAAAGGATAGAAAACCAGTTCTGTATCAAATACACACGCTTTGCTCAATTCCTGTTGTGTATAAACACTTCTCTTCCGAACAAGGGCACAGGAAAAGAGTAATCTGGAAAAGCAGCAAACTCTTAGACAACCGCCATCTTAATCAAACTACAAATCACGGGAAGACACTACTCTATGTGTATTCTCATCAGTTTGTCACAATAGGGACCAATCTGTCACTCTTACTCGGGTATAATGCAGGCTCAAGAAGAACAGAGTAGGCAGATAGGACTTTAAAGGTGTTTGAACTAAAAATGACTAGAAATATTTCAAATTGGAGAATAGCCATGAATCTAAAAGTTTGAGAGCTCCAAATAGGCTAAAATCAATAAATATATAAATAAACAAAGGACAAATGATGATGATGATAATAGACAACATATGAATGATAGATAGATAGATAGATAGATAGATAGATGATAGATAGATAGATGATAGATAGATAGATGATAGATAGAAGATAGATGTTAGATAGACAGATAGATAGAACACCTGCATAAATGTCTCCAAATTTCAATACCACCTTCATTTTCTACTGAATACTTTAACAGAGGTTATTTCTAACTTTTTCACGTGTAAGGGTCTGAGGAAACGCTGAAGGAAGACCCCTGACTCAAGTAGTATGTACAGCAAAGAGTGTTTATTGTGCCAGCATGCATGTGGGGTCGCTCACCTGTACAAAATGTGATGTCTCTGAGTGGAGCATACAGGCTCCTTTGAAGCACAGCTAAGGGAAATTTTAGGGACAGTTAGGTTATCTCATACAAAACTGGTTAAGCAAGCAGTAGTTACATTAGTATACTTTTAATTGGCTAAAGTTTAGTCTTATTGTTTTTGGACACACTTGCCTAAGCCTGGGCAAGTCCGGTCGTGACTCACAAGGGGGCTGCTGGATTTTTCCCTTAGACTTTGTGAGGCTGACCTGACTTGGGGCCTTGTGCTTGTTCTCTCTCCTCCCTCAATGGAAAGGAACTGTGGATAAAGAGCCCTTTGTGGGAGAGACACCTGCTTTGCCCTTCTCGGATAACTGAACCCTAAGCTCAGTAGTGAGGGTGGGAAAGGTAAACCCGTTCACAAGTTGTGGAGCAAAGAGAGGTAAAAATTATGTAGTTATTGTAGGTTACACATAGAGTAAAACCTCTCATTTTATCAACAGGAGATGCAATTTCTTTTTGCTTCCCCTTAATTAGATTCTATCACAGCTTTTTCCAACCAGAAGTAATAGAGCTAGGCTTGTGTCAGTTTAGTCCTGAAGATTAGCTCCATGCATTTCCTCTCTGTAGGAATCCTTGCTACTGGAACTCAGGTCACAGGCCCCTGCACAGTGGGAAGCAAACATCATAACAGACTCACACCACACAGGGAAGTCCCAACACACAGCCACCTCCCTGAAAACACTGCTTGGGGTGAGCTGCAGTTCCCTTGGACACTCTACCTCAGGTCATCCCCAGAGACTGAACTTCCATCAACATGATCTGCTGTAGGGGGCACAGCCCACATGAGGCAGCTAACACTGGATAGTGAGGCAAAAGACAGTTGTTTCATCCTAAAGCTTTGGGATCCTAGTAGAACGGAAAAGTCTTCTCCAGTTCATTATCCTGACAAGAAAATGCTGACTTTGGCATTGTGACCAAACAGAAGCAAAGATGTGACAAAAGGTGACTAACATTGTGTGAAACCACAGTAAAGATAGTTTAGCACTGTATACAGTCTTACATCACCAGCTGAACACGGTTGGCTATCAATGATTACACAATGTCTGTAAATTTATTTTTCCCCCAATGAGTAATGCTAATTGTATGGGAAGACATCATGTTAAATATTTGCCTATCATTAACAGCAATTAGACAAATCTGGTGGTTTGAAAATAAACAGTATATTCAGTAATGATTAACTCATTTGGAAGATAATTTCAGAGTAATGGGCCATGTATTAAAGTAACACAATTTAGATAAAAATTGTTAGAAATGTCAATTCCATTGTAAACATCATTAATTCTAATTTAGCTTTGCTACGATAACCAAATAATGTTTAATTTAATTTTAAACGTGCCAGAAAAATCAATATACATTGGGTTTTAAGTGGCAAATCATATTTCAGCTCTTAATCCATGAAACTTCTGTTTTAAATTTAAACTTGTTTTCAGAAACAGATGTTTCAAAAACTATTTTAAAATGTTTTATCCCTCTAATATATTGCTCAAGCTTTCCAAAAGATGTTTCACTTGGAACCTGAAAGCATTAGATTTATGAGAGACTTGTGTGTTTACTTAGTCTCTTCTTAATGAAGATAGTAGTTTCATCTAAGAAATTAATCAGACCAACTGTGGTAGTTTGAATGTAATTGGCCCCCTTAATCTCATAGGGAGTGGCCCTATGAGAAGGTGTGGGTTGTTGGAGTAGTGGTCTTGGAGGAAGTGTACCACTGTGGGGGGCAGGCTTTGAGGGTTTTTTTTTTCTCAGACTTCCCTCAGTGTGACTCCCACTCCACTTCCTGTTGCCTGCAAGATGTAGGAAACTTGGCTATTTTTCCAGTACCATGCCTGCCTGTATACCACATTTTTCTTAACATGATGAAACTGTGAGCAAGCCACCTCAATTAAATTGTTATCATTTATAGGAGTTGCCATGGTCATGGTATCTCTTTATAGCCATAGGAATCCTAACTAAGACACCAACTCTACTAAGTATAAACTGTAAAGAGGTAGCAGGGGAAATTAAATTGGATTGGGGGTGCAATCTTGGCCTGATGGGGTTGGCCATGAAGCTCAAGACTAGATGCTGATAAACCCCTGGAAAGAACGTTCTTTTTCAAAGTAGAGTAAAACACCAAAGAAAAGCATCCCGTACAGTCCTGCTCATAGTAAGTCATCACTTAGGAAACCACTTCAACTTCGAAATCGTACTATTCCCTACACATACTCAAATTAGAATTGGAACTTAGAAACATAAATATTTGAGTAGAGACTGATGCTTTTCTGCTCATCAACAATTTCTACCAGGCAAGACAAACAATTCATCATCTTTGTCAATAACATTTAATAAAATGAGTTTTGTGTTTCAGAAATTGTAGTAGGCTTTGTTGATACAATAGTATCTAAAGTAAAACCCCTACTCACTTGGAATTTGTATAGAATTCCATGCATAGATATAGAGAAAGATGAATGTACAAAATATACAATAAAGGGTCAGACATTATAGGTGTCAAGACAAAAATAAGTTAAGTGTTTCTCTGTTTAGTTTTCGTCTGGATAACTTGTCCATTGGTGAGAGTGTGGCATTGAAATCTCATGCTATCAGATGTGAGGTCAATATGTCATTTAACTCGTAGAAGTATTTCCTTTACAAACTTCAGTGCCCTTGTTTCTGTGGCACAGATGTTAGGAATTGAAATCTCATCTTGGTGGATTTTTCTTTTGATGAGTATGTCATGTCCTTCCCCATCTCTTTGATTAGTTTTGGGTTGAGGTCTATTTTTATAAATATTAAAATGACTATACCAGCTTTCTTCTTAGGTCCATTTGCTTGGTACATCTTTTCCCCCAACCCTTTACCCTTAATTAATGCCTATCTTTGATGCTGAGGTGTGTTTCTTGGATGCAGCAGAAGAAGAGATACTGTCTTTGTATCTGTTCTGCTAACCTTTGTCCATTTCTTCTGTGGTATCTTCAACTCCTGAGATTCTCTTTTGCATCTCTTGTATTCTATTGGGGAAGCTTGCCTGTCTAGTTCCTGTTTGAAATCCTAGAAGTTTCATTTCCAGAATTTGCTCAGTTTATGTTTTTTTTTTGATTCTATTTCCATTTTCAGGTCTTGCACAGTTTTATTTATTTTCTTCTACTGTTTGTGTTTGCCTAGATTTCTTTAAGGAATTCTTCAGTTCCTCAGACTGTTTGTGTTTTCCTGGATTTCTTTTCTGGATTTATTAGTTACTCCTGTAAATATTTCTACCATCTTTATATAGACAGTTTTAAGGTTTTTTTATTGTGCTTCAGCTATGTTGGTATATTCTGAGTCTGCTATGGTAGTTATTTCTGATCTCTAAGTGAGACATATTGCCTGGTGTTATAGATTCTGGTCTTATATTGGTGTCTAGGCATCAGATTTGGGATGATTATAGGTCTGGGTGCTGTTTTCTTGGGTTTTGTTCATCTGTATTGTTGTTGTTGTTCAGTGGGTGTTTTCCTTCTTGGTTTCTGCTTTCTGTTTGGATTTTGGCAGAGTGTAATGACTGTGTATTACCTGTTTTCCTGGCCTGATCAGGCAGGATGCTCACATGGAATGCCTGCTGGTTGTGGTGGCTTTGATACAGGGGCAAATGGAGGAGGTTAGGTATAGTGAGAACCACAGAAGGATGTGAGCTGGGGGAAAGGAGGCTGCAACTGGTGTTCTGTTGGAGTACTAAAGATGAGACTGGGAGATGGAGTCTGGGGGAATGGCTCTGAGGGGAAAAGAGAGAGAAAAAGGGTTGTGATCTGCCTACGTGGTTTTCTAGCATCTTGACCGGGTTTGAGCAGGGGGTGCCTGCTTGAGTTAGGGTCTGGGATACAGTGATGGGTGGTGGGAGAGAGGTTAGGAGGGGCTGGTTGTGAGATCTACAGAAGATGTGGGCAGTGGTGAAGAGAGGATGCAGCTGGTAATCTGTTGCAGCGCTAGACACTAGATTGAGGGATTAGGTGTAGGGCTCCAGAGTCAGTCTTCTCTTATTTGCAATTCTTTCTGTGACATTAAGAAAAATAGTATACATGAAATTCTAGCACCCTAAGAATTGCATTGTGGAATTTTGTAATCAACCCCTACCTTCCCTAAAGCCTACCAATCAGTGAGTGGTTGTGTATTCTTACCATTTTGTCTTCTCTAGAATGTCCTAGAAGTAATGAAATCTGGCTTTCTTCGCTTGAGGTGTTATTATTACAATTGTAATTATTACTTAGAAAACTTTTTAAATGTTTCTGTTTAACTTCTGTTTCCACAAGACTATCTCAGAATTTCCAGTAGAAGGTAAGAGAGATAGAAAATGAATATCCTGAGTCACCAGGATAAATATGATTTTTATCTATTACATGTTTCCATGGATACTTTGTTTTCAAAGTTTTATAGTGATTTTAAACATTTTTACAACATTAATAACTCTGAGTCAATGTAATTTTAATAGTGATAGTTTGAAACAGTTGAAGGAGATATTAATAGGAAAATGGAAAAAATGTACGAACTACTTAACTTTTGTGTAAGTATGAATAGTAAGAAAAATCCTAGGAATTTTGCTTAATTGAGGTAAAGATAAGTTTATATAACCACCTATGGGATCATAATATAGGTATATACATCATATACACACATTCATCATAATCATATATGCATAGGAAACTTTGGAAGAAAGTCGGTTTGACAATGTCACGCTTAAGAGAATTCCAGTTTACAATAGAGAAGTCCACTAATCTCTTGGAGTTCAGCAATGAGTCCTGGACTAAAGATACATATTTGGTTGTTACTGGTTCATTAACATTGATAACAGGTACATGAATCACTCAAGGAAGATTAAAAGCTTAGAATTCCATTTGCAAAACACTAGGGTGTGCAGAATAAGTAGGAGAAGACGACAAGGGAGACAAGACAGGAAAGCATGATGTCACTAATTTCAAAGTCTTTTGAGGAGTAAGGTACTAGATGATGTCAAGGGTCTCAAAGGAAGGGGTAGAGGTTAAGAACACTAATGGTCCCTCTGGATTTTCCTGTTCTAAGACTGCTGAGGACAACAAAGGTTTCAGTGTATCAGAAACTCAAGCTTTTCTGCAAAGACAAGGAAAAGAGCTAGACCAGAAACAGTAAGATGGGTTATTATCCCTCAAGGTTTGCTTTAGGAGAAAGACATACCTGGGGAATTACAGGGTCATTAGGAGCAATGCTCACTTGAAAACACTTTAGAACACGGCTTGATGTCTCACACATTTAAAAAAAAAAGATGTTATTATTTATTTGTGAAAACCACTTTGTAGGTATTGAAAAACGTAGTTTTATGAAATTATAAATGAAGATCGTAAGACCCCAAGATAGTAGACAATGTCAAAGAGACAGTGTTTTCCAGACACAAAAGGGAGGATGTGCAGATGAATTCAGAGACTGTGACAGCATGTCTGAGTTCAAATTAGACAAAATCCCAGCACAAGAAGGGTAAGTGGGTATGAAGCCCCGGTTCTAGTCCAAGACCCACTCACAACCCATAGCTGCTGGAGAGAAAATCACTTTTCTTCAGTAGAGAGACACTGGGAATAACAACCTCACCCACCGTATTGTAAATTTTCAGTAGTTATTAGCCAACACAAATAAGACTACATAAGGGTTTTGTGGTTTTTCTTTGTTTTGTTTTTATCTTTTTGTTTTAAGAGAGAGAAAGAACATGAAATTGAGAGGGTAGGGAGCTGGAGAAAGGGGGAATCTGAGAAGAATTGAGGGAGAGGAAAAATATGATGAAAGAATATTAAAACTGGGCAATGTTGGCACACACCTTTAATTCTAGAACTCACGAGACAGAGACAGGTGGATCTCTATGAGTTTGAGGCCAGCCTGGTCTACAAGTGCGTTCCAGGACACACAGAGAAACCCTGTCACAAAAAAACATATATACACATGGAGAGAGAGAGGAGGGGAGGGGGATAGAGAATGAAATCATGTATGTATAATAAAATTCTCAAAAAAAAATGTAGGCGACATCAGATATAAATCCAGTCATTAGTGGGCACAATGCTGTTCTTGTATTTATGGATAACTAACTTATTTCAATAAATGGTAAATTTACTTTGGTAACGTAAGAGGAGAATTAAGCAAGTGATACTTCATAAAGAAAGCATGTAAGAGACCATAAAATGTTTCCTACAGTATTGACAAATTTTACCCAGTAAACAGTCAGAAATTTTATTGTCATAAAGTTAAAAGAAGGGAGATTTTAGAGATTTAAAATGTAAAACCGGGCAGTCCTAACACTATATGACCAGCATTAAATTATCTTCACAGCTTATATTTATACACACATTCACACCAATAATAATTAAAGAATTAAACAACCATGAATTTGATAAGGAGTTGGAAGGGCATAAGAGGAATTAGGAAAATTAGTAAAAACTAAATTAAAACGTATCAGCATGGTAACTTCAAATATACAAAGGTAATCATTCACCTGTCCCCTTTGCCTCTAGGAACTTGACCCTTAACCTCTCAAAGCCTCAAAAAACTCATCAGGAAGAATGGCGTAGTGATGGCGAGTCACCCTAGGGAATGCTTATGAGGGCTAAATTATTAATATAAATCATGTCTTGATATCAAAATTGGGCAAAAGTCATTCATCGATGAGAGGTGGATGAAGTTGGGCGGGAAGATGATTTCATTCCCTAAAACAAAACAGCCCCTAAATAACTGAGCACACCGAAATAAACAAGTTTAAGGGTGTTTATCTGAATGTTCACACCATTTTCTATCTGGAGGCATTAGGTTAGTGCAGTCCCCTTAGACAGAATGTTCTCACACGCAATGATTCAAATGAACTCCACCTGTGTTTACACAATATAAAATCAACGAGCAGTCATGCCTGCAAAGCGACAAGCCACAGCCAATGACAATCTTTCTTCCATAGGTGGGAGAGAAAATACAGTCGACAACATTATTCTGTAAGTCGTTAAACTTTGGGAGGAAACCATCCCCAGTGAGGTTAATTCTTTCCAGTATTTGAACTTCCTTTGGCACTATTAAATTGATTTACACAGCATTGGAATTTACATGCATGGTCAAAATTAAAACTGGTTTTAGCAGCTTGTTGGCCTACGACTTGGAAATGGCAGGGCATTTCTTTCAAAGCTCTGATGGGAAATAACAGTTTGGGAGAATTGACTCTGGAAGCCTTAACCTTTTCCTCTCTTGTTTTTCTTGTTTTTTATTTGTTTTTCTCCTGTAGCCTCATGAAAACTGTCCAGGTCACTGATTAGGTCTCACTAAATTACTTGCACAGCTATATCTGTTTTAAGAAATATTTAAAAGTATACGCTATTGTTATATTAGGAAAAGTCAACTTGAATGACTCAGAGAACCCAATAAAGCACGGCATTGTGCCAAACAAAAGTAGAACAATTTTTCACGCAAGCGACTAAATGCAGATTAACAACCAATAAAAATAAATGGAAGACGTAAGATTATTTATGGCTTGAGGTTTTTAAATGTGTACGTAATGGGATATAGAGTAGAATTCAAAGAAAAGAAATAATTTAATTTCGTAGAAAATATTCAAAGAAATATGCACAGCTTATGCAGTTTTAAGTTCCAATGTGAAGCGTATTCATGGGCAGTCACGTTACAAAAGTTATTTGGCATTTTTAAAGTCATTTTATTACTATTATTTCTCAAAGTCACACAAAATAATAGGAAACATGAAGAAATAGAAGCCGTTCCTATCATGAAACTCTTGTGTTATTTGTGAAATTATAATAACGCCTTTACTTACTACGTTAATTCTTGAATGAGTTTTCCTATTGGTAACACACTCCTAAGTACTTATTTTTATGTCCAAGAGAGCATTCCAATTGAAAATTAAAGTATGTTGATAATTTTCGAACAGAATATATATTTTTGTAACTTCTCATGTTAGCTACTGAGATGAACATCAACTAGCAAGTATAAGAATATTAATTAACAGAAAGATATGCTAAGCCTTACGCAAGAAAATTCTATCCATTACAGGAAGAACTTGACTAGGAAGTGTAAATATTTGTGGAATTTACAATAAGTAAATAGCTATGTGGTTATATCTATCAATCTATCTACACATATATAGATATATTTCTATATTATTTTAAGGATTTTGGAAATCTATCCAATGCTTTTGTTATATATATATATATATATATATATATATATATATATATATAATATTCCACTGTAGAAAATACTCTTATTTTAAATGAAAAGAAGGAGACAGACAGACATAGAAAAGAAAAAGGGAGGAGACTATGAAGATATTAGCATAGCCATCAAGCATCTAAAGGCTGTGTGATTTGATTTTGGACAAGTGAGGTCATCTGTTTAGCTCTGAGGGAGAGCAGTGCAGCTTCATGGGCTTGAAAGGAAACACATTCCGTCTAACAGAAAAGCAAACAGTCTGACTAGGCTGAGATGTGTATGGCAAGGGAATGTGGAAATAAATGATAACATGGATAATCCAAAAATTTTGGAAGCGAATAGCTAATGTTTTAAGTGGTTTGTTCCCCAAACCCAATCCCTCATTCTTGTCCCGAGGGCTCCAAAAGAATACCACCAGCTGTCTCCTTTTCCCACTGCCCACATCTGTGGATCTCACAGACCATCCCCTCCTAATCTTCCTCCCCCAACTTGTCACCATATCCCAGCACCCAGCTCATGGAGGCGGCACTGCCTACTCAACCACAAGCCAAGCCTGTCAGAAAACCCAGTAGGCTGCCCACAGACCTTCTCCACTCTCTCTGATCCCGCAGACGTTATTCCCCAGTCTCATCTCCAGTTCCGAAGCAGAACACCTGTGGCAGCTTTTGCTGTCCCACAGCAGCCCCGTTCCATCTCCTGTGGATCCCACAGATCTTCCCCTTCTAATCTTCCTTCTTCACCTGTTGTTTTGTCTCAGACTCCAGCTCCAACAGGCTCTCCCTGCTAACCCAAGGTAACAGTAGGCTGAAGGCAGAAAGGCAGGCCCATCTCCCTCCTGCTGCTCCTGAGATCCAATCTCCACCCTGACCCTACCCATACCCATACCCCTGTCTCATTCCCAGCTCTGTAGCAGGAAACCTGCTAGGGCCTTCTGTCTTCTCTGTCAATATCCCCAACAGACTACAAAGACCTTCTTCAACCTTCTTTCTCCTAACTAACCCCAGTATCCCAGCCTCCACCACCAGCAGGCATTCCCTGTGAATATACCAACTGAGCAGACCATGAAAACAGGCAGCACACAGACATTACACTCTCTAAAGATCCAGAGAGAAAACAGAAACCACGAAAATCAGGAACAAACAAGGCTGTACACTCTCTCCATAACTATCAAATATAGTAGTTAAAGTTGTAGCTATAGCATTAAGACAACTGGAGGAGATCTAGGGGATACAAATTGGAAAGGACGAAGTCAAAGAATTGTTATTTACAGATGATATGATATTATGCAAAAGTGACCCTTGGAATTCTACCAGGAAACTCCTACAGCAGATAAATACTTTAGTTGCAGTGGCTTGATACAATATTAACTTACAAAAAATCTGTACCCCTCCTACAAAGAAATGACCAATGACTGAGAAAGAAATCAGGGAAACAAGACCTTTACAATAGTCACAAATAATTTACAATATCTTGGGGTAACTATAAGCAAGTAAAAGTCTTGTATGATAAAATTTCAACTGTTTGAAAAAGGAAACTGAAGAAGATATCAGAGAGGCTTTCTCTGGCAGCAGATAGGAGCCAGTGTGGAAACCCTGAGCTAGACATTATGCAGAAAGAGAGAGGGAGAGAGAGTCTACATTGGAGGTCTCCATCAAATTCCTTCCTCAGGGAGTTCTTTGAAGAGGAGGCAGAAGTGTAAGAATCAGAGAGTATGAAGGAGGTATGTCTCAAAATCCTGTATGGTGCTAGCATTAGGGGAAACTGGGTAAAGAGTACGTGAGAATATAACAATTAAAAAACATTTCAAAATGAAAAGTTGAACCTGGCCCCCAAGCATTGATTGCCTGGATTACTGTAATAGCCTCTTCTTTGGCTAATCTGTCTTCATTTATCTTTCTCCTCACAGTCCCTTCTTTTTCACTAGAAGATCTTTCCAAAGTACAGATCTGTTCATTTGCTTAAAGCCATGCAACTCCTCTTTAGAGCTTTCAAATACAGGTCAAATTCATCAATTTATTCTTTCATAAGAGCTAATTTCTTTAAAATGCCAAGATCCTTGGCACACATTTTACTGCAATCTTAAGGCATCATTTATCTAGCGTTTCCCAGACACTTCAAGCTGCTTCATAGCTCTGTATTACCACACACGCTGTCTCTTTTCGCAGAAATGTTCTCCTTTTGCCAGTTTCTATTTGATCTTCAAGTTAAAACCTATTTAATTTTCAAAACACTGTATAAACTTGACTGTTTCTTGATATGTCCCCCTCATATCATTCCTACAAGTTTTTTTTAATTTTATTTTCTCTGTATTCACTTTGCTTATTATCCAGACTTCTACCAAGAAGTGTTCATGCTGTGCTGTTCAAGTCCCTTTACTTCTCTGTCCTTCTCAATGTCAGGGACCATGACCTCTTTGCTCTGCTTATTGGTATGTAATCTGTACACACTGAAGTTCACCCTTTTTATGTATCGTTTTGTGTTTGAACAACTGCATACAGTAACGTAGCCAACACCAACATGAAGATATAGAATTGTACTTCTTTACTCCAAAGTCCCTCTGCCACTTTGAAAGGTAATACCAGGTTCTGCTCCACATAATTACACATTTCTATTTGGTCCTTCTGATATTGATAAGATATCCAACTGGTCTATCATATTTCTGGGATCATATATAGCCATTAAATATAGATCCTTTTGTGTAGTATAATATATCTGAGATCCATGAACATTGTTGGTTATTTCAACAGTTATCTTCAATGATGAATAATATTTCATTGCATTTTGGCATATAATAATTGTTTAGCTCATCAATGAAAGAACATTTGGCCGTTTGCCATTTTTAGAAATTACTGATCAAACATCTGTGAATAGTTACTTATTGGTTACTGTGAAAATCTAACTTTTCACTTCTCTAGGCAAACAGTCTGAGAATTTATCGGTTATATAGGAAACATATGTCTTTCTTTACCAGCTATCCAAGCTCATTGCCAAATTTTGCATCTTTATTAATTTTACATAAGGACTACATCATTCTTCATCCTTACCTCCACTTGATTACTAACCTTTTAAATTTGATTTCCTTTAGTGACTAATAACATTGAGCATCTTTTCATAAGCTTATTTGGATATTTCCTTCATATGTATATACCTTTTAAGCAAAGAATCAATCAATCAAACGTTTGGCCAATTTGTAAAGCAACACCTCTCTACACTCCATGTAATTATGGGTTTCTATTTTGGCCTTCTGATAGAGACCTTTTCAAAAGCTATTTGGAAGAGTTTGAAGCCATTATTCACAGAAAATGGTGCCATCCTGCGGAGGCTGACATCAACTAGTATCAGCTGGTGGGTAGGATATTGTTACAGGAACCTGGCTCAAACAATAATCAGGATGGTTAAACTCACAGAGACCTTAGCAGGTGGGTAGTTGATCATAAAGTTTTCCAATATTCAAATAGATGGGCAGGCTTCTAAATGTGATAATGAAGGACAGAATTGAATTAGCTAAAGGGAGATCCTGATGGAGTTATTGTATGGTTCATGACCACAAAACCCAATAAAGTCTAACCAGGTAATCCAGAGGCAGAACTCTTTAATGACTGAGAAATGCTTATGGTATATTAGTAAAGATACCAAAGGAATATGTTTTCTAAGTATATTTTAAAGCCTGATTAGAAATATCCACCTCTCTAGTGATTTCAGAGGCAGAGAATTTAATCACCAAAATAAAGAGTTCTTGCACAGGTAAGGCTCAGAGAGTCCCATAAAAGTTTTTTTTTTTTAATTTTCAATTTGAGTTATTTGTTCTTGAGAGAGCAAGGTCTTAGACATAATGTTGAGAGTGTATGGAAAGAGAAAACTCCTTAAAAATACTCAATTTCACCTTACAAAGTTTAACAATACCCGAGAACAATATTTTGAGCCCCTCTATTTCTTTGGCAGCTCCAGTTGGCAGAGTTCTGAACAGTTTTGCTCATCTGGCCTTTTCTCTGAAGCCTACCCTGAATCCCCAATGAGACACAATCTTCTTTGAAATACTGTAGGTTTGAATTTATACTATTTATTAAAAAAAAGTAAGTTTTTCAGCTTAGTGAAAAAATCAACTGGCATTTTGGGTGTCTAAATGTACAGAAGCTTGGCTTGACATGTAAGTTTCTCTCTTATTGTCACACTGCGTGTTACTTTTAGTGAGCCATCAAATGACAGAGAGCTATAGACACACACATACTTTTCAAGAGAAAAAAAATGATAAGGAAGGCTGCTATCTACTGTAAATACACTCCTCTTAGAAGCTGTATTTTATCTTAGGAGGCAATGCTTTCATAGACCAGCTTGGTCCTTTGCTGTTTCCTTTTGAGTCATAAATTAGTCTTAAGAAGCTGGCGTGCTTCCCACTGTCAGAGTGTATACACTAAATTGTAATCTCGAACATTTCCTTTAGCAAGCCGGCAAGATTGAGTTCAGACTTCCAGCAGTTAATCAGGCACTAGTAATGCCGTTGAAGTTAGGGCCTAGGGCCTAGAATAATCAGGGTAGGCTGTCAAATTCCCATCTTAAACATACAGAGATGGCCAATTATTATTATTTATGCTTTTCACCAGAGTGTGTATTTTCAAATTAATGAAATCACTTTCATATTGCTGAGTTTTCTCCTAAGATGTATTATCTTTTGATGAGAGTAGTGGCATTTCTGTTGTTTTTTATTGCCACTCCTACTCTGCAAATTGAATTTCTTAATTATTTATCATCAACTGTGCAGTAATGAGAATGAACCTTTCGCACCCCATGTAACACAGGATGTATCTCTTTTTTTTATTTCTGACTTGGCTTCTCCACTAGGGAACCCCACAGATACACTAAACTGGAATAAATAGATGAATTATTTCACCCTATCCCCTGTGTAAAACAGCATGTCTAGAATTGGAGGACTCCCTCTCCCACCTTCTGTATACATCAAGATTTTTCTTCTCAAATTATACTTAAAAAGTCAACAATAAGATACATATTACATCAGCTTTAGACAGTCTGTACATACATAACAACTCCTTTTTCTCCCCCAGTGAAAAACTAAATGGGAGGTCAAGAGAGGAGATTATAGAGGGAGCTGCTGCTGGCCACTTACAGGAGTGTGAGAGAGGAATGTCCTGGTAGCCTACATTTCTATTCATGTCAAAGGAAAGTTTTCATATCTATCAATTCTATATTAAGTCATTAACCTATGCTACCTACTTCCTTCTGGCCTAAAGGAATAAAAGCTATTCAAGTCCTTAGTGATCATGGATGATGGACATATAACATGGGCCAATGACTTGGTTGTAAAACCTGATATCTTTCCTTTGCAGATGACTGAGTTGGGGTGAGATAGAAGATCAGCAGTTCTAGTTAGAAAAGTCCATTCTATAAGGAGGGAGAAATTGAAAATATGGTGTCCTTCGGCTATCCAGAAACAGAAGGAGAGCAGAGAGCAGGGAGCTGTTGGAGTTAAGAGAGAAAAATATTTCAAGAGGAAAGCAATCCAGCAGAATACACTTGCTGCCTTTGTACCTTTAACTCTCAACTAGAATGATTTGAAATCATCATCCCTCTATCTAAACCATCTTCCTCTTGGGAGGTGCAGCCAAGCAATGTCCCTGTGAAGCGTTCTTTGGCAGAAAGTGGTTAATCCTCCATCAGTTGCAATAGAAACATTGTTTGGCATTTACCTCATTTCCATGTAAATATGTGTACCCTTACCCCCACCAGAGTACAAAAATTTTGAGCACAGAAGTTGCATGTTATATTATATGTCATATGTTATATTATATGACCGATACAGCAAAGTGCTGAGAATATGAGACTCCCGAATGTTCAGCCATAAATGGGACTGCTATACCTCCTCCCCCAGGGTTAAGGTAACATTTTAGAAAATGGGGGAAAGGATGTATGAAACAAGAATGGCAAAGAAGGGAGTGAATACTGTCCCCAGAACATGGCTTGTTACTGCACTCTTGGTCTATATCAGGTATGATTGCCAGAACAGGACTTGCACAAGATTGGACCTATTAACATCCTGACATGGGAAGGAGAAGGATCCATAAGGTTTCAGGTCTCCAGGAGGACCCACTATATACATATGCACATACACATAATACATCCATACTTGAAAGAATAAGGGCTAAGTGGGAAATGGAAGAAAATCAGTAGAAGTAGGAGGGAAATGAAATTGCGTAAGGAGGAAACTATAATACATGTGTGTATAAAAACACCATGTGAAATTTATTGTTATATATAATTAGCATGTGCTAATAAAATATTAAAACATAAATAGTATGTCTCCTGCTTTAGGAAGAAGCTTGGTGCCAAGTGAATAGTAAAATTAAACAAAATTAATATTTTGATTGTAAATGAAAGGAGTGGATAATGTTATAACCACAGATAAAACAATAAAATTTTACAAGTTATACCTTAATACTGATTTTATTTTTTAATTTCTGGACAGGGATGTCCACAGTGGCCAGAGGAGGTCATCAGATTCCCTAGAGCTGGCGTTTCAGGCAGTTAGCGCTGGGGTTCTAGTTCTCTGGAAGAGTAAGATATGTTCTTAGCCATTGAACTATCATCCCAGTCTTTTAAGGGATTATT
Source organism: Microtus oregoni (assembly GCF_018167655.1). NCBI lineage: Eukaryota > Metazoa > Chordata > Mammalia > Rodentia > Cricetidae > Microtus > Microtus oregoni. The sequence continues at coordinate 80,126,137 of NW_024543060.1, read as the reverse complement.
TATCGTTTTAAAACAGATCCTAATGATTTGGGCCTGCAAGATGACTCAACAGCTCAAGGTTTTTGCTGCCAAATCTGATAACCAGAATTAATTCCCAGGACATACATGGAATAAGGAAGACGCTGACTTCAGCAAGCAGTCCTCTGACTTCCATATATGAGGTATATATGTGATATATGGCTTCCCATACCACTCACGCATATATACACACTGAGGTCATTTGAAAGAGAATGGTCCATATAGGCTCATATATTTGAATACCTAGTTCCGCTTTTGGTGGCACTATTTGTGAAGGATTATGAGGTGTGGCCTTCTTGAAGGAGCTTTGTCAGGGAGGGATTTGAGATTTCAAAAGCCAATATCAACCCCAGTATGCCCTTTCTGCCTCATGGTTGTGTCTCAAGATGTGAAATTTCAGCTACTGCTCCAGATCACTACTGCCTGCTTGCTTGCAGCCATGCTCCTGGCCATGATGACCATGAACTTTCACCTTCTGAGACCATAAGCCCCAAATAAACTCCCCTCTGTGTGGTGCCTTGGTCATGGTTTCATATAATGGCAATAAAAAAGTAAGTAAAACCTGGGTGGTGGTGATGCACGCCTTTAATCCCAGCACTCGGGAGGCAGAGGCAGGCGGATCTCTGTGAGTTCGAGACCAGCCTGGTCTACAGAGCAAGTTCCAGGATAGGCTCCAAAATCACCGCGAAACCCTGTCTCGAAAAACCAAAAAAAATTATCAATGCTTTAATTTGCATAGGTAGTCTAAAGCTCATGCATATCCCCTCGATTTACTAATGAACAAATAAACTTATAGAGGCTGAGGAAGAGAGGACATGTGTTAGAGGCCAGCCTGTCCTGCACAGGAATTTCGAGTGAGCCTGGGTTGTGTAATGAGACCTTTCTCAAAAGAAAATCAAACGAACAAAGAAAAGCCCCAAAATCTTACAAAGAAGGAAGGAAGGGCTGGCGGGAGGGAGGAAGGTGGTCAGGCTAACAGGCTGCCTTCCATATCCTTCATCACAAGTAATAGAGTAGATCGCCACATTCATTTTTATATATTCAAATTCATTGTTTTGATTGTTTTGTCCCACCTCTGTTATTTTACTTTGCTCTGTTTATTCCTGAGTTACTTCACCTGTCGCAATCAACTTTCATTTGGGGTATTTATTCCAGAGTAGTTCCTATAAAGATTAATATACAACAGGCACTGCAAACAGTTTTATCTTCATGGAATACGGTTCTTCTTGATGTTTACATTAGGAACCATGACTGCCCAGTTCTCCATATAGCTCAAAACGGCCAATAGCTCCTATATTCATTTGATTTAAAGGATTGTCCTTTTGCATTTTTAATTTTATATTTTTAAACATATACTCTTAGCTGGGCGGTGGTGGCACACGCCTTTAATCCCAGCACTCAGGAGGCAGAGTCAGGTGGATCTCTGTGAGTTTGAGGCCAGCCTGGTCTAGAAGAGCTAGTTCCAGGACAGGAACCAAAAAGCTACAGAGAAACCCTGTCTCGAAAATCCAAATATATATATATATATATATATATATATATATATATATATATATATCTTTTTCTGTGAATATTTCTTCCAAGTTTATGTTTTAAAGTTGTTTAACCTTATGTTTTTCATGTAATCGTTTTCTTTCACAAAGATGTTTTTACATTGTCAGTGTCTTTAACTATGTAATATTAGCCACAAATCAGGTTGAGAAGCAGCAACATCTTGTGACACACTCAAAATCCTTATAAAAAGTTGTTGTCCCGTGAACATTTGATGTGGATATAAATTTTTCACAGGTGCCCATGGAGTTGCTTTCCTTCGTGGTTCATGGAGCCATGGTAGTATAAACATCCTTTCTCTTTCTTCATGGTTCTGCTCAACCCAAAGCTGTTATGTCATGATGCCATATTTTATGATTTCATTTTGTCTTCTGAGTATCACAATATCTATAAATCCAATATCAATAGAAGCATTTATCTGCTTTTCCTGAGTATGTTTAGCATCTTGTAATAGAAACCTCAATAGATTTTTGTCTCCTGGGATTTGTGCTCTTCTGTGAAACACCTGTCAAGTGTGCGTCACACCCACTGATTTACTTCTAATGAACAGTGAGGCAGAGGTGATAGGAAGTTGTGTTTATGATTATAAATCATACAGTCTAAACACTGCCTCCATCTTCTCATTTCCTGACTGTAAGGAAAGCCAATGGCATGTTGTGAACAGTTCCTTGGAAAGACTGGTATCACTATGGACCAAGGAGGTTCATCATCCTCCAGCAAGAAATCCCCTAACCTAACTGAGCTCCATAATGAAAGGAATCCTGCCAACAACTACTGTTGAAATTATAAACTGCACAAATATGTAAATAGAGTACACTGGTCAAATATATTTTCTGATATTATTTGAAGGGATGATAAAATGAGATATTGGGGGTGTGCTTGAGTTTGGAACACGCCATTTTGATATAAAAGAGATGGCTATGAGCCCACATTCTTTAGCAATGCTCTCTGAAAACTATCCAGTTCTTAACAGAAGCAATGAGCCAATGATATGTAGGCCTCCCACATTAATGACTTAATCATAGAAGTACATAAGTCTGTGAGAAATCAGCTCTTTATGAAGCAATCCTTGGAAAGATAAAGGAAAGAAAATGTAGCTATCAACAAAAGCTAAAGGGAGGAGGAAAGGGAAGAACTCTAATACAAAATGTTGGCCATAGCCCAAGGCCTCAAGATTTGTCTGAGTGCCATTTTGCTTATCCAAATAAGTGTGGCCTTTACCCCGACTTAGATCTGTCTTAAGGCCAACAGTAATTTGTTAAGCCACTTTCTGACAGGAAAATTACAACCATTCATCTTTACCCCCAGAGTGTACTCTGACTATGAAGACATCCATATAGCTGGGGTCTCAGTTTCTTCCCTGAAGCAGGGTCTCTTACTAATTCTTGACTCAACACATTTGGCAGGGTGATTAATGAAGAGGCTAGAAATCTATTATAAGTTGGAAAATTTGATTTTTCTTTGTAGAGGAGCTAGAATGGAATCATATAGAAATTCAAGATCATTGGAGGACATGTAATGTTCATTCTAAGGAGTTCTGACACCTTCTAGAGGTAAAGGGCAAGAATAGCTTTGCTGTTGACCTTTGTCAAGGAAGGATGCTAATTCAGATTGCCTGTTGCTTTTATATGCTACCTTAGTATTCTAATCAACCCCACTTTCTTCAGTGAGAGCAGTTTTGGGTCATTGAGTCTATCCTTTCCTTGTTTATTATGTAATGGTAAAATTCCAGTGAAGTGGGATATTGTGAAAACATATATAGCTGGCCCAGATATGACTTTTGATGTCCTTAGTTATGACAATAAATACAGAATTTAAAATGTATACAAAAATCCTGAGAAGTCATGACTATAACATCTTAAGTATATTTAAAATCCAATATTAAAATCCTTAGAACCTCTTGAGGAATAGGACAATACGGATATATTATAGGAAGCTTTTCATATGGACTTCCTGACTCTGTCAGATTGCTTCTGTGATGGCTCCTTGATGGTGGCCTGTATCATAAAATCTTAGATTGGCTCTTGACCTCTGCATCTTTAAAGCCTCCTATTTTGTTAGGACTCTCTAGAAAAGCAATGTAGTCAAGTGTTACAGATGACAAGTCATGGAGAATATTACTAGCAACCTCCACAGAAAGAAATACAGTCCAATGCAAGGCTTAAAATGTGAAATTTCAGAGCTGAGGGGGTAGCTCAGTGGTAATATGCTTGCCTCATATGGGAAGACCCTGAATTTATCTCAGTGATTACAAACTATTTTAAAAGTAAAAAGTAAATTGAAAACAAAAGAATAGATTTTTTGCCATATCCTCATTTAGGTAGATTCGTCCATGTCATTGTGGCAAGGTACCATTTCACACTCAAAGATGCAAAAATTCTGCTTTATGGTTGAATACATATTTCTGTCCCTTTGGTTAACTTGCTTTCTGTTGGAGCAGCTGCGTTCTCTTGGTTATGAAACATGGCCCTTCCACGGTTCATTCTACTTCTGCCAATATGTGAGAAGGAAAAGAACTCTGTTGTTGATTGGTTTTTATTCTTTGGGTTTTGTAGGGATAAGTCCTGCCCCTTAAGGGGCGTGTTCGCCTCGGGCTAATGTCTGCCTATAGATTTGGCAAGCAAGCTCCGAGCTGTCTCTTCTGCTTTCCTGGTCTCCGCGGGAACGGTGGTTCTGTAAGTCTATTTCTACATTAAAACGATATATATTTTTACAATCTGTCTGCATTCGTTTACACCGCTACATTTTGGCGCCCAACGTGGGGCTATTTTGCCCCCGGCTCAAGCGTGTAGCCTGCTAGCTAACACAGCACCCTCCCGGGTGCTGTTTTTCAGTTCGTGACTCCAGCCCCAGTGCCCAGTCCGAGACACACTCGGCAACACAGGCCCATTCTGCCTGCCTTGGCTAAGTTTTGCAGCGGAACCCCACGGCCTGAATTAGCAGAAGCTCAAGTACTTGCGGTTTTGCAACAAAAGCTGCCACAGCGTCAGATTTGATCTGTTACAAAGTGACTTGGCCGTTTGTGGTGGCCCACGCCAGTAGGATTTGCTGAAGGAGGCAGAGGCAGGAGGATCACAAGTTTGAGGCCGGCCAGGCAGTGGTAGAGCACACCTTTAATCCCAGCACTTGGGAAGCAGAGGCAGGCGGATCTCTGTGAGTTTGAGGCCGTCCAGGCCTTGGTAGTGCACGCCTTTTATCCCAGCACTTGGGAGGCAGAGACAGGCAGATCTCTGTGAGTTCGAGGCCAGCCTGGTCTACAAGAGCTAGTTCTAGGACAGGCTCCAAAAACACAGAGACCACCACTGGCAGGAACTGATCATTGCAGGTAAAAAATTTTTCTTTTATAAATAAAATGTCTGAACACATTACTGTTCAAGAATTTAACAATTTTTTTAATTGTACCATGTGGGAGATTTTACAAGAGGTGTCTATCACCCCACATCTATGGATCATTCTGGGATTCGTAGTTTTCATTGGCACCAAATGGTTTGATAATAGAAAAATGATAAAGTCTTTACGAGACGAATCCAGGATTCTTAAGGTAGAGATTGAACGCTTAAAAACAATTGAGAATGACAACAATCTTCTCAAGAATCAGTTTGAAGTTCTCCAGGCTGATAACAATCTTCTCAAGAATCAGTTTGAAGTTCTCCAGGCTGATAACAATCTTCTCAAGAATCAGGTTGAAGTTCTCCAGACTGATAACAATCTTTTCGAGAATCAGTTTGAAGTTCTCCAGGCTGATAACAATCTTCTCAAGAATCAGTTTGAAGTTCTTCAGGCTGATGTTAAGGAGAAATTCATTACTATGGAAGAGGGAACAGCTGATCTGGACCATAAGATTCAGTCCCTTTCTATAGGAAATGAAACATTAACTGAGAGAATCAAAACTGCTGAATGTGACAATCGGATTTTGTCTAAAGCTTATGACAGATTGACGGAAAGATTGTCAATACAAGAAGGCACGGTTTATGCCATAAAAATTATGTCCAAAGATGAGATGTTATCTCTAACGGACAAACTTCATACATTAGAATCCTCAATGAAGGCTTTGGAACATAATTCTGGACAGGAGATTCAGACATTGCAGAAGGCAATGGTGAATAGAATTGAAAAGATTGAGGAATTTCTAAATTCTGATGAAGAAGAGCAAAGGGTAGAAAGGCAAATTTTAACTACATCTGTGGGTAAGTCTCTCCGGGACAATTTCCACAAAGCTCTACCTACAGCTCTACCTGCCTTTCCAGTAATAACAACAGAGAAGGTGATTGGTTCCAAAAACCCTAGGGTCATCAAGGAGGATACATGGGAGCCTGTCCGTATGAATGACCTCAAGGAAATTAAACAGGCTGTTATGACTTTTGGGATGCAAGCCTCTTTTGTTAAAGAGATGCTAAAATCTTGGGCCACGACAAGCAGAGCAACCCCCTCGGACTGGCTCCAGCTGAGCTCTGCGGTACTCGAGAGTGGACCGCAATTGAAATGGAAATGCTTATTCAGGCAAGAGGCTAGACTCTTAGAACAGCAGGAAAAAGTGAAGGGAATTGACATTTCCCTAGATCAAATTCTAGGTGAAGGGCCCTTTTCCGATCCTCAGGAACAAGCTAATTTGGATGAAAACACACTCTCCATGTGTACTACAGCAGTCTTAAGGGCTTGGGACAGGGTACAAGACCCAGGACAGAGAATGGAATCATTTGTCAGAGTTAAACAGGGTCAGAGAGAACCCTTTAGTGACTTTTTACAAAGATTAACTAAGGCTGTACAAATAGGGATATCTGACCCAGAAGCAAGACGTATAATGATTGAATCTTTGGCTTATGAAAATGCAAATGTGGAATGCAAAAGGATTTTGGGGCCTTTAAAGCTCAGATCAGCACCTTTGGAAGAATGGGTCTTGCATACACTCAATGTTGATACATTTGATTATGGCACTGAAGCATGGGTAGAAGAAGCAATTTCCAATGGTAAAAGGAGACACCAGAATACCAAATGTTTTAATTGTGGCAAAATGGGTCATATGAAAAGGAATTGTAGACAACAGATTTTCAGAAATAATAATAATGCATCTTTCAGAAATAATAATAATAATAATGCATCTTCTAGAAATAACAGAAATAGGAAGACTCAGCCTACAGGTTTATGTAGAAGATGTGGAAAGGGCAGACATTGGACGAATGAATGCATGTCTACAAGAGATAGACAAGGCAACCTGATACAGCCGGGAAACGTGAGAGGGGGGGCCTCACAGGCCCCCATGGCAAACATGGTTCAGTCATATCCAGTTTCTGCAGAGAACGTGCCTCATCAGGACAATTAGGAAGCCCCATGCCTACTGTTACAAGCAATAATGATCAGAAAAATAAGTTACGTGTGTTTTGGCAAACTTCTATAAATGATCAAAGACCTAAACTGAGAGTGTGTGTAAATGGCATTTTTATTACTGGCCTGCTGGACACAGGTGCTGATGTAAGTATCATTACCCCAGAATCTTGGCATCCGTATTGGCCTCTTCAGAATGTAAATGTTCAGCTCCTGGGAATTGGAACCCTATCTCGAGTAAGGCAGAGCACGAGATGGGTTGAATCTATAGGGCCAGAGGGACAAATAGGAAAATTAAAGCCATATGTAGCCAATATCACAATGAATTTATGGGGTCTTGACCTATTACAACAATGGAATACCGAAATTAACATTCCTTCTAAATCTAGAGCCTATATTTCTGAGAATAATATTAAAAGATATTACAAACGGAGAAAACTGGCCATTCGGGCTGTACAAGAACAAGCAATTGATGTCCCTTCAGAGATACCAACAGCCTTGCCTCTAAAATGGTTGACTGAGAAACCAATATGGACAAAGCAATGGCCTTTAGCTGAGGAAAAGTTACAGGCTTTAGAACAGCTGGTACAAGAACAATTAGATGCTGGACATATATAAGAATCTACCAGCCCTTGGAATTCTCCTGTATTTGTGGTTAAGAAAAAATCAGGTAAATGGAGAATGGTGACAGATCTCAGGGCCATCAACAAGGTTATTCAACCTATGGGCCCTCTGCAATCTGGAATTCCTTTGCCCTCTTTATTACCAAAAGGATGGCCTCTCATAGTTATTGATTTAAAGGATTGTTTTTTCACTATACCTTTGCAAAAAGAAGATAGAGAAAAATTTGCCTTCACAGTGCCTACTTATAACAATTCTCAACCTTTGAGGAGGTACCACTGGACTATTCTCCCCCAGGGTATGTTAAATAGCCCCTCCCTGTGCCAATATTTTGTGAACCAACCATTGCAAATAATACGCAAGAAATTTCCCAAATCTATAGTATACCATTACATGGATGACATCTTGTTATCCGATTCAAACATGGATACCTTGAACAGACTGTTTGAAGAAATAAAGATACTTTTACCTAAATGGGGATTGCAAATCGCTCCCGAAAAGATTCAGAAGGGAGATTCTGTTAATTATTTAGGTTATAAAATAGGTTTGCCAAAAATTAAGACACAAAAAGCACAAATTAGGAGAGATCGCCTATAGACTCTTAATGACTTTCAAAGACTGTTAGGAGACATTTCCAGTCTATGACCAGTTATTGGAATAACACCTGATCTAATAATTCATTTGAACAAAACTTTGGATGGTGATAAAGATTTAAACAGTCCCAGAGAATTAACAGCTGAAGCAGAAAAGGAACTGACAATGATTGAGGAAAAATTACAACAGGCACATGTGGACAGGGTGAATCCAGAGCTCGATTGTATTCTCGTCATACTACCATCAAAAATTTCTCCTACAGGAATTTTAATGCAGAGAGATGATATTATTTTGGAATGGATCTTTTTACCACACAAACCAAGTAAGAAACTGAAAACTTATGTGGAAAAAGTCTCTGAGTTAATTATAAAAGGCAAGCTGAGACTTCGTCAACTAGCAGGCATAGACCCAGCAGAAATTATAGTGCCTTTCACTGCTGATGAACTAAAGAAATTATGGGAAGATAATGAACCATGGCAAAGAGCTTGTGCTAATTTTTTGGGAGACATTAATAACAACTATCCAAAAAGCAAGCGGCTTAACTTCATAAAGAGAACTTCTTGGATTCTTCCTCGAATCGTCCGTGATGCTCCAATAACTGGAGCCCATACATTCTATACTGATGCCAATAAATCAGGGAAGGCAGGTTACAAATCAGAAGACTTGGATAAGGTGGAACAAAGTCCGTATAATTCTGTCCAGAAGGTGGAATTATATGCCATTCTTATGGTGCTAAGGGATTTTAAAGAACCTATTAATATAGTTACAGATTCACAATACGCAGAAAGAGTTATTTCACATATTGAAACTGCTGAATTTATACCTGATGATACTGAACTAACCTCATTGTTCCTCCAGGTTCAAGATTTGATCAGGAACAGGCTTTGCCCTATGTACATAACACACATCCGATCCCATACGGGTCTGCCAGGTCCTCTAGCACAAGGTAATGCAGAAATTGATCAATTATTGATTGGCAGTGTGCTACAAGCCTCTGAATTTCATAAAAAACATCATGTTAATAGCAAAGGTTTGAAGAAAGAATTTTCAATTACATGGCAACAAGCTAAGGAGATTGTAAAGAAATGCCCTACTTGCTCTTTCTATAACCAAACGCCACTGCCTGCAGGGGCTAATCCAAAGGGCACCCAAAGGAATGAAATCTGGCAGATGGATGTGTTCCACTTTGCAGAATTTGGCAAATTAAAATATGTTCATCACACCATTGACACTTATTCAGGCTTTCAGTGGGCAACTGCTTTAAGTTCAGAAAAAGCTGATTCAATAATCACTCATTTATTAGAAGTCATGGCTATCATGGGTATACCTACACAAATAAAAACGGACAATGGTCCTGCTTATGTTTCTAGGAAAATGAAATGGTTTTTTGATTATTACATTATCAAGCATGTTACAGGTATACCATACAATCCTACAGGTCAAGCAGTCATAGAAAGATCAAATCGAACTATAAAAGATATGTTGAACAAACAGAAAGGGGTGGAAAACACCCCCAGAAATAGGCTACATAATGCTTTGTTAACCTTGAATTTTCTCAACGCTAATGAGAAGGGAACAACGGCTGCAGAAAGACATTGGTTAATGGAAAAGTCTACTGAACTAAATCAACCAGTTTATTTCAAGGATGTGCTGACCTCACAATGGAAGCCAGGATATGTGCTACGTTGGGGAAGGGGTTTTGCTCTTATCTCCACAGGTGAGGAAAAATTGTGGATACCATCAAAATTAATAAAGGTTCGATTTGAAGAAGAGAAGCCACTTGGAAAAGATAAATAACAATTCTTGCATAAGGATGGCGAACATACTGATGGTAAGAAATACAGATAGGTTGGGGGCAGGGTTCTTTTCTTATCTCCACAGGAAAATACTCATCTTCAAAGAAATTGAGGGACCCTGAATATTTAATAACTGATGGATGGACACATTTTGTAAGTATTAATTTTTATATATATGTCTTATTAAACATTTCTTTATAAATATATAGAGCTGGTTTTGAAGTTGGACTCTGGCTCAGTCCCTCTCCAATTCCAAGCCTGTTAGTAAGAGAAAAACCCAGAGTTTCTGGAGTTTCTGTCTCATGTCAAGAGCCATGATATGGGACAGAAAGAAATATGAGTTTAGAAAACATCTTTGCTTTTCTTCATATCTATCATACTTTTCATTGAATATATCTATCATGCCTTTCATTGAATATATATGTATGTCTATATATGTCTATATGATTAATGTTTAAGTTTTTCACAATGAACAATGAGTTTTTCCTGAAGTGACATTTGAAGTTTCCAGGAAGAAGATGGGGCCCCACAATAACAACTCTACCTGGTTGATATGACATCATGATACTGATAGTGCTACTACAAGACCTGGTTTGGATACCAGCTGCACAAGACGATCCCAACTTGGTTAGCTGAAATGGTGCACATCTTGTACAACATTCTGGCCAGACCTCCACAAAATACTCCGAGACTATTTGCAATTTTAAAAGACATTGATCTTGAAATTTAACCATCATTTTACTTTCACAGGATCCCCCAGAAAGAACATCGCCCCCATGACAGCTGGAAGTAATTCTAGAGGATGACGTCCCCTCTCCCAGTAAAGTTTACCCCTGGGTTTAGGGACATCATTTAGGGGTTGGGAGGTTGGGGGAGGAATTTTATAAGCTCAGGGATCATTTTGAAAAAAAAAAGAGGGAATGATGGGATAATAGATTTATAATTGTGAGTTACTCCTTTTAGACAAATATATTGGTATCAATTCTTGTATATTGAAACAAAGTTAAATTATATTGACTATTGTATGCATGCATGTTTCTATGTCTGTTTAAAACATTTTTATGTATTGACACATATTGTATTAATATATATTGTATATATTTACCATATTGCAATGTACATTTCTACCTCTGATTAAGATACTTATATAATGTTTGTGTATTGATATATATTTGCCATATTGCAATGTATATTTGTACAGTGTTTATATTTGGAGGTCATTATCCTCATTTGTTACACAGTTGTTTATTGTCTTAGTCTTTAAGTTAGATAGATATTGAGAATTATATAGATAAATAGTCATCTAAGTTTGTCATTTATAATCAGACTAATCAGGTTCATTAGATATATAGAGATTATACTCAGTATAGATAGATAATCTTCAACCTCTTCAAAGAGCTGTAGAAAATGGCCTTTAATCTAACTCAGAGTTTTGTGATAGTGAGACACAATTGCTCCTGGCAACACCGCTCTATTCCCGAGAGAATGTTGAGCACCAAAGACACTCCACCTGGAGCCTTTCTATTTGGCAGAACTGGCCTTTGGGCAAAGAAATGCCCATACCTCAACCACTGACAGAGATACAGAGCATGCATCAATGGATAAAACAGGACTGTCATATCCTGCCAAGACAGGGTAAGATAGTTTTGAAAAGTTCCTTGCCTTTAATAATGGTATGTCAGTTATGTTAGGCCTTAGCCAAAATTGGTTGACTCAACGTTGCAAACGAGACTTTGGGTGATTGCCCAGGTAGTCAGTTGTCTCTGTCAATTGTTGCACATTTTGGATATATCTCGTTTGTTGAGTAGTGTTTATTCCCTTCTCAGATCTTTGACTGAGTTGAAGATTATATAATTGTAGTTACTCTTTACATTATTTGGACTCCTTGAAATAGAATGTTTAGCAAAGCTTTTGTTCTCAATATTGTTTGTTATATTTATTATTTGTTGTTATTGTATGTAGTTGTATTTGGTTTAGTTCTTATTTAGACAAAAAGGGGAGATGCAGGGATAAGTCCCGCCCCTTAAGGGGCGTGTTCGCCTCGGGCTAATGTCTGCCTATAAATTTGGCGAGCAAGCTCCAAGCTGTCTCTTCTGCTTTCCTGGTCTCCGCGGGAATGGTGGTTCTGTAAGTCTATTTCTACATTAAAACTATATATATATTTACAATCTGTCTGCATTCGTTTACGCCGCTACAGGGTATTTTGCTCTTTGTGGGGGGGGACCCACCACCCAACTCCCAAATAAATCACACCTGGAGTCTTCTTAGTTTTACTTATAAGTGCCAGCCTTAGCTTGGCGTGTTTCTAACCAGTTTTCCTTAACTTCAATTATCCTCTTTTTTTATTTATTTTTTTGCTTCTGTGTTTTTGCCTTTCTCTATTTCTGTATATCTTTTCTCTCCTTCTTACTTTCTGGCTTGCTATGTAGCTGGGTGGCTGGCTTTGATGTCCTCCTCCTTTCATTGGCTCCTCTCTAGGTCCTTCTATTTATTCTCTCTGTCTGCCAGCCCCACCTATTCTTTCTCCTACCTAGCTATTGGCTGTTCAGCTCTTTATTAGACCAATCAGGTGTTTTAGACAGCCTTTAGCACAACTTCACAGAGTTAAACAAATGCAACATAAAAGAACGCAACACATTTTTATATCATTAAACATATGTTCCACAGCATAAGCAAATGTAACATGTAATACATCTTAAAATAATATTCCACAATAGAACTCCAGCCAGTTATTCACCCAATGTTTACTTAACTTTAGCTGCAAGCCAGAAATGGGAGATGGGGTTGTTAACAAAACACTGATCCCGAGTTCTCAGAGCTTGCGGTCTGAGGAACCCACTACAATGACCTTCCTGTCACCTGGAGCAGTTGTGAAAGACCCTGGCTCCAAAGAAAGGGTTTCAAGAGAATTTCCTTAATTTCTCCATCCCATTCTGGACTGTGAGAGTCAAGACTGACAATCTTTCTTTTATTTTGAGCGCCCACCCACTGAGACGGTGGGGCTGATGTAATGGGAGCTCACCAAGGCCAGTTGGACTGGGAATGATGGAGCATGTGATCTACCCGACTCTCTGAATGTGGCTGACAATGAGGGCTGACTGAGAAGCCAAGGACAATGGCACTGGGTTTTGATCCTACTGCATGTACTGGCTTTGTGGGAGCCTAGCCTGTTTGGATGCTCACCTTCCTAGACCTGGATGGAGGGGGGAGGATCTTGGACTTCCCACAGGGCAGGGAACCCTGACTGTTCTTAGGACTGGAGAGGAAGGGGGAGGGGATGGGGGGAAAGGGAAGGAAATGGGAGGAGGGGTGGAGGTGGAAATTTTTAATAAAAAAATTTTTTTTAAAAATCTGAAAGAGCTCTTAAAGAAAAGAATAGGTCATGAAGATGAAGAAATAGATTTTAAATACCATGAGCCTAACTTTTTTTCCAAGAAATCTTATATTTAAAAGGGTAATTCCCTATGGCTTTCTTCCCTCTGAACACATAATAAACTATGTCTATAAAATGTGGGTGTTAATAATTAATTTTTGAAAATTCCATTGCTAATCCTATCACATAAAACTATCATTTTGATGTATGCCATTCCAAAATTTTAACAAGCATAAGGAAATCTTTCCATTTAAATAATTAAGATTATTTAACATTACAGCACCTCTTTGTAAGCTGCTATTGTTGCAGAACATATGGACATAGTCATATGTATTTTTGAAAATATAAAAGTATAGATCCCTAGCATCATCAGCTAAACCAAAAACATTTATTTCAGATGCATTTCCCCTTACATTTAGTTTTCTTCCAACTGTGTATTCTTAGGAACTCTCCCTCAGTTTCCTCTGAGTCCCTTGAAGGAGTTGACCTGACTTAATTTTGTGTTTGTTTAGTTATGTTCTTAAAGTACTTAACAGGAACTCCTCTAGTCCATGACTGGTCCATCAAACTGGCATTGCATTAGCATCTTACTAGTTTGTAGCAATAATGTCATCTTTTTATTTTTCTTGACTCCATGCATTGCTAATTTTGACTTTACACTCTTCCCTGGCAACTTCTACCTGTTTCAAGCTAGCCATTTCCAAATTACTAATGCTTATACCGGAAAACTGTCTTTATTCCTTTATGTCAGTCACTATGAGTGAGAGAACCTCATTTCCTCTTTCAGGACATGTCACTAATCCCTCAGCTCTTGCTTCAATGTTTGTTGATTTTCCTAACGTGCTAATATATTTATAACAATATCAATATTTCCAGTGGATCATAATGACATATTATTAACATTTGTATATATATATATATATATATGCATATAATTCCTATCTTGCCTCAGTTAATTTGCGCTTAGACAAAAGTTGAAGCTTGATTTCAAATGAGTGCTGTGCCTTACTTTCTGGACTGTGACCCTTCTGTTCACATTCCCTTGTCAGGACAATGGAAGAAATGTGTGTGTAATGTTATATTTTAACTTGACTAGATTAAGAGATTCACGGATACTTGATAAATTATTAGTTCTTGATATATTTGGAAGGGTGTTTCTGATAGAAATGAACATTTGAAACAATTTACTTGTGAGGAAGATCTGTATTCATCAATGTGCATAGGGATCATTCACTTGTCTGAAAATATGAATAGAATGTAAAGGTGTCAATTTATATAGATCACTATATAGAGAAGTATATAGATGACATGTGGATATATATCTCTCAATATAGTACACATAGTGGGTTGTGTTACTGATATATAAATTATACTATATCTGTTTATTTGTGGGGAGTTCTGGTTAATTCAAAACCAAAATGCCTACTTATGTAGACCCACTTACACCATTTTAACACCCATGTCATAACTGCTAACATTCTGCTGGCTAAAGCAAGTGACTTGCCTTAGGCTGAAGATTGATATAGCAAGGAAATACATTCTGCTTGATCTAGTAGGGATATTCCAAATCATGTCAAAATTAAGATGTATATTTTTTATTATAACAAAGGAATAAATAATAGGGAAAGTAGCCTAAATTACCACTACAGGAGACAGATTAAACATCTCTAATCTTCTAGAATTATTAGGGAAATATAAAAGTTAATGTTCTGAATTATGTAAGTTCAACACACATATTGGAATCTCTAGATTATACGGTCTAGAATAACATGGAAAGAATTATAAAAACACATATATGGAACCAATGATAAGAATGAGGTTTCTAAGCATCCATTGGTTGTGAAGAGGCATACATGAGTGGAAAATCTGAGGTAGGACTAAGCTTGTGATCAGGGAGGAGAAACTTGTCAAACTTCAGGCACTGATTCAGTGAAGTCAATTTCAACTTGTCATACATATTGTGTAATTCTACTTCAGGTCTCCAGGCTGGAGCCTAATGACCTGAAACCTTGTTGACAGGTCCCCCTATAATTATTTTAAGGGAGTCAGTTCTCTTCCAAGAGAAAAACAAGTATCATTTTTCATAAAACAATGAGCTCCATATGCACAGACACACTTGAGCATGAAGATTTTTCTTGGCATCTCAAGCAATTCCTTTTTGGGGAGTGATTCAGCTGAGCTTCCAAATAGCCAACAATAAGACAAGCCTGTGCATATTAATCAGCATCTTTGTGCTTTGTTATGTGTCTTCTGGCACTTATTTCCCTGCTTGAAAAGTCAAGGGGCAAAGGAACAAAGTGGCTGCCTGTGTGTTCCTCTATTCATCACAGATTCTCCATCTGCACTTAATAGTCACTGGAACCAGGTCAACCGGGAGGTCAAAGATCAGGCCCTGTGCCTCACACTATCTGACACTCAGGATACTGCTCAAGGACCAAGACCAATAAATCAACATTTTTGCCATCTTCAAACAAAACTCCAAGCACAAATGTGTTTTTCTTTAGAGGGTAAGTGAAAACAAAACACCCGTTTAGGATATCACTGCAGTTGCAGAGACAGGAGCAGTTTTGACATGAGGAAAAATTGGACCATTAGCTATTTGTGTCTTTAAGCTGTATGCTCAGGTGACTTTCATTTTTCTGTGTGGCTAAAATAGCACAAGGTCACCCACTATCACAGTTTTCTACCTGTTATTAATGATATTTTAATGACCGCTTTCATAATCTGTTCATACCTCAGCTATTTTTCATACCTAAGGGTTTGGTCAAATCAAACACATTCCTGAGCTCCATATGTGTTAATACATCTATATCAATTTGTGTCAAATTTTACAAACTCTGGCTTTCAGTCGAGGAACCGAATTCCTCCTTCTACAGTAATCTCTTCATCTGTTTTATTTTCTGGTTTTCTTTCAGGATGCAGAGCATGCGAAATTATACTTTTGAATTTCTAACCTCATCTTGACTTTGGCTCCATGCCCACTTCTTTCACTATACTTGATACAGTTTGCTCTCACGCTGATGATGTAGAATTGGTCTCTCCAATTCTTGATCACTTTTCTTAACCCCAGTCCAGTCTTGCCTTCAGTCCAATGTATAAAAAGGCAACTTCTTATCAGAGAAATAATGCCTTAGAGCTATATCTCAATTTCATTACTCTGTAGCACTGGGCTCAGCATGTTCATTATAGGGGCAAGAAGCAACTTCTCTGTGCAGTACATGGAGTACTGGTAGACCCGTCACTTGAAACAATCTCTTTTCTTTCCTTGGTATCTCTGAGGTTACCAGGAACTGAAGTTTTCAAAGGTCATCTTTTTCTGACTCCTAAAAGTGCTTTCCTCTTCAATTGTCAAAGTCAGTGATGTCACTTCAGCTTCAGGCTGAAATTTATTTATTTTTTAATTTCATCAGTCACACCTCCACACTCTTGTGGTCCCACTTTTGTGGTCCCACCTTCTGCGCAAACTAACTTTTTTTTTCTAACTGAACTCTGTTAATTCTAATAAATACTTTGAAGGTTTGCCTTCACCCCTTCATTTCTACAGCCATTACTTTCCACCCAGATTGTTTGCCATTATTGCTTTGAACTTCAGCAATTATGTCTTAACTGGTTTTCCTTCTATCAGTGTGTTTTTAGTTCAGGTCACTTTGTATAAGGAAGTAAGTAAAGAGGTTGGGTGGGAAGTATGGATAGAGAATGTGTAGTTAATTATTGTCAAATTGAGAGGACCTACCTAGAATCACTTAGGAAACAAGACACTGAATACTTATTTTTTTATAGATTAGGTTGAGGTAGGAAAACCCATTATAAATATTAAAATTGAAATTTATTCCCTGGCAATGTTAAAGCATGCATGGACAGCCTGTATATGGCGATTCTGTTGAACTTGTCCATATTGGGTTTCATGGTCTAAGTTGATGAGGACAACTGACCAGGTCTCTTCCTCAAGAGGACACCAGATATCGTTACAGATGGTTGTGAGCCACCACATGGTTGCTGGGAATTAAACTCTGGCCATTTGGAAAAGCAGGCAGTGCTCTTGCCTGCTAAGTCATCTACCCAGCTCCATTTCATGGGCTATGAGAAAGCAAGGTAAGCGCCAGGAGGCATTCCCTCTGCTTCCTGGTTATATGGCAATATGACCAGCTGTCTCACACTTCTGTTGCCATGTCTTTCCCGCCATGATGGTGCCCTCAAGCTATGAGCTAAAATAAACCCTTCCTTAAATTGCATTTCTCCGGTATTTTGTCATAGAAACTAGAAAAGTAGCTAATAAAATTTCTCCTTTGTTTAATGACTTTGGCTCCCTGGCTACAGAAAAAAAAACACAAATATTTAATTACTTCAAATGGCCTTTTAAATCCTGTCACATTATCACATGGCTTGTTCTTAAGACAACTGTCTTAGGTGGGGCTGCCAGTGATATGATGAAACTTCTGGCCAAAGGCGACTTGGGTAGGAAAGAATTCATTTGTTTTGCAGACTGTGGTCCAGCTGGTCCAGTGGTGGCTGTCTCTCAGCAGAAAAGTCCCTCTGATTAATAGCTGTTCAGTTCATGAGGCTGGATGTCCCAGACAGTCTTTAGAAGATGCTGGCGTCCTAAAGAAGTAGGTTCTAATAACAGTGAAGGAATGCCTCGGCCACAAGACAGATGAGCTTGCCAGTGAGAGCGAGGGAAAGTGGACAGAAGTCAAAAAGCTTTTTTCTTCCATATATATATATATATATATATATATATATATATATATATATACAACCAGAAGGTGTGGCCCAGCTTCAGGGTGAATCTTCTGATCTCAAATGATACAGATTTAGGATTTTCCTACTTTAAATGATCTCAATTTAGGGTGGCTCTTCTCATCTCTAATGATACAAACAAGAAAAATCCCTCACAGGTATAGAAGGAGGCTGCTTGTTTGTCCTGGCCACCCAGAACCAAAATAACCACACCGAAACTATATTAATTAAAACACTGTTCAGCCCATTAGCTCTAGCTTCTCACTGGCTAACTCTCATATCTTAATTTAACTCATTTCTATTAATCTGTATATCACCACGAGGTCTGCCTACCAGCAAAGTTTCAGTACGTCTATATTCAGCTGCGGATCCATGGCATCTCTCCAACTCTGCCTACTTCCTCTGAGCATTCAGTTCCATCTTCCCTGGCTACCCAAGTTTTGCTCTGCTATAGGTCCAAAGAAGTTTCTTTATTCATTAATGGTAATCACGGCACTCAGAGGGGACTTGAATTGTGCTTGAATCTGCTTGAATTGTGGTTGATTCCAGACGAAGTCAAGTTGACAACCACGATAAGACATTACTAGTCCATTCCTCATCAACTTGACACACAATCATATTTCCTTATGTCATGCTTTCTTTTCAAATTCAATAATTATACCTAATATGATATAATGATCCTCCCCAGCTGTCTTACTCACCAATTTTCCAATCATGTTCTCTCTAAGTCCCTGACCATCCAGCCAATCAATTTGCTGCAGTCTGTGAATTAGTGAACAGTTACACATCTGGCCATTTCTTCTTCCAAGAAGAATGTACTATCTACTGCAAAGATTTTTCTTCACCAGTACTTTTCAGTGTTACCTCAGCAAGGGGTTATAGTGATGCAGATGTTCATTTCTTGGTGGTAACTGCATAATATGCAGGGCCATCACTAAATCATGGTTCTGAGAATCTGTGAATAAGTACTCAGCCCTAAATCAGACATTTATACGAGCCCCTATAAGACTCAGAGCATGTTGTTGAAGAAGGAACGGATTAAATGTTTAAGTCAGAAGACAGGGAGAAGAACTGAGAAACACCATCTTCTGGGTGAGAAGGCCTTCACAACCACAGATCCACAGCAGCTCAAGTGCCTGTGCTGGGTCTGTGTATGGACAGGCCTATCAATCTCAGTCATTGATGCAGGAGGACGTGAGGGAACTCTGTTCTGGGTCTTTGTAAGGACAGGACCAACAATCTCAGTCATTCATGGAGGAGGGAGTGAAGGGGTTTTGGGCCTTTACTTCTCAAAAACTTGCTGATGATTGGTTAAGAAGAGAGCATTGCTTTCAGCTGTGTACCCACCTGTAGTAAATAGGGGCGGTGGGGCTGCGTCCCTGGCACCCAGCCGCCTGGCTAGCTTATGCCCCGAAATAACAACACACAAACTGTATTCATTTAAACACTGCTTGGCCCTTTAGCTCTAGCCCTTACTGGCTAATTCTGATATCCCGATCAACCCATCTCTAATAATCTGTGAGAACCGGTCTTACCCGGAAGATTCTAGCCTAGTCCATCCTGGGTTGGAGCTTCATGGTGTGTGTCTGCCCTGGAGTGGGGCATGGCGTCTCTCTCAGGCGTCTGCTCCCGAGAGGAGAGCTGTGGAGTCTGAGCTCACTTCCTCTTCCTTCCAGCGTTCTGTTCTGTTTACTCCTCCCACCTATCTCTAACCAATGAGAGCCAAGCAGTTTCTTTTTATTTAACCAATGACCTTCCTCCATCTCCCACCAGACTCCAGTGGATTGTTCTAATCTAATGGTCCCTGTTAAACTAAGTGATTTGTAAAAACAAACCAAAAGGCATTAATCTCAGAAAGGGACTTTAAGGGATAGGAAGGAGAATTAATAGGAATGGGATGGAGATAGTAAATTGTGTGACTGATCCAACAATCTGAATACATCATCATATACATCTGTGAAATTGTCAAAGAGGGAGGGCTAGAGAGATGACTCAAGGGTTAAGAGTGATAGCTGCTCCAGAGGTCTAGAGTTCAGTTCCCGGCACTAGCATTAGTTGGCTCACAATTGCCTATAACTCTAGTTCCATGGGAACCAAGGCCCTATTCCAGCCTCTGCAGGTACCAACATATGATGCGCTCATTCACACAGATACGCAGGCATAAGTAAAATAAAAATGAATCTTATTCAAGAGCAAAAGCAATTAATAAAAAATGAACCGAAAACCATGACATTTTCTTTTCTTCTTCCAAGCATGCTCTCTATCTTCTGCATTCTGAAATGTTTCTTAAGAGAAGAGGGAGGAGTTGTGGCTTTTATTGTTAGAATGCCCGGGGGTGTGTGAAAACAGATGTGAATTTCAATTTTTTAAATGTGTCACAGCTGAACGTGCTGAAAATCATAAATGAAAACTCACCCATTGAAAGGGAAGCATGAAAGTAATTGAAGCATGGGGTGGTGCTTGAGTGAGTCAGCTTTGGAAGAAGAGAGAATATTAGGATGGAAGCCCAAACAAAGAACAAAAGCCAAAAGGAGTACTGAAAGATTGACTAGAAGTCCTGGAGAAGACATTAACAATTTTAATTAAAACAGGGCCTTCCATTTGTTTTAAAGATGATGTCTGACTATTGCTTGCACTTCTTCAAATGCTTCTTGAGCTAGGAATATTTCCCATCTTTGGATCAATAGTATTTATTTATATCATAACAAGATCTCTTTATATATTCAAAGTGTGAATATTTGGCATAGATGGAAAGACTATGACAGATCAGGAGTATCGCTGGCATTGCTTTGCAGAAGAGCAGCAGAGCAAGTGTATCTGGAGGGCCAAGGAGTAAGGCGACCCCATTTCTAGTGTAGGAGGTTGAATCTATTCAGTATTGAAAAGGTAACTCTTACCATGCAAGAGTGCAGTGAAGACTGCACTGATTGGGGGATATCAAGCCATCATGCTACTCTCATGTTTTCATAGGTGACATAAGCATAGTAGGTGTGGTGGCTTGAACAGGAATGGCTGCCATAAACTCCTATGTTTGAATGTTTGCTCATTAGGAAGTAGTGCTGCTTGAAAGGGGTTAGGAGATATGATCTTCTTGGAGTAGGTGTGGCCTCATTGGAGAAAGTGTATCACTGGGGTTGGGCTTTGGGGTTTCAAAAGTTCAAGCCAGGCCCAGTGCCACTTTGTACTGCTGTCTGTGGATTCAGGTGTAGAATTTTCAGTTACTTCTCCAGTACTGTGTGTGCCTGCATGCCTCCATTCTCCCTGCTATGATGCCAATGGACTAAACCTCTAAAACTATAAGCAAGCCCCAGTTAGATGCTTTCCTTTATAAGAGGTGCAGTGATCATGATGTCTCCCCATAGGAATAGAACACCATGACACTACTTAAGGGATGTGTTTGGGATTAGACTGGTAGCTCAGACCTTTATGTCACCTATATCATCACAATGAGTCTTCCTCCCTTAGACCATTCTTGAAGATTTGCCAATTATCCTAGTAGAACTATTATAATAAGATAGAAACAGTAATTATTGGCAGATGTCTCAAATGCCTTTTTGACCTGAAGGAAAATGAGTAAGTTTTTTTTCTTTTGACTATTATTAAGGAAATGATGCTAATAAAATTCTTAAAATTAAACCCATTGTTCCTAAAATGAATTCTCCTCCACAATCCTGTACTGTTCCTGGGACAGGCAGGTGAGCTGTGTTTGTTAATGTGTTACAGGTTTTCAGTGATACTACGTTTGACCTGTAGGTCTTTTTGTAGTTGTTGTTATGAAGATTTCATTTTGATTTTTCTGTCATCTGAGCTATTTTAAATAATAATGTATCCTCTGAATTCCTTAAGGCCTCAACAGAATTTTCTAATGATGAATTGAAATATTTGCATTTTTGCCATTTATCAATTTTCTTAACGCATAAAGTATATCCCTTCAATTTAGCAAATACTTTTTATTAAAAACACAAATAAGCTCTTTATAATTTATAAGTACCGCATGCTAACCGATTGTGCCACTGGAGCTCCAGTTCTTTATAATTTAAAATACGGGGATGGATGCAATTTTAACTTCTAAAAAGAAGGCATAGAAAAGACATAATGCCCAAGATTGAATAAAGTACATCCTTCTATTTTAAAAACAAAATCTAAAATTCAGAATTCCAATCTATTAATGATTCTGTTTACCTGTATCTGAATTATTTATTTCTCTGCATAGCAAATACTCTGATTTGAATTAAAGAAAGGTTACCTATGATCATTTAAATTTTGAATTATTCGATATTAAGATTAAGTAACCTCAACACAGCCAGGACTTACGCTGGTTTAATAAGGTGGTGGCAGAAGACTCTCTAAGATCCATGACCTCACTAGCACTGGGAGGCTGGATAAGTATGGTATCAGGCATAATTCCCCTCGTTTGGGGCAAGCCTCAAGTCCAACTAGATGGCTGATGGTTACCATCAAGATATGAGTGCCACTATTTCACCTTTGGGACATCTTGCAATTCTGGTCATTTTTGTGGATCATAGATGTCACAAATGTGGGTAGGACTATTGTTTTTTTCCCCTCTCTTGAAAGCTTGCATATTAACTTCTGGTACTATCAAAGGGAGGCAGAAGCAGGCAGATCTCTGTGAGTTCAAGGCCAGCCTGGTCTAGAAGACCTAGTTCCAGGACAGAAACTAAAAGCTACGGAGAAACCCTGTCTCGAAAATCCAAAAAGAAAAAAAAAAGTCCTCAGGTTGAGGTTTTCAGGTTATAGACCACTCCAATTCCTTGAATTTTGTGTCCAACATGCATGGTTCGGCAACAGGGACTTATGTTTAATCTCTGGGAAGCAATGAAGGGCAACATAAATAGTCTATATTGTTTGGGGGGGTCTCTTGGACTTCCCTGACCAACAACTCAAAGGGGGGAGTTTCTCTCAGCTAGTTCTGTGTGTTTTACTAGATAGTCTATGGCTCTTAGGTGAGTTGAGCATTGCCATTCCCAGGAACACAATTTCTCTACCTCCCTGGAGCTAGGGTTATGCACCACTATCTCTAGTTTCTTCCTTTATTTAAAAAAAAAATGTGGTTTCAGAGGATTGCACTCCAGTCCTTAGGCTTGCAAACAAATATGTAAAAGCCAGATACTAAGATAAGCACTATATTATTTCATTTATA
This sequence comes from Microtus oregoni, assembly GCF_018167655.1. Taxonomy (NCBI): domain Eukaryota; kingdom Metazoa; phylum Chordata; class Mammalia; order Rodentia; family Cricetidae; genus Microtus; species Microtus oregoni. The sequence goes on along the minus strand of NW_024543060.1, from coordinate 80,102,964 downwards.
TAGCAGCTAGAGTAGTTAAGTTTCTTTTCTTTTTTTTTTTAAATATTTATTTATTATGTATTTAATATTCTGTCTGTGTGTATGCTGCAGGCCAGAAGAGGGCACCAAACCCCATTACAGATGGTTGTGAGCCACCATGTGGATGCTGGGAATTGAACTCAGGACCTTTGGAAGAGCAGGCAATGCTCTTAACCTCTGAGCCATCTCTCCAGCCCGAGTAGTTAAGTTTCTATAGACAGAGTGTAGAAAGGCGGTTTCCAAAGACCAGTAAGAGGAACAATTGGTAAGTTGGAATATAGTGGGTAGAGTTTCAGCATACAAGATGTAAAGACTTGAGATTTGCTGAACGGCTTGAGAGTACTTAGCACCATTCAACTAGACACTAAAAAAGTTATGCTTTATGAATAAAATTTTCAGTTATACATATGAAGGTCTATATAATACTTTTACTACATTTCTAAATATCTAATTATTTATCTTTGGGAATGTTTTGGTTGTTTTTGGATCTTGCTCCTCATCCCTTCTTCTGAGTTCTCTGTTAAAATTATTTTTCATGCATATTTGAGACGTGTGACATGTCAACACTGTGAAGCAGAGGGAAGGGCTCCCTCTCCCTTCAGCCTTTCAAAATGCTCTTCTCTCTTAGCCTTGGAAAACGATCTGAGGCTCTCGCATTCCATGTGCTTTCCGCTACATTAGACTTGACCAGAGCCTTAAAACTGATGGACCCGCTGCTCTACCCTTTCCAGAAAACAACTCATTCAGTTAAGTAAGTCCCTAGGTACACGGTTACCTTACTGTGCCCACACTTGTTAATCTTTTCTTCTAGGAGTTATATATTTAAAATCTTATTTAGTAAGTCTTTCCTTGAACTTAAATCATTAAATATTTTCCTTATTGAATGTTTGAAGTGTTTGCCATCTTATTTCAGTCTTTGATCAATATTCAACTAATTTGGTGGATGATGTATATATGTCTCTATTTTTTTTTTTCAGTAACCAAACGTCACTGCAGCACTGACCTCAGAGTACTCATCTCTTCCTCACTCATTGGGTTTCCAGCTGTTGCATGACCACATCTACAGATTTCTCTGGGCCTGTCTTTGGAGTTTAGTTCTCTGGGTCAAATTTTTATGCTTCTATTCTCTCTACTATTTTAACTGTTATTACTTTTAATATTAAATGCATTTTTGAATGTTGTGAAGTTATGTGAAGATTTTTTTTTGTGTTTACATGCTAATCTTGTATGACTAAAGTGTCTTCTCAATTTGGTATTTTTTTGTACATTTTTTGAGCACTTTATAATTGAAGAATCAGATCATTTGCTAATATGACAGTTTTTCTTTTAAGTTTTATATTATTTTTATATCTTTACTGTCTAATAATATAGAATTCCATCATTTTTTAACCTGAATTGAACATTTGCAGTGTTCCAATTAGTGATACTGTCAGATCCTAATCTCACTGCCATGCTCTTGGTGATGCTATTTATTTGGTATAGTCTCTACAATAAAGCACTCGGGAAATAATCAGGAGCTGTCACTTTTAAAATACGTTCCACACTATAATCATATGTTCACTGCTGCATTTTTATCTTGTGTACCAAGAATTCTGATAGGAAGGCCCTGCCACCAACAAGCCTCTGAGTCACCATATTGTGAGTTGTTCACTATATCCTCAATGTGCCCAAACTCTTCACTGACCCTAGAACAGGTTTTTTTAAATATATTTTCAAGAAGCCAAGTAGATGCTATAAATATGGATTCATAGAGATTTCTCAGAAAAATGTTTAGTCCTCCCTAGGGTCCAACTCAAAATAAGTTTGTTAGAAATAACCAGAAGTTCTTGCCCCTGTCCTGAAATAGTGGGCAGATTTTTATAAGTCATTCCTTTGCCTTTATCCCTCTACAGGACAGTGAAGTACCTAATATTTATTTTTCCTTGAGAAGTATAAAAATGCTAGTTTTTTATAGACAATTTCTTTCATGTATAAGGTTTTCTGAGGAATCAGTAACAAAATTATTATAAGAAAAATGAATAAGAGACTAATAAGTGCATGAAAAGACATGATCAGAAATAGAACAGGCACAAATTCAATTTTTATCAATTTGTACACAAATGTTGGGCACCAGATGTTGCACAATTAATAAAAATCCAGAGACAGATATTGAGGTTCAAACTGAAGTTCAGAAAAACAAAGTAACCAAGCCACTAGAGAACTGACACCTCTATGAAATCTTCAGACTGAATGAGAGTGAGTTCCTGTCTTATCCCACCTTATATTCCTCTCTAGTGCTAGAAATAAAGGCATACACCACCACTTTCAGCCTCTATGGATAACTAATGTGGTTGCTGAGATTAAAGGTGTGTGCCACTACTGCCAGGCCTGTAGGGCTGACTAGTGTGGCTGCTTTGTGTTCGGATCTTCAGGCAAGCTGTATTTGTTAAAATACAAATGAAATACGCCACAGTTCTATACTCCCAAATCCCTCCCCGGTGATGAACTTCTTCCAATAAGACTCCACTTCCTAAACATTTCATAACATCCTAAACAGTGCCAACTGGAGAATACCAAATACCAAATTCATTTCTCCTTTATACCACGTCTGTTAAGCCTTCACAGATTAGATTCTTTTCACTACTTTTCCTGGCAAAATACTCAAGTGGGAGCATTCAGTGAGCCATGGCTATCAGCACGCCTGCTGCTCTAAACTTGACTTCCTTATGAAGCTTATTTGAACCAGGAAGATAAAGGCTAGACCTGTTCGGTTTTCATCCATCTCCTAAAATTAGGAAAGAACTAAATAATTGCTTGCCTGTCTATATGTGTATCCTGGCAAGAGTGGGGCAGGGAAAGGAAGAGATGGTACAACCTCCTCTATTCCAGACCTCACTTCCCAGCGACGCTTTACTTTTCCAGCTCTGAGTCCTTATGATGGGAGGACAAGACTCTCTGATTTATCCAGCTGGCTTAAATCTGTGTCTATTTATACTTATCCTCTGTTTATTTCTTCACTGAACCCCATTCTTCTTCCCTCCCCCCTCCCCCCAACTTGTTCCATTTTCAGACATAATTCCTGGAATTATTCCTCTCCTTAGCTTATGTTTTTCCCACAAATTCTATCTGGTCCACAGATAGCCTGTATCTGCTTAAGTGTCTTTGGAGTCTGTTACTCACTGTGACTCCTCTCTATCACAAGGGCTACAACTTAAGTTCACGTGTTACCTCTATAATATTTATACTTGAACCCCCCCCATTCATTTCAGGCTTTATGACCAGCAACGATCTATCCTTCTGCTCCCAGCTATCATTAGTGGCTTTAATAATAAGGGATTGGGATCCTTCGAATTTTCAGGGAATAAAGATAGGCCTATAAACTTAATTTCCTTTAAATTGCTTCTACCCGGAAGCCTCTGTTTTCCCAGAATTATTAATAATGTATTCCAGCTATCAAAACAAGTATTTCCAAATAGTGGATTATTATATAATAAGCAGGAAATGACAACTCAACTATTTTAATTTCTAAACAGTTTGTGGTACGTTATGAGAGAGCAGAAGGATTTTTCAAAAGTATTATGATTATTTGCTTTACCATGTTTTTCAGCAAAGGTAAAATAAGAAACATCTGAAATACTGCCTTTAGTGTAGATAACTTATTGTCCATAACTATATTTCCTAAGAACTTGCCTTTAAAAAGTACACAGAACATGAGTGTGTGGGTAGTTTTTATATATTAAGCATTAATTTTGTTGTCTTGGAAAAACTAGTGACTAAATACACACCTACATCTTAGGCTGAAAGCTTAGCTTGATTATAAACTCTATGCAATTCATGTGAAAGCTCTCAGTTTCTTGTTGCTTAATCTGCAATAAAGGGGTTAAATACTGACCCTGTCTTTTTAAGGACATGAATAGGGCAAGACAGATGAGGGTACCTGCAAAATGCTGATCAGGTTAGGTGTACAAATTGCATTATTTATCTTTCAACTTTTTTCAAATGAAAAAATGAAAAATATCAGAAACTTGCAAACACTGAATGCTGTCTAATTTCTGCTATATTTTATTTTCTGATATTTCTATAATGTAACTTTTGGCAATCATTTGTCCTAAGATTACCAAAAGGATCCCAGGAAATGCAGCAACTGTTAAAACATACTTTCAAGGAAACATTTTAATAATGGTTTAACCAACCAATGATGAAACAACATCTTTGTGACTTTTAATGAAATAGGATAATGAGTCAGGTGTGGTGGTGCACACCTTTAACTCCAGCACTCGGGAGGCAGAGGCTGGCAGATCTCTGTGAGTTCGAGGCCAGCCTCGTGTACTTAGTAAGTTCCAGGACAGTCAGGGTTACACAGAGAAATTCTCTCTCTCTCAAAAAAAAAAAAAAAAAAAAAAAAAAAAAAAAAAAAAGGAAAAAGGAGAGGGAGAGGGAGAAGAATGAGGAGGAGAAGCAGAAGCAGAAGATGGAGGAGGAGGAGAGGAGGAGGAGGTAGAAAAGGAGGAAGTAGCAGAGGAGGAGAAATCGGGTAACAATAAAGCAAAAAATGATCTCATGTATTCTCATTTAAATAGCATTTGTTTGATCACCTCCATTGACTTTTACCTTACTTCCAAGTAAAATATTCATGAAGATAATGAGATAAAATGTTGCTAAGTGGTATTAAAAATTAAGGTCTACAGACCAGGTAAAGTCAGGCATTTGCAAAAGTCTGTTAAATGTGAGTGTAGGTGATTAGAAAGAAAAGTGTGCTGAGGACAATGCACTGTCTCATTGTATGAGCAAACATTATTCTATGTACCTGTCATACTCTGGGTTCAGTGACTGAATAACTAACCTTGGTACCTAATAGAATATTAAACACCTGTCTGATCATTTATACATTTCACTCGACCAGAACAATGTCATTTCATTTTTTTTTGTCTGATGGCCATGTTTGTATTTTTATTTCCATAATCAAAAAAATTCCAGATGCAAGTAGGCATTTAGGAACAAATCATTATTGTCTCAAAAGAGTAATTTCAGCAAGTGAAACATTATGGCAAGGGGTGGAAGCTGGAAGGAATTCCTAGTGAGAATTTGTAACAGGAATTGCATTAATTTATACAGCTTATTTTAAAAATAGAGCAGAAATTGTCTGTGGGATAAATAGAAGCTTATGTGGTGCATAGCCTGCCTGGGCATAGTTAAACATGAAACTGAGAATTGATTCAGAAGCTATTTATGTAAAACTTTCTAGCTATAGATTTGGAAGTGTTGTTTAGTCATTATATAATGGTGAAATAATTGAGTCAGCGGCATTCTGCACAATTTGTCTGCTTAAAAAATAAAAAGCTAAAAAGATTTGGTTTTATTCAACAATGACTCAACAAGAAGGAAGTACAGCAAAGCAAAGGAAAAATAATCATTTAAAACTGGGAAGAAAAGAGCATTACTGAAAAGAACCTAGAAGACAATATATTTTCAGAGTTAGGAAACGAGTAAACATTTTTTTAATAAAATGTAAGAAATTTTAGCAGGAGCAGAAAACAGATGGGGAGTAGAAGAAAGTTTATATGTTTAAAATGTATTAAAAGCATAGCAATAAAAAACTAAAAAGGAAAATGGAAAAAAAGTATAATGGCACATACATTTGAAATGGCCATATTGAAACCTACTGCCTCCTAGGCTAAACTTAAAAAAAAAAAAGAAGACAAAGAGCAAATGAAACAAGTAATGAAGCACAATTCTTAGTTAAGGGAGCCACCTTAGAGTTGGCAAGAGACTTGAACCTAGAGTGACTCCCAGATGCCCAAGCCGAGGTCCCCAGTTAGTTCCTTGGGCAGCTGAGGATAGGGAACCTGAAATGATCCTATCCTATAGCAATACTGACGAATATCTTGCATATCATCATAGAACCTTCATCTGGTGATGGATGGAGATAGAGACAGAGACCCACACTGGAGCACTGGACTGAGCTCCCAAGGTCCCAATGAGGAGCAGAAGGAGGGAGAACATGAGCAAAGAAGTCAGGACCACGAGGGGTGCACCCACCCACTGAGACAGTGGAGCTGATAATTGGGAGCTCACCAAGGCCAGCTGGACTGTGACTGAAAAAGCATGGGATAAAACTGGACTCTCTGAGCATGGCGAACAATGAGGGCTGATGAGAAGCCAAGGACAATGGCACGGGGTTTTGAACCTACGTAATGTGCTGGCTTTGTGGGAGCCTAGCCAGTTTGGATGTTCACCTTCCTAGGAATGGACGGAGAGGGGAGGACCTAGGACTTACCACAGGGCAGGGAACCCTGACTGCTCTTTGGACTGGAGAGGGAGGGGGAGAGGAGTGGGGGGAGGGGGAGAAGGGTGGGAGGAGGGGGAGGGAAATGGGAGGCTGGGAGGAGGTGGAAACTTGTTTTTTTTTTCTCCTTTTCTCAATAAAAAAAATAAAAAAATAAAAGAAAATATAAAAAATAAAAAAAAAATCAATTTACTTAATAAAAGAGAATCCTGCATGTTTTCATAGTTTACTGTATCTCAGAGAAAAACAGCAAAAAGGGACACGAACACGTATAGATACAATACTTTCCACATTCCTGCTCAAGATCAAAGCTCCTCTTTGTCCCAAAATCATAGAAAACCCAGTAAACAAACCGCCCATAAAGCATGACTCTTGAGATGATTATTAGAGCACCTTCAGGTTGTTTATAAAACTCATCAAGCATACAATAATAAAATCTAATAAGAAGAACACTTCACATTGGATTGAATTAGTGGTGCACACCACATGCTTCCCGGCTTTAGGTCCTCATTTGGAACAACAGTTCTGTGAGGGATGTGGACTCATTTGAAAAGATTGAAATTAGGAAATGCTGAGTGACTTATGTCCCTACAGACCAACAGTCATGAAATTGGAATGCAGCACAAGTATTATTTGATGCCCAAACACTTGCTCTTTTTACTGAACACATGCTCTTCAACGCTTCGACGACTTTGATCAAAATATGGCATAAAGCTGTTATTTTAGCAAAAAAAGTGAAACAAAATGATCCTAGGAGCAACCAACCCCCAAAATTCAAATTTACACTTTTTGTAGAAAAAGTCGATACTAGTGTAGGATTGATTCCAGCTCTATATCAAAGAATATTTAAAATTAATAAAAGCCCATTTTAATGGGAAGAGATTTATGCTAATGAAAATGGCTATGATGAATCAAGTCAGAATCATGGCATTGGGGTGAAAATTAGAGCTCTGGTTGAGGTTGGGGTCGTGATGAAGTGAACAGCCGAGGATAACTCAGATGTACTGACTTTCAGTAGCTTGGTGAATGTACAGAAGAACAGGAGGCAGAAAGAAGAGCAGAATTTTGTAAGATGGTTTAATTTTGAGCGTAGAGTGTTCATCTCCTCTGTTGCACTCATAGGCCCTGGGTTAAATAAGATTGACCGGTACTCATGACAAAGATGTGACACAGCACACAGTGTTAAAAGACACAGGAAGCAGGAGCTCTCCCCAAGGGAGTGTGATGAACGCGAAGAGGGCCGTGGGAATGGAGTTCAAGAACTGAGACACAGAAAAGGACATGGCAAAGTGTTCAGAAGAAAGCAGTGATGATGACAGGGGCAGCGGAGCATCGCCTGCCAAACAAGGAGTGGAGCCCAAACACTGACGAGGCAGTGAAGACACTCAGAGGAGACACGTTCAAGAGAGCTGTGACCCACATGAGGGAAAATGGCGGGAGGTGAAAGCAGCTGGGAAATGAAGAGAGGGAAGGAAAGAATAGTTGAATGGACGGGTTTGATCTTGAAGAATTAGAGATCCACTGTCATATTGATAGGTTAATAGAAGGACCTTTTGCGGGGGGGGGAGACAGAGACAGACAGACAGACAGACACACATACACACAGAGACAGAGAGAGACAGAGAAAGAGAGAGAGAGAGAGAGAGAGAGGGAGAGAGAGAGAGAATAAAAACCAGCCCATGTAAAGAAGAGCATGGTATTAGGGAGGAATGTAGGGACTGAAGAAAAATTTTGGCTAATATACCAAACTGTTTTACAAAGGCAGAAAGGATACCAAATTTGGTTGTAGATCTTAATCATCTTGTGAAGAACAGCTAAGGTATTTCTGATACTTGTTTCCAATATAATGTTGTAGATAAAGTCACATCTTGAAATTGGACTATACGGTGACTATTGGAGAGTGTGAGGAAAGTGTCCAATAAACCCGACTATAATTATAGTTATTTATAGCATATACATGCTATGACTTGAAATAAGATGAAAATTAGGGACCTGATATTCACCATATACAGGAAGATTGTTAGTTCTCATTTTATCATGCAGCATCTACTACAAGGGGGAGTTGAGAGAAATGGGAGCAAAGAACTCAGCACAGTGGAACAGCAGCACAGTGGGTCAGCCATGCACTGCTTCTACAATAACTTTGTATGGCTGTTGAGTACTGTTAGGCCGTTCTGGTAGCTAAGTCTAACAATGAAACCAGCTTATGGAAGGATCTAGGAATTTGATGGTATATTGAGAAGAGAGCTTCTAATAATTTTTCACATATCTGCATTCTATCTAGAAAATAAACAGGAAAGAAGTGGTTGAGAAGCCACAAGTCAGCCAATTCAACAGGCTAAGGGATGGTTCAGTAGTAAGAGAAAAAGACAACTTCATTAGAAAGGAGAAAGAACAGCAGAGTGACAGGAGTCTCCATTGGCAGGCAGGCTGTTGACTAACATTTTATAGGTAAAAATACTTGGAAATGCTAAACAAAATCCAAGATGCAACACCTATTTTTTTTCTCCTGACCAAAAGCATATGAATAGACTGTTAGTTTTGAGTAAAAGAAATTATGAAACTACTATGTAGGTTGTGTCTTTTATATGCATGTTAAAAACATTATAGAGAGAAAGAATCTGAACCAGGTGCCCAAATTCTCAGTAACTGGGCAGGTATGAGCTACTCAGATTGCAACCATTTATATAGGTAGACTATGCTACACACTGGGTGTCAAATACTTCTGAAAATAAGAGGACTCCTTTGGAAGTTCTAACCTTTGCTAGAGTCTGGGAGGGCTATATGTCATTGTATGGGAGATGGATGATGGAAAGATAAATGTAATCTTTTAAAAGGTTGAATAGAAAAGCGTACACAGAAAAATACACAAACGGATATAGTAAAAAGAATTTCAACAGAAGCTAAGCTTTAAAAATTGCTAGGCTGCTCTTAGTCACTGCAGAAAAAAATACCTGAGAAAATCTACTTAAAGGGTTCAAAGATTTCTCTTGGTTCATTGTTTAGAAAATTTCAGTATGTGACCGCTTGCTTCCTTTGCTTTAGGCTTGTGGCATGGCAGAAAATCATGGCAAGTTGCACAAATACTTAAAACAAGTATATTTAATCTCCTTATGGTTGGGAATTTTAAGTGGCACACTGTGTTTTTTGTATTGCTAACTGCATATCTGCTTCTTAGGTATGAGAATACCCCTTGGCGTTTCCTGCTGCTTTTGAAATACTCAGACATCGTACATTTTACCCTGCCACTTATGTCCCTGTAAGGTAGCTTTCAGAGTGAGAGTGGACTTTTGTGCTCCTATAAAAAAGTACAAATCATTGTGATATCTTTAGGAAGTATGTCTATACAAGATGCATGTAATTCATGTGTGTTCTCATTTATATGACCCAAGAAATCTAAACCCAAGTGACAGATCAGTGAACTATGTCATGCATAGTTTGCTATCAAATGAGATGCTTAAGTATATATATATAGTACAAAATGGGAGAATCTCTGGAGAAAGTTTGAGTATCAAGATCTTTTTTCCATTCCATTTTGGCTAACAATATTTTAAGAAATAATTTTAATGAAGCCGTTTGTTCAAAGTTCACACTTTCCCCCTTTGAGATAATATAATTGACAAATTATTTCCTCAGTTCTGTGGTCTTTGAAAAAGACAAGGAATTCCACCCCCCCCACACACATTAGTATTCTAATAATTGGGATCATGAAGCTGAGCAGGGCCACAATCTTTGGCTCCAAGATGGGAGGGAAGGGAGCTTGTAGATGAATACAGCAAGTGAGGGGGGAGGAGGGAGAGAAAGAGAGAGAGAGAGAGAGAGAGAGAGAGAGAAAGATACAAAGAAAGACAGCTCTCTCAGAATAGGAAAGGGCTCTAGTTGTCACGAGAGTTGACTTAAAAAGGAAAGTAATATTAACAATGAGGTTTAAAAAGGTAGGTTTGAGAAAATGATAAAAGTAATTTACAGAATACTTAGATGTATATTCTGGGTATGGATATTTAAAAGTAGAATAGCTATAGTTGGGTTTTAAGCTTCTTTACAATATATTTTGAAGGCATAGACTCCTTGGGGATTAAAAAGACAGAGGTGGAAACACACATGCAAATAATAGCACCATGGAGAAAGATATTTTCTCAACATCTACACATTTACAAATATAACTGATTAGAGAGAAGTGTCTTGAAGAGACGTGAAATTTCTAGAGTAGTTCTGTTTTTAAGTATCTGGTTTCGCTGACAATCATTTAATTGACTAGTATAATAAAAGAGACATAAGATCACAAATGTTACATTTTAAGTGCTGAGAAATAAAATATAAAAGAGAACAATAGGGGAAACAAAAGAATCCTGTAGTATGATTCAAATTTCTGCCTCTTTCCTAACAGATTCTGTTGACATACTTGCCTATTATTATCACCTTATATTTAATATAAAGACAATATGGAGATTAAAGTAGAAATGGCTCAGTTAGGTAAATTGAGTATTTTAAACAAAATTAGCTGGTTTCCATTAATTAACTGAGTGATATCACCATGGGAATAGTTATAAGAAAAATACTAACGAAACAGTTAAAATATTGATTGTGTCTGCTCCATTGGGCAGCACAGCACATTAGGTGAGTGCCGTTTCCTTTTATTTAACAAGACTGTGCTTTCAAGCGAAGAACATGAATGGCACATTTGGTGAGAATCTACTTTGAATTTTGAGACTCTCAGTTACACTCTGCATTGCAAAACTCATGATGATCAACCATCTGCTCACAAGAGCATCTCAAGAAAATAAATAAACTGAAGATCAAAGAGAACATAATTTATCCATCAGGTTTTGTCATGGATATTCAAGTGGTTAGTAATATTTTGTATTGTGAAGTCCTTCGATACTTGGTCCTCTTCCTAGGATCAACACATGTGTCTACGGAACATTCTCACTTATATTTGTGCCCATGCTTGGAAACGTACACATTTTTATGGATCAGCATTTTCTGAAATACTACATTTTGCACTCATAAATAATTCAACTTCATTGATTTTTCAATCTTACAAACTTTTCTTTCCTGCCTTGCCTGACAGATCATTTATTCTTGTTGTTGTGTGTTTATTGAATTTAAAGACAATCAGTAAGTAAACAAATAATGTCCTCAGACCTCTAAAATATTCTAATGCCTATGAATCCTGAAATAATCACATAGCTCATATTATCCCTTGAGGTTCGCCAAATTTAACTTGCTTCTGATAGATTTTGGGTCCATGCAACTTAATCCATTGTTAGTGTGATGGTTATTCTTGGTTGTCACTTGACCACATTTGGGATTAACTAAAACCCAAATGACTCAGCACACTTGTGAGTCATTTTTTCTTAATTAATTTATTTAAAGTGGGAAGACCCACCTTTAACCTGGACCACATCTTCTGCTGCCAATCATATAGGACATGACAGAAGGAAGTTCTCTCCTTTGGCCTGCTTTTCTTTGTCATGGCTAATAAGTCTATTCCCTCATTGGCATTAGAACCCACTTCTTTAGGATTCTGGCATATACTGAAAACCAGCTGTAAATTAAACAATTGCTAAATTCTTGGACTTTTCATTCAAAGGCAGTCATTGTCAGATTGGCTGGACCACTGCCAATGTAGAGAGCTGCATGTTATAAGAAATGTTACTCTAGAAAATCCCAACACAGTTAGCAGCAGGTAACATAATCCTTGAAGGCAAAAATTGCAGCCCTATACAAAGACTATAGACAACTAAGAAATTCTAAGAGCAGGAAAAATAACCTTTCCCAGGAAAGAACATACCAGTTAGTTATCAATTACCAAATAGACAATCCTGAAAATACATGTGTAAGTAATATTATTCAGTTGAGCAAGTTATATTTATGAATTATGTATATTCATGCATGTAACAACAATTGATGAAATAAGAGGCCATGGATTTGAAAGAAAGCAAGGAGGTAGGGTTTGAGGAGGAAAAGAAAATGGGGAAATGATATAATTATAATCCTAAAAATAAAAGAAATAAAAACATATATCTGACTTCTTAGATAAGAGAAAAAACAAATACAATTTCTTTTTAATTCAATCTGAGTTTTCCCTTTTGAAATAAGGTAGGTCAGAACTTTTTTTCAAGAATCTTATTAATTTGATTTGAAGTAACTCTATTGGATTACAACTGACATACAATAAATTCACATTATTAGTTTTTACTATGTCTCTGTAGTTGCCCTATTCACTACCTGAGCTCACAAGGTATAAAACATCCAGAAAATCTGGGCCACTATGGTAAGAACAAGACTATCAATAATAGGAATAGAGGAAGGAAAAGAAATCCAAATCAAAGGCTCAGAAAATATTTTCAACAAAATCATAGAAGAAAAATTTCCTAATCTAAAGAAGGAAGTGCCTAGCAAAATACAAGAAGCACACAGAACACCAAATAGACTGGACCAGAGAAGAAATTCCCTATAACACACAATCAAAACACTAAACTGTAGAACAAAGAAAGAATATTAAAAGCTGCAAGGGAAATGACCAAATAATATCTAAAGGCAGGCACATTAGAATAATATCAGAAATTTTAATGAAGACTCTAAAACCAGAAGGATGTAGACCGACATTCTACAGATTCTAAGAGATCACCGATGCCATCCCAGACTACTATACCCAACAAAACTTTCAATCACAATAGATGAAGAAAGACATTCCATGATAAAAACTAGATATATGCAGTATGTCTCCACAAACCCAGACTTACACAGGGCATGAGAACGTAAACTTCAACCTGAAGAAGCTAGGCACACCAAAGAAAACAAAAGGAATAAATTATATCAGCAAATAAAAAGAAGGGGAAGAAAGCCCAAACCACAACAACAAAATAAAGAAAACAGTGCTCGTTGATAATTCTCAACATGCTCTCAATGCCCTCCAAAAGATAAACAGAATAGATTAGATGAGAAGATCTACCCTTCTTCTACATCCGAAATACATACCTTAATATCAAAGAGAGACATCACCTCAAGGTAAATGGAAGGAAAAAAACAATCTAGTCCAGAAGATCTGAGAAGCAAGTCCCAAAGCATGTCCACACACTTTCGGATACCTGACATTTTTTATAAAGAAGTCAGAAATACACACTGGAAAAAGACAGTGCTGGTCAAATAGAATGGCTGCATGTAGGAGATTGCAGACAGACCCATACTTATTACCCTACACAGAACTCAACTCCAAATGGGATCAAAGACGTCAATATAAGGATAGATACACTGAAACTGATAGAAGAGAAAGTGGGGAATAGTCTTATAGTCATCGGTACCAGAGAAGACTTTTCGAACAGAACTCTGATAGCACAGACATTAAGCGCAATTAATAAGCTTGTTCTCATGAAACCTAAAAGCATCTGTGAGGCAAAGGAAACCGTCATTTGGACAAAGTGTTGGGTACATGGGAAAACCATGGCAACCTTCTTGTAAAGCTCCAGAATGAAGAAAAACAAGTACTCGGAGGTATTTTCTGAGTCTGAAATGACAATGATGATGACAATGAAGAAATTAATTTAACAGCATTTTGTGATAAGTTATAAGTAGCAGTAGAGGCAACTTGTATTGAAACATCACTTCTTCGTGGCCGTCATTTACACTAAGGTATGGTCATGTATATGCAAGTGACTGGGCAAAGGTATAATGGTGTATATACATCTTTACATTATTGCTCAGAGTAGTTTTCAATGATGTAAACCTCCTCTGGGTCTCCACCTAGTCATTCCTATTTTTTCCCAAGTCCTTGAAGCTACCAATATCTTTACTATATCTTTTTGCCATATTTAGAATGCCATGTAACTAAAACATACAACTTGTAAAACTTTAAAGGGTAACTTCTTTCAGTAGCAGTATTTTTTTTTTCCATTATGTGGCTATACCATAATGTGTTTACCTGCTTAGCTAATGAATGACATCCTGCGTGCCTCTAATTTCTGGCAATTATGAATAAAACATCCATGCACATGGTGACTTTATATAGCCTTTGCAAATAACAAAGAATATTATCTGGTAAGCATTTAGTTCTATAAGAAACAATCATACTGCCATCCAGAGAGGCTGAATGCCATGTAATGTCCTCAACAGGTGATTAAGAGTTCTTGTTACTCTCAGTTCCCCTTAGGTGCTGTCAGATTTTAGACCTGGGCATCCTCGCTGGCACATTGTGCTGTCTTACTCTTGTTTTAATTTGCATTTCCCTTAGGACATGTATATGTGTTATCCAGCTTCCTGTTCCTGCAATAAAATATCTGAAAGGAATCAACTTAAGGAGAAACAGGTTATTTGTAATTTCAGATTTCTGAATAGGAAATTTCGCAAACCTTCCAGTGGTGAATAAAAATAGGCCACACTGCTTTTTCATCTCCTTTCAAAGGGCTGAATCTATTTCCTCTGCCTCTTGAATCTGAGCTGACACTGACTTATTTTGACCAACAATGTGTGGCAGAAATTATGTCATACCCCATTCATCAGGAAGTGGTAAGATGCTCTGACAGTTAATATTGATACTCTGAGGAAATGTCTTGCAAGAAAATCAGTCAAAGCTATGGGAAAATGAGAGGACAAGCTGAGGACTGTAGCGCAGGAGCTGAGGACAATATTGAGCTTCAGCTGCTTCCTCTGAAGGAGGCCATTTTTACGCCTCAGGAAAATTGGTTTTAACTCCATCAAAAGTAGCTGTGCAGCCCACTGTCTTTTTTTTTAATGTTTTTTTTATTTAATTTTTTTTAGTTGTTGCAAAAAAAATTTCCCATTTCCCTCCCCCTCCTCGCACACATCGCCCCCTTCCCCCACTCCCCTCCCCTCTCCCCCTCCCCCCCACTCCATTCCCCCTCCCTCTCGAGAATGAAGAGCAGTCCAGATTCCCTGACCTGCAGGAAGTCCAAGGTCCTCCTACTTCTATCCAGAACCAGGAAGGTGAGCATCCAAACAGGCTAGGCTCCCACAAAGCCAGTTCATGTATTACGATCGAAACCTAGTGCCATTGTCCTTGGCGTCTCATCAGCCTTCATTGTCCGCCACGTTCAGAAAGTCCGGTTTCATCCCATGCTTATTCAGTCCCAGTCCCGCTGACCTTGGTGAGCTCCCAATAGATCAGTTCCACTGTCACAGTGGGTGGGTGCACCCCTCGTGGTCCTGACTTCTTTGCTCATGTTCTCCCTCCTTCTGCTCCTCATTTGGATCTTAAGAGCTCAGTCTGGTGCTCCAATCTGGGTCTCTGTCTCTATCTCGATCCATCGCCAGATGAAGGTTCTAAGGTGATATGCAAGATATTTTTGTTTTTGTTTGATTAGACTGCTTCTGCAGAGCTGAGTTATTGCGCTGATCACTGGGCGGTTCACAGAGACTAACATCAATTGTTAGGCTCTGGTTCTGTGCTGGAGATGTTTGTGGCTGGTAGTTGTTTTAAGCCATCAGCTTCATTTATTTTCATGCAGCAATACTTAACCTGTGTGTCTATAGATTTCCAGGCCTCTCTGTTTCTTTTGTGTTTGCCGGCTCTGACGGTGTTATTCCTACTTACTCGTTTATCTAACCAGATATATTAGAAAGCATGCAACCATTTCTTTATTACTTTCCAAAGCCACTTCATTTATCCCCAAATCTTATTAATCATGTGTTTTGCCTGTCATGTTTAACTTTATACAGTACACATTTTCAGTGTTCCATAAATCCCATGTTTCCAAGATACAGTTGTCTCCTGTATTCACCATTATTAAATTGTAGAGAGTAATAGATTAACCAATATCTTTGCAATCTGGTCCATTGTTTATAATAAAAAAAAGTAGAGTGCTGATAAAGTTAATACCTATCAAAACCAAAAACTATTCCTGGATAAAACAAATCATGCCCGATAACTTATATTTCAGAAAGAAACCTCCAAAAGGCCAAATGCCATTGATTCAGAACTAGTACAGTGGATATGGAAGATGATACTAGATTAACAATGAAGTCAAACATTTTCTAGAGCGAGGAAGACTGAGTTGCTTAGGTAACTAGACTGCACTAGCTATGCCAATTGATTTATGTGGGGATCACTTTTCTTTCGTTGTCTTTCTTTCTTTTTTATTAAATTTGAGATAGCATCTAATGTATCCTAGACTAGTCTATCTAGCCCCAAATGACATGGAACTTCTGTTCCTCCTGCCTCTACCACCCTA
Source organism: Microtus oregoni (assembly GCF_018167655.1). Taxonomy (NCBI): domain Eukaryota; kingdom Metazoa; phylum Chordata; class Mammalia; order Rodentia; family Cricetidae; genus Microtus; species Microtus oregoni. The sequence continues at coordinate 80,086,491 of NW_024543060.1, read as the reverse complement.
GTGCCACCATGCCTGGTTTAATTCAGTGCTGGGGACTGAACCTAGGGCTTCCTGAATGTGAGGCAGAAACTCTACCAACTAAGCCATCATGGTGATCATTTTTTTAGTTAAATCTCTAGTTCTGTTTTTTAAATAGATATTTAAAATGCAATACAATAAAATCATGTATTATTTTCAAATAACAATTATATTTATATTTCTCTTGCTTTTGAGGGAATGGAATAGTTTAAGTACATGCTTTTTAATGAATGTACAATATATTATATATATACATATAAAAATTTACAAAAATGTTTAAAATACATACGTGTTGTTGATATTCTCACAATGATATCTAAGTATATATGTTACTACGTGCACGCACACACACAAGTTAATTGAAACATCTTGGTAAATTTTTTTGGCAGACTTTCACAAAATTATGAGATTGAATGATGTCCAGAACTCTCATTTACTCTCACAGTACCTACCTCGACCACCCTACTCTATACCCAAATGTCCTACATTATCCTCCAGAGTCTAGCCTGGTCCATGCCCTCCACAGTCCAATACTTGTTTTTCTACAATTTGCCAGACGTGACCAGGTCCCCCAGCCAGTGTCCCAGCCTAGTCTGGCAATGAGATCCTCTCAGTAGCATCTCTCTAAAGGGTCCCATATTCTGTTCCTTTAAATGTTCTTCCATGCATCCATGCATAGAACCCTTTGCACTACTTCGACCAGCCCACTCTCTCTACACAAACAGCTCACATCTTCCTTCAGGGTGAGGTACCACCTGGTGAGTCCTGTGAACTACATCCCCTCCTTTGCCACAACCTACTGGATTTAGCCTGGGTCCCACAACCAATAAACCATCCTAGTCTGGCCTCCCCTATTTTCAATGCAAGGGAGCTCTAAGCTTGGGCGAGTATCTTCCACATCTACCCCACATACCACAAGACTCTCTCTCCTACATCATATAAAGCTTTTCAGTCAGAACTATCTACCCCTATACTCCTGTCTTGGAACAGGAAGCATGTCCTGTACACCAGCCCAGACACTCTGCCCACTTGTCTTCACTGCTTCCAAGCCATCTCTAACCTCTAGAACAAGCCTATCCCCACATCTCCTCTTCTCTCCCAGCATGCTTTATTCATAACAAACTCAAATTTAACAAAGGAAGTCCACATACCTAGATGTAATTGCAAGAATATCAACAATATGGAAGGTTCAAGCCAGTACCTTCTCCCTAAAACCTACCAGTCCAGGAAGAGATGCTTGCTAATGAGAATTACTTAGATGGACTCCAGGACGCAGAACTTAAAAGAGTCATAGACCTCTTCAAATAATTCAAAGATTTTAAAGAAGACACGAAGAAACATTTCAAGAAAATCAAGGAGGAAAAAAAAAGGTTAAGTAGAATAATACTTGAGTGATGCCCCCCAAAAACCCAAAAATGTAAGGATGATGGAAATGACAAAGGTTATCCTGGACATAGAAATAGAATTCAGTAAAGAGAGAGAAACGTTGAACGCAACTCCAGCTGAAATGAAGTGGAATTGAAATACCAAAAGGAAAGCCTTTCAAGTAGACTGAATCAATCAGAAGACAGATATCTGGTCTCAAAGCTAAAATAGAGGATTGAGACTAAACAAGCCAGGAACAAGAAAAGAAAAGAAAAGAAAAGAAAAGAAAAGAAAAAAAAAAGGAACAGACAGAAAATGTGGGACACCATTAAAAAACTAACAAATTTTCAAAAGACGTGATCTGTCCCAACCTCAGTCCCAGAAGAGAATCTTTATAGAAAATGACAAGCTAATTTTAAACTACATAGGGAAATGTAAGAATCTAAAATATCCAACATAGTCCCGAGAAAGAAAATTATTACAGTTGGAAAGTTTGTCTTGACTTACAAATCACTCTCAAACTATAATAAGTAATCAATGTGAATCTGGTTTGTGGATGTAAAAAAGAATTAATGGTGTCATGTTCCTATAACTGCTGCTATTCAGGAGTACTGTGAATTCAGGGACAGGCTAGATAATAGAAAGAGACCTTGGTGTCATGATAATAAAACACCAATTTACCATACATCACATTTCAGAGATTAAACATTTATTCAGGTTTTGCTTTTATTTGTGTGTGTGTGTGTGTGTGTGTGTGTGTGTGCGTGTGTCTGTGTGTCTCTCTGCGTGTATACAACCCAGAAGCCAATGTCATGCCTCAGGAGCCACTCACCTTGCTTTATGAGACAAAATATTTTTAACCTGAGTCAATGAATATGCTAAACTGACTGAACAACAAACCCCAGGGTCGGACCCTCCCTCCTCCTCTTCTCTCCCCAGTATTGAGATTGCACATTTTATATGAGGCATAGGAAGCATGCACTCAGAAGGGACACTGTGGAAATAGAGAAAGGGTTTGGAATTTGAATTTGGTACTGCTACTATCTATGAGGGAAGCGGGTTTCTTAAAATGTAAACCAATGCTGTTTTTACTGTCGAGATTTATGTGCATGAACTATGTTAAATACGTAGCATCATATCTGAGGTAAAGGACATCCTCAGAATTTTAAGGCTGCTATCATAACCACAACCTTTTGCTCAAACTAAATGTGTCTTTTCTGAATATCCATATGAACTACAAAACAAAACAAAACAAACAAACAAAAACAACATAGGATTTAGGACACCCCCCACAAAGATTTCTGAGAGGATTGTGATATTTTTCTAAAAAGCTACCCAGATAATTATAATTGTAATCAACATTAAGAAAACATTGATTTCCAGGAAGATGGCAAGGATACTAACCAAATATTTTAGATGAATTGCCCGTAAATATCAGTGACCCAGATTTAAAGTTCTCTAAAAGTCCTCCTCTAGCAATGAACTTCATAGTTTTAATTCCACTAAATTATGTTTGCGATAAAGATGAGCATGATCACAAAGGACATTTTTTTCACATGTAGCTTTAGAAATATTTTCTGATTTTATCTTTTGGCAAGGATGATTTTGCTTGAAAAGAAATTTAATTTGCCCATTGGGAGTTCATAACATGCTTTCAATATTGCTATGGAGTTTTCAGATGCAATGTGAAAGATAATTCCTTTAAAATTATCATTTGCTATTTGATGTCTATATTTTAACGTTGCACAAGAATAATTTATTGGCAATGTGGTTGGTAATTTATTATTTTGCTGAATTTTATATATATATATATATATATATATATATATATATATATATATATATATATAGTTTTGCTAAGTAGCCCAGAATAATTTATTGGCAATGTGTCTGGTGATTATTTAGTTTGTTGAAATATATATATATATATATATATATATATATATATATATATATGGTTTTGCTAAGTAGCCCAGGCTGGTCTTCAGTTTACTTCTCAACTCATTCTCCTAAGTACTATTATTACAAGTGCGTACACCATTCCTGATTCATATGGATTTTATTGTACTGCATTAGCGCTCTCTCTCTCTCTCTCTCTCTCTCTCTCTCTCTCTCTCTCTCTCTCTGTGTGTGTGTGAGTGTGTATGTGTGTGTGTAAGTATGCACATGTGGATTTGTGCGTAAGTATAGGTGTAGAGGTCAGAGGTGTTGGGTCTCATCTTTAATCTTATTTGAGAAAGAGTGTCTTCTTTTGACACTATATATGCCTGAAGAGCTTGCTCATAGATTTCAGGGATTCTCTTGTCTCTACTTTTTACCTTGCTTCAGGAGTACTGGGACTACAGGTTTACATATTTATGCCTAAATTTAGATCATATCTTGTGATTCAAACTTGGATCCTCAGCTCGTGTGGCAGGCACTTTTACCCACCGAGTCTTCTCTGTATAGATATCTGAATAAGCATTTATTTTATACTATCTCTGAAATAAAGATTTGGTGTCTCTATAGAAAGCAAACAAACTAACCAATTAGTAAAGGTAAAATAATTGCTCAATATTTTGGTAGATCTTTATTTTGAAAAACTTCGCAGTTATATACAAAATTAAAGAGAATATAACAAATCTTACTCAAGACATCATCTAAACTTTGAAGTGAACTATTTTGAAAAACAAACAGTTTATTTGACTGTATCTATTTTTCTAACTCCATTTTCAGATTAAGAAATAGTAGTGATTATATCATATTCTAATTGTAAGAGTCTGGGTTATTATCGTTATGTAATTGGTCTCAGGACACAAGATAACTCCTCGAGAGGTAAACTGTCATTTGTTAGTTAAGGTTTCTGTGAAGAGACACCATGACCACAGCAACTCTTTTTTTTTTGGTTTTTTTTTTTTTTTTTTGGTTTTTCGAGACAGGGTTTCTTTGTAGCTTTGGTGCCTGTCCCGGAACTAGCTCTTGTAGACCAGGCTGGCCTCGAACTCCCAGAGATCTGCCTGCCTCTGCTTCCCAAGTGCTGGGATTAAAGGCGTGCGCCACCACCGCCCGGCTCACAGCAACTCTTATAAATGAAAAATACTTAATCGGGGTGCATACATTTGAGAGGTTCAGTCTCTTACCACCGTGGTGAGACATGGCAGCATGTTGGCAGACATGATACTAGCTACATCTTGATCAGACAGCAACAGGAAATGGTCTAAGACAAAGGGCAGTATCTTGAGCATAAATGAGATCTCAAAGCCCACCTCCACAATAACAGACATACTTCCTCCAACAACACCACATCTACTTCAACAAGGCCACATCTGCCAATAGTTCCTCTCCCTTTGGGGACCATTTTCCTTCAAACCACCACAGTGTCCAGACAAACTCAGACTCATGCTCCCATGTCCCTGTGTGGAATGGAATGAGGTTAGAATGCATAAAATTACTTTTTAGCATAACTGGAATCGTTAAGTCTCTTAACCAATTACTTTCACGTTTTGGGTGATGAATGAGAAACAGAATACAGCACAAGATGGAACCTATACCTGATACTGTATTGGTGACCAAGGAGAGTCCAGAAGGCCCAGAGACCTGGGTAAAACTTAATACTGCTGCTAGTCTTAAAAAATGTAGTGATAAATGACTCTTACTGACATTCTGCTGTACTCATAGATCAGTGCCTTGCTCAGCCATCATCCAAGAAGCTTCCTCCTGCAGCAGATGGGAACAGATGCAGAGACCCACATCCAGACATTGTACACATATACACACACGAGAGACAGAGAGACAGACCTCAAAATACTCATCTCTAAATGGGATGTATCCATCAAATCCTCTCCCCTCAGGTTTCAGGGAACTCTGTGGAAGAGGAGGGACAAAGAATGTGCGAGCCACAGGGGACTGAGGACATCCAGAGGAAAAGGCCGCCTAAATAAGCTGAACAAAGTTTGAATCCCCAGCAAACACACACACACACACACACACACACACACACACACACACACACACAGATACAGACACATACAGAGAGATGTGTACACACACACACACACACACACACACACACACTGAGCTGGGTGTGACTACACTAGCTCCTATAACCCCAGGACTAAGGGAAGTAGAGGTAAGAAGGATTGCCTGGCCTTGGTGACTGCCAGACTAGCTGCTCCAGGTTCAGTGATACGTTTGAGACTTACAGAGCAGGATACCTGAGCACTCTTCCTCATAACACACATACATAAGATATCTTATTAGGCTCAGTGGAAAAAATTTGATAAATTCTTTCTCAGCCAAAATGTGCAAATGATTTTAACAAATAGAAAACTGTATGTGTAAGCAAATGAGGTTTGTTTACATAAGTCAACCTAACAATATTAAATAAAATAAAATATTATATAAAATGTAAAGTGAGGAATATTATTGTACTTTATCAAGAGATGAAGAACAGAATTATCATTGCATAATAGTATGTTAAGGGAGGTACCAGGAAGCAATCTGTCAAAAGACAACAGAGAATAAATTGACCATATTTCACTCTGAATGCCTTTCTCAGAATTTTACAGCAATTATTGCAAGGTTTTCTTATCTACCCATGAAAAAAAAAAAACAATCAAATCTGATCATTGGTAGCCACAAGGAGTGTATGGGAGAATATTAAATGGAATATATCTATCAAAGAAAGACAAATGCTACATGCTCTCAAATATATGTATGAATTAAATGGTTCATCACTTATCAATTGAGAATAGATCACGATTAAAGTATGTATAAAGGATGCAGCATTTGCTTCTAATATTTTATATGTGATTGACAGAAGTTATTTGACTATTTCAATATAGCTAGCAGAGAAGATTTTTTAATTTTTTCCATACAAAGAAATTATAAATGTCATAGGTTATAGCTATGTGACTTTGATCTTATTGTTACATAATATACATGTGTTCACACATCACGCTATGCTCTCCATATATTATACATACATAGTTACTGTGCCAACTAAAATAATATCTTTAAAATTTAGTTATAATTCTTTTTTGTGTGTCTGTTTTGAGACAGGGTTTCTTTATATAATAGTCCTGGCTGTTCTGGAACTCACTTTGTAGACCAGACTGGCCTCAAACTCACTGAGATACACCTGGCTCTGTCTCCCGACTGCTGGGATTAAAGGCGTGTACAGTTATAATTCATATTTCTTAGGTGTAAATTTTTATTGCTGTTCTTTCAAATGTTTAATCTCCTATTTCACATGAACATGGTATTTTATCATGTGACAATAATAATAGTTAATATTAAAACTTACCATTCATAATATTTTGTATTCCTGAAAAGTTCTACATCTTAAAGTACCATTACACTTCATGTTATTTTTGTAAAGGATGCATATATAGCTATAGCATGCACATATATTTGCCTGTATACTTTCTATGTAACATGAGTAATTCTATTTAGTATATGCTATAAAAGTAGTTTGAAAAGATTCAGCAGAAGAGGAATAATGCCTGAGACAGAAAGGAAAAATTAGATTCTGAGGATCCTTTTTGAGAGCAGCCCACTTCTGACTTATTTTATCTTTCTTCCATATTCAAAGGCATCTCTCCTGGTGCTACACTGACTTAGCCACGGGCTCTTCTGTAAATGTTTAAAGATTTGATGTATGCTGGGGGAAAGTAAAGAGTAAAATTTAAATCACATTAGCCTATACTGTTGTTCTAAGACAAGCCTCATTTTTGACTCAGTGACCTGATCTCTTTGTGTATTCTGACTGGCCTTGAACTTGTAACAATTCTTCTGCCTCGTCCTTCTGGGTGCTAGGGTTTCAGCTGTGAATCACCACACCTGACAGCCATGGCAACCTTATTAGTGTCACCGAAAGATGGGTGATTATAAATTGTTACTTTCTTTGATTTCAATATTGACTACAACCCCCCCCCTTCCCACACACATACCACATGTGTTAAACTTTATCTTAGCCAACAGACCAAAAAGCAATGTGCGTGACATTATCTTCAGAACTCCAGGCAAGCTTCCACGAAATAGTCCTTGACGAGAGCTAAAATGTGCAGCATTTTGTTGTGCTATCTGCTTGAGTCTCAAAGGACCTCAAACCCTGCAAAGAAACCTTGGAAAAACAAACACACTAGCCATTTGTTCAAATAAAATATGTTTAAGCTCTAAATCAGAATCTAAAAGAAAGATGAAAACCATTTTCAGGACTTGTCAAACTGTTCTTAACTCCAACTTTACAGTGTAAGACCACATCTATGTATGTGTGCTTATGTAAATAAGTAAATATATGATAACTGATGATACAAGTAGACAGATGAAAGGGTGATAGGTGATAGATAATTTTTGTCATGAAGTTACAAATACATTTATTTTACCACATTTTCTTTTGTAATTTGGGTATATGGTTAGGATCAAGTAGTAAGAATAAGTTTTAAAAACAAGCACTATTGAAAGTTCATAGCACTAAATGCCTACATAAAGGAGCTGGAAAAATCCCACATTAGTGAGTTAACAGAACACCTGAAAACTCTAGAAGAAAAAGAAGCCAAAACACCCAGGAGGACTAGACTGCAGAAAGTAGTCAAACTGAGAGATGAAATCAACAACATAGAAACAAAGAAAACAATACAAAGAATCAATGGGACAAAGCTTTGGTTCCTTAAGAAAATCAATAAAATAGACAAACCTGTATCCAAACTAACCAAAAGGCAGACAGAGAATATCCAAATTGATGAAACCAGAAATGAAAAGGGGGACATAACAACAGACACAGAGGAAATCTAGAAAATCATCAGGTCATGTTTCAAAAACCTGTGCTTCACAAAATTGGAAAACTTAAAGGAAATTAACAATTTTCTGGATAAATATTACTTACCAAAATTAAATCAAGACTAGACAAGCAAATTAAATAGACCTATAACTGCTAAAGAAATAGAAACAGTCATTAAAAGTCTCCAAACCAAACAAAAAAAAAAATCCCAGGTCCACATATTTTCAACTCAGAAGTTTACAAGATTTTTGAAGAACTAATAATACTCCACAAATTGTTCCACACAATAGAAACAGAAGGAACATTGCCAAACTCTTTTTATGAGGCTACAATTACCCTGTCACTGAAACCAATATGAATAAACTTTCTTTTTTTTCTTCTCAGTGATAAATAATGAATACATGCTAGTTGAGTACTCTGTCATTAAACTACACCCCCAGCCCCAATTTCATTCTCTTATTGGTACAATTCCAGATTTCTCAATGTCATGCATGTATCAAAGATATTGTCATTCCTAATTATGTATTTTTGGCACTATTTTCAGAGTGGTTGACTCTCTCTCTCTCTCTCTCTCTCTCTCTCTCTCTCTCTCTCTCTCTGTGTGTGTGTGTGTGTGTGCATGAGAGAGTGAGCAGCTGTCCCCCCTAATTTCTTACTCTATACCTAGACTCTGTGGTTCTATGAATTGTAGCTTGGTTATCTTTAATATCCACATACAATTAAATATATACCATATTTGTATTTCTGGATCTGAGTGATCTCACTAATGGTGATTTTTCTTCTACTCACGTCCGTTTACCTGTGAATTTCATGTTTTCATTATTTTCTAATGGTTAAGTAACACTCAATTGTATAAATGTGCTATGTTTCCTCTAACCATTCATCTCTTGAAAAGCATCTAAGTTATTTCCAATTTCTGGCTATTTTTCACAGAGAAGCAATGAACATGGATGAGCAAGTCTCTCTGTTTTGGGATGAAGTGTCCTTTGGGTGTATGTCTAAGAGTGGGTTAACTGAATCTTAAGGTAGATCAATACCCATCTTCCTGAGAAACCACCATATTGATTACTATAGTGAATTTAGAAGTTTTCACTCTCATCAGCAATAAATGAGTGTTCCCCTTACTTCACAACCTGGCCAGCATGAGCTGTGGTTGGTTTTATTGATTTTTGCCATTCTGACAGGTGTAAAATGAAATCTTAAAGTATTTCCCTGATGATTAAGGATGTTGAACATTTCTTTTTGTTACTCAACCAACATACATGGTTCCTTTCCCCCTCATCCACCATTGCCTTGAAATTTATTATGAAAATTGTTACAGTAGCTTGCTTTTCATTCCCATTTTTTTGGTCATGTTGATGCTTTAACTCTTTATTTTCTCAAATGTATTTTATAGGCAAACCAATGGACCTCTATATTTTAATTAAACAAATAATTGCTTAAAGAGTAAATATTGTTAGAATGAAGAAATTAAACCTCTAGTAATTAGGTTTATTTATCTATTTTGTAATTTTGCATTAGCCATTACTTAACATCTTTGCATTACTGCTATCTTTTTTGTTTACCCTTTTCTCCATTACTAGTTTTTTCTTCTGATGGCTTAAAATGATACTTTCTTTTGCAATACTAGCTTTTTACATGACTCCTAATGTTTATCCCAGCAGATTAACATCTTAAACTTTGTCAATATTTTGAATAAACCAGCAGCAAACTTTCTTATTCCTTTGGACTAACCCGCTATGATTGCTAATCTTACCTACTGGATTGAGAAGATAGATTAGTAAAGCATACAGATTTCCAGAGAAGACATATTAAGGACATAATTATGGAGTCCTTTGAATATGGGTGACACCATACTAGATTGATGAAAAGGGGGAAAGAGCCCATAAAGTCTAAGCATCCTCTCCCACTGTTTCCTGGCCACCATGGTTTTGCTCAGGAATTCCTACCTTTCCATTGGTTGGCTGAAACTTGTGAAATCCTAAGATCAATCCTTTCTTTCTTGTTCTTCCTCAGGCACTTGTCCTGGTGGAAAAAAAAAAAAGTAGCTAGCGCTCTCCCTTTCTGCCTCACATTAACATTGTATAGATTCCTTATTCATGTATTTAGCATTCTTAAATTTACCCACTAGCCATTGGTTTGGAAGAGGGTGTGGATGTGACTATGTACAGAAGTGGTGTCCAGTGGACAACTGGATTCATGGATTGGAGACTTGAAACTTGGACTCTATCCCAAGGTCAGCCATCCGGCCTGGCATAATGCATCAATATCTGCACCGTAGTCAGAGCTGGGCTTGTTGTAGCCAGAAAATTTTCTGAGACAATTCTTACTTGTTAGAAAATAACTAAAGAAACTCCTGGTCACTGAAATAGTTCTTTGCTGTCTATAATGTAAAGGGAATCAGCTTTTTTGACCTTTGAGATCGCTAGCAAAATCTACCTCTTCTTTCACAATTAGTTTTGTTTAGTCACTTCTTCGATAACTCAAACGAAAAGCATGGAAGAGATAAAGGCAAAGGTTACTGAGTTCTGATTACTTTAAGTCTTTAAGGAAAGATAAAGTATGATTTTTGAGATCTACTTTATTCAAGCAGAAATAGAAAGGCACCAAACCCTTATAGAACAACTCCTTTTGATGGGAAATAGCTACAACACAGAGGGTTTTGATAAAGTGTAAAGAATTTGTTTCTATATAGTCATGAGACTTTTTTTGAATTATCCCTGATAGCAGTTAAAGAGCAAGGCAATACAGTATTGCAATTTTAAGCATAGTTTTCATTTAAATTTACCCCAGCACGTCTTTTTCTTTAGGTTTTCTCTGCATAAGCATTAGCGTTAAATCATTTGTTTGCTGTTAGGATATCACTGATATTTATGCTGGCATGTATATAAGTCAAGCTGCATTTACCCAATAGAGCGTAAGACTTGTGTTTAATGTAAAAACTAAATCTGTTTCCTAACCACTTAAAATTTTTCTGTGCAGCCGGGCAGTGGTGGCGCACGCCTTTAATCCCAGCACTCGGGAGGCAGAGGCAGGCGGATCTCTGTGAGTTCGAGACCAGCCTGGTCTACAAAAGCTAGTTCCAGGACAGGCTCCAAAACCACAGAGAAACTCTGTCTCGAAAAACCAAAAAAAAAAAAAAAAAAAAAAAAAATTTCTGTGCAATATAAGCAATGACACTCTTTGAAGAAAAAAAAACAACCTTAAGAACTAATTTGCATACCAGAAGACTGAGGAAACAAGATAAACAACTTGTCCTATGTTACAGTGAGGGTGATAACCTGGACAGATGCAGACATAAACTTTACATAAAATTCCAAGTTTGAGTTTAGCATTTTTATTTTCTTATTTTGGCTTCTGTCACCAATAGTTAAGAGTGTATCATTATCAGGAATTAATTTATAATGTATAATTTTCAAAGGTAACGTCTGACAAATTACATGTCAACTCATTCATTTCCTTCTGCAGGCAGACCTGTTATATAAAAACTCTGCATTTCATTTTTAACATCAAAAGGCAATCAGGTTGAAAGTTTTAAAAATTAACAATTTAATAATGAATATTTAAAAATGTGCTACACACAAACAGCATAGTAATATAAAATGCATACAATTTTAGACTACTTTTGAATGAACCCTTAATATGAACGGGTGATAAGTTTTAACAGTTACCAGATATTTTGAGGGCTCATTTTAAATATCATTTGGTCATGCATATAAAAAATAAATATGACAAATATATGAATTTTTGAAGTATAAATTGACATAGAAATCTATATATTCTTAATAGTTTTCATTAAAGCATCTTTGAAGCATTCTATAACATGAAATTGAGAACTCAGATGTAAAAGAAAGGCTTAAGGTTTTATTAGACTTGCATAATTCACATACCAACTACTTACATAACAGTAAACATAAAACTGTTAAACAAAGTGATATATTTAGTTACTTTATTCTCTAAGTCATCGACTTCAGAAAGTCACTCACTGGGGCTGGGCAAGGATGTGCATGCCTGTGGTCCCAGTCTCACAGGTAGTTGGGCCAGGATCACTTGAGCCTCTGAGTTCAAGACCTATTTGGGCAACATTATAAAGCCCTGCCTCAAAGAGCAAGGGTTGGTAGGTAGGTTGGTAGGTTGGGGCTACTCACTAGAAAAATTAGAAAATTCCCAATTTCAATTAACAGGAAAACAAAAACAACTATAGAAGCAATTCAGAATTTGACTCTACTTCCTGAGAAGCAGTGAAGGAGGGAGTACGACACTGCTCCCTGAAGATTGTCAAAGCTTTGCTAGAACTTCTGCGCGGGAGATTTAGAAAACATCAAAAATGAAAACTCCATCCTTTCCTCAGAACACAATCCGTGGTAAAGTCCTGTTTTCCTGATTCAGATGTCTTAAGAGCTAAAAACATGGGACAGTAGATTGAGCTTAACAATGTTCAGATTCCCACTTCTAAAAGACAGCTCTGAGGCAGCTGAGGGTGGGTGGTATCCATTACTTTTCCTTGTCTGAATAGTTTAAATAAAATTTAGTTGGGTTGCAACAATAATTTACAAAGTTAACACAGGAGAAATAGAGACTTTCGTGAACTAATTTAGACCAGTACACTTCACTCTAAGTACAAATCAGAATCACCTGAAGAAGTTTGGCAAAACTGAAGTCTGGTTCAATTGCCTAGAAATTATATTTAACTGTTAGGGGATGGGTAAGAAAGTTCCCATAGGATTCTACTATGAAGTGAGGTTGAGCATCATTGATTGATAATAATTAATAATTGCTACTCAAGATGGATGTGATTTAAATAAATTAAAATTCAAGTAAGAGTACTTTCTTTGTGATGGACATTATTATGAATGGTAATAAAAGGATTTTTCTATAAAATGATTGGATAATACTAATATTTATCTTTGCCACTCAACCAGCTGTGTGAGTTTACTAAGCCAGCCCCACTTTTACTATGCCTGCTCTCATAGATTTCCTTTTACCTTAACTTACTGCAGCTGCTTACCTGGAATTCTAACTGTAGTGCTTACAAGCAAACCCTTTTTCTAGGGATATAATAGAGCAAAACAACTTCAAGTGAAAGCATATGAGGTATTCTCCACTTCATATCTCAAGTCACACGGCTATACTCTAAGCATTGAAATATTGCTTTGATGTTTAACAAAATCTCCTGGGTCAAGAATTAACACCCACTGGCATCAGTGCTGGCATTAAATTATTAAAAAAAAAAATCTATGTCAGATCCTCTGGGAAACTACAAGGAATGGGTCTTTAATGCAGAACATGTTTCTTGTGACCTATTTATAAAAGATTTCTTAGCAACATTACAGAAGCATAGTTTCTAAGTCATACATAATTAGAGATTAGTTAACTCAAGGGAACTTTTAACTAATGTTAACTAAGGGAAATTATGAAAGATCAGTAGTTAAAATAAATAATAATAAAAATATATTCCACAAGATAATTAAGAAGTTAGTGTTTAAAAATAAATGTCACATTGTTTTGTGTTCAGTTACACAGACTGACTGTAGTGGCTTAGATAGCTAAGAATGATCAAGGTGTGACTTGAGAAACAGAAAACTGATTTAAGACCAGAGAGTCTAAGGTGAAAGACATAATTACTCTAAAACTTAGAATTACAATGACTGGGACTTTTCAGGATGACAATATGTCAAGAAACAGAACACTTTGGGGAGCAAAAGTCAATGAGTAGTCATGATTATGTAGCTCATGTTAGAATACTCTGTGTGAAACAGAAAATATAGTGTTAGTGTTAGAATACTCTGTGTAAAACAGAAAATATAGTGTTAGTGAGCACCACTAGGAATACAGATAAAACTACCTTCCTAATTTTAGAGTGAGGTTAAGGACAAGTCTGCAGTTATGTAAATGCATTCCTAAGCTATTATGTCATAATTTATGTTATATGAGTGATGCATGATTTATCTTAAAATGTTTTATCCACCATTCCTTCTAAACCTCAATTAAAAAACACATAAACAGTATGCACTTGTAGTACAATGTCCCTTGGGTTAAGAGAAAACCTACTGAAGGAAAAAGAATGTCTTCAACGAATATCAATCCATTACTGGATCCAAGAGGTAAAGAAAAAATTGTAGGAGAGCTCATAAATGGGAATTCACAAAATCCAGGATATACTGGATTCATCTCCAAGGGTTCATCTTTGACATCCCATATTATTTCAATTCAGATTAGTAGATGGACCTGCCAGCCCACGCCCACCCCCCATCTCAAAAAAAAATCCCACACCCTTTTCTTTCTATAGTAAAAGTTTCAAGTTTTTCACCTGGAATTTAAGATTTCTACTATAGTCAGCAAATCTGTGCCATATCTTATAAAACATATATCCTGGGGCAGATAGGTCTTCAATGAAAATCTTGTTTTGATCCTATAAGAAGGATCTTATACAGTATATATTCTTATTTTTCAGTTTCCAGTATTAGCAAACACACGATACAGAATGGAAGTCTTTGATACCATTGTTATATGACAGAGAACAGCATTATTCTCCATTTAAAATGCGTTCAATCTCTTCTAGCCTTTTCAAAGCAGCAACTCTTTTCTTCTCAATTTCTTTGATGTCTTTTGTTGTTTTATGGGGGGCCTCTTTGTCTGCACTTTTTGGTGATTGCTTGTTGGATTTCGAGTTTTTATGATCACTTGTTTTTATGAGTTGTGTTGGACTGGGTTCACTTTTGATTTCTTTTACTTTCTCAGAAAGGATTTCATCTTTTTCTTCTGTACCTGAAGTCATATCTACTGGGGACACTGGCTGCTCCACAATACCAGAAGAGGAAATTTTATCCCTGACTATACTCAAATGGCGTTGAATATACTCCTCATGAGGCGCTAATGCCAATGTTTCCACCAGGCATCTTTCAGCTTTCAGTAAGTCCTTCTCTTCAAAGTAAACGACACACAGGTTGTGCTTTCCTTGCACGTTGCTTGGATCCATTTCCAGTATCTTTTCAAAACACTTTTTGGCTCCAGGTATGTCCTTCTTTTGATTCATTAGAATATCTCCTTTTAAAATGAGACCCTTGGTATGGTCAGGGTAATACCTGAGTAGCTCTTCTAGAATTGGCAATGCCTTTAACTCCTTAGCAGTCTGCGAATACAGGAGAGCCAGGTTAAACAAAGCACTTCTAAAGTCAGGTTGTAATTTGATGGCTTTCTTCATCCAAATCTCAGCTTCAGAATCCTTTTTGTCATCCATGGCAAGCATGCCCAAATTGAAATAGCCATTGGCATCTTGTGGCTCTTCATTTATGTAGTTTAGGAGCCGTTTTCTAGCTTCAGGTCTCAGTTTAACTTCACCTGAAAGTCATTTTATTTTTAATATCAATGAGTGAATCGTTTTCAGGTGTTTTGTTATGTTACACTATTACAAAATATAACAACAAAGCAACTTATTTCTGTATCTAAATAAAAAAGTAGAAATCCAATACATCTTTCTTTATAGGAAAGACAATGAGCTTGAAACACTCAAATGATAGGTTTGTTTCTTTGTCAATCAGCACTTTGGAAGCCAAGAGGAGAAATTTCCTTAGTTTGGAATTTAACAGAACATTAGAGAGGAAGAATAGATGACAGTTTAAGACATAGGGTTTCCAAAGATGTGTTTTCAAGCACAATTCTGCCAATATTTTGAGTTTATACATCAAACAAGTTCTTTAATTTCTCTTGGTTAATTTACTGAATTTTCTATGAAATTATAAGACACACATGTACATGTACATATAACTTATATAAAAGCTCAGCAAGTGTTAGAATAACTATAAATATCCCAGTCAGAATTCCTGGTATGTTAGCTAAAAAAAATTAGGAAGTTTCATAGTAAAATTACACTATTTAGTATAAAACTATGAGGTTTTGAAAAACAAACACTGAAATAAGTTTTCAATGTTCTTCATGTTCATACATTTAGATGAGAGCTTGTGTTGGATAATGAGTGACTTTCATAATTACTAGGATTCTAAAATACTTGTTTTCAAATTTGTACTTATTAAATATCAAACAAAGACTTCCTTATATTGTTTTAATTGACTGAATGATTAATAAAGAAAATCTGAAAATAAATCAATAGGATCAGCTCTTAGACGAGTTACTGTCTATTAGCTATATCAATTTTGAGTACTGACTAAGTCCTTCTGGCCTAATTCTCTAGCTTACCAAATAGAAGATTGAGACATCAAAGTCCATTTAAGTTACAAAAAGTTCTAATTTTATGTTTCTTTACTTCTGTAAAAGTTTAAAGAAATACATTCAACACATACAGAATATATAAAGGAGTGATTTTCAACATAAAATTGTTATTATAAATCATTTATGCTATCTTATGAAGAAAAATATCCCTAGATAAAATATGGTTCAAAGACAGATCTATTGTGATTGATCTTAGTTTACTAAATTAGAGGAAATACAAGAAATTACAATAACATTCGAAAAACAAACTAAATATATATAAAAATTGTGTTTGAAAAAAAATGACCCCTAAAGGGAACCACATTATTAGAAAGTTTGGCCTTGTTAGGGTAATTGTGACTGTGTTGGAGGAAGTGGGCTTTGAGATCTCCTATGTTTAAGTTACACCAAGTGTCACAGTTTACTTCAAGATGCAGAACTCTCAGCTCCTTCCCTAGGACCATGCCTGCCTGCTTGCACCATGTTTCCTGCCATGATGATAATGGATTAAACCTCTGAAACCGTAAGCTACACAAATTAAATGTTTTCCTTTATAAAAGTTGCTGTGGTCATGATGTCTCTTCACAGCAAGAGAAACTCTAACCACCATAAAGATACACAAAGAACTTTCTTGAATGGTAGAATAAACTAACATGAGATTAAATATATGATAATGACCTGGGATCCTCGAATATGGTCACAAACCACCCCCCCTCACAACTGCTGCACTATTTGGACTGTATACTTACTATACAAGAAGTTTTATTATGATTATATAAATAAAATAATATTGTACACGAGTTAGGTGCTAGTTGCTAGAGTATATGAAAAGTTTTAACACCCTCTAGAAAAATGAGCAAGAAATACTGTCACATACGCTGTTTGTGTCACTTGGAAGGACTTTATGTCAAGGATTTTCAATATCACTATAAGTTGTCTGATGTACACAACTTTATTATGATTTGCCTTTCTGAAAATGTTTGTTATGGCTTTTGCTATATTCTAATTGACTAACGATAGACATAGTTTCAGGAAACTTACCCGATTCTTGCATTAAAATAGCAGAATTGAATAGTGCTAGTTTATGTTTGGGATTTAGTTCCAAAGCCTGATTAAAGTTCTTCAGAGCTTCATTTGGTTCTTTAAGTTCAATATAAACAATTGCCAAGTTGTACCAGAGATCTGCGTTGTTTCTGTCCAGCTCTAGCGCTTTAAGGTATGCCTCTTTTGCTTTGAGAGGTTTATTCATTTTTAAAAGCAGCTCTCCCCTGCGGTAAGTAAACAGACAAGGTTTGCTTACAGTCGTACTAGGCCACTTCATAAATACCACTTTGGACTAGATTTAAGCCTTCCCACACAATGGCTTTATTTTCTTTTACCTTATATTCTTAAAAAGTCTCTGTTAAAAAATCACTCTGTGAAACTAGTCTCAAATCTGAACTCTTATATATTTTAATACTATATAAAAAAAGTGCATATCTGACTTGGGATGACAACTGTAGAGAAGTAATCAAGGCAGGGTGACAGAAAATGTGTTCAAAAATGAATCATAGAAGGGAGACAACTAACTGCATAACAACATAGCAGCTAGCTACAGTGGCAGATTAGTCAATCAGACGATACTGAAACACCTGAAAAAATATGACAGTTACTAGGAATTTGGGGTCTTTAAATCTAAGTCTTAGAAATCTCTCTTCGTATATTATATTAACTTAGTCTCCTTTAAAGTACACTTCTAAATGACTATTTAAAAAAAAAAAAGAATTTCTGCAGGCAGATCTCTGTGAGTTCGAGGCCAGCCTGGTCTTCTACAAGAACAGGAACCAAAAGCTATGGAGAAACCCTGTCTAGAAAATAAAAAAAAAAAAAAAAATAAAAAAAGATTTTCCCAAATGGTTGGTTTGGAGAGTACTTATGCCACCTGCAGGTCACTTTCAGGAACACACGAGACTTGGCCAGGTTATCTATAGTCTTTCCAGTATGGTTCCATTTTGAGTTAGAGAACTTAAAAAAGTCATTTTGCTTAAAATTTGTGAGGTTATTTTCATTAAGATGGATACAGCAACTTCTGGGCACGAGACCAAGGTGTTATTTTTATGCAGAGATCACTGAGGGTCTTTATGGAATAAACTGAAAGCTGGATATGGCAAAAAAAAATTCCAGTTTAGGAATTGATTTTAATCTTTTAACCTCAAAAAGTTAAATTCAGAATATACTTTCCTCAGAGAAACAATGATATAAATTAGGATGATCTTCAGGGTTAATATATAAAACAAAGTTGAACACACAGTGTCTCTTAAGTATAAAGGTAATAACAGTTATAAGCTAATATACAAAAATATTAACATGATATCAGTTTTTTCCTTTACTGTCAACCAAGAAGTCTGCTTTGTGGTAAAGGTGACAGTGACAGAGACCGATTGACACTGACTGCTAATGTCCACAAGACACAAACGGACCTAATGAGTAGCTAATTCGACAACTCCTTCAGCTAGTGTAATGATTCCCTCGTCAATTTCAAACTACTTAAGTCTGACTGGTAATTTTGTTGAAACATACATGTAGACAGATATAACTTCAATTTTACAGTGCTGATGCTAAAGTCAACTATGATACCTGCTAATGTAAGCCTGCTTGAAGTCCGGCCTCATGCTTATTGCCTGTCGATAGAGCTGATCTGCCTCCTCCAGGCGGGACTCATTTGCTCGGATGAGGTTGGCCAGATTGATATACACATTTAGGTGATTTGGGGCAATTCTGGCTGCATATTTTTTACCAGGGATAATCTGTTTAAGAGAAAAACATGTTTGTATGTTTGATAGTACAGTTGCAAATAAAATAACAAGTAAGTTCTCCTACTGGCTCCCTTCAAATAACACAGAACCTAAGGTTGGGCTGATATAACAAAACAAACCATAAAAATACAAAAAGCAAGCAGGGCATGGTTGCACATGCCTTTAATCCCATCACTAGAGAGGCAAATGGATTTCTGGGAGTTAGAGGCCAGCTTATCTACACAGAGAGCCCATCATAAACAAAACTAAGCAAAGCAACAGCATCAACAAAAAAACCCAAAGGGAAGCAAACACTTAGAAGTACCTAAAAATATAAATACATTTTTTGAAACTGAAAGACTTATATTGTTTTCATTTGTGCCAGCTATGGATTTTCCTGGCTTTCTGCTTACACTTCTCTTATATTAAGTCAGATAAATCAGAGCTTTAACAGGTCAGGGTCTCGTACTCTCCAACACAAGATAGAACCCATTTCCATCCAGCTCTGTTAGCTCTAGTGCTGTCAAGAAAGTTATTTCTTGGCTGCAACAATAGGGCGGCTAGCCTTATTTCAGAGTCATGCTAAAACCTCACTTGTTTTGTAAAGTTAAGAGGTAAAATGCTATTTGGGTGTTGAGAAGCATAATTCTATTACATATGGACTTGAGAAAAATAAAAAGATTACATGATGTCAAAAAAAAGTAAAATGCTCTAACTGAAATTCCAGTATTATACACGGTATAAATATGGATCTTTTGTACCATATATCCAATGACCTTACACCCGTACCTGCAAAACTGGTTAGCACAACAAAGCAGCGGAGGCGGGAGTAGCTGCTGTTTTTTTTTTTTTGAATTTTTTTATTGATTATGTATACAGTGTTCTGGGCACCAGATCTCATTATAGATGGGTGTGAGCCATCATATGGTTGCTGGGAATTGAACTCAGGACCTCCGAAACAGCAGTCAGTTCTCTTAACCTCTGAGCCATCTCTCCAGCCCGAGTAGCTGCTGTTTTACCACTTGTTTTAATTTCTCCGACAGAAGCAATCCTGAACTCACTGTTTAGAGTACACAAATACAATTCTCTTCATTTGGTCAACTATGGCAATTTATAATCATCATCAGATATTTAAGTTCTAAGACTCAGCATTTACATGTGAACTATACAAAGCATTTAAAAAAAATCAATGGAGCAAGAAATTATGACTAGTGAGGAACAGAAGACCAAGAGATATACTATAGTTTAATATCAATGAATTAAGTACTTAAGAATAGGTAATTCGTAGTCCTATGGACATGATGCAGTAAATAAGGTAACTTACTTGAGGCATTAGTGATTTAGCCAACATATAAGATTCTTCTGCTTCTCTAGTTCTGTTTAAATTTTTGTAAGTTCTTCCTACATTCATGTGGGCACCAATATCATCTAAAACAGAACAAAACAAAACACAGCATTTATTGACAAATATACTAGGCAGTTTTCATTATAGCTGTTGAGAAGGTAGGTCGTCAGCAACAAGTAAGAGAATGGGCAAGCAGACTGGCCCTGCTCTTTCTGAAGTTCTGAAACAACCTGTAGAACTCCCAACTGACAGCACTCATGGAACACTACACAGTGACTCAGAGTACTGCAAAGACACAAAACCCAGGAAACTCGGGAAACTTCGACCACATCTTTGAGGGTGAAGGAAGAGAGATAAAGACAAGGAACTTTCCTCACTACATTCTACTACAGAATACCACAAACAACGTTTTATTTCCTTAATCTCACGATTTTGAGAAAATACAGCTCAACTCTGTAAGTGAAAATGATCTTGGTAATTCCTATAATTAGGACATGGGTTTAATTATAAATAACACATGTGCACCATGTTAGAGTTACAGCTAAGAAATGAAAAAACTTGTAATTAAAAGAAAATTTTGTGCATGTGATCAGAGTGGAATATTAGGTTGGTAGGTTGATAAAAGATGTTATGGCTGTTCTTTTTAAAATGATGATACATGCGAATTAAAGAAAACTTATGATGTTTCTAATACCAGAATGTCAAGAATTTCTATCTCATTTCCTGATATGGAAAATAAAATTGAAAGACCCCCACAGTATAGACAAACAGCTAAGCAGCAGCAATGCCAGGCTTAAACTTTGGAGCAACACAAGTAACATTAGAGCAGGGAAGTTCGACTTGAGAACAAGGGCGGAGAAGCCAGGCAAGATATCTGCGGTCAGCCGGTCAGCCATCTGGCCCCAAGCGATAAGGAACCCGCAGCTGGCCTGCTCTAATGAGAACATCCCGTTTGCTTAGGGAAACAGGAGGCCTATAGTCAGCACATGTGCCCAACTTAGAATATCAGTAATTCACAGAAGAGACAACTCCCCCTATGAAAGATCCCAGCTTAGCTGCTGTAACGTCATTTCACAAAGCTTTTGACGAACGACTGTAAGTGCAGAGTAAGGTCAGGGTCCCTGGCTGCAAAACAGGATATTTATATCCATAGATTCGGACAGGACATCAATTAACAGGATATCTGTTCCCATACATCTGTGCTGGGAGAGGAAAAACCACCTGTGCCCCTTGCCCCATTCCAACTGACCACTAACGATGCATTTGCTTCTGTAATCTGCTTCTGCTGCCCTCTTTCCTATAAAAAGACCTTCCCCCAGTCTGCAGGCGCGCTTGTCTCTGGAGAGACTAAGTCGCCCCAGGTACCTGTGTACTGAATAAAGCCTCTTGCTATTTGCATCCGAAGAGTGACTCGCTGTTCCTTGGGAGGGTCTCCTCAGCCTGAAAGACTGCCCACCACTGGGGTCTTTCAAAATGAATAGTAAATTTATTTAGAGGGCATATAAATATGCATCTTCAAGAAAGATGAGGACTAATTACACAATAGTTTAAGAAAGACATAAGCCTAATAATTATTTCAAAGGTTTTGAATAAAGATGAAGGGAAGGAAGACCTTCAATCAAACAGCTTTTACTCAACACCAATATCTAACAGACATGACACGGTTTCAATTATGATTGCTACTTGCCTGCAATACCGATGATTTTGCAATTGTGGAACAGTAGTTTTCTGAGTGCAACTCCCAGGACACATAGGGGCCAAGCATATATACCTTGGGCATTCCCCTAGGAGGAGAGTAACAGTCCTAAGATCTTGCTATGTGATGTTCATTATGTTTCAACTGAGTGTACTCTATAAAAATTGCCAGGAGTAAGTTTTGAGAACTGGATGTTCCTAACAATTTTGCTTCTGTCCTGAAGTGCAAATAATCCAACAATCTGTGAATATATAAATGAATGGACAAAGTCGTAATAGCCACATGAAGAAGTGTTACTCAGCCAAACAAAAATATTTTTTAAAATTTATGAACATTGATGAGTATCAAAATAATTACAGCAAGAAATACTGAAAAAAATAGGTCTATAGAGGATGATTTTGTCCATATACAATTTGAGAAAAAAAACAAAGAAATATATAACAATTAAAAGCAATTCTGTTTTATTTGTTAGAAAATATTATAAAAGGATAGAAAGATTTGGGAGACTGAAGGATATTTCCATTATCTTGGTGGCAATGGTCTTATGGATACAAATACATAAAAACATGAAAACTTAAATTTCTAAAGAATTGTTTTTTGTTTTTTTTGGCAGCCAGCACTCCTCAAAATTACCTTCAATGATTTATACTTACAAAAAATTTTAATTCCTCAAGAACCATTCTCTAGTTATTAATTCTAATTTCTATGACTTTTATGTTTTCTATTTTAACTATAAATTCTAAGTATTTAAAAACACATGAATACTCACAAATATTTTGTTGTGTATTTATATGTATTTTTTACATATCTTTTATACCTTACAATAAATATGTATCTTTGGTATATTTTGAGCTGGCTAATCAAAACAACTGAGAACCCTATAAATTAAACTCACAGAACCCTGTTCTCCTTTTAGCCTTCCAACCTGGCGTAAACTGGTTCTGGACTGTGAGTCAAACAAAGGTCATGTATACAGGCTTTGTGCTCTTGAGAAGTAGTGGAACATTTAAGAGATAACTAGTCGAAGATATTAGGTCAGTGCAGGTATGCCATGAAGAGAATATTTGAACTTAGGTCCTTTCCTGTTCTTCTCTTTGCTCTCTGGTTCTCATGAGGTGTGCAGCCTCTTCTGCTGTAAGCTGTCTTATGAGTACTGTCTACCCAAAGGCTCAACGCAATTATCAAGTCACCTAAAAGTTTCTCTGTATTCAAGTATTCAATCCAGCAATGGAAGCAGGAATAGTCACTGTGCCCCACACTTGTAAATTATCTTCTCATTTCCTAGTTGCATTGAAAACAATGTATTTATTTATATAGCTTATATTTACCTACAATATTATCAAGGGCTAGACACTGGCCTAAGGTTTTTAAAATGAGTATTTAACCATATACTATACCAAAAGAGACTTGATTACTTTTCAAAATTTAGTATGTAGAAAATTTGTGATTGAACTCATTTTTATATAAGATCTATTTGATATCAGGTTCTAAGCATTTTTTTTTTAAACGTAGCTCAGTCTATCCGCATTTGTAAATATATGTATTTCACAAGTGCCTTAATCGGCTGAGGCCTCTCCTGGCCTATTAGTCTTCAAAGCCTCAAGTTCTTGATCTTTCTGTTGCCCAGTCTCCTAAGTGCTGACATTGTAGGCCCATGGTACCATAACTTGTTTCAGAGTCTAAGCTTTTAACCACCAAACAATTGCCTCTTTTAGCTGGCCTTGGTCATTCTGTCACTTTCGGTAGTATCTAGTAATGTCATAAAATAACATTAGTCTACCTGCCAAGTGACTATGACTATAGTCACATAGGAAGAAGACAAAAAACACATTATAAATGTTGTTTGTATTCAGTGTTTTCAAGTCTATGTGCTTATCCAAAAGAAACTATAAAATGATGTTGATCATCTATCATCCTAGCCAATGGCTTATTAAACCTACTTTAGAACATGTTGATGGTGAAGACATATTTGAGCTATATATATAGGATGTAAGCTTACAATAGAAATAGTGAAAAGCGAAGGGGGAGTTACTTAAGACTGAGTGCTTCCCCTGAAACATCTGTGATACAGTACACCACTCACATAAGAAAACACACCACTCAAAAAATCTCACACACGCACTTGATTTAGTGGCTACAAAAATAATGAAACAGAAATCACTACTCCAACACAGAGGTGAGAAAGACAAAAGTGAGGAGGCTTCAACCTTAAGTCTTTGTTAAAGAAGTGATAACTTGAGCTGGCAAGATGGCTCGTTTGTAAAGGAACCCAGCAGGCCTGGCACCCTGAATTCTTTCCCTTGCACAAGACTGAAGGAGAGAACTGACTCTCCTGGTTGTTGCGTGACTGCCACAGCTCGTGTGCACAAACATGCAATGCAGCAAAGAAGTTTTTAAGAAGATAAAGATTCTGGAATAAAAATCTAAGACTTCAAAAAGAATTGAATTAGATTTACTACATTTAATGCATTTTGCTTGTGTACAGGAAAATAAAATGATCCCAGTGTAAAACATGAATTAGATGCTTATGTTGCTATAAGGAAGCTCCCTATCTTCAATGAACCAGTATTTCAAACATACTAAGAACGAAATTAGTAAATATAAGACAAGAAATAAGTGTGTGTATGTATCTTGCAGGAAATATACGAAAGAAAATTAAGGGGTCTACAATTAAGTGCTTTTGCTTAGCTAGAAGGGAAGATGTTTGGAAAAGAGGCCATAGGAAACAGGTTATAAAAGACAAGTATTGTACATAACAGAATAACATTATGGTAGAAGACAGAAGGGAAAAGAAAGGGAATACATTCTGTGTTCAAAGCACACAATTTTACAAAACATGGAAATATGAGGCAGTGCCAACCACTGACCCATTCATAGTTAGTATGTGAGGATCATTCTGTGTATCTTTGAATGGGATGGAATGATGCTATCTGGTGGTATTGGTAGTTGGATATAACATATGGTAAAACAATTCTGCATACTTGAAATGTCAGTAGCACTCTTCTGAAAATTACTGCGGATCCAGACATATGCTATTCAGATACCAACATTTCTTCAGATATATTTGATCTTGTCACTTTCCTCCCATCCCTTTAGAATCAATTTATATTATAAACATCAATCCCTTAGCCTTTGTTCCTTAGTAAAGCACATTGAAAAGAATTCTAAGCCTTAGTAACGGAGTAATTCATGCCTACAAGATAGATCATCACCTTAGCTGGAAAGAGGAGAAAACCATTTAACTACATCAACAGATTTAATTTTCAGTTATTACTAATCTCAAGCAGGGTGCTAATGCTGTTTGGCAACTAATGTTTTTCTAACTGCCTAGCTCTGCTTCATGTGGATAAATTATGAGATTACAAAACTGTACAATTTTATAAAATGTACAATTTCAGGATATATATAAATCCGCACCAAAATATCACTAGAATAAGGTCTCTAGATTTAAATGCACACTGTAGTGTGTGAAGCACCATCTACATGACCAGTTTGCATTCTCTCCTTTCATACATCTCAAACAGTCCTTTCCTTCCCTGTCTACTGGTGATTTTACTTTTTCACTGTGGAAACAGAAGCACACAGAAGGCGATTTCAGGCTATCCCCCACTCTTTACTCAGCTGCATCAGTTCTTTTCTCAACTGCCCTGAATACACTGGACATCTGCCTTGTTTCTCCCACGAAATGAAGCTGTCGTTCTGTCACCTTCTTTTTGCCTAGCACCACAGCTTTTAATTTCCAACACCCTTTAATTTTCTCTTCCTACGCTGTCTTCATAATTCTTCTTCTACTCCCTTGAACTCAGCTTAATCAACTGCACGTCTCCCAATGCACGTAATGTATACATTAGTGCAATCTAACAACTACAATTTTAATACAGCCTTAGAAAATAAGCTACTCTGCAATTTATTAGCGAATACTGTTTACCTGGCTGAACATGGGTAGCTTGCAAGAAGTATTTCAAGGCTCTCTCAAAGTTTTTCTCATTTTCCAGAGCATGGCCCACATTATTCCATAATTTGGCATTGTTTTTATTCACCTTAAACACAAGTGAAACAGAATGAGTTATAATCAGAAAAATAACACCAACACCCAAAATCCAAAACACTCCAGTTCATAGACATTTGTTCAAACTATTGGGAAAGGAATGCTTTATGGAAATACTCCTAGAAATGAGACAAAAGACTATACAATCTCCCTGTCCTCTAACATATTATAAAACCACAGCAGCTTGACTTCATTTATGTATTAGAAATGTTCCCCAACTTTTATTTGAATAGAGCATAATCCTGTTTGAAAACAAACACTGCAGTAGTATTTCTATTTTGTTTAGGAGAGAAGGTACTAGAATATAAGGATATACTTTAGAATGGACATTTTTTAGACTGAACATATTTAAAACTATTTACATAGTTTACTATGGAAACAGAAATGCTGAGATGAAACTTGTGAGATCCATGTGTGTGCTTAGAGTTTACATGGGTAGAGCATGATACATGGCCAAAGGAGTAGTGCAGTGGCTGCAATGTAGGCTTTATTCAATGTTCTGAGAGTAAAGGCAAGCAAAATTCATAGTAATTATGGATACCATTAATATACAAAATTTATGGACTAATAGTATGGTAATGATGCTTCAATTACCTACACAGCTAGGAGGAAAGTAAAACTGCATGGTACAGGAAGAATCTTCCAATCTTAGGTAGATGTTATATAAAGATATCTCATAGGCTACTTATATGTTATTTGTGTTTTAATAAACAAAGCTTGCCTGAAGATCACGGGGCAAAGCAGCCACACTAGTCAGACATAGTCAGCCATACAGGCCAGGGAGTGGTGGCGCACACCTTTAATCCCAACAGTCACACTAGTTAGCCATCGAGGCCGGGCGGTGGTGGTGCACGCCTTTAATCACTAGAGAGGAATATAATATGGGAAGAGACACGTCTCAGGCTCAGTCTCATTCTGAGGATTAGTGGAGGCAGGATCAACCAATTCGTTCTGAGGTAGATGTAAGAGCCAGTGGCTGGTCATTTTGCTTATCTGATCTTTAGCTTGAACCCCAATTCCTGTCTCCGGGTTTTTATGATCTGTGCAACAGCTACTAGAATAAGGCAGATAACTCAGTAAAGCTAAGTAAGGGAAACTAAAGAAGATGTCAAAAGGAGGAGTTGTTGGAGTGGCTGAGCAATTTAAAGCATGGGTTGCATTCACAGGACTTCAGTTTGGTACCTAGCACTCACATCAGGCTGTTAACTGCCTGAGACTCCAGCTTCGGGAAAACCCAACCCCTCTAGCCTTAGTGAGCATCTGAACTTACATGTCCACACCCACATACAAACATCTGCACATATATATATACAATTAACAAAAAACAAAGAATCAAGATTTGGAAAGGATAAAAGACGAGCTTGGGGGGGGGGAGGATTTTATTTTTAAATAAAATTCTGTCTACCAGCTCCGTTCCCAATAGTGCTGAGCCTTCATACAGTAGGCTGGCACTTTTGTTATGTATTTCATTTCACTGAATTAATAATGCATTGATTATAGAACTCATTATTTTACATACCATTAGCAACAAAGTCACTAATTAACTCTGAGATGTCATATGCTATGTGACAATGGTCTGGTACCATGTAAAGATTTGTCACTTGTATTGTTTTAATAAAACGTTGATAGGTCAGTAGCCAGGCAGGAAGTACAGGCGGGGCAACAAGAACAGGAGAATTCTGGAAAGAGGAGAGGCTCAGTCTGTAGTTATTACCCAGAACAAGAAGAAGCAAGATGAGAGTGCCTCACTGATAAAGATACCAAGCCATGTGGCTAACACAGACAAGAATTATAAGTTACTGTAAGATATAAGAGTTAATAAGAAAGCCTGAGCTGCTAGGCCAACAAGTTTATAATTAATGTAGGCCTCTGTGTGTTTCTTTGGGACTGAACGGCTGTGTGACTGGGCCGGAGAGAAACCACAGTCAACTGTCATATCCTATACTATCTTGCTATTAAGATATTAAACAGTAAAACTGTGCACCCATGAACTAAGATAATATGGTTTTATATTTTAATTTTGTTTTTGATTTTTGAGATAGGGTTTCTCTGTAGCTTTGGAGCCTGTCCTAAAACTCGCTCTGTAGACCAGGTTGGCCTCAAACTCACAAAGATCCACCTGCCTCTGCCTCCCGAGTGCTGGAATGAAAGGCGTGCACAAACCCCACCTGGCTCTATTTTTAAAAATTTTATCATGTGACCTTCACGTGAATTTTGTATACCATTCCTAGAACTACTTATATATTCTTTAGAAATATAATTAAATAGCACCTAGGGAGTTGGTTAAGGTATGTACTATATAAGAACAATTTATTGCTTCTTGGCTAAAGTGGAATTTATTGTCTGCCTAAAAATATAGTAAAAAATCGGTTTCACAAAAACATATGTTCCTGTCATCTGAATAATAATACTTCACCTTTAATGCTGACATAAATAATGAATATTCAGACTCCCAGTCCCAATTCCTATGGAGTGTTTTCAAGGCATGGGTTAATATCACCATAGACAAACAAATCCAAGAGAGCTTTTTCAATACACTGTTCAAAAGATATAAGAAGAAAAAATACTGTCAATCATCACCGAAGGCATTTTACATCTTAGAAGAGGCAACAAACATGTTAGATATTTCCAAATTATCATTTTGAATTCATTCTAATGACTTCAACAGTTAGAGAGCACAACACTCACAAATTAAATGTTATGATTATGGGCTTCCAATTGAGTCTTCACTAGATTTTATTCATTCTTTGGGTCTTGAAGATCTATTACAAAATTCCGAAATGACAGCAAAGTCCGAGGCAAACATTTGTATAGAACCTACACAACTTTTCATATATTAGAAACAATATTTAATGACTATGCAAGAGTTTAAAGTCTACACACATATGGAACAAATGCAAATTTTTACTAATATATTGCTTTTCTATTCTCTGAATATTTTTATTTACACTTTTAGGTCAGAACTGTCTATTAAAAAACAGAGGAAAACCTATAAAATAGACACAGATCCCCAAACTCTTGGCTGTTAACGTCTAATAATTCACTTACAACAGGATGATTACTTCAATCTCTATTATCTAACTTAGTTAATATTTTGAGTGTCTGTCTTTGGATCTCTAATATGGTTCAATATCTTGCATTTTGACAGATTCACTCATGCAGAACAAGATAATATGGATCAGATACTATCACTGTAAGAATTACAATGTAAATTATAATAAACACTGCTGTTTACAAGCTGTGTGACTTCAAGCAGTTCAGGTAACTAGTATGAGCTTCAATTTTTACATATGCAAAGGAGGATAGGTGTGTTAAAGAGAAAATAATTCTAAATGTCTATTGTCTATCACAAATATCATTAGCACGTAATAGGTACTAAAAACTGGCAGTGGTAATGACTGGATACATTGGTAGAAATTACAAGAAAGATTTGGTAAACATGGATGAAAATTGTGAAACCAAATAAGAAAGTCTACAGAGTACATGTTTGTCAAAAGAGGCTAGATGCAAAATGCAGAAAAAAATGGAAATATTCAGAGTAGATATAGTAGGAAGAGTATGAGCTAGAACTTACATGAGATAATTAGAAGGGAAAAGTTTATAAAACCCATGGAAATAATTTTTAAATAAAAGTCTTGACTGGATATAAGGGGAAGTAATACATAAGAGGTATTAAGAGTGGTGTAGACAGAGTCAGCTGTAAATCAAAATTTAGTATCATATTAATATTATTTGAATACTAAAAATTTGCTTGATATATTTTATTGATATACTAAATGAACACAACCCCTATGATTATGCTAGTTTTTAAGTATACTGTTCTTTAACTGTTAAAGCAACATGGAAACCCACATTATTTTATAATGAAGATGGTGACAGGAAATTATGAATGCCTGCTAAACCCATTTTATATACATTAAGAACTCAATATGATTCTAATAGGATGAAGATATCTTAGTCACTGCATATCAAAGTGCTTGAGTTTCAATAACAGTCTCACTGTCTTCAACTGGGTATGACTCAGTTTGTCATCTTGGACTATAATATAAATTATACAGGAAACACCACGTGACCAGGTAGCGAAGAGCTTTTCTAACTTCAGTTACAGCTACCAAGATGAAAAGACTAAAAGTACAGCTTATAAAACTGAATTACATACAGACTAAAATAATAAAATTAAATTTTAATGTATTTCATTCTAAATTTAATAATCATCAGATGAACTAGGATTTAATTTACCTTTTATTTGAAATTTTTTGCCACCCATGAGCCACTAAAATACAGAAGCCCATGCTAGGAACATACAGTACTCGCTCGGCAACAACAAATCCAACAGGAAAGAAAAGATTTGAGGCAGGAATAAACGGTAATGCCATTAAACAAAGTGCCTAGAATGAAAAAGAAGATAGAGAGTATATTAAATTAAAAAATACACACATGACAAACAATAAAAGGTTTTTTAATTTATTTTGAGTAAATGAGTTTGTAGAATATTTAAGATGCTAACATCATGAATACTGAACATAAAGGTCACACATGGGTAGTAATAAACATCAGTGTGTACCTAAGCAAGGTATGAGGCACGGTTTTTGAATCACAGAACTTTGTGAGATTGCCTAAGGACTTTGTGAATCATCATTTGAAATTAAACCCTGTACTTTTTACAGCATTAGACATATGAAAAACATAATTAGCAATATTTCATTTGTTCTCTGAGAAATACAACTTTTAGTATAAGTTTACTACAAAGGTTCACTTAATTATATTAGAAATCACTTTTTAAAAGTGATTTCTACATAACGTAGTCTGCACACCTACATCTAAACACGCTGCCTCTGGAACCTTGGGTACCACTGTGTAATCTGTCCCCATTTATTCCATCCCTGACACATAAGACAACTCTGGGATGGAACTTTTAGAGTTATGGTTCCAGTACTTGCTTGAAAGCCACTTAATATTTCAACCAAATAATCTTGAAATCACAAAGTCAATCTGTCAGTGATTATCTGTTTCTAAAAAGTCCCACAACACAAATGAAATGCTTTTTAAATATCAAGCAATGGTCTATTTGATATGAACTAACTCTCATTTTCTCATGTTCCAATAAAACCGCTTCAGTGATAGTTCATCAAATCTAACACTTTCAAATTTACCTTTTTTTTTTTTGAGTCTGTCTCCTATCTAGATTGTTTTATAGGATTCAGAGTCCAGGGGTAATTCAGCTTCTTTTACTCAGCTACATTTCTAGGAGGTACATTTCTAGGAAAGAATTAACATTAAGAACTGCACAGCACCCATTAAGAGTGTCCTCTATGTGACTTGAATGATACTAAGCAGCAACTGATGGAGAACTGGTAAAAGCCTTGTTGAGACAGGCCTCTGTCAGGTTTTGGCCTCCACCCCCAATACTCAACCATCTATCCTCTGGTTTCAATTAGCACCTCCAGACTAAGGAAAAGTCTAAGTGAGGCCTAAGCATTTCTTCTGAACTTCAAAGGACTGTTCAAAAACTCCAGTAGGATGTTTTCAAGATATAACTTCACATGTTTTAAGAATCTTTTTCCTACACTCTGCATTCTTTCAAATTCTTTTTCTGTATGTTATCCATTTGTCACAAGTTTCTCAAACAGTAAACTCTCTGGAAACAAGGACATTAAAACTCTTCTCACCACAGTATCAGGTAAACAGGTCGCAATCATAAATTTATACTGAACAAGTAGTTAATGTTAAGGAGGAAGTTATTAAAATGTATACATACACAAAAATTATTTTGAAATAACCAGAGGTCTCTGAACATAGTCCCACTTAGGGAGTAATTAAAATCTTGCTAATAAAACTTAAAATCTATATTACTTTTAGTTGTGCATTGCATGACATTATTCGCAAGGCCAGGGAAACAAGTATACAATATAACCATTTTTTAAAATGTGAATAAGAAATGTAGAAAAAGAAAATGAATGGCAAAGGCATTTGACTGTGATTTGTTTCTATCAAATTAGAAAAAAATATTATTAGCTGTTTTATATAGCTAATTATGAATGCTAAGATATACCTGCAGATTAATTATTAATTTAATTAATAATTTATATAAGGACAATCTAACATATGTTCATAAGTTGAGAAATATACTTCTAGGAGTATACGCTGGATAAATTATAGATAATGTCAAATGTAACCAACTGAATGCAACATTATTTGAGAAGTTAAGATCTCTTACCATTAGAACAGTCTTCGAGGAATCACCAGGATATCGGAGACTGAATATTCCCAAAGCCCCCAGAAAGCAAAAGAAAGCGAAAGTGGCAAGGTTTCGGATATCTAGAAATGATTCTATAAGTGGTATTGTCCCCATGGTCCAGTCACAGCAGAGCTCCGAGGGATTCAACAGAAGCCAAGCATTCACAGGAAGGAGGTAGTTAAAAGTTAGCTGTCTTGTAGGGGTTGGGCTTACAGCAGCTGGGTTATCAAACCTGCATAAATAACAACAAAAAAGCATTTAAAATGTTTTCCCCCAGTGCTGAAGACTGACTGAATAACAGGCCAGCATTCTATACTGAGCTACATCCCAGCTGTTGTTTTCTTGAGACACCATTACTGCTTAATATAACTCATGCTAACCTTGAACTCAGGATTCTCCTGTCTTAGTTTTTCAAGTATGGCGATTACATATGCATATACTAAATACATAGCAAACAGCAGCTCCAATTTTAAATGTTTTGGGCTTTGATTTTTTATATTTTTTAATTTGTGGAGAAAGAAAGGGAGAAAGAGAAGGAATCAGATTGAGGGTATATGCATGGCACT
The DNA here is from genome assembly GCF_018167655.1 of Microtus oregoni. Classification (NCBI taxonomy): domain Eukaryota; kingdom Metazoa; phylum Chordata; class Mammalia; order Rodentia; family Cricetidae; genus Microtus; species Microtus oregoni. Next base: position 80,053,473 of record NW_024543060.1, on the reverse strand, counting down.
ACCATACATGGGGGACGTCAGAGGGACAACCTTTGACTTGGTTCTCTTTTTCCATCATGTGGGCGCCTGAGAACAAAACTATAGTTCTAAATTTTAGTGGCAAGTGCCTTTACCCACTGAGCAAGCTCAGCAGTCCCAAACTCCACTTTTTAAATACAAATTTTACTTATTAAATATATAAAAAGAATATACAATTACTTTACGTGCAATACTCTTAAATAAGAGAATAAATACACTGGGGCTCTGCAGTTAGGAATGCTCTTGTAGAGACTTAAATTCAGTTCCCAATGCTGGCAGCTTACAACTGCCTACAACTCTTAACTCCAGGGTAATTAACATTTCTTTTGGCCTCTGCTTATTTCTGCACATATGTGGTACATGCATAAATACAGTAAAAATAAATCTTTTTTAAGAATAAAAATGTGTTATAGGTACCTCAGAATCTTACTATCTGACTCAAAATCTCAAACTGCCTAAGTTAAATGTCTAGGTGATGGAGATGGTATTTCAGGTGAAACACTTGAAGAGAAACCAGGTCAGTGCTTTTCAGTAATTACTAGAATAATCCAGACATGAATATAACATTCAGACAGAGCCTGGAAAAGTACTTTCATTAAATCATGACCTTCAAATTAAAGGCCATAAACAAGTTGTATGAGATTCAGATTTATTTGTTGTATGGAAGCTTCTAGCATATATAACAATGTTATCCTGTATGAATCAAAGTTTAGGACTAAATACTAATAACAATTATGATTCCTAGGAAAAATTTGTCCTTGTCTTTTCACTGCAGACAAATCTGTATCACTTAGGACTTTCTTCCTGCTTTGAAACAAAACTGAAAGTCACAATTCTAACACAAAGTATTTAGCATGGAAGCCCACTCAGCATTCTGTGTTCTCATTTTTCTCCTAGTAAATACCAAAATGCCCATATTTAGTTTTCTCCAAATCATGAGATATTGACTATGAATTTAATTACTAGTCTAATTTTTGCAAATTAAGTAAAATTTAAAAAATAAGTAAATTACAAAGAATATGCTTACATATTTGGTTTTAAATCCAAATACTAAATTTAAATGACTATATTTCCATATATTCCTTAAGAAACCAGTTAGTTGTTTTAAAACAAATTAAGTAGCAATCTCTATCCTATTTGAGTAGATTTATTTTGGAAACTATGAAATGGTTGAGAAGAACATCAATACTGCTTGAGCAGTGTCATTTAGAACTTTCGCAGTTGATTACACAGAGAGTCAGATCTGAACTTGAAGCTTTCTCCTCCGTGAGAAAACACTACTCATTTTAAAAACTGAACAGATTATTTGATTTAAGGAATTAATGTTTAAACAAACCAAACCATAAAATCAATTTCTCAGGGTCATATAATTTATAAGCACATCTTTAAAAGTTTTTACTTTGAAAAATATATTTATACTCAGTATGAACCAAATAGACACACTCATATAACACAAATACAAACAATTTTTCAGAATGACTGGTAAAAAGAGCAAAATTATTAAAACTAAAAGTAAGAAAAATATAATTCAACTTGTTTCCAATCCCTAACTGAGTCTAGTTGAGCAAGGATAGACTCAGGTAAAAGATAAGCTGAAATTATTTCTTGAAAACAGCAACAACAGCAACAAAAAAATGCTGAGAATAACTAATTACAGGAAAATACTAAAGTGTCATAGAATAATCTGAAACTTTTTTGTATAATCCATGCTTATAATGCATTTTGAATCCGAATAAGAATTTATTTTTTTCTAGCCAGAACTTGTAATGTACTATGTACAAAATGTCACTATGTGGTTGGTTTTTCCCCTCCTCAATTACTTTATGTAATACCAGTTACTTAAAATTATGGGGGACTAGCATAAATTTCATTTTAAATTTTAACTATAATTAAGTGGGAAACGGTTAACGTTACAGCAGGCAACCATGGAATGCAGATTCTAACTTCTTAAGATCGTCACACTAGAGTGGGCACTAGGTCCAATGACTTAGTGCCCTTTACAAGGTGAAGGCAAACAGGTACATAGGCAAGGCTACATAAAAATGCTATATAAAATAAAAGTTGTATGAGGAAGCTACAAGTCAGGGAACAAAAGGGACAGCCAGCAACCACCAGAAGCTAGGCATGTTGATTCTAGGTTATCTAGTTTGCAGTTGTTCCAGTTGTTACAGCAAAGCTAATAGTCAGGAAAGAATGTCTTAATAAAAATCAGAGATAAAATCTATTATTAAAAAATGTCTGGAGAATAGTTACTTAGTGGTTGGCTAGAAATTTTCATAGTTTACTTCTAAGATAGAGTAACCAGAAAGCTCTTGTGAAGCAAAGTAATTCCTATCGTAAGATTCCACAATTAAAATTTAAAAGCAAAAATTAAAATGTAACACAATCTTTTGAAGCCAGTCTGGTCTACAAGAGCTAGTTCCAAGGCAGACACCAGCTATGCAGAAAAACTGTCTTGAAAAACAAACAAACAAACAAAGATAACACTACTTTAAAGAACTGAAATATACCCCAGAACAAACTTCAAGAGGAGTCATGGGAATATATCAATGTACTCTTAATGCTTTGCTTTCATTTAAAAATTATCAGGTATATGACTAATAAATACAACTCATAATGACAAGAAAATTTGCACAACAAAAACAGACCAAAAAGAATCATACACACTAAAACATACAATTAGAGGCCACAGAACACAAAAGCACATGTAAAACTAATGAGACATAAGAAAGGCGTGTCTGAGTGTAGAAATGAAACAAAATACATTATTTCTTAAAAATTTCAGTCTTTAAAGGCAAAGCATACCAGAGGACAGTAAAGTCAACTTTGGAGCGGCTCATGGGCATAGCTGAGATAACATTCTCTACTGAGTACAAGTATTTTCAGAAGCACAAGTGAAAGAAATAGAGTTCTAGAAACAAATGTTGAAGGAATTTGTTGCTGATAGCAACATGTCAAATAAAATCCTCCATGGAAAAGTAATAATGGCATAGCAGGAAAATGTTGATATAGCAATGCAATAAGAAGCACTGTAAATAACACTGCAATTTAATATAAAGGACTTATCTTAAATTCTTCCAAAGTTAAACATTCCAAGCAAAAACGTCTACCCAAGGAAGCTGTATGTAAGTATCTTTGGAAGACAGACATAGAGATGAGACAAAGAGAAAATCCTAACACTGTAGATTGACATTACTTATATCAACAACTATATTCAAAGCCAATGGATAAAACTCCCCATCAAAAGATCTGAAAGACAAGAAAGACTAATTTACATATATTCTTTAAGAAATCTTCTTCACTAAGGCAGGGAGACAGGTAAACAGTAAAGTGCTAGAAAATTATATATTATATTACACGTTCATTAACAGAAAACAGTTAACATCTGAGCAGATGATTATTAGGGATTACTAGGCATTAACACAGCCCATTTCATAGTGATAAAGGGCTTAGTTCATCAAGATATCACAATTTTAAATGTTTCAGAGCGTTAAAAACACATGAATTAAAAATTACCAGAATTGCATGAAGAAATAGACAAATTTACAAGTCTAGTTAGAGACCTGAACACTTTTCTCTCCACATTACTTGGTAAAGCAAACAAAAATCACTCACGATATGAACACAACACTATTATGATCTTTACTGTGGAGTTTTCATGCACAACTATAAACATATAGACCAGAAATAATGTTTATTCTAAGCAGTATATGTAATTTTATGAGTATATTGATATCTCAGTAAAGCTGTTGAAAAATTAAATAGAAACTAAAGACCTTCTGGAACATTTATGATGACCTAAAATCTAATTATTAAAAAACAATGGAAAAAAGCTAAAGCGAACAATTTCATACCTGGTAAACACTGGGAGCTGGGACTGAATAACTTGGACTCTGATCACGACAAGCAATAATGTACTGACCATCAGGACAATGAGTTTTATGAGTGTCTGCAGCATAGAAACGGGAATACTGCCCTTTCCACGGAGGAACTGTCCGGCAACTGTACATAATAACGGCAAAGTATACTGAAAAGAAAACCAGTTTCAGTGACAGACACCAATAACGCACTAATTCTAAACCTACGCAGTTAGACCCAAAGTGAGAAGAACTGTGAAATGATGTGGTACAATTTGGGGAACTGATAACACTGAGACCAGTCTGGGTACTCTGGCAAACATTGAGCTATGGTGTCACAGGATCCCTGGAACTTCCACAAATTGTAGAAAAGATCCTAGTCCTTCAACCATGAAGATGTCATAATACTGTAATAATTTTTTGGTGGGCAAGAGGGTAAAATATAGTTATTTCTTATAAATTTTGCTACTATTATAGTAAGCAGAATGTTTTATTTTTTATTTTTTTTAAGCAGAATGTTTTATATGTAATGACATATTTAGAGAATCAGGTTTAAAATCGTTTAGCTAGGATAAAAAAGAAAATAAAAACTCCCATTTTTTCCTTACCCCTTGGGCCACAAACACTTCATACACACAACAAATACCGACGACTGTTATTCCTTGTTCTTTACACAGTGTTGCAACAGCCACTAAAAGCACCGTCAGTGCAATCGGGGTCCACGCTGCAATTAAGAAGAGGAAAAAATGAACCTATCCAAAAGTTTTAGAGTGTCACAAAAGTGTATTTTAAATTATTCTTATAACTTTCTCTCAAACTTTTTTCTTATTGACCAATACTTTATATTTTATAATATATTTAAACTGTGCACCTTTTACACTATTTTGTTCAAACAAAATATCAAGATGCATAATTTAACCTAAAGAGTTTTGTGGAGATAAAAAAACATCTAGGGTAATACCAACTTTTAAAATAAGGATAAACTTGGATAAATTAACAGGACTGAACATGGTAATTAGTGAACAGTCAACCAGAAATGAAGACAAATTTTCTGGAATTATACAGGTCTTAGCGACGATAGGAAAATGGGGCGGTAAGGAACGGAACACTTTCAGTTTTGGTGCTAGGAGTGTAAAGAAAATGGTATACAAGTTTCTTAAAAATTAGTAACAGGGGTGAGCTGTCCCAGGCAGCGAGGAGCCCGCACAACCCTGTCCGGTGCCACTGTCATGACCTGAGGGCCAGCTCTCCCACTTGCCACAGGTGGCAGAGGGGGGAGCATCTTTCTCTCCCTGCCACCACACGGCAGATGGGGGGGACCAGCTCTCCCCTCTCACACCCTCTGGGCCATCTTGCTCAGCTCTACTCTGCTCAGGTGAGGTGCTGGGCCCATTTTCCTGAGTGCTGCACCTGGTGAGGGCAGGGCCAGTTTTTCCTAGTATTGCAGTCTGGGAGGGACCAGAACAACTACCTGCAGCCCTATCCTCTTGGCCTTCGGTGATAACAGGAGCCACGAACATCAACAAAGACAGCAGCTGCAGCAGGGCCCCAGAGCCTGCCAGACATGGGTCCTGGCAGCAGACCAGGCCTGGACAACACCATGGCCTGGATAGCGAGCAAGCCACCAACCTCAGCCTGCTCCTCATCACCCCTGCCTTTCTCCACAGGACACGAACCACCTGTCTTTCTCTTCCATACCCCATCATGTATTTCTTACCATAACTGCCTTGTGGCTCTGGGCTGAGGTGGGAAGCTACCCGGGGCAGTGCTGGAGAGCTCAGCATGTTATTAAAAGTGCGGGAGAGCTGGTGGGCTGACAAACCCTGTAACCACCCAGGCCCAGAACCAGGGCTGAGCTGGCCTACCCTGACATCCACCCCACCTGTGACCCACAGGCTGGACAGCCCAGAGACCTAGGATAGAACCAAACAAGACTGAAGAAGACATGTCACTGCGTAACGTTATTCTCCTACACTTAGTGAGACTGGTGCCTAGGCTAATTGTCATCAGAGAGGCTTCATCCAAATGGAAACAGATGAAGACACCCACAGCCAAACATTAGGTGAACCTCGAGGATCCTGAAGAAGGGGGAGCGGGAATTCTAGGAGCCAGAGAGTTCCAGAACAACACAAGAAAATTCACAGGATCAACTAGCTAGGCGTATAGGTGCTCACAGAGACGGAACTGACTACAAGAAAACCTGCATAGGACTGACCTAAGCCATTTGCATATATGTCACAGTTGTGGACCTTGATCTTCTTATGGGACTCGTAACAGTGGGGGCAGGGGCTGTCTCCTGAGTCTTTTGCTGGTTTTTGGGACCCTATTCCTGCTACTGGGTTGCCTTGTCCAGCCTTAATACAAGAAGAGGTGCCTTGTCTTACCACAAGTGTCATGTCAAACATATGTCATGTTTAGTTGATATACATGGGAGGTCTGCCTTTTTCTGAATAGAACCAGAGGAGAAGTGGATTGGAAGGGGGCGCAGGGGACACTGGGGAAGGGCTGGGAGGAGAGGAAAAAGAAGAAACTGTGGTCAGGGATGTAAAAAGTAATAGCAACAATAATAAAAAAATCATGAAAAATAACTGAATTGAAAAAAACCTATAAGGAACTTTGCAAACTTTTCCACAAGGAAGATAGATAGGTTTACATTATATATACATGTATTGCTATATCATGTTGTACTCTGTAAATATGTATTTGATTTTATATGTTAATTCCTTTTTATTGAGACAGGGTCTCATGTAGCCATGTTGGCCTCCAACTCACTACACCATCATACCTGGGGTTGACCTTGAACTTCTCATCTTGTTTCCATCTCCCAAGTGCTGGGATTATAGGTCTATGCCACTCTGTATAATTTTATAGAACGCAGGGGACTAAACTCAGGGATTTACAAATGCTAGGCAAGCATTTCTACCATCTAAGCTACATCTCCAGGACCCATGAAGCTCCATTAGAGACACAAAATATTCATATTCATAGTATCTTAGTATACTGCATTGGAATGCTACCACCACCACCAAAGGAAAAAAAAAAGGAGGGAAAAACATGGGAGTTTAAAATAACTAAATACAGGTTAAGATTATTTAGGAAGCTTTTTTCCACTATGCCCCGGGGAAAAAAAGGTGAGCTAATGTATGAAATATATTCTAGAGTAAGCCACATGGTAGAGATTTATTTATCTATGACGATACATAATAAAAGTTAAATTCTAGCAGGCATTGAACTTTGCCTAAATACTATCATGGGTCATTAGCTATTATTTATCAAAGACAACTAAAGGGTTGGGACAATAGCTGAGTGGCTAATGCACTCACTGTGCAAGCAAGAGGACCTCAGTCCAAACCCTTGGAACCCATGTAAAGCCAGGCACAGATGCATGTATGTGATCCCTTTGTGCGACAGCAAAATGGAGACAAGAAAATTCCCAGAAGCTTGTGACCTAGTCCACAGCAGTGATCTAGTCTCAACGTGGAAAGTGAGCAACAATATCAGAGGCTGTCCTCCGAAAGTCACGAGTGTGTGCCTGTGCTCCAGCACACGCACACACACGTGTGTACATGCATACACAGACTCACACACACACAACTGAAGAATTGTTACTTGCATTTTTTATAGAAAAAAAACAGATGAAACTGAGACTGACTCTGAATCCTCCAGTTTAGGGTTATTTGATCATTGAGAGGAACCTGCCATTTTTTTTTTTAATATTGACAATGTTATGTCATTTTTTTATACACGCTAATGTGGAACAATAAATGTCACGCACCGCGCCCCCGTGTCTGTGCTCGATGCACTATTACCCAGTTCTTGAGCTTCGGGAAAGGGAGCTGGAGGTTGAGAATACAGACACAGAGACAGACCGACACGCAGACCTTTTACACTGATACCAAAGCCTCAAGAATGCCCCTTTATTGTGTTCAGGCGCAGATTATATAGAGATAGCCACGCCCCAGCCAAACCCACCAGAAACCACTCTCCTGCCATCAGGAACTCCTGAAGGTCTCGTGCTCAGAGCAGCTGTAGGCACTCAGATCAGGGGAAAACAAGTTGCTTACAAGAAATTCAGGAACTGGGGGTTCACAGCTCCCAACAAATAAAGGCAAACCCCAAATGTTATCTTAATTATGAAGCACTTGGAATGAATAAATAAACGTATTTGATTAAGTCTCATAACTACAATAAAAAAGCTAGGCAGATATTTACCTATGGAATTGTCTGGTCCTTTTGATTTGGTGTATGACCAAAATGCAGCCAGGAAAAAGACAGACGACAAAAGCTCCGCTCTGCCTACAACACCTGTCACCTAGAAGAAGACAGGGCACTCAAGTTAGTGCAGTGCTTGGAATGTTATTATGTATAATGACAGCTTTAAACCGAAAACCTCAGTTTTTCAAGGGCAGAGCTCTATTTTGTTAATATGTGAGCGCCCTCATGTGGTAGATTTAGGTATCATTCATGAATGAAAATCTAAAAAAATTCTTGTAAAACAAAGTCATTATTTGTTTTACTTGGCAAAAATATTAGTTTTTGTATATTCTTTACAACCTTTCACGTAATTATAACATCTTATGTAATTACAATACAATATAGAGATTAATTCTTTAGAAATCTAAGTTTCCCTGCATTATTTTCTTAACATGAGTGTTTAATATGAAGCTATAAATTTACTAATTTGCAAACTAAATAAATTTCAAAAGTTATTTTAATAAAAAAAACCCACAAAATCAAATCCTGCTTTTTAAAGCAATGAAATTCAATGTAGCACTTGAAGCCATTTATCTCTTTGTACATGAATGGAAAAACTCAGCTGAATACCAATAGTTCCATAATAGTGAGAGAAAGAGAGAGAGTCATACCAAAACCCAAAAACATTTTTGCTTAAGAAGAAAAGCTTATAAGAAAGCAACTAAATAGAGTATTTTTAGTTCTTCCCTGGGAAGCGTTTTAGAGTGTCAACATTGGCAAGAAAAATTTTGGCTATATCTTCATAGGAAAAAGTATGTTCATTTACATTTTTCATTAATAACCTTAAGAGATTATGTACGTATATATATAATTGCTGATGATATATATATTAATATGTATTTATCCATGTTGGGCGTCCTCTTCCATTGCTCTCTAGTTTCACCTCTTCACAGATCTACCTTATCCCATACCTACAAGCGCTCACGTGTTAAGTGCACTGTGTCTTGAAGAGGCTGGATGAGGGCGCTACATCTTCTGGAACTGGAATTACTGAAGGTTTAAGCTGCCATGTGGCTGCTAAGAACCAAACCAGCATCTTCTGCAAAGCAGCAATGGCTCTTAAGCACTGAACCATCTTTCCAGTCCTCTGTGTTGCACTGGAGGACTCTCAATAAGCCTGAAACCCAGGGATCAGCTAGATCAAGCCCCCGGATCCCCTTGACTCTATCTCCACACTGTGAGATTCTAAGAATCTGCTACCACTCTGGGCTTCTCCCATGGGTGCTGATGATACATATTCAAGTACGCATGCTTGTGATGCAATCACTTCACCTATCCATACATTCTTGGACAAACATTACCTTCAAAACTACTTTAAACTGAAAACTTTTATGTAAATCGGTAATAGGGACTTTGTGCACGGGAGAGAGTAAGATTGAACTAAATTGGGAATATTGAAATGCCTGAGATTTCATTAATCATTTTACAGTTTTACTTACTGCTTCTGTATGGATTGGATGCACAGCAAAGAGCAGAGCAGCAATCACACTGCTCCTCTTGTCCAGAAAAAGTTTGCAGACTTTAAGAAATATCACACTAACGACAGCATGAAAAACCGTATTTAGGAGATGATACGACATTGGTTTCAGTTCACTGAGCAGATAATTTAAGCGAAATGTTAGCACTGTTAAGGGCCGATATGACTTGTGACTTCTCTCCTACAAGGACAAACAAGCACAGGTTATTAAAATACCTTGGAACTAAGGCTACAGAAAGCAGTCATTGCTTTTATTATGAAGACAATGATCAAAGAGCTCCACAAACAAGAATTCATGCTTATCACCAGGTGATTGACGCATGCAAAGGTTCTTGATTGAAGGAATGGGTACATGTCATGAACGATGACTGAGATCGACTGTGGAGTATGACATATTAAGTTTCAAAACAGTTTACACCCAAAAGTGACTTGACAAGTACTGTAGACAAACACATGCATTATTTATCCTCAAGGTATCAGTTACTTTTACAGATCAGGGAAATGTTTCAGCATCAAAAAGCTGTAGTTTATGTGACATAGCTAATGAATGACAGAACTAAAATTAGAATCCCGTCTATATGATCCAATGATGAAAAGGGTTTAATCCTAAATAACTTAACACTGACTTTCAAAATAATTTTAAGTAAACACTTTTCTTACTGCAGAGAAATAGGCAACATGTACTTATCTTTAAAAACTGACCTATTTATATTGAATTTACCATGTTAATGGTTAAGTTAATCCGTCATTTCTGTTGCCTGACTCACAGGACAAGAGAGCTAGCCAGGGACAGACCTGCAGCAACACCTGCTGCTCTCCCTGCACGCGTTAAGTCTCATATGGAAATATTTCTAGGAAAGAGAGTCACGGTCCACTGCTAGTGGAACAGATCCTGCTTCTGAGATAAGGAGCTGTAGGACACAGACACGTTCACAGCTGCATTGGTTTTTAGGGGAAAATCTTTCTTTCAAACATTTGAAAAGAAATCTGGAAACTGATTTTCTTAAAGCTCTTTATATTAGCGTTTCCTGTAGCGAATCTTCAAGAGTCCTCAAAGAAAGCGAGGCCTGTGTTGGATATCAGTGGCATACTGGTTACTTAGCAATTAAGTATCTATCTAAGTATATTAAGTGATGAGTATTAAACTATATTTGTTTTTTAGAGGTAAGTGAATTACACCTGTAATTTGTTTAATTTTTTATTAAAAATTTAAAAGTGATTATTTACCTCAGACATAGGAGTTCCCCAGAAATCATTCTGAAATAAAGTTTTTAAAGGTGTAGATGGATGCAGATCTTTATTGTCCAATATTGCTGAAACATCGTCAAAAACGAACCCACAGAACAGACTGTTCCAGTAGCAGGCGGCAACCACGCTGACTATTAACGTCACTTCTTTCAAGTTAATATCAGCCATCTTTCCTTCAAGCATCTTTTCCTATAAGCAAAACTGGAAAAAACATGCAAGATAAAAGTGAAACAAACAATATTCTCCCCCAAATAATTACAATTTTAGTGTTAAATAATATTTAGAATAAAGATTACACATTAATTCTTCCAGAGAAAGAGCAGCTTAAATACCATTTGTTTTTAAAGAAGAATTTACTGCCTAACTCCGTATTTCTAAGGCAAAAATTTTTTCTTTTACACCACCTAACCTTTAGACCTCTGTCTCTAGTTAACTCAACACTGAAGTCCCATCAGCTGTCACTGGCTGGCTCACTGGGAAGCAGACACACAGTGCATCTTGTGGGAAGCCTACACATCAAGCACAAGCTTTCCAAAACTAATGGAGCTTTTATTTCAAAATTTATGTATTAAAAAATTAATCTAAATCAGAGCTTCTGTAGCTTTGTTAAGCTTTGTCTAAGCCTTGCAGAAGTAGTTCTTGGGCCCTTTCATTCTGAGTATATACCAGCAATTACCTAACCCTAATATTCCTTACTGTCTTATTTATGTTAGTTGGCCCTTTGGATATATGAGTTTATGACCTGGATGTAAATCATTTTTCTTTCATCCATTGCATTGAAGGCTTTTAGCTTAGAATTTAAGTGTTAGAGATAATAATCCTTAGCTGAGGAAAAGCAACATTAAGAGTCACTGCTTATGAGTTAGGGGATGGGACAGAATAGAAAGGGCTCTAACAACAGGAAAATACAGAAAAAAAACCACCACATACCAAAGTGAAAAATTATTTTAAACAAAATCAAATCAAGCTGGCCATTATATGCTCTGGGTAGTGTCACTAGGTCACTGAGTATTATATTATCACTTGTAAAATGCAGAGTACTAGTTCCTAAAAACTGTTACTGTCCAAACTCGAAATCTGTCAACAGGGTATATAGGCAGTAAGCGACTTTATGGTGTGAAGGTCTTACTAAAGGAGTCACCTAGGTAGCCCCAAGAGGTAGTGCCAATACAACCGCAACAATCCTCAGGAGTGAAAACGCCTGAAGGGCAGGATTTCTGCCGAGGACCATAAGTCAGTAAATGACAGCTATTTTGGAAAAGGAAAAAAAAATCTTGATTCCTTATGGGTGCTTAAAAACAGCTGCTGACACTTTGGCTTTTATCTAGGTGGGATCATTCTGTACTTTGGATTTTCAAATTAGTAAGCGAATAAATTTAATTGAGATTTGGTGCATTTTGCAGTAGTAGCAATGGGTACCAATGTGCTGTTCAGAGTCAGAAGGCTTGAGAGCTGACATTATCTGCAGGAGTTCTGCCTGTATCAGCAAGAGAATAAGAAATAAAATAAAAATTCCAGTTAGCAATAAAATGGCTAACATGGGCACAGATTTAAAATTGGATGTAAAACTTACAGCATATATTTAAACTACATATGAGATGTACAGTTTGTTAAAGCGTGAAAGTACTTCTGTAATTATGTGATGTGGGATTTTCCTCTGTATGCTGTGATTACCACTGATAAAAAAAGGAACTGCTTTGGGCCTACAGCAGAGCTGTAGGGGAACAGAGCTAGGTGGAGAAAACTAAGCTGAACGCTGGGAGAGAGTCGGGAGAAACCATGGAGCCACTGCAGGAGACAGATGTGCTGAAACTTTGCTGGTAGGCCACGACCTCATGGTGATGCACAGATTAATGGAGGTGGATTAAATTAATATGTAAAAATTAGCCAATAAGAAGCTAGAGCTAATGGGCCAAGCAGTGATTTAAATAATAGAGTTTCTGTGTGATGATTTCGGGCCTAAGCTAGCTGGGTGATTGGGAGCCAACAGTGACCTCCATATTACCATCATGAAATGCATTACACCTAAGAAAACAAAGTTCCAACCAATAAAGCAGAAAGCACACAGATGCACTTTCTAAGATGTATTTTCAAGTACAAGAAAAGTTATTTAAAGCTTCATCATGACTCCAGAGTCATCTCTGAAGGGTATGGCGTCATGGGGTCCTGTCAGATACACTCCCAAAAACTGATAGTGTTTCTAATTCAAAGATTGGATTCAACTAGCATTTTTTCCAGCTCTTGCCAAACTGGAAAGCAGAATATGAGGTACTGTTGCTATGGGAAGGATATACATATACATATATAACGATAAAGACTCCTACAGAGGCCATAGCTAGAAAAGTGAGAGGATCAGTATGTCAATCAAAGGATTGCTAGAAAGCGATTCCTAAAATGAAGGAGAAGTTTGGTTACTAGCATCCCTCCAACAGCAATCACAAAACTGATTCTAAAAGTTCTAGAAGTAGGAGTAGATGAACTGGTTAAAGTCTGGTCTTTTTCCCTTCCTAGGCAAAGGCCAGAAATTTCTAGAGTAAAAACACAGGGTCTCCTATACAGGCTACACAGTCACGAGAGAAGGGTCATATTGTAAACGAGGGTTAAATCAGTTTGCTGACATAATTTAGTCAGAGGTCCTCCAGCTCTCTTCTCAAATGGGACAGACAGTTCATTAAAATTTTACGTCACTGGAAACAGAGGATTCTAAATGCTTGGAAAAATAATACAGGTTTTATACCAGTAATCAAAAAAAATTTTCAGCAATAGTACAATTTAAAATAAACACTCCACAAAACACAGAGAGGAGCAGTGCTTCAAATTTCTATGAGAAAAGGATTTCCAAAGTAAAGATTTTCATTCAGAAACACAAATTCCTTACACAGAAAAGCAGAATAGGAAAGTTTTAAAGTCACTAAAATTTCAGGATGTTTCTCACTTTCAGCCAGCTGGGACAACACTAACTAAATAGTGAGTACTAATAAACAATGGAGAGGAGAATTGGAGCACAGAACCAGGCTGTGGCCATCAAATATCTAAGAGAACAATTCAAGGGCAGAAGGATTCATTTCAGCTCATGGTTTCAGAGGTTCAATGAACGGAAACCAGGATAACGGCTCTGGCCCTATGGATGAGAGAACAGGATGGCAGGGAAGCCTGAGGGAAGTAAGCTGCTAAGCTGAAGGCAGGAAAGACCAGATGAGACAAAGGATGGAGCCAGGGCAAGTCAAAGCCTTCCAATGCACAGAGACCCACATCCTCTGTCAGACTCCACCCACCAACTTTTCCTACTTCTCAAGAGACACTCAATTACGAACAGATTGCTTGTACTATAGAAGTCATGATCCAATTACTCCCGAAAAGCTGCTCCTCTGAATACTACACAAGTATTCGTCACATGGGGTTGTGGGACACTTCACATCATTTCCTAAACAGTATAAAGCAGTAACAAAGGAAATATGACAACCATAGCATGTTAGAAGGTTTCTGAGTGATGATCCCAAGAAGATATACTACCCAGTGCACTTAAACAGTGCAGTGAAGAACTACTGTTACTAAATTGACACACACACACACATACACACACACACATACACACAGACATACACACGCACACACACCTGTAAATCAGGAAAGCAATTCCGGTATCTATTATAAGGTAGATTTTTAAAGATATATAAAGTTGGAAACATTTCTCATTATAAAGCCTTGGGTCCTAGCTCTGCTAAGACCAATTTACTTGTGATGAAATATATTCTTAGATTAAAGGTTTTAATAACACAAACATATTAATAGAAGATAATGTGGCATGTTGGAAATTGACAGGCTAGTTTCAAAATTATAACAGGCTATCTGTACAAATATGCAATACAAAATATTAAGTTAACTAATTTATCTATGAGTTATAACACCATGACAGTTGCTAGTTTTGAGTTTAACTTACTAGCTTTATGAAAGTTAGTGAAGTTGTCATGCAATACATGGCACTGTGATTAACAAAATACAAGATGAATAGTACTTTTGGGATTAAAACTGCCTAGTGAGATTTATAGTTCGTGTTAGTATGCCCCAGAATGATCACACAACGATACTGGTTTAATGACACACATTTATGAATACATTCCCATCATTTAATGACATATAATTAGACTGCTAATGTTTAGTTTAAATTAAGCATCTCATTTAAGTACTTATTAAAGTTGAATACATTCAAATTATAAATGCAGTTTTGAATTAAAACTATTTAATCACCGTTTTTCTTTTTATGGGTGCTTTTTATTAATTTTGTAGTCTTCCAAAATCATGTACACAACATTACTCTGACTCCACTCTCTCTATCTCCCTTCTTCCTGCTTCCTCCCCACAAAGCCATTTCCCACATTCATGTCTTCATCTTTTAAAGGAGAGCAAACAGATTTGTTCAGGCAAAGTGTGAAGGAATGACTAAGAACAGGGAAGGCTCCTAGGAAGACTATCCCTAACTTTTAAATGTTGCTAATTAGAGTTCAGTGTTTTTGAGCTGTAATTTTCAAATGACCTTTCATCATAAAGTAAGATTATTAGGTTCTAGAAATTAAAGAATAAAGAGTATAAAGTGTTAGTTTAATAAAGTTGGATAGATTCATGGCATCTATAGTTAGGCATGATTTTAAAATTATGGTCCTTTTGAGTTACAGAAGTTCCATTTAGTATTATAATGTTCAGTTCCATTTTAATCATCAAAACTCTAAATTTGATTAACTTTGAGAACTGCTCTCCCCCCAGGCTTAGGCTCACTGCAAATGGGATGTGATCTCACTCCTTCAGGTAGATATGGTACTTCACAGTCTTCTCTCTCTCTCTCTCTCTCTCTCTCTCTCTCTCTCTCTCTCTCTCTCTCACACACACACACACACACACACACACACTCACACACTTTGCCATCAATAATTTTAAGGTTGAATAAAGAGACAAGGAGAACAAAAAGCTGCTTACTTGACTACTATGTTCAGATTCAGACTCTTATGGGTGTTTGAGGGTTCTCTGAAGACCAAAACCCCATATAAGGGCAGGGAATGTAGTTCAGTAGTCAAGTGCTTTGTTATCATATACTATGTTTTGTTTGTGTGCATGCATGCGTGAGTGTGTGTTAAACAATCTCACCACGTCACCCAGTCTATTTAACTCAGGACCCCTCTGCTTCAGTTTCCTGTCTGGGATCACGGTTATGTACCATTATGTCTGTCTTTGCTGCTACTTAAAAAAAAAAAAAGTCAGCAAGTAAAGTGAGATCCAGAATAGATGCAGGGCAGTTACAAAGGGGTTAGGATACAGGCTTTAAAAACTTCACAAAGCGATGTAACATCAAGGGGAGAATTGGTCCTAGTACGGGTCCTGAGTGCAGTAATGGCTTTGTTCAAGGTTTCCTGCAGGACAGAGTTGATGAAAAGGAGCTTACAAAGTACTCCACACTAGACAAGACCCACGGGGGTATTAGCATATATACACATGCATGCAGCAGAAGCAAATGGAATGTCCAACTTGCTTGCTGACAAAAAAGAGATATCAGCATATATACATATAAAATCCAATGCAGCGCCGGGCGGTGGTGGCGCACGCCTTTAATCCCAGCACTTGGGAGGCAGAGGCAGGCGGATCTCTGTGAGTTCAAGACCAGCCTGGTCTACAAGAGCTAGTTCCAGGACAGGCTCCAAAACCACAGAGAAACCCTGTCTCAAAAAAACCAAAAAAAAAAAAAAAAATCCAATGCAGCTACATTATAGATATAAGTTCAATTCCTTCAACTAAATCATATTAAGTTCTTCTTGGGGTAATAATCTAATGATATACCTGGGGGAAAATACAGCTATAGGACAAAGCTAATTCCTTCCCAGTTCTGTTTCTTGGGAAACCAAAACATCGTTCAGACTTTCTCTATAGTCCTCGATTTATTACCACCCTGAAGTCTACAGAACTTCTGTATGCAAAGTCTGTCTTCACACTGAACGATACCTATCCTTCTAGTTGCCCTATGCTAAAGAGAGACAAGTGTCTGCTTGTTATACACGCATTCCTTTACCTGAACACAGAGTTCCTCCTGGAAGAAAAAAAATCTTGAAAAACACCTTTATCATAATAGGGATTTGTTAATAAATTTCTCACAGTCATGCACTGTTTTAGAAACTAGAGCGGTAGGTGAACAACAGACGGGTAACGAACTGAAGTCCACTGGGACAGAGCACAGAGATAACAATTACAGAAAGCAAGGCTTTCTCACAGACTGATTTTGGTTAGATAAAACTGGTCATACAAGCCCAGGTTAGGCAGAACACGGGTCCAGGCATGCGTGCCTGCGACAAGGCCATTTAAAAAACTCTCGCATAAAACTCATTCTCGGAAAAAAAATCTGAGAAATACAGAAATTCCGACGAAAAACTATCTTAGCCCTTTAAAAATTATATATCAAGCTGCAGGATCGGAACTTCAGTTAAATGTCCTGACTCACAGTTAGGTATGGTATATGAAGACCTGGCTCACGAAATCATGTTTTCTGCTCTTGTTTCTTGTACTCTTAGGTCAAGTATTGCTCAAAATACTGTTAGGACTAATTAGACAACGGAATTTAAGAAAGCTTACACTTCAGTTACGATTGTCACTGAGATCTACAACCTTAGCTTCTTCAGTTACTAATTAACTACTTCTTCCGAAGAGAATAAAATTTATCGAGACTGTCTGCCCTTGAAGCTATTACAAATACAAACTAGAAAGAGAGAAATGGGGTAGAAAGAACAATACAAACAACACAAAATTAGTAAAGGAGTAATAGAAAATAAAGTATGTAATAAAAATCAAGAGAAAAATATCAAAGTTTTGTGATAAAAAACAAATTTTTAATATATTACACCAGTGAAATTTTGATCAATAAATACTGTTTTCTTCTTCTTTTTGTTTTGTTTTTTGAGACAGAGCTTCTCAGTAGTTTTGGAGCCTGTCCTGGAACTCGCCCTGTAGACCAGGCTGGCTTCGAACTCACCGAGAACCTCCCGTCTCTGCCTCCAAAGTGCTGAGCCACCACCGCCCAGCATAAAAACTGTTTCATCTCAGTATTTTTGACAAAAGAAACATGAAAAATAATTCATTTTCTTGAGTAAACAAAGCTATAAAATGCCAACTATTTCACCAATACTAGTTTCTAGAATGGCTCAGTGATGTGAGCAAAGCATGGATGAGAAAACCGTGTTTAACGTCGCCAAGTGGCAACTTCTTAGATGTAGGCACACGTTTTGCTGTACCTCTAACAAGAATAATACAGAAACTGAGCAGTATTCGGAAAAAACAAACATGGTAATCAGCCCTACAAATCTGAATTTCTTTAAATATTTGTTTCAAATACCATTTTCTTCTAAGCTATTTCTTGTTTTTCTCAACCAAACGGTTTGTACAGAAATTTTTGTCAAAAGTAAATTTTAGCTTTTACAGATTTTTCTCTTAATCTCTCTCTATCTCTGTCTCTGTCTCTGTCTCTCTCTCGTGTGTGTGTGTGTGTGTGTGTGTGTGTGTAAATGAAACACAATGTTTCAAATAGAAGCCTACGGCTGGTGTACAGTAACTATGGAATGGGCAGAAGTTGCCCGAGGGAGGCGGCAAATACCCGAGAAGGCACTTTCACCTAAGAGCCCCCCTCCTTGGTACCCGGCAAATGACAGCAGAATGCCTGAACTTGGCGTGGCTCCCCTGTCTCCCTCTTGTAGGGCTCCCTTTCTCCGGCCTTCGCAACTTAATAAGCACTACAGTCCTCAAGCGGCTGCAGGGGGCGGGCGAGCCTAGAGCCGGCCCGCTCTGGATGCTCCGCTCACCCCAGACCGTGAACTCGGGGGGGCCCCCCAGCTCCACTTCTCCAAAGCATACGGTAGATCCCAGGGAAGCAGAAACTTTTCTGTTCCCACTTCCCTCTCACTGAAGCCACCAACCAGGAGCCCCCAGCACACACCTGGGCGGCGGGAGGAGTCCTCGCCACCTCGGCCAGACCCCGCCGGCCCTGCAGCCCCAAGCTGGAGCGTCCCCAAATCTCTAATGTTCCCTGGATCTCCTCCCGGCCGCTGACCCCCGACCTCACCTGAGGGCGGGTCCGCGGAGGTGACGGTTCAGGGAAGCCTCCGGGAGAGCGGACCGGAGAGGGACTCGGTGGAAAGCACTGTCATAGTCCGCCACGCCCGCGATCTCGGGGTAGCCGCACCTCAGCCGCCGCCGCCGCCTCCCGCCTCCCGCTCCTTCCTCAGCCTCTCCAGGGCGGCCGCAAGCTGCCCGCTTTGCACGCCGGGAACTGGCTCCTCTCTCTCCGGGACTTCTAGTCCCAGAGTGAACGGCGGCAAGACCGAACTGCACTCTGGGACGTGGAGTCCTCTTCTCCTGACTTTTCCCTCATCTAGAATAAAGGCCTCGGCGGGGAAGTATAACCGTAAAGCTTTTCCCACCGTCGTGAAATGTAGGCGCCCCCCGTATCCGGGGCCTAGTTCCGGTCTTTGGCTGGGCGGGGAGTGGTGTCGCCTAGCAGCGGCCGCCGCTTGGGCTCGCTCGGGAGGAAGAGTTTGGCGGGAGCCGGAGTGCGCGAGGACACCTCTTGGAAGAGACGCCCGGGACGCCGCCGAACCCGCCGTGGCGGTCTGTGTAGATGAGCGACTGCCGCAGGTTGCAAGGCTGGGTTTGGGTGGGTGGATTCCCCGTGAGCCAGGAGCGGCTTAGTGTCTTTCACGGGTTCCTAATCCCGAGGGACAGTCTGCAGTCTACCGACCCCGTCCTTCTGCCCTCTCCTCCGCAGTGCCTCGGGCCTTCTCGATTCAACTTGGTTCCTCACACACACCTTCCAGTTCAGTCTTTCTTTGTACCCTTAACCAAAAATCCTCTCGTCCCTTCTCAGAATCGGAGGACGTTTTCAAATTTCAAACATGCTGGGAGGTGGTATCGTCTTTGCTGGTAGGGGACTGGGAAGAGAGGATTTAGGGGTTAGGGCTTCGTTTTTAGCCAGGAAGCTAATAATTTTAGCGTGTATATTGTCGGATAGGCTGTGCCAGGTGGGCTCATTCTCATCGTGGCTGTTTGCCCGTGCTTGTGCTCTCTGTGGTCCAGGAGTGTCAACACCCAGAGGTAGAATGAGAACGTAAGCACTGCAATGCCATTTTTCTTGAAGATGCTAAAATCCACCTGTCTTCTTGTAGGAGCTGAAAGGCGGCAAAAGAATTCAAGATGCCACCCAACATAAACTGGAAAGAGTTAATCAAGGTTGACCCAGATGACCTACCACGCCAAGAAGAGCTGGCAGATAATTTATTGATTTCCTTATCCAAGGTGTTTTACAAATACTTTGTACATAGACAAAACGTGATTAATTGAAATTGCTCTTTGGAATAACTGAACGCTACAATGGGAAGAGTGCTTGTATTTATGGGCAGGGTATGAAATAGTCCACCTTTTTGTTTGTTTGTATGTTTGTTTCCTTAGGTGGAAGTAAACGAACTAAAAGATGAAGAACAAGAAAATGTGATACATCTATTCAGAATTACTCAGTCTTTAATGAAGGTTGGTATGGAGGAGATATTTGACCAGCTTTAGAGAAAATGTGGGAATCGATTCTTATGTAAACTCATCTTTATGGAAATATTTGGAATGCCTATGTCATCCCTCAAAAATAAGCTCTTCAAGTGTATATTTAAAGTGGGTTTTACTATGTATAGCAAATCTAGTTCCTATTCTAAAAACATTTAAAGAGTGTGTAGGGGAAGAAGTACTTTTTAAAAATAACATAAATATAGCCAAAAGTTCAAGTACAAATGCGAAATGTCTCTTCTAGAAGCTAATGGTGAAATGGTAAGAGGATTCTAGATTTTCATAAATAAATACTGAGAAAGAATATGTACTTACTCTTTAAGTTAGGGCAAATGCATGTAGCAAGCTGTAGACAAACAGCTATTGGGTTGGTAGTTTGGGATTTCTTGTCCTGGGGTTTGAGGCTGTATTTTCCATTATTAGCAGGTTAGGATTGAATAAAAGTTTTTGAGACATAATTGACAAATTCAGAAATTTACTTAAGAAAGCAAAATTAGATGTGTTGTATAGTACAGATTGAAGGGGATTGGAGCTGGGAAGCTCCAGTTGTAATGTGGTATTAATAAATGAAATTATATACCAGAATAATAACAATTGGAATGGGAAAAAGATAACAAAAACATTTAAAACAGTGGATATAAAATTTAATGGAAAAATCAGAGATGACTCACAATCTTGCCATTCTAGAATTTACAGGTTAAGTATCCAACAAATATGTACTAACGGTCTTTGTGTGCTAGCCGTTGTACACACTAATGACCAAGCTAGCAAATGAAACTATTTGCATTTTCGCTGTTTATATTACAGTGTAAACAATACAGATTTTTCTCTTTCAATTTTATATTTAGATGAAAGCTCAGGAAGTCGAGCTAGCCTTGGAAGAAGTCGAAAAGGCTGGAGAAGAACAAGCAAAATTCGGTAAATGTCTAGGAAAAAAAAATGTTGTGTCTCCATTAGTTGTCAGTACAAAATTTATCATATTCTACAAAATGCATTTTCAACTCGTATTGAAAGATGCTGCATCCTTGCACTGTTTCAGGGACTGACCTGACTGATGTGGCAAAGAATGAAGGAAAGACAGTACAAAGGCACACAGAAAAGTTGACTTCTGGTGAACTAGGCGCTCTCATGGAGTCTGCAGCACCCCAGAAGCTCAGTGTCTTTATTGTATACACTTAAGGAGAAGCGGGGTTCTTGTGTGTTGCTGAACATGAAGTCGGGTGATTGCCTACAGATAAAATGGGAGTCAGGGTTTCTGGTATACAATTGAACAAGGAGGCAGATTGAGCTAATCTCGGTAGGAGTAGTTGTAGCACGATTAATAAAAACCCAGAGACAGAAATTGGGGTTCAATCTGAAGATCAAAAAAGCAAAACAGCCAGCCACTGGCTTTTACCTCTACCTTAGTTCTAAATGATGATCCTGCCTCCAGGAATCTCAGGATAAGACTGTCTGAGAGCTGTCTCTTCCTGTCTTATATTCCTCTCTAGTGCTGTGGTTAAAGGTGTGCACCACTATTGTCCAGTTTCTATGGAAAACTAGTGTGGCTACTGGGATTAAAGGTGTGTGTGTGTCACCACTGCCTGGTCTGTAAGGCTGATCAGTGCAGCTGTTTTACTCTCTGAACTTCAGACAAGCTTTATTTATTAAAATATAAATGAAATATCATTACCAGTATTCTCTGTAGGGAAACCATAAACATGACGGGGAAGAAAGCTGTGGTGGACATTTTCTACACACATTCCCAACATTCACACTCAGATGGAGGGAAGGTTCTCCTATCTGCCATGGTTCTCAGGCTTGGGAGTTCCTGACAGGGCTTTGCCCATTGACGTAAGATTTCACTTACTCAGGTCAAGACAGTTCTAGAATGCCTGTTCCATGGATTTGGTAATTGTGTTATTTTATAAACATTCACTTAAAATCTGATTGCAGAAAATTTAACCAATTAAAACATTTGTATTTTTCTTTTAATAGAAAATCAATTAAAGACAAAAGTAATGAAACTGGAAAATGAACTAGAGGTACGGCCTTTTGTTATTAATTGCATCATCTTATGTTATTACCAGATGTTTCTATTAGTAGGTTGAAAAGTACAATGAAAATTTTGTAGTCGAGAGTTGTTCATTGTACAGCGTATGTTTTTGTGATTTGGTTTTTAAGAATTAAGCATTGAATAAAGCAAAAACAGTTGCCATCTGAGCTTTCAGTCCCGAAAAGTATATAGAAGGCTTGGTAGTAATTGAGATGGAGGGGTGTGGGAACTCCAAACAGTGAGATCCTGAAAAGGGCAGAAGGAATGTGGTACAAAAGGATCAGGGAGCATCTGCGTAGGGAACTTTTCTTGCCTGTGACCTTAGTGCTTAGAAGTTGAGAGATTGGAAAGGGGGTTATCTGTGAGGTGAAGAATGGAGGGCGGAGGACAGTATGCTCAGAGATTAGGAATGTCAGGTAGCCTTTGTAATGCGGTGGAGCAAGGACTGAAGACTAAGGGATCTGCAGTCAGATTGCAGTTCTAGTCCTCGATCTTTTGACTCAGCTCTGTACTTGGATTGGCTATTTCATATTTCCTGCTCTATTTGAAGCTCCTGGAAAAATGTCAAGCACGCCAAGCACTCTCAGTAAATATTTCTATAATAAGTGATTTACGACGTTGAGTTGGCTCTGTATAGTTTTTTACCCAGACAGCAGATAAGGAATAGAAGAATGTGGCAACTGAGGTTGAAGTTTTGATAATGAAATCTTAGCTAAATAGGTAGGGTGTCAGAATTGGATTTGGGGAAGGGGAAGGTTGGAGACAGGAAAAGGGTAAGTCAAAGACCTTTGTGGTCCCGTTTGTTAACGGGAAAGTAAGAGAATCACTGAGCAAAATGTCGTTTTCCAAGGATATGTTATGGGCATTTGACTGGCAAAATGTAGTAAATCAAGACACAAGTTATATTTAACGAGTTATTTAAAGTTATTAAATAACTCGTGTGAAAGTATGGGATTGTGGGAATGGCTCAGGTTGACTACTTTCCTTTCTTTCTTTGTTTCTAATACACTCTCAGTTGATTTCTGATGGAAGACTGAGCTACCCTAGGCTAGCTCCTGAGACTTTGAAGCATGAGTAGGAGATTGGTGACTTGCTCGTATCATGAGTGTATTAGAGTGGGATAAAGAGCCATCTCGTAAAATCAAATCAAGTGAAGATACAGAGCATGGCAGAAGAATGACATGATTGGCAGCTTGGAGGTGGCAGGATGGACGAAAGCTGGAATAGGGACCTTTTCTTGGAGGTGGCAGGGTGGACGAAAGCTGGAATAGGGACCTTTTCTTGGGCCTGCAAGAGTGAACAACTCCCTGTTGAGGAAGTTCCAAGGGAAACAGTATCCTAAAAGAACAAAATTCCAGCTTTGTAAGAAAATAAAGAAGGATTTAGTTAGAAACAAAAGCTTAGGATACAATGTGTATTTTGGAAGATGCTTTTAGAGAACACAGTGCAAAGCTTCCTGGAGTAAAGAGGACTGAGAAACAATTGATAAGAGGGACATAGCAGAGATGTGTGGGCAGTGTTGAGTGTGAGGCAGTTCAGGTGATGAATGTTTCAGGCCACAGTGTGACTGACAGGAACAGGAACTAAGATGCATCTAAAAGTCAGGAAGCTTTAAAGTGATGCTGTCTCGGCCTTCTTATAGAGTGGTACTAACCAGTCATGGCGCTTTACGTTCATATTTGTTAAACCTGAAAATCTAAATCTTTGCACTTGCCACAACCCAACTGTACATATGGCTTCTGAACTAGACAAAGATGGGTACCAGAGAGATTTCTGCTATGCTACAAAGTACTGTCTGTTCTAAGTAGGTCTTGGTGTCCGAGAAAGGGCAGCTCAAGGGCACCAAGGTGGTTTCTAAGACTCAGGAGCAGTCTTCATAGTTCCCAGCCCTTAGTCTCTAAGCCTTTGCAATTTAGTCTGAACCTGTGACTTCGTGACTCTAACAGACAGCCTGCAGCTAGTTTTACATGGTTCTTTTGGTGGTTCGGGAAAGTGCATGGATTTTTTACTTATAATTTAAAGCCTAAATAACTTCAGATTTGTTTGTTGTTTATTATATAAAACTATTTTAAATTTGAATATATTTTGACCATATTCCCCTCCCCCAAGGCCTTCCAGATCATTTCCACCTCTCTACCCACCCAACTTTAAGTTCTTTTTAAATGGTGTGTACATGTCTGTGATTTTACATATCTGATGTTGAAGCATGATGAAAATCTAAAGTTGAGTTTTTATTGTTGACTCACTTGAACCTTCAAGTAAAAAGGAATTGCTTATATTTTGAAGAATTAATCCTTGGCTTATGCCTTTCAGATGGCTCAGCATTCTGCAGGTGGACGTGATACTCGGTTTTTACGTGATGAGATTCGTCAACTTGAAAAGCAATTGGAACAGAAAGATAGAGAATTAGAGGATTTGGAAAAAGAGCTGGATAAAGAGAAGAAAGTTAATGAACAGGTAAGACACCTTTATCTCAATGAATCTTAATGCTAAGATAATCCTATATGGCCAATTGTGATTTTTCCTTTGATATCAATTCTTGATTTTATGTAATAGTTGAGGAATAATGTCACCTAGCTAATTTTTGTAGCAGTATTCATTGTGTCATCTCATCTCTGAAATAGAATGGAGTTACCTACCTCTACTGATATAACTTGGAAAGTAATCCTTCAATTTTGTGACATGTTTTTCTGAGGACATTACAATAACATAAAATTAACTTTGGTCTTGGACGTGAGTATGAAGGAATGTATTTCATGTTCATAAATAAGCAAGTGATTTTTCTTACTATCAATTTATTTTGGTGAGTTTTATATGAATTGATGAATTTTGATGAGGTGAAATTGGAAACCATGAATGCATAGCCCCTATCCTTTCTTAGTTGCTAAGGTATAAATTCCTTTCACCTTTAACCTATGATTATTTCAGCATAATCAAAACTTTGCTGCATGGTACAAAGTTTCTAGTTCTAACAGATACTCTCAATTTATATTAAGAATAGCATAAGATAATTTGATATTTTATGGGTGCATCAGGATATAAGACTGTTGAGATACGCTTTGGAGGGCTATTTAAGCCAGTTTGGGTGTTCAGCATATAATGTATAAACTGAGTCTGGAAACAGAGGCGAGTGTAGCCACAGAAATTGAAATGTATGTAATGTCAAAGAGCACACTCTGGATCGAAGTCCATCATTTCCTAAGATGAGAAGTAAGAAATTGTCAAGAACTACATCTGTTTATTTGACTGTAATGTAGATAAGATGGGGTCTCTGTCATCTGTCAGGTACTTTGTATGCATTGATTTGTCATCCAACTACTGCACCCTAGTGTCTAAAGAACAATCTTATGCTTCCTTATGGAACCTTCCGAGTGTGTTGCATGCTATTGTGATTGGATTTTTTTGCTTGAGTAAGGCAGAAAACAGAAAATAAAAGGCCATCAAAAGGGTGTTTTATGGAGACTAGTTAATAAAAAGCCATCTTATTGGTTTTATTTTTTTTGTCCAGAAGAAAAAAGACACTGTCACAAATACACTGTTTTAGATGAAGAAAAGAATATTTGACATTTTCTGCTGTTCTGTTCATTGAGTATCATGTTAAGGACTATATACATCATATTTCTCATGTCCATAAAGGAGATGAAATGACTTTTTCATACTTAAGTAGGAATTGATAGTCCAAGGATATAACCCAAGGCCAACATGATTTCAGATTGCTTCAATTAACTTTTCTTCTGTACTGCCGTTTTCTAGGTATTTCAGAATTTATAAAGAGCAAAGAGTGTTTTTTTTTTTTTTCCCTTGACATAAGGAAAGACAGAATGATTTTAAACATTTAAAAGATTGGGCAGTATTACCTTTAGATGTTTGTAATTTTTAACCTTTAGTTTGCTTTTGGTATATACAGTTTTTATTTTATTACTATTATTATTATTAATCTTTAAAATTGAACTGTTTTTTGTACTTTTTAAAAATTCTTGGTTTAAAAATTTTGTCTTATTTGTGCCCTAGTGTCCTAGATATGAAGTCTTTAGTAGTTTTAAATGTTCTCTGCTCTATTGTAAAAGATTTAGAATTTAAGTCAACAAGTGAATATGGGAATAAGCTGTTAATTACTTTTGAGTTTTATCTTATTTTTATTTTATTATTTTAGCTGGCTCTTCGAAATGAGGAGGCAGAAAATGAAAACAGCAAATTAAGAAGAGAGGTTAGTAGAAAATTTCAGTATATGTGGTGGTTCAACAAAGAATTACCTGTTTAAAATGTTAACTTAAGTTTGTATTTTTAACTGGCATGTCCTCTGTGTAACCAGTGATAATCATACTAGCTGATTTTCTGATGACTTTGTCTCGGGGAATTACAAAGTCAACCAAAATATGAGGCCGTTAGGTAGTTTATTCCTTTCTGTATTTGTGTGGGTCCATCTTGTTTTCTGTTACATCGCCACACTTCCTAATCAGCTAACTCGGCATTTGAGTAGATTCTTTCTTTACAATTCTTTGTCTAGCACTCTGAGAATTTTATTTTTCATGAAATCTTATAAGTTGTATTTTATTTTATTTTATTTTTTGGTTTTTTGAGACAGGATTTCTCTGTATAGCTTTGGTGCCTGTCATGGAAATAGCTCTTTATAACCAAACCAGGCTGGCCCCCAACTCACAGAGGTCTGCCTGCCTCTGCCTCCCAAGTACTGGAATTAAAGGCATGTGCCACCACTGCCCAGCTATAAGTTGTATCATTTTTTGTGTATGTGCTAAATAATAATTTTCTGGCTTGAAACCAAAAAATACTTCAAAATATGATCACATCATTTTCCCATCCCTCTTCCCCCTCTAACCCCCATCTGTCATGTTCTCAACTTTTAATTTTAAAGTTAAAATTTTATTTTAACATAGTCTAAATGTTCTTTCTTTTTGTTCATCCTTAATATTTTCATTTCTTTGTCTGTTTTAAATAATATATTCAGTTTTCTAAAAAGTTATTTATTCCTGTTTTCTTAAAACATAAATATTAGTTTTAATTATGTGTTGCCTTTCTCATTTCTGATTATCCTTTCCTGTCCTTTACTGAAGAACAAACGTCTAAAGAAGAAGGTGAGGCTGTAAGGGTAGTGGAACCTTGGGGACTTAGAGATGTGTTCTGGGAGCATTAGTTTAAAGATAGATTTTTGTCAATGTTTATTGTCCTGTTGTTTTCTTTTGACACTGGATAGTATTTTTAATGGGTGACTACTGTGTTTGCTCTAACCTCAGAATGAACAGCTTCGTCAGGACATTATTGACTACCAGAAACAAATAGATTCACAAAAAGAGTCACTTCTATCAAGGAGAGGAGAAGACAGTGACTACCGATCACAGCTGTCTAAAAAGAACTATGAACTTGTTCAATATTTGGATGAAATTCAGGTAAAATGGCTAAGTTCAGAGCAACGGTTTTACAAACTTGAATATCAGGGTGGTTTGAATCCAATATCTCTCCCTCTTGGTAAGTTTTGATGATGTGCTTACCACTGTATTTTCAGTGTTTAGTTTGTGTGCGTGCAGGGCTGTCTGTACATTGGTGTGTGTGAGCGAGTGCTTGCCCGTGTGTGGAGCTCAGAGCAAAACCTCTGCTCTTTGCTGTCGGCTTCTGTCCTGTTTGAGGTAGGATCTCTTTGTTCACTACTCTGTATTCCAGGGATCTAGCTCAGCAAATGATGGATTCAGCTGTTTTCTCTCTCCCACCTCACAGCAGGAGCACTGGGAATAAAAATAAATAGTATTGTATCTGGCTTTATGTGCAGTCTAGTGACTCAAGCTGAGTTTCACATGCTTAGACTCTAGTGCTTTCCCCGCTGACACATCTCTGGCTACAACATGTACTTTTAAAGCACAAAGTAAATTGTATCTCCGAATTTGTAAATATTTATTTTCTCCTTATATTTGTCTATCTTGGGCTCCAAGAATAATTGAGATCCTATATACAATTTTCTTGGCATTTAATTTGACTTAATGGCCCAATGCCATATCAATCCTAATGGTCTGTGAAGAATTACTTTTTCTTTGGAGGGCCCTGTGGCTCTGTTTAATTTTAACCTAATATGAATTTCAGTTTCTTCTAAAACTATTTTAAAGTAATAGCTTACTTAACATTTTTAGACGTTAACGGAAGCTAATGAGAAAATTGAAGTTCAGAACCAAGAGATGAGAAAAAATCTAGAAGAGTCTGTCCAGGAAATGGAGAAGATGACTGATGAGTATAACAGGATGAAGGCTCTTGTGCACCAGACAGACACTGCTATGGACCAGATAAAGAAAGAGAACGAGCACTATCGACTTCAAGTAAGAGTCCTGCTGAAACCAAGACATTCTCGCATAGCTCCATACGAAGTCATTGCTGTTGACTTGACACTAGAAGTACTTTAGTCTTCTAACACGCGGGTTTTGCTGCTTTTCTTAATATAGTAACATGTTATCATCCCGATAATACTTGTCCACAAGGGTTCTCTCATACGTGCCTGTGATTCTGGACATTTAAGGAATGGACATGGTGCCTGAGTGAGTGTAGACAGCAGTGCTATGAATAAGTGTGGGGATATGAAGATTTTCTGTTAAAAACGTAACCTCCAGTGGCAATTACATTTAATTTCATGTCTTAAAAACAGTGAAAATATATTAAATATCAATATATTATTTATTATTTATGTAGGATAAACTTATTTAAAATTTAAATAATGTTGACAGATATGATTCTCTATTAGTAAGTACACAGCAATTTGTTGAGTGTAGCTTATCTGAAATACTTGGGGTCAGGTTTCCTTATGGTGAAGTTCTTATGTCCCTGAATTCATGTTCTTTAATACAGTGCTCATACACCTTTAGTTTTTTGACTAAAACAGAGCACATGAAATATGATGTGTAATTTTCCACTTGTGGTACCATAAAGAATATCCAGTTTGGGAGCATTTCAGATTTTACAGTTTCATTTAGTATTGTACAGCCTTTAAGTAGCACCTTTAACTATAGGTGCTATATGAATAGCATATGAAAAATAAGGCATCTGCAAGCATGTATTTGTACATTAATAAATACGCATATATAATAATACATTAAATGCACTGATTTGCACCATTTCATGAACCGATTGCCACCCTTAGGTGCGAGAGCTCACAGATCTTCTGAAAGCAAAAGATGAAGAGGATGATCCAGTCATGATGGCTGTCAATGCAAAAGTGGAAGAATGGAAGGTGCTTTCTCAGTTGAGGACTTTCTTGTTTTCTATTTTGATTTAACTTCAGTTTTGATTTTTAAGGACTTAAACCAGATATAACATTTATGTTGTTTTGAAGAAGTTTATTATGTGTTCTGACTAGAACAGTTATAAACTTGTATATGTAGTCCTTGGATTCATTTATTTATTAGACAAGTGTTAAAGGCAGGATTAATCAGGAATGGATTGGGAACAGATTTGTCAAAATCATTTGGAAAGCCTTGGCAGAGTTCCTCTTGTGTACCTGATTCCTACTTCCCAGTCAGACCTGTTCCAGAGCTGGGATAGTGATGGCTGCTATTTGTGAATGATCAGAGATGACTGAATTTGCCATTTTTATGTAAAAGCTGTCACACTTCTGTTGTCTCTGTTTCCGGCCATGCTCACATAAACCATATGGGTAATGAGGAATTGTTTATTATTTGGAAATCTCAGATAATCTATATTTTAAGCAAATGTAGTTGCAGTAGGGATAAAGCCGAGTGAATCACGTAAGGCTTAGTTAATCTAGAAACACTAGAACATAAACACCTGAGCTATCCAGGTCTGTTGTAATCACTCAGCTGCCGCTTCGGCGTGGAAACAGCAGTGTCTGTGACCTGACAATCCATGAATGAATGAGCATGGCTGCTCTCCAGGTCCTTACAGGAACAAGTGGCAGCCAGAGTCTTTCAGCTGTAGAATATGATTTCCACTTTGGAAAGAAACAGATGTTTGAATCACATTTAATCATTTAATTTTTGTACATATAGTGAATTACTTCCCTAATGTGATGTTTAGGAGGTTTACAGTTTTTCTTTTGAAAGCAGTGTTTTAATGAGAAGTTATTCATGCATATATACATATATATATATTTATATTTTTTTGGTAAAATCAATTGCTGCAAGTGTGATTGTAATTTAAATTATAACTATCTATCTTTGATTTTTATAATTTTTGTGTGAAGTGCTTCTTTTTTATATGGAATAATTAAATTTATTATATTTTAATTCTTTTTGACTTTTAATTATACTTAGATATTCCTAATATTGCTGGGCTAGAGGGCATATTTGCCTAATGTTATTACTTCGAAGGCTGAGGGTCTTGAATTGAAGACCAGCCTGGACTTTTGAGTAGTGAGACATTATCTTTAGATAAATAGATAAATGATTGATTATTTATATTGACTAATATACTTTGCAAAAGAAAGAAGAATTTTTTCTCATCTTATTCCTAGTTTCTTCTATCTTCTGGTTTTGTATTTTATTTAAATCTTTGAAACAGGTATATTTATTTTTTTAAAAGTGTAATGGTTGAAGCTGACTTTTATTCAAATAATATTTCTTGAATATTTTATCTTTCTCACTATTTTTATTACATAAAGACTTGTGTAGGATTTGAGTATTTTTTTCTCCCTTTTATTCATTTGATTGAGCTGTTTTCTAGGTACATTCATTTTTTTCTACATTTTTCTACATTTTTTTCTACATTTCTAAATTGTTGCATGTCTAAATACCTAAAAACCTGTTCTCATTTTGTTTTTGACTTTTAGACTCTTATGGACAATTTTTATGATCTTTATTACCATCCTTATGACGTTTTGCTCCCTGTAGCTAAGAATATAACATACTCTTCCATTCATTAAAGATACATTGTACTTTTCTCTGAAATTTTAATGTTTACTTAATAGACATATAAAATATTTTGTAGTTGTATAACTTTGAGAATCGAGGTGAGAATTTCCTTTAAGGGTTGAATTGTAAATTTCAATCTGTATTATAATAGTTGTAGTTACTGACATTCTTTTATTAAATTAATTTTACTTCCTGGGTTGGGGAGATGATACAGTAGTTGTGTGGCATCATGAGGCCCGAAGTGTGGATCCCTGGTACCTTGTGAGCATACTGGGGAGGCAGAGACAGGCAGATTCCTTGGCCAGTCAATCTATATAACCTGTAAGATCTAAGCTCAATGAAAGACCTGAGCTGAAGAGAATGATACCCCTGTCAGCCCCTGATCACAGACATGCAAACAAACACATTGTATACCACACACTAAAAAACAATTTAAAAGCATTTTATTTTTTGTATTGCTTTAAATGTACTAAAGGTATTTATTATTTTCTATAAATGAAAAGTGGTTTGTTAATTTTCTTTTTTTAAATAACGTATCTTGTTTTGTTTATAGTTAATTTTGTCTTCCAAAGATGATGAAATCATTGAATATCAGCAAATGTTACATAATCTGAGAGAGAAACTTAAAAATGCCCAACTTGATGCTGATAAAAGTAACATCATGGCTCTGAAACAGGTAAAACCTCAAAATTTGCAATATCAGCATGTTATGTTAATGTCCGAGCTGGCCTGTGTGTTTCACCGTGCCTAATTGGTGGCTTCCATTACTGAGTGTGTAACAAACTGTGAAGTTTCTCATACATTCCCAAATATGGGAAGGCGAGACCAGAGTTAAGTTTAGAGTGAGAGGTATATTCAGATTAGAATTATTTTGCTTGTTTATATTACTATGTATTGTCAGTCAGGAATTCTAAGAATCTATTAAAAACCTATTGATTTTAAAATCTTACTACCTTTTAACGTTTATTATCATATATTTATGCCTATGCTAAATCAAGTAAACTAAGTGTGGTTATATTGTTAATGTGCTTCCTAAAGGTTTTATTTTTAGGAAAACAAACTCATTCAGAAAAACAACAAAAAATAAATAAATAAATAAAAACCCTTCCCTTCCCTTATGTGTATTCTTTCCAGTTAAAGTACTAAAGACAGAATAGAATTTGAGATGTATTTGATGAATGAGAACAATGAGGATGTTGTTTCTACATAAAGTGCAAAAGTCACAGAGAAAGCAAACATTACAGTGGTAGAGATAAGATTCAATGGATGATGAGAAAAATATGTAAGAAGTTATAAAAGTCACAAATATTAGGGAGTTCTGGAATACATTTTCCATCTTTATATATTAACATGATAACAGTAAACTACATGTTTGCAGTACAGTTGGAGGAATATTTAAGAAACATAGTTTGCTGGGTCTGGCGCCACGTTGGTGTTATACCTGACACCCCAGTTTAGTCCCTGGAACCAGTGTCATGAAAAAAGAGAACTGACCCTTACAAGTTGTCACCTGACCTCCACACTCCTGCCTGCAAGCACACACACACAAAATAAATTAACTAATATGATAGAAATGTTTAAAAGAAACATAGTTTGGCCACAAGAATATATATTCTCTTATTAGTTGAAAAAAAACTGTGTTCATAACAAGAAAGTTTATTTGATACTTCAAAACATTTTATAGGGAATCCAGGAACGAGACAGTCAAATTAAGATGCTTACTGAACAGGTAGAACAGTACACGAAAGAAATGGAAAAAAATACTTTTATTATTGAAGATTTGAAAAATGAGATCAAGAAAGACAAAGGTAATCTAATATTTTATAAGTATATGACTTCCATATATCATTGTGTTTCAGAAGACTATCAAAATAAAATTGATATGCTACTAAACTATTTTTTAAATTATAAATATTTTAATTTGTAAAATATTAATTATATCAGATTCCTAGTGTTTAAACTTGTAAGTAATGCATACTTTTCTGTCATCTTTCTAATGCTGAAAATTACTTAGACATTAGTATTAGAAAGTTAAAATGGTCATATATGTACATGTAGTCAGTTATTTTCAGAAATCATTTTGTGTGTTGGCATTTGAAATAATTCTACAAAAATCTCTCATTCTATTCTTTGATTGTTATACTATGTTGTCTATCACATCAAATCCTCCGAATTGAAGCCCTTGAGAAAAATACTAGTATATCTATAAAAGTACATGTTGTACTATACTGAGGTATAGCAGTTCAAATGGGCGTACTTGTAATTGCTGAAGATAAAAAAGTAGGTGTGAAATACAGGTTGTATTATACAGTGAAGTGAGTCTCACTGGACAGGCAGGGAAGGAGTAAGCAGGGTGTATGGTTGAACCAGTGGGAGCGTGTTCAAAACCACTACCTGTTTAGGAGTCAGCGGGTAACGGCTGGTAGCTGGACAACACTGAACAATGAAAAGTAGCTGAAAAAAGATCAAAGAGGATGCTAAAGGCCTGCTATTAAAAGTCTTTAGTTTATAGTGAACACTTTGATTTTTATTTTGGGTAAAAGAGATGGGAATGATTTTGTCTCACCTAGACTGTGTCTGCTGTAGACAGTAGCGGTTAAAGGTAGGAAGCAGGGAGAACTGTTTCCACACTATGGGAATGACCTCATACACTGGGCCTTATGCTAACAGAGGTATTAACAAAGTCAGTTTTAGCTGTGTTTTGAAGGTGATAGAAGTTGGGTTAGTTAGGTGGAGGATTTGAGGGTCACTCATTAGGACTTTTGATCTGTATCTTGGAAAGGATGGGGAGAAGGGCAGGTTTAGAGATGATGAGGTAGTGTTTTGAACATGTTCAATTTGAGATGTTTATTAGGCTCCAGCTAAAGATGCTAAACAGATACTTGTATATGGCTTCTCTTCTAAAGTTCTTAAAGCACAATGTAGGCTAAAGACTGAAGTTTGGCATACTTTATGGAATCTCCATAATTCTATTTGAAGTTATGAGACTTGTCTAGGTCATCAGGCGAGGGCCTATAGCTTATGTAAAAATCGCAAAAGGAATCTCTGGGAATACTTCCAATCTGGAGGCTGATGAGGTGAAATAGACTAAGAAGTACTGTGCAGAGAGATGGGGCACCGTAAGATTCTGAGTTCTGGCAGCCACATAAAATGTCACCTAGGAAAAACAAACTGTTCATTTCTGTGGTAGCTCAAGATAAACACTGAGATAATCATCAAGCTTAGTAATGCCCATGCTTGAATACAAAGCAAACAGAAAAAGAGAAAAAATGGAGGAAATCTTTTTAGTTGTTGTTTTTTTTTTGGGGGGGGGGGGTGGGGGAATAAAAGGTAAAAAAGAAAGAAAAGAAAGTAGTAGGCTGAGGAGGAGAAAGGAAAGTTAGAAAAGTTTTTAAGTTTTATAGACCAGTGGAAAGATTCCGTTGGTGAAGTGGAGAAGAAAGAAGAGTTCTAGACCTTGAGGTTGGCCATTTGTCCAGCTGAAAATCTATTCTGTCAATGGTGGTCAAAAAATGTTGATTATTGTGACCATTAAACATCCTCTGTCTTAGTAATATGTCTCTTACACTCATTTTTATAATCCACATCCTTCTAGTTAGAGTAATTGTACTCACTTCTACTTTTTAGTTGGTTTTATTAATGAATAAAACAGTACTTGGTCCTTGGTTTCACAAATATAAATTCTAACATGTAAGAATTTTTGTGCCTTACGTCTTCTGCCCCTGTTTGGGAACAACTGACTAATAGGAAGGAATATTAATTCCTCAACTCAGTTCACTCGTGATTCTGTCTTCATGTGGTTAGGTACTTCAAGCTTTCATCAGCAGACTAATTATATGAAGATTCACTCAAAAGTACAAAGTCTAGAAGAGAAAGCCAAAGAGGCTGAGCGAATAGCCGACCTGGCTGAGGCTGATGCCAGGGAGAAGGATAAAGACTTGGCTGAGGCTTTGAAGAGATTAAAAGATTATGAATCTGTAAGTATTTTCACCCTGTCCGCCAAAAAGCTTCAAATCACCCTGACATGGGCTCTGCTCTGTGGCTGGTATCGTGTTCCATGCAGAAAACATTCTATAGCTCTGTTGCTTTTAAACTATTCAAATTCTTGGGCATTTGTTTTATAGCATGGGGGTTGTTTCCAAAGCTGTTTTTTGTCTTTTGTAAAAAAGTTTATTATTTTTTCCTTTTATGTTTGATATTCTTATTATAGTATTTCTCCATCCTCTCTCCTCCCTCCAACCCCCCACATGCCCCTACTTATTCTCACTGCTTCCTTTTTCATTAATTGTTATTACATGTATATATGTATATCTTCCTAAATACAATTTTATCAGCATGTATTACTGTTATGTGTTTCTTTGATGTTGGATAACCAGTTGTGCTTTTTACTGGAGAAGACTATTTTTCCTACTCAGCGTTCGGTAATAGCCTGTAGTTCTTTGTGTAGGGTTGAGGCCTCGTGGGTTTTCTTCATCTACCTGGGCATATCTCTGGTCTTATGTAGGCAGGCGTGTTGATGAGACTTTATGGCATAACTTCTGACATTTAGTAGGATAAACAATCTCCCTGATTATCTCACTCTTAAGATTGTGCCCCCTCTTTTGCAATGGCCCCCAGCCTGACTGACCTCCACAATTATGTATTTTGATTGGCTGTGGTTTTCAGTAATGGTTTCCTCCTTCTGCATAGATACAGAGGATTGCACTTTATTATAGGTATAGAACAGATGTTTCGATTGTTGTCTAGTAAAGTGGTGCTGTGGCTTCTCCTGCAGTAACCCTGGCTTCACTCACCCCAGCAGCTCCCCTTAGGGCTACTGTGCCATGCTGGTGCTGGTGGTTTATAAGCCACAGGAGTGCAGGTCTGCTAGTTGCTCCCTGCATTGCAAGCTTGCATGGTGCCTGGCACCACAAAGCCAGTCCTTAGGGAAGGGGCTTAAGAATCTGCTCCAGCCAGGGGTCTCTGGCACTGTTTCTGAAATGCATGGTGTCTGAGACTGTCCTTCTACCTCTGGGGGACAGTCAAGGGCAACAGCAACAGGCTGTACGCTTTGAGAGTCTCTTAGAAACCTTGACCAGCAGCTCAAAAGGTACTGGGGTTTCTGTCAGGTGGTCTTTGGCTTTTGGAGGGAGCGTTGTCAGCACAGCTGAGAAAAGCTCATTTGAACCATATATGTATGTTTATATACTCTGATCGGTATGCCTCATTTTATTTTTATGTTTTTATGTCTATGCCTTTATGTGTATGTCTGTGTACTCAGTGTTTCGTATGTAATATTTTGAGTCACATTGCTGCGGTGTCAGATGTTCTTATTCTACCCTCTTTACTAGATTTGGTTTATTGATGCTTAGTAAAATACTCTTAATATATTTTATAACTGATACATAAATATTGTTTATAAATCATTTTTATGTATTAGTTATAAAATATCTGCCATATAAAATACAGGTGTGGGTAGGCTTACCCTTCAACTTCATATAAAAGTAAATTCATACATTTATTTGTTCAAATAAATTATGTTATATTTAAGTTAGATGGGGTATTTTTCAGGGTGTATATGGCTTAGAAGATGCTGTTATTGAAATAAAGAATTGTAAAGCCCAAATTAAAATAAGAGATGGAGAGATTGAAGTATTGACCAAGGAAATCAATAAACTTGAGATGAAGATCAATGATGTCCTTGATGAAAACGAAGCCCTTAGAGAACAGGCCGGTAAGCTCATTTCTGAGACATTTCTTTTTCCTATACCCTGCTTTTCAAGTCTTCTTTGTTACTTTTGTTCTGTTTATACTTTGGTAGGATCAGTGGCCCTATTCCCCAATCAGAATCCTCTCATTCCACACACATTCTTCCTTCTTCCCCTGTGCGTTGCCTCTGGCATTATGATAGGTTTGTTTATTTACTTCTCAGTAGTTGAAGGGGACTTTTCCCCAAATAAATATTTCTGTAGAAACACTTAAAAGTGGAGATACCCTGAGTGAAATGGTTGAGGGACCTCACTGTGTTGGGATGGTTGGTAAGGAACATGGCTTTCATTGGCCTGGTATGTCTTCAGTAATAACTGCTTATTGTAAGGTGAAAGTGCATTTTATTATGCTAAATATGAGAAGACAACTGTATTTCTACAAATAGGAAACATCTGTATGAATTGTTAGTTTACAAACTGATTTTGTTTCAGATGAGGCCATTTAAAAGTAATTTGCAAACCTTCTAAGGACATAGAAATACAATTTAAACTGCATATGTTTTACTTGGGTATTTTAAGAGTTCCATTTAGTCTAAGATGTAATTTACAAATGGAACTTTGGAATTTATGTACTTTTTAGAATAAATGGTGAATCATTAATATTGCTGGTTTATATTGTAAGTTATAACTAAGGTGCATCATCTAGGGTGCTTCCTTACAATGAATAGTATAATTTAAATAAGATTTCATTCTACTTGCTAAATACCAATTAGGGATTTCTCAGAGTTAAACTGAAAAATCTATAAAATTGTTGTGTATAAGAAAAATAAAGCCAGGCAGTGGTGGCTCATACCTTTAATCCCAGCACTTGGGAAGCAGAGGCGGGTGGATCTTTGTGAGTTTCAGGACAGTCAAGGCTAAACAAACAGAGGAACTCTGTCTTGAAAAAACAAAACAAAATAAAATAAAAAAAATCAAAAGAAAAGAAATACTTTATATGGATTATTTATTTGTGAATAAATAATCTCACTAGAATTTAGGATTATATTAGCCATTGAAGGTTTCTGATTAACTTGACTGGTCAGGTCATAGCTAGGAGCCTAGAAGTATGACTGAGTAACTTCTAACATATCTAGAAAGCTGCAACAAAAGCCAAGTTTTCTGCCTTTAGGAGTTTAGCATTTTTTTAAATTTTTTCCCCTAGGGTTTCTCTGTGTAACCAATGGCTCTGGTTGGCCTGTAATTCTGTCTGTACTTCTAAAGGCCATTCTGGCCCTGAACTCAAAGATCTGCCTGCTTTTGCCACCTGAGTGCTGGGGTTAAAGGCGTATATAAGCATTGCCTGGCTAGGGGTTTAGCTTTAATTATCAAAGTGTGGTTTACAATTATTTTACATTGTCTTGATCCTGCTTTTCACCTCAGGAGGTGAAATTAGGAGGCAAATTAGGAGACAAATTAGGAGACAGGTTAGCTGAAAGAATTAGACCAATAATAACATTATTAGTATTAATAAACATTGCTACCTGCCCAGCACTGCTCTAAGCATAATCTTATTATATTCTGGGCAAATTAAAATAATA
Organism: Microtus oregoni; assembly: GCF_018167655.1. Classification (NCBI taxonomy): domain Eukaryota; kingdom Metazoa; phylum Chordata; class Mammalia; order Rodentia; family Cricetidae; genus Microtus; species Microtus oregoni. The sequence goes on along the minus strand of NW_024543060.1, from coordinate 80,014,877 downwards.
AATAAACAAACAAATAATGTCATTTCTGTATCTAAGTTACAAGTTGAAAGTGAGAGTGGATCCAAGTTTACCTCCTGACTGGGTTCCCTAATGAATCGTAGCACCTTTGCATATGTGTTTGTCAGGGTTTTCTAATTAGTTAGCTTTAATGTGCTTTGGAGTTTAACTGTCTGGAAAATTCGTGCGTAAGAAATCTCCAGGTTTCAAGTGATACCGACTGATGTATAATCCTAGTTACCTGATGTTCTATGAAGATTTTGTCACTGGTTTGCCAGTTGTTAAGTTTGTAATTATATTGCCTTCTATTTCAGGCCTTGAACCAAAGACAATGATTGATTTAACTGAATTTAGAAACAGTAAACGCTTAAAACAGCAGCAGTACAGAGCTGAAAACCAGATACTTTTGAAAGAGGCAAGTGGTGCTCAATTGACGGTTTTCTTGTCTGGATTAAGGGGAACTACTTACTAATAATGCATACTTTGCAGATTGAAAGTCTCGAGGAAGAACGACTTGATTTGAAAAGAAAAATTCGTCAAATGGCTCAAGAAAGAGGAAGAAGAAATGCAGCTTCAGGTATTCTCAGTCACTCTATACTTGTGAAAGTGTCGTGCGGGGAGGACTCCCTGGACCTGGGGTGTGCTGGGTGTGGCAATTGATTTTGCTCTGTTGTGCTCTGTTGCCGGGAGTCTGGTCCAAGTAATAGGAGAAAATATTATCCAGAAAAGGAGATAGCTAGGTATTAATTGGTTTGATCCTACCCTGAAACAGTTAAACAAAACAACAACCAAGTTTAGGAATTATACACTTTTGACAAATTCAGGGTACAGACTGTTGATTTTATCCACTTTCTTGTGGCTAAGCTTAAAACAGTAATTTTTATGTCAGTGTATGTCACCTTAGAATGGCACTTTGTTGTGAAAGTTGTAAATTGGAAGGTTATTTTTATTATTTACTTTAAATATTTTCACTGAACTTACATACATTTGTTTGTTTACCTTTTAGAAAGGCAATGTAGTTTTTGTACCATCCACTGAAGTTCGTTTTTGAGGACCATGTAGAAAGTGTTTCTTTCTTTAAATTTTTTTTAAGTTTTATTTTTACTTTTGTATGCATTTCTCTGCACCATGTGTGCCAATGCCCATGGAAGCCAGAAGAAGGCATTGGGTTCCCTGGAGATGGAGTTATAGGCAGTTGTGAGTTGCTTGGTGTGGGTACTGTGAATGAACTTTGGGTCCTTTGGAGAAGCATTACACACTTTTGTAAAATTAAAATATTATTTTCTTATTTTCTCCTCCCATAACACTCCCATGTTCCTCCCTCCATCTTGCGTGTGTGTGTGTGTCTGTGTGTGTGCAAATAAATATGTAAATGCAGCCTACTGATTCCACCTTGTATTCTCTGACGTTGGTTTTTAGGGCTGACCACTCGACAGTGGTAAACTGGGTAGGGTCCTTATCTAAGGGAAAACTAATTCTTCCTCTCAGCAGTTTGTGATTTCTTATAGCTTTTCACGTAGTGGTAGCCCCGTGTGATTGATCATAGTCGTGTTAAGATGTAAACTGGTGTCGTCACTGTTAAGGTCTTGTTTAAGCAGCTGTCTTTTGTGATTTCCCTGTCATACACAGACGACTCAGTCTTTCAGCAGACTCCCTGGTCCTCTGCCTCTTACCATGTTTCAGTCCTTCTGCAATGTCCCGTGAGCCTCCGGTATAAGGGTTATGTTTCAGTTGTTCTCAGTTGGGAATGGACTCCCCATAGTCATTATTCTCTGTATTTTCACTAGTTATGGCTTTTAGTAATGGTGTCCATCTGCTGCAAAGAGGTGTTTCTTTGATGAGAGAGTGAGAGATACATTCTTATCTGTGGGTGTAAAGATAGCTCTTTAGAATGCAGCTAGTAATTACACTGGGGCAGACTGAGAAGCCAATGATAATGGCACTGGGATGTGTCTCTACTGCATGTACTGGCTTTTTGGGATCCTAGTCTATTTGGATGCACACCTTCCTGAGTCTTGATGGAGTGGGGAGGGTCTTGGACTTCCCACATGGCAGGGTACCCTGCCCTCTCTTAGGACTTAAATAGTTCTACAACTTATTATTGGTTACTTTAAAATTAGCATAAAAATGATAAAGAAGGTACATTCAAGTCAGTCTCATTTTATTGATAACTTATTAAAAATAAACAAGATTAGAGAGTTATATTGGCTACATGTTGATCTAGGATTTTAGAAATATTGGACCTTTTGTTTGAATTAAAACTTAATTCTTGCATTGTATTAAAGGAGAGTGATTTTTGTGTTGGTTTCTTATTTGTTAATTCATATTGTAGGATTAACCATGGAGGACTCGAACCTAACTGAAAAGTTTTCTCAGGAAGATAAAATAGGAGAAAGACAACTAAATTTTATGAGCCTCAAAAGCATGAATGAAACACAATCAAAGGTAAACAGTATTGCTTTGACAACAAGAATAAAGGACAAGACTAGCAGTGCATTTTTTCTTCACTTAATCTCATTTAGCTCTTCTGCTCTTTTTAGCTGTTAAATAACTTGCTTAAATAACTTGGTATCTCTGGATGGATTAACGAGACATATTTACTTTGAACACAGATTAAGAGTTCAGCTACAGTAGAGCTGCTGCCTAGGAGACCATCTTTCAGTATTCTGCGATCAGATCAGAATGAGACAGAGGAGAATATGATCATACAATCATTGTCGAGAATGCTGCCTGCAATTCATCGTAGCGTAGAAAGTGGAGTGCATCCTATGGTCTCTTTAACTAGAGGTTCCTCATTTTTGCAAATGAAAGACGATACTACAGCTCCAGAAGCTATTACAATAAGGGAGATTTTTAAAGCACCATGTCTGCAGTCTGTGAGAAATCTAGAGTCATTAGTCAGTGCCCTCAGTAAAGAGAGCAATGAAGAGATAAGTGATTACCTATGCTCTCTTTCCAAGGAGTGTGTGAAGAAAGTGTCAGGAAGCCAGCAAGCTCTAGAAAAAAACATATTCTTACAGAAAAGCAGTTCATCATTTCAAGCATCACCAAGAGCTTCAGAATTAATGCAGAAATTATCACATGGGCAAAAGTCCGCAGTATTTTGTCAACAATCGTATGACCATGATGTGGAAAAAGTAACATCAGAAGATGAACAGTTCCATTATGAAGTGAAGTGTGCTGAGCTCAGTGTAAAAGACGAGAAAAGACAGAGTGAGTCACCCTCACAGACTGAGATGTTGAGAAGTGCAGATCCTGTGCCTGTTACTGCACAGCCCAAGTCATCTCAGCTAGATCCCCTTGAAAATCTTATACAACAGCTACAGAAAGAGCTAGTATTCCTTAGATTGCAGGTGAGCTTTCTTCATGCAATTTGTCTTATTTTCTTACCAGAGTTCTAGATAAGATTTCTTTTTATCTGCACATTAAAACTCATTTATAATAACAGATCTGTACTTTAAAATAAAAACTAAAATAATTACAATATATTTGCTTTGAACTTGTTGACTTGCCTAATATATTAAATGTTTCTTTAGAATGCAAATATAGCACAGGATTTATCGATCCAAGAAGAACAGAGTAGAAATGCAGAAATAGAACTTGACCGTCAGAGAAGCCAGGCAGAACAGGTAGTGTAAAGACAGACCGTGCAGGGCAACAACAATTGATACTAGGACAGAAACTGCTGCTATCCCCAGCCTCCTGCCAGCCACGGGGAGAGCGGGAGGAAGAGGTGGTAGCATCTCTGGTTTTATCCTTGGGCCTTCATTTTATAATTGCTCTGTCTCTGTAGCCTCTTTTCTGATGTGCTAAACTTGAATTTATAAAGCATTGTTTTAACCTGACACCTATTTATTACTGTGATATTTTATGAAACATGTTTATTCTCTTTGTTCAGAATGAATTTCTTTCAAGAGAACTAATTGAGAAGGAAAGAGACTTAGAAAGAAGTAGGACGGTAATTGCTAAATTTCAGAATAAATGTAAGTCACTATTATCTCTTCCTTTTCTATACCTAATTTCTCTACACTAGAATGTAAACTTTAATACTTTATTATTTATTTATGTATTTATTTATTTACTTTTCGATTTTGCGAGGCAAAGTTTCTCTGTAGCTTTAGAGCCCTGTCCTGGAACTAGCTCTTGCAGATCAGGCTGGCCTCGAACTCACAGAGATCTGCCTGCCTCTGCCTCCTGAGTGCTGGGATTGAAGACATTTGCTCCCACTGCCCGGCTAATTAGTTATTTTTTAATCTTTAATTGTCTTTATAATCTTAGCTTAGTCCCTGTTACATAGCTTTGTGGTTTACATAGGCATTTTTATTGTTATAGAATGTTAAAGTTCCATTTTTTATAAAAGTACATCACATATTTTATATGCTTAAGTGAAAGTAAAGTTATAAAAATATAAGGATTTTAATATAACAGAGCTATGCCACATGTGTGCCTGTGCATGTTTGCCTGTGTGTGTGTGTGTGTATGCATATGACTAAAATAGGCATGGTGTTTAAGTCGATTGTTCTTGTTCCATTTATAGTTGGATTTTTTATTTACATTTTTGTCCTCCAATTTTTTTTTATCTGAAAAATCTGTCATGTACATGGAAAATGTAAGTTGTAAGAACAATATATTTATTCAATGTGAAAAAATATAATTACAGTAAAAGAATTAGTTGAAGAAAATAAGCAACTTGAAGAAGGCATGAAAGAAATTTTGCAAGCTATTAAGGACATGCAGAAGGACCCTGATGTGAAAGGAGGTGAAACTTCTCTAATCATCCCAAGTCTGGAAAGACTGGTTAATGTAAGTTACGTGTGATGATAATGTCTGTCTGCAGCCAGTCCTTTTCTAGGGATTTCTGCTTCTGATGCTGTGATAAAATACTCAGATAAAAAGCACCTTAAGAAATAGGATGAATTATACATTTCAGGTACGGCCTGTTATGGCAGGAAAGTGTCAGCGGCAGGTACCAGAGCAGCTAATCACAGTGCATCCCCAGACTGGCAGAACTAACTCTTCTACTTTCTAGATGCTGAAGTGAGGAAGTGAAGATGTGAGAAACCCAGTATTTGCCCAGCTAACAAGAAACTGCCTCTTATATGAATGCTGATCATCTTATTACTGTCTGGCTATTTTCTGCTTTACTTATCGATTAATATTTACTTAATGTTATTTATTATAATGAAGTAATCAGTAACATAAGCTAAACTTAAATTTTATAAATATTACTATATATATAAATTTAAATAACAGTCTTATTAGACATGCCAGTGAACGTAGGAAGTTGATTAAATTATTGAAAGACATATTTTTCTTGTCTCTGATTTTACTGTTTTCCATTTCATTTATAATATGTAATATAAATATACTAGGCTATAGAATCAAAGAATGCAGAAGGAATCTTTGATGCCAGTTTGCATTTGAAAGCCCAAGTTGATCAACTTACAGGAAGGAATGAAGAATTAAGGCAAGAACTCAGGGAGTCTCGGAAAGAGGCTATAAATTATTCACAGCAGTTGGCAAAAGCAAACTTAAAGGTGAGACTTTTATTAAATACAAGAAAATATTAAAGCTATGACTGTCTGTTTTAATAGGAAACTTTTGGTTTGTTGTTTTTTTTTTTTTGTTTGTTTATCCTGGCTGTCCTAGAACTTGCTTTGTAGACCAAGCTGATCTTGAACTCACAGACTTCCATCTGCCTCTGCCTCCTGAGTGCTGGCATTAAAGGTATGTGCCACCACCACTCTAACTAGGAAGCTTTTTTTTTTAAAGACTTTTTTTGAAAGGAAAATGTCCTTTGAGTTCTTTCAACCCTAAACCACCTTTTTTTTTTTTTTTGGAAACTTGAAAATGTTTTTATTTATTTATTCTTTGATAATTTCTTATAGTGTATTTTGACCATATCCCATCCATGCTTGATCGGTTTAGATCCTGTCTAACAATCATACTTCATGTTCTTTCTTCCTCTTAAAACAACAACTAAAAACAAACAACAAAAACCTCAGACTGATTTGTGGTAGCCAGCTACCTACTCCTGAGCATGGCACCTGCCCTGGAGTATGGTGGTTATACTCCGTGTTGACCTACTGAAGAAACAGGTTTCTTCCTCTCTGGACAGTTTTACAGATGCCTGCTTAGCTAAGGCTGGGACTTGGTGAGCACATCATTTCCTCTGTGCTGCTATTTGTCAGGCTTGATCTTGTGCAGATATTGTGTGTGCTGTCAACAACAGTCTCCATATGGGCATCTGCCCTGCTGGGACTGGAAATGCTATTTCCATGGAGTCCTCCACAACCTCTGGTCCCTAGCATCTTTCTGCCCCTCTTCCGCATATATCCTTGAGCCCTATTTATGCTGAACATCCTGATGTCTCTCATAAAGATTCCTTATGAAGCTATGTGGAAAAGTAAGTTCCTTTACTATATAAGAGAACATAAAAACTCTAATCTTGTATTAGGGATTTCTAAGTAAAAAAATTAAAGTTTTATTAATTCTTGTCAAGTTCTTCCTGACCATTTAAAAAGATGCTCAGTGGAGAAAGCTGAAGAATAACTTCCTGCCTGGTCACTTTCCTAGCGTGATTATCATTCCTGGGTTGTTTCCAGATTGATCATCTGGAGAAAGAGACTGATCTTCTCCGCCAGTCTGCAGGAGCCAATGTAGTTTACAGAGGTGTAGACTTGCCTGATGGGATAGCACCGTCTAGTGCCCATATCATCAATTCCCAGAATGAATACTTAATACATCTTTTGCAGGTACTGGTAATCTTTGTAGTAATGGCAAACGTATTTGGTAGTATGTTTCTTAATTTAGTCTATGAATTCCTGTGAGTTCTCAGAGTAAACAGGTATGCTATTAGTAGATTGTGAGTCAGCTGGACTAATATAAGGGAAGTTTATTCTGTTTACCTACATGTAAAGCACGTTCATGTCTCTTGTTGATCTGTGTTAGTCATTTGAAATGTATAAAGACATGAAGAATTATAAGCAGATGCCATAAAGTAGCATCGTTTTGTGTTTATTACTGGTTAGAAAAGCAAGACAAGGAAAGGGCAAAGCTTCTCAATGCCCTTAGTAGATTGTCTCTTTTTGTGCTAATCACAGAAAAGCTTGCAAGTAAACCTGACCCTCACCATTTCTTTCCTGGGTAAATGTTGGTCCACTGCAAATTAGGAAGGGTGCTCTATTTCATCACTTGCCCTGTAATTGTACTTGAAAAATCTATTCAAAACAAAAATACATTTCTGATTTTAAGCAGCATTTCTTCTCACTGCTAGCTTATCTATTAGTGTGATACTTGAGTTATAATCATCAAATTTTGGTTTTGTATTTATATATAATATTACTCTTTATTTGAATTTGTATGATACAGGAATCATGTAAGGGTAACTTAACAACATATCAAAACATTCCTTTAAAATTCATCTTATATCACTACTTTTAAATTCATGGCATTATTAATGATTGATTTTTGTACATTAGAGGGACATCGTCAACAAATAATGGCAACGTGATATACTTGATCTAAGATTTTTTTTTTTAATAAAAAAGCGGGGGCCTAGCAAAATGACGCTGTGGGTACAGGCACTGGTGCCGGCCCCGACAGCCTCTGTTTGTCTTCAGTCGCTGCACCATGTATTGGAAGGAGAGAACAGATGCCCTAAGTTATCCTCTGGCCTCCAGGCTGCATCGTGCACTCACCTGCATGCAAATGAGTGCTTTAATTAATTCACAGTTTCCCCATGTTTAAAAAGACATAGAAAGGCTAATTTTAGTCAAGGCACAAAAATGTCTGCTGACCAAAGAATATGTCGCTAAATAATAGGAGTTGAGTGTTTGACTGTTCTGTTTGATAAATGTTTATGCTCAAGGTGAATACTGTATCAGATAGATGTGTGCTTACTGCAGCTACCACATTTGAAAAGAATAATTTTGCTTGTTTTATAGGACTTTTATGTGTATTACCTTGTTCTTTGTATCTTATGTTAAAATGTTTGAAATATGGAGTTTTAATAATATTTTTGGAATGTGAATCTGTACCCTTTGAATTCAAAATGTAGTGTAATGCTATTTAAACTTAATTTTTAGGACCTAGACAATAAAGAAAAGAAGTTAAAACATTTAGAAGATTCTCTTGAAGATTATAACAGAAAATTTGCAGTAATTCGTCATCAACAAAGTTTATTATATAAAGAATATCTAAGGTATCTATGTTTTGAAACTTTATAAATTTAGTTGGATATTGTACTGTTTTTTAGTCACAAAGAAAAGTACTGATCCCCTCCACATAACTGTTGTCAAAAGTGTGTTTAAATGTGCTTCTGAATTAGTTCAGTGATCTCAGCCCTCTTCATGTCTGGGATTGACAGAGATGAACCAGACTCCAGCACTAGGTAAATGTGAGACACTGAGCTAGTTGTTTTTCCTTTACTGTGTGTGTCTTAGCTGCTTGTAAAAATCTATGATAACACTTTTTTTTTAAACACCAATAGGGTTGTCATGCATTTAAGTGAATAATTACAAGAAAATATTCAAGTTATTGCATAGCACAACTATACACGATAGATAGTTGCTGTTGTTCGCAGTACTCATCCTGTCACCTTTACACAACCATGTTCTTAGGGACTACCATGCCTCCCCTTACCTCTCACCTCATCACGACGATCATATTCTTAGTAGGAAGGAGGCTTCATAGCCAAAGGTGATTCTGAACACTTATGGTAGCATCTGCTTGACAGGAAACCCAGAGGTAGTTAGAGGATGGATCAATTTATATGCATTTTTGTTAGCTACTGTCGTTATAAAATATTTCTAGACGTTCATAGACCAGAGAGTCATGTTGATTGAAGAAGAGTAACATGTTTTTCCATATTTTGACACATATCTAATCAAAATTAAGTCATATGTTGAAATCAAAACCATTTAGAGGCAAAGGTAATTATGCCACTAAAATTCGCTCATGCCAAGCATAAATTAACAGTTGTATGACTTTTCAGTTAGCAAAAATGACTTATATACTTGTAAAACTGGTTCATCTAGATTTATTTTAATTGAAAAGTAAATCTGTATTTGTTTTATGCTATATGCACAAAATATTTAGAATGCAAATATTAGAAATCACTAGATTTGGAGAAAAATGATTTTCTCTTTGCCATTGGGTATCAAATGCAAATAGCTTTTGGATAGGGTTGGGACCCTCTGTCCACTTTATGAAGTTTTCTCCAAATTCAGTCATTTCTAATATTTGCATTCAAAAATTTTTTTGTATATTCATTGCTCATATTTAAGTTGAGCCAGAATTTTGAGTTTTTCAGAATTTGTTTAGTGTATTAACTATATTTATATTCTTAATCTTTTTCTCTATACAGTCTTTGTTTATTAATCCTATATTCTTAGTAGTTATTCAGTTAAAGTTATATATACATACACACACATATATATATATATAAAATAAAAATACATACATATATATGCTTTTACCAAATCAACTTAATCCAGTACGTGCTCTGCAAAGTTAGGTTTTTATGCCATTTAGTTATGAAACCTTTAATGCTAAAGTGAAGTTTCAAAGAACCCTGTTCAAATGAATTTTTAAGCCTTGGAGTTTTTTTTTTTTCTGTTTAATTTTTATTGACAAAATATTGTAGACTTGACTTTTATGTTTCAAGTCTGGATGAAGATTGAGGTATTATGTTGCAAATATATTAAAGAGATTGGGCAAATAAAGATGGAAATAACTTGATAAAATTGCTACCACTTTTAATTTACTAAAACATTGAGTGAAAATGTAACATCTTGTAATTTGAATGTTTGGTAGTGTGTCTTTCATTCTGAGAATATTTAAAGCTTCCATAATCTAAATTCATCCCTTTTGCAGTTAAAAAAATTATTCTATTTATTATCTTTTTCATTGTTATTGCATGATATTATAGTGAAAAGGAGACGTGGAAAACAGAGTCTGAGACAACAAAAGAGGAGAAGAGGAAGCTTGAGGACCAAGTCCAGCAGGATGCTGTGAAAGTGAAGGAGTATAATGTAAGCCTGAGTCGGGATGTTACTCTGCCAGGCTCCCGAGGATAGCTGGTTCACTTAGTAACGCCAGTGTGCTTCTCTGCAGAATCTGCTCAGTGCTCTTCAGATGGATTCAAATGAGATGAAGAAAATGCTTTCGGAAAACAGTAGGAAAATCACCGTTTTGCAAGTGAATGAGAAGTCCCTCATACGGCAGTATACAACCCTGGTGGAAATGGAGCGGCAGCTTAGGAAAGAAAACGGGAAGCACAAGAATGACTTAGTGTCAATGGAAGCTGAAGTTACTGAAAAAATTGGAAGTTTGCAAAGATTTAAGGTATTTCTGAAAATTTTTTTGTGGGGGGCAGGTTAGGAATTTTTCAGGTCAACAATCAGTGAGACTCTTGCACACCATCAACAGGATTAATGGTTTGTGATTACTGACATTTCTGTAATTACTTTATCCATTTTTTGTAGACTACTAAAATTGTAGACAAATATTTTTAGCATATATCTCTACCATAGAAAGTTTTGTTTGCATAATTGTAATAATGTTATTTTACTGAAAAATTGACAGTATTTCCCTAACTTTCCCACTGTGCTGACTATATTTAGTCTTCTTTAGGTCTAGGCTTTGATCATGAATAGTGCATGTATTAAATTTGACAGTTGCATGTCCTGACCCTGAAGACAGTGACCTGTTTCACTGTGTTTTGCTCTTCTCTTTGAAGAATATTTGATTGACCTACTTTTTTTTGATTTTACCAAGTTTAACTCTGAGACCTTGATTTGATTCAATTTAAACAGTTTTAGCAAGAATACATCTTAAATAATCATCTATGTTATGTCATTCCAAAAGATAGCATATCTGTCTAGATGGTGTTTTGTGGGGAATTACATCATTTTTGATTGATATCTTTATTTTTTTTTATTGAGAAAAGGAGAAAAAAAACATAAACAAAAAACAAGTTTCCACCTCCTCCCAGCCTCCCATTTCCCTCCCCCTCCTCCCACCCTTCTCCCCCTCCCCCCCCACTCCTCTCCCCCTCCCTCTCCAGTCCACAGAGCAGTCCGGGTTCCCTGCCCTGTGGTAAGTCCTAGGTCCTCCCCCCTCCGTCCATGTCTAGGAAGGTGAACATCCAAACTGGCTAGGCTCCCACAAAGCCAGCACATTAAGTAGGATCAAAACCACGTGCCATTGTCCTTGGCGTCTCATCAGCCCTCATTGCTTGCCATGTTCAGAGAGTCCGGTTTTATCCCATGCTTTTTCGGTCACAGTCCAGCTGGCCTTGGTGCGCTCCCAGTAGATCAGCTCCACTATCTCAGTGGGTGGGTGCACCCCTCATGGTCCCGACTTCTTTGCTCATGTTCTCCCTCCTTCTGCTCCCTCATTGGGACCTTGGGAGCTCAATCCAGTGCTCCAGTGTGGGTCTCTGTCTCTATCTCTATCCATCACCAGATGAAGGTTCTATGATGATATGCAAGATATTCGTCAGTATTGCTCTAGGATAGGGTCATTTCAGGTTCCCTATCCTCAGCTTCCCAAGGAACTAACTGGGAACCTCATCTTGGGCACTTGGGAGCCCCTCTAGGGTCAAGTCTCTTGCCCACCCTAAAGTGGCTCCCTTAATTAAGAATTGTGGTTCCGTGCTCCCCTATCCACCCTTCCTTTATCCCAATCCTCCTGTTTCCCCAAGTCCCCCCTCCTTCCCTTCTACCTTTTCTCTCCCCATCTCCCCTTACCCCCATCCCACCCCACCCCCAAGATCCCAATTTTCTCCCCGGCAATTTGGTCTACTTACCCTTAGCCAAGAGGATACCTATATGTTTTTCCTTGGGTTCACCTTCTTACTTAGCTTCTTTAGGTTCAGCTATTATAGACTCCGTGACCCTTATTTATGGCTAGAAACCAATTATGAGCGAGTACATCCCATGTTCATCTTTTTGGGTCTGGGACACCTCACTCAGGATAGTGTTTTCTATTTCCATCCATTTGCATGCAAAATTCGAGAAGTCATTGTTTTTTACCGCAGCGTAGTACTCTAGTGTGTATATATTCCATACTTTCTTCATCCATTCTTCCATTGAAGGGCATCTAGGTTGTTTCCAGGTTCTGGCTATTACAAATAATACTGCTATGAACATAGTTGAACAAATGCTTTTGTCATATGATAGAGCATCTCTTGGGTATATTCCCAGGAGTGGTATTGCGGGGTCCAGGGGTAGGTTGATCCCGAATTTCCTGAGAAACCGAAACACTGACTTCCACAGTGGTTGCACAAGATTGCATTCCCACCAGCAATGGATGAGGGTACCCGTTCCTCCACAGCCTCTCCAGCAAAGGTTATCCTTGGTGTTTTTGACTTTAGCCATTCTGACAGGTGTAAGATGATATCTCAAAGTTGTTTTGATTTGCATTTCCCTGATTGCTAAGGAAGTTGAGCACGACCTTAAGTGTCTTTTGGCCATTTGAACTTCTTCTGTTGAGAATTCTCTGTTCAGTTCAGTGCCCCATTTTTTAATTGGGTTAATTAGCATTTTAAAGTCTAGTTTCTTGAGTTCTTTATATATTTTGGAGATCAGACCTTTGTCTGTTGCGGGGTTGGTGAAGATCTTCTCCCAGTCAGTAGGTTGCCTTTGTGTCTTAGTGACCATGTCCTTTGCTCTACAGAAGCTTCTCAGTTTAAGTAGGTCCCATTTATTCAATGTTGCCCTTAATGTCTGTGCTTCTGGGGCTATACATAGGAAGCGATCTCCTGTGCCCATCTGTTGTAGGGTATTTCCCACTTTCTCTTCTATCAGGTTCAGTGTGTTCGGGCTGATATTGAGGTCTTTAATCCATTTGGACTTGAGTTTTGTGCATGGTGATAGATATGGGTCTATTTTCATTCTTCTACAGGTTGACATCCAGTTGTGCCAGCACCATTTGTTGAAGATGCTTTCTTTCTTCCATTGTATACTTTTAGCTCCTTTATCGAAAATGAGGTGTTCATAGGTTTGTGGGATAAAATCCGGGTCTTCTATACGATTCCATTGGTCGACTTCTCTGTTTTTATGCCAGTACCACACTGTTTTCATTACTGTAGCTCTGTAATAGAGTTTGAAGTCAGGGATGGTAATGCCTCCAGAAGATCCTTTATTGTATAGGATTGTTTTGGCTATCCTGGGTTTTTTGTTTTTCCATATAAAGTTGATTATTGTCTTCTCCAGATCTGTGAAGAATTTTGATGGGATCTTGATGGGGATTGCATTGAATCTATAAATTGCCTTTGGTAGAATTGCCATTTTTACTATGTTGATCCTCCCAATCCAAGAGCAAGGGAGGTCCATCCATTTTTTGGTATCCTCTTCAATTTCTTTCTTCAATGCCTTAAAGTTCTTGTCAAATAGATCTTTCACTTCCTTGGTTAGATTTACCCCAAGATATTTTATGCTGTTTTTGGCTATTGTGAATGGTGAAGCTTCTCTGATTTCCCTCTCTGCTTCCATATCCTTTGTGTATAAGAGGGCGACTGATTTTTTTGGAGTTGATCTTGTATCCTGCCACATTACTAAAGCTGTTTATCAGCTGTAAAAGTTCTTTGGTGGAGTTTTGGGGGTCGCTTATGTACACTATCATATCATCTGCAAATAACGAAAGTTTAACTTCTTCCTTTCCAATTCGAATCCCCTTGATTCCATTATGTTGTCTTATTGCTATTGCTAGAATTTCAAGCACTATATTGAAGAGGTATGGCGAGAGTGGACAGCCTTGTCGTGTTCCTGAGTTAAGTGGGATGGCTTTGAGTTTCTCTCCGTTTAATTTGATGTTAGCTGTCGGCTTGCTGTATATAGCTTTTATTATATTTAGGTATGACCCTTGTATCCCTAATCTCTCCAAGACTTTTAACATAAATGGATGTTGAATTTTGTCAAATGCTTTTTCAACATCTAATGAAATGATCATATGGTTTTTTTCTTTCAGTTTATTTATATGCTGGATTACATTGATAGATTTTCGTATGTTGAACCAGCCCTGCATCTCAGGAATGAAGCCTACATTAAGGAGTATAGGTATTAGGTCTTCTTGGAAGTTCTGGTAGAATTCTGCATTGAAACCATCTGGTCCTGGGCTTTTTTTGGTAGGGAGGTTTTTGATAACAGCTTTTAATTCTTCGCAACTGACAGGTCTGTTTAGATTGTTCACCTGGTCCTGGTTTAATTTTGGTAAATGGTATTTATCTAAAAAAGTGTCCATTTCTTTTACATTTTCCAGTTTTGTGGCATACAGGCTTTTGTAGTAAGATCTAATGACTCTCTGAATTTCCTCTGTGTCTGTGGTTATGTCCCCCTTTTCATTTCTGATCTTATTAATTTGTGTGTTCTCTCTCTGTCGTTTGATTAGTTTGGATAGGGGTTCATCAATCTTGTTGATTTTCTCCAGGAACCAGCTTTTTGTTTCATTGATTCTTTGGATTGTTTTCTGTGTTTCTATTTTGTTGATTTCAGCCCTCAGTTTGATTATTTCCATTCTTCTACTCCTCCTAGGTGAGTCTGCTTCTTTTTTTTTCTAGAGCTTTTAGGTGGGCTGTTAAGTCTCCAATATGTGCTTTCTCTGTTTTCTTTAGGTGGGCACTTAGTGCTATGAACTTTCCTCTCAGGACTGCTTTCATAGTGTCCCATAAGTTCGAGTATGTTGTTTCTTTATTTTCATTGAATTCAAGGAAGACTTTAATTTCTTTCTTTATTTCTTCCTTAATCCAGGTATGGTTCAGTAGTTGACTGTTCAGTTTCCATGAGTTTGTAGGCTTTCTGGGGGTAGCATTGTTGTTGAATTCTAACTTTAATCCATGGTGATCTGATAAGACACAGGTGGTTACTAATATTTTTTTGTAACTGTGTAAGTTAGCTTTAAGGAACCCTGTTTCTTTTTAGAGGGAAAACTATTTACATGCCAAAACTGATTATATGATGACGTCATTACTACTTGACTCTTTCCTTGGAAGATATAGGGAATATTGATGGAGGAAGGTCATTGGTTAACTAATAAAGAAACTGCTTGGCCTCATAGGTTAAAACATAGTTGGGAGGAGTAAACAGAACAGAATGCTGGGAGAAAGAAGCTGAGTCAGGGAGTCGCCATGATTCTCCTACCGGACACAGACACAGATGCAGGTTAAGATCTTCCCTGGTAAGACACCTCATGGTGTTACAGGGATATATTAGAAATGGGTTAGATTGATATGTAAGAGCTAGCCAATAAGAGGCCAGGCAGTGTTTAAAAGAATACAGTTTCTGTGTAATTATTTCAGGGCATAAGCTAGCCATGTAGGCGGCCGGAATGCTGGGGACGCAGCCCCGCCGCTCATATTACAACAGAGTAACTTTCTGGAGAGATGGCTCAGTGGTTAAGAGCATTGCCTGCTCTTCCAAAGGTCCTGAGTTCAATTCCCAGCAACCACATGGTGGCTCACAACCATCTGTAATGAGGTCTGGTGCCCTCTTCTGGCCTGCAGGCATACAAGCAAACAGAATAATGTATACCTAATGAATAAACAAATATTAAAAAAAAAAAAGAATATGAGTGCATGCTGTTATTTCCAATACAAACTTAACATTACAAGGTAATTATACCACTATATTTTATTCCCTAAACTCATTTAACTTTGTAATGTTATTTTCTTCATTGTTTTGCATAGAAAACTAAAATATTAGTTATTCTATCAGATATCATCACATATTAAAAGTAATAGCATCTGTAACACTTCTTAATATATGCTAAAATTTCTTTGCAGTTGTAATTTTCCTCGGAATCTGTCCTATTTAGCATTGTTGGCAAAAATAACATTCTAGTAACTTGAAAGAATTTCATCATCTTTTAATTTTCTTTTTGCTTTCAATATTAGGATTTTTCAAAATGAATTAGAATATATAAACCGTGTTTTAAAAGATTTAGTAAGAAATGTCTTGCTGCTGCCCCTGTCCTGCTATCCAGGTAACAGAAAGAATACTTTCCAGGTAATATTTCTGCAACAGAAACAGAACCTGGGAGTGATTACCCATCCACTTCTGTCTGTACCTTCACCTGAGAGCTGTTTCTATTTGGACATGAATTAAGGAAAATTTGGGACTTAGGAATGTCCTTGTTTTTATTTTTGTGGCTTTAAGAAAATTGGACTCTTGGGTTTTACCAATATAGATAGTGCTGAAAATAAGAGCTGGAGTGAGTGTTCTGCCATCCTCCCTCTTTCTTCAAACATCGTTTCTGCTTTATGTTTTTTTGTGTTTCATTTTTTTATAATAGAAAATAAGAAAGGGGAATGTTTTCAAGGAAACAAAACGTATTTCCTTGCTTTTTATCCAGCCTGCTTCACAAAATGAAAGCAAACCCCTAGAATATAGTAGAATAGTATATGTTTATTTACATGAAAGACGCTGTTGCAGTTAGAGCAGAAGACTCAGGAATGCATTATGACTATAGCGTCTTCATCTCCTCTTCATCAGTCTGGTTATTTATTGCACCGCTTGTCCCCATCATGCTGTGCTTTTTTTATGTACCTTTGGCTGGTCATAGAGCATCTTACTGGAAAGAACTGAGAGTCCCTGTACCTTGTTTGTTTTAATAAAACCACTTTAGTGCCTCCGATTAATGACTTTTCATTAGAATGGTAGGACATTATGTGGCTTCTCTTCTTAGGGCCGTAAAAATACCTAATAAACTTAGAAATAGGAAAAGTTTGTTTTGGTTCAGAAATTGGGAGGTTTGAAAATATGGTCTCACTACCTTTGGCCTGTGGTGGTACAAGTACATCTTAGTAAGACTGGGCAATAGAGGCCTTCTTACTCATAGGTAATTATAATGAAAAGGAAAAGAGAGCACAAAGGGACAGAGGCCCCATCATCCTTGTGAAAGCACACTCCAGGTGACCTGGGCTTCCCCCCGGCCCCCACATCTTAGTCCTTTCCATTCCCTAGCAGCACCCTGCTACAGAATACGCTTTGACCATGTGTCTCTGGAGGAAGAATATTCTGTATTAGATTATAGCAAACAAGAAATAAGTAACAAATTCTTATTGCTACCGTTTAGACTATTTTTATTACTCAATAATAGGAACCAAAAATAAGTGTGTGATTTTAAGAAAGCAGGCAAGCATAGCTAAAATGTAAAGGTTTCCTTATTTCATACTAATTTTGTCATTTAAAATGTCAAATGTTTGGTTGACTTTATTCTTCCAAAGTTTAGAATAGCCAGGCATCCAAAGGTTATTTCTGAATTGTTTATTTTACTTTCTCAAATTAATTATATTTCAATTTACTGTGACAGCTTGTAAAAGGATTCATTTAAATTGCTAATTAAAACTTTCCAAATATTATTTCCTATATGAAAGAATAACATGAGAAATATATTTTTCAAATGGTTTTAAAATCCATTTTGCTTTCAGTTGAATCATCTTTCTTAAAAATAACTTATGCTTTACCAGAAAAAGTATGCAAATTTAACTGTGTATCTTTTTTTTCAGGAAATGGCTACCTTCAAAATTGCAGCTCTCCAGAAAGTTGTAGATAATAGTGTCTCTTTGTCTGAACTTGAACTTGCCAATAAGCAATACAATGAACTAACTACTAAGTACAGGGACATACTGCAGAAAGATAACATGCTTGTTCAGAGGACAAGTAACCTGGAGCACCTGGAGGTGAGTGTGTATGATCTTTGAACCCTGTCGTTCTAGCCGCTTCACTTTGAGGGTGTCCTGGGGCTGTAAGACTTCTACCCATTTCTAGTGATTAAAGTTGGTTTCTATTTATGTAACTGTGGTGGAGATATGATCATGGGTATAACCTAGTTGTGGTTTGTCCTGGATATCAGTACATATTTCTATATGTAGCATACTGTGTATTTATAATTGTCAATAACTTAAAGGTGACTTTATCTAGGGCATCCTCTTATGTGTCTTATATGACTTAGATGATGCCACACACCACGGCCCCTGTCTGCGCTCTATGCGCTAGACCCCAGTTCGCGAGCTTCTGGCAAGGGGCTGGAGGTTGAGAATACACATGCAGAGACAGACCGACACACAGACCTTCCACCACTGGTACCAAAAAACCCTCTTTAATAGCACCATGGAGGCTTAAATACCCTGCAGTCAATGGCCAACGGGTGAAAATCCCATCCTCTGATCCTCTAGGCAAAGAACAGCTTTTAGTCACTTCCATTAGAAGGCTCTAGACAGGGAAGAGCAGCTGAAGACCAGGACTTAATTGGTCCCAACAGTCAAACTTCTTTCTTGGCACACATGGAATTAAAAGGAGACATGCTATTAAATACCTATTCTTCTCTTTTCTTGCCTTGATCTCAGAGTCCTCAAATTTGGTTTCTTATGATAAATTTGTTTCACTGTGAATGCATTATTAATAGCAATTCATAGATATTGGATGAGCGTTCCAAATCTCCATTTTCTCATGTTTTAGAAATACTGAAAACTGGGGTGGGGATGAAGGAGATGGCTCTGGGTGTAAAAGGTCTTCCTGGCAGGTAATTTGGATCTGTGGAACACGTATGTTTTAGTTTCTTTTGTGTGATGAATCACCTAGCAAAATCAACTTTAAAAAGAAGGATTTCTCTGACTCCCAGTTCACGGTAGAGTCTGTCATGGTAGGGAAATCCATATAGCAGGAGCACGTAGTGTGAAGCACTTTGTCACATCGTGTCCTCAATCAAGGCATGGGTGAATGCATGCTTTTTTCTTCTTAGCTTGCTCTCTCCATCTTATATCGTTGTCTCTCCCACTAAGGGAAGTGATCCACAGTCAAGATGCGTTTTCCTCCATTAGTTGATATAATTAAGGTAATCCCCCACAGGGGCCATCCCCCTGCTGATTATAGATTCTGTCAAGTTGACAACTATTATATTACATCATGAAAAAAAAAACAGTATGGACCCATAATAGCATCACTCCTACAGCCACAGGGAGACAGAGAGAGGGAAATGACCTTGTCTGGAAGCCTGTGGCCAACTAGTCAGAATTATAGAGCACAGAGGCAGAAACAATGAGGAAATGCCCTGCTTTTGTCAGAGTGAACGGCAAGAACAGACTTCCAAAAGTTGTTCCTGGATCTCAACACATATGTTCCATTACATGTGTGCCTATACACACATCACACACAGAGACTACAGTGTTGGAAGGTCCTAAGTTTCATTTGTGTATATAGTCCTGACTTTTCATTATTCTGCTTTTTAATCTTTATTTCCTCGGTGGAGTGTGTGTGTGTGTGTGTGTGTGTGTGTGTGTTTGCATGTGGATGACATTCTCTAGCTTGAATGTATGTGTGTATGTGCATCACGTACTTGCTGTGCCTGCAGAGACCAAAAGAGGTTATTGGATCCTCTGTAACTGGAGTTACTGACAGTTCCAGTCTGTGTTCTTTCCTCCCAGTTCTCTACATTTCCCACTTTTATCATTCTCGGGAGAAATAAAGGCCCAGGCATCTACAGGCTTCTCAGTAGAAGTAGAGGTGTATGTCTTTAAGATCCTCCACAAGCATGGAATAGGAAATAATTTGGGGAGCTCAGAATGTCATACTTACATAGGGAAACACACTGAGTAAATGAAACATTATGTCTCTGATGACTTATGCAAAATAGCTTGAGTCATTATGTGTTAATACTACCTAGAAATAATCTAGTCCATTTACTTTTTACTGCTTTTGCTGAAGACCAGAGATAATCATGTTACTGCTTAAAGATAATTCTATTTAGATGTGGTAATAATTTCCTTTCCCCATTCTCCATGTCCTTGTTCTATGTCTCCGGTATTAGCAAAGCTCTTAAGAAATCTGCAGTTAGCTACCAGTGAGCTGTTTCTTTCCTTATTTTGTCTTGCTAATACTCAAAACTCAGGCAAGAACTGAATGTCTCAGCTCCATCACTAGTCTTCAATAAACAGCTTTTTAAATTTTATTTGCTATTGTTATTATTTGTGTGTGTGTCTGTGTGTGTTTACGTGTTTAGGTAAGATAATTTTTAGGAGTCAGTTCATGGTAGGTTCTGGAGATGGAACACAGATTGTCAGACTTGCACAATAAGAACTTTTGCTTGTTGAGGCATATTGTTTGCCTTCAGTGACTTTTAGCTCAATTCTTCTGTTTTCCCAAAGAACATTTTTAAATTGTTCCTCAAAATTGGTGTTTGTATTTGAGATATGGATTTACCTAGGCTGGGGGAAAGCACAGTACCAGGGTGCCTGCTGCCCGCTGAGGACTTGAATGCAGATCCCAGCCTTCGTGGTCGTGGTCAGGTTTCCACAGCTGCCCAGGACTTGGGAGTTAGAAACAACTGGACCCTGAGGCCAGCATCAGCCTAGACTCTCTACAGATCCTGTCTCAAACAGACAGTCAAATGAACCTGAGAGTGAGAGCGAGCAAGAATCCTTAGTAGTTCCCTTCGTTTCCTGTTCTTTCTGTGATTCGTTTATAATTTTAACATTATCATCACATCTTTTATGCTCTTCTATTGCTGATGGCACTGTCTTGGTTTTTCACTTCACCTTGTTTTGTTGCAGCCATTACACACATTGCCATCTCCAGTCGTAAACCCTCCTTGCTGCCTCTAAAATGATAGCTGCGCATACTGTAATCATGTTACTCAATCCCATGATTAGAATCACTTGATTGGCAAAAAGTCAAATTCTCTCTCTGTTTACCTTATGATAGTTCTTGCTCTAAGGCAGTGATTCTAAGCCTCTGGTTTGCTACTGGTATCAAACCACCCTTTCACAGGGGTGACCTGTGACATTGGAAAACGCAGATGTTCATAACAGCAGCAAACTACAGCTATGGAGTAGCAGTGAAAATAACTCTATGGTCGGTGGTCAACACGAAGGTCCCAGCATTAGGGAGGCTGAGAACCACTGCTTTAAAGCAAGACAAGAGTTTAAAAGCTCAGATAAGGAAAATGGGGCTGAACTAGGAAAAGATTGGGTGTTTGAAGACCTAAGCAACAGTAAGCAAAATTAGGAGCCTTGGAATTTAGATTTTGGAATTTAGGGCATATGCATACGTCTTAATGAAGGATTATCAATGTTGGGTTGGCCTCTGGGCATGTTTGTGGGGGGATTGTTTTAACTAACATTATCAATATGAAAATACATAGCCCACTGTGGAGGGGGTTTCTGCTCTGTGTAAGAGTGGAGAAGTCAAGCTGAGTACCAGCAAGCAATCATACATGTGCTTACTTGTGTTCCTGACCAGATGTGATAGGACTAGCTGTTTGAAGTTCCTGCCTTGAATTCCCTTAACGGTAGATGGAAACCTGGGATTATACCCCTTCAATAAGCTAACCCCTAAATTGTTTTTGTGATAGGCCGTTTTACCACAGCAACAAGAAGAACTAGCAAAGGAGATTCTACCACACTCACATACACACAGACCATAAATGGAGAAGCCTGTAAAATGTGGGATTTGTGCTTTTTGTTTTTACTGTTAACACCTAGCACCTGTCACTGATGATATACTAAGGATGTGCGCCTGAGTGCTTGTGTGAATGAGGCAAAAAAAGCAGTAGTTTGTGAAAGTTCTGAAGCCCCTCTGTGTTCCTTATTGGTTAAAATGAATAGGTGTCTTTAGTGGCAAAGGCTAATACATGGAAGTTTAGAGCCAGGTGTATTATATGCTAGAGTTTATTGTGTGTGTGTGTGTGTGTGTGTGTGTGTGTGTGTGTGTTGTGTGAGAAATTATAATTTGTAAAAAAAATATTTTTGAATTTGGTTAATTTCAGTATGATTTTTATCTGCATCTTTTAAAAATAAATCTTAAAAATTTCAATTAAAAATTGTGAGTGTTAAGAGATAATGCATAAGGTCGAAGCTGTGTCGTGTATGTGATACCCTTGCACTGTAGTCATCTGTAACGTCTGTCTCTTATTCAGTGTGAAAATGCATCTTTAAAAGAACAAATGGACGCCATAAGTAAAGAGCTGGAGATTACAAAGGAGAAGCTGCACACCATTGAACAAGCCTGGGAACAAGAAACTAAATTAGGTAAAGTCTTAACACAGAGAGGACCTGGTGACCATGCCTAAGAGCAATTGCTTGTACTGAAAATTCCTTTTCTGTAGTAAAATATGGGCATGAACTATATCCTACAGTGTAGTATACCGATTATAAATAATATCCTGGTGCTTGGTGTAGAGGTCTCACGTGAGTTTTTTTCCTAGTAAAGTCATATATTAATTTGTGACTAAACACTAGGTATTTTTAAATTATTTTAGCAATTAAAACCTAGTGATAATTTTGAAATATGTGTTTTTTGAGTGCAATGTTTATGTCTTATATATTATTTGATACCTTTAAATGAAAAGTTCACCACACTATATCAAAGAAAATTTGAGAATTTTTATTGCAGTAATATATTGTTATATTTTTATGTACTTTAAATAATAACCATTATTTGTTATATACCAAATCTAGTAGAAATTCAAAATATTTCTATATTTTAATCATTTATTTTATAAAAATTTGTGCAATATCCTGTTATTTGAGTGCTTATGTTTAAAGTGTTAATTTTTTTATTTTGCTATTATTTAGAATGATACAAAGATTACCTTCACTTATATCTGACTTACCATATTAATTTTTTTTAATTTTTTTAATGCTATTCCTTTCTTGTTTGTTTGTTTGGTTGGTCAGTTGGTTGGTTGATTTTTAGAGACAAGGTTTCTCTGTAGCTTTGGTGCCTGTCCTGGAACTAGCTCTTATAGACCAGGCTGGCCTTGAACTCACAGAGATTCACCTGCCTCTGCCTCCCAAGTGCTGGGATTAAAGCCATGTGCCACCACCGCAATATGATAGTATTTGCTATTATGTGTGTACAAGGCCCAACATAGTGCTCGTGATTTGAGATTATACATGTAAAATTTCTTAATCATATAACTTCAGATTGTACTTTTGACCATGGTGTTTGATAATGGTAATAATCATGCCATTGCACTTACATGTCCAAAGTGACACTGTTATCCTGTATTGCCCCAGTGCAGTTAGCATTCTTCCCATAGCAAGTGGTTCATTTCCAACATATGACAACCTTCTAACCTCTGCCAGCTCTGCACTGACCTTCACATTGGGTCTCAGTAACCTTATACTTAGAGTTGGACTTTGTTTGGACTGCCAACTCCCAAATAATGACACGGAGACCTCTTATTAAGTATGAAAGCTCCGCCTTAATTTTGGCTTATTCCTAACTAGCTCTTAAAATTTAGATGATCCTGTCTCTATTAATCTACATTCTGCTATGCGGCTTGTTACCTCTCCTCAGTACCTTACATCCAGCTGCCTTCCATGTCTGGATAGTGAATCTCTTGTGCATCAGATTCCTCCCAGAGTTCCTCTCTTACCCTGGATGTCCTGCCTATCTCTTCTGCCTAGCTATTGGCTGTTCAGCTCTTTAATAAACCAATCAGAAGGTACTTTAACAGAGACAGATATTCAGAGTGCACAAAAAGATTATCCCACAGCATACAGCTTTTATTTTCATTTGATTGGTTAATGGAGAGATTTAGTCTAGAAAGAAATGGAGAATAGGCATCAGACAGTTAGGAATAAATAAATAAAGGGAAGAATGCAGATATGTCTTAATTCAAAAGTTCATTTCCTGCTACAGACTGTACTACTTTTTTAATACCTCTTCTGAATTATCTCTGTGTGATGTATTATAACATACAGGAAAGGAATCAAACATGGATAAGGCAAGAAAATCAATGACAAATAGTGACATTGTTTCTATTTCCAAAAAAATCACTGTGTTGGAGATGAAGGAATTAAATGAAAGGCAGAGAGCTGAACACTGTCAGAAAATGTATGAACACCTGAGGACCTCCGTAAAACACATGGAAGAACGGAATTTTGAATTGGAAACCAAATTCACTGAGGTTTGTACAACTTTTATCATGTAATCAGACAACAAAGATTAGTGATAGTAGACACTGGATTTCTGAGAACTTTGTACTCTAAGACTGCATGTGTGTGCAGCATTTGCGTTTCATGTAATGGGTATACAGACAATTATTTTAAAATATGAATTGCTTTAGATTCAACCACTTATTTCTATACCCAGATTCTTTCTTGCAATGTCATGGTATTAGTTTTCATGAACAGAAGGATGTTGTTTCTTTAAAAAGCAAATTGTCTTCCAAACCCATATTTTCATTTAAAAATTACTCATTGTCTTTTATATTCCAGAATGAGTTTGGAAGTAAGACTATAGTAAGAAGAAAAATAGTTAAAAAAAACTCTTCAAAATCTTTAATAGGAGGTTATTAAAGATTTTTAATTGGTCTAAATAAACTGCAAATATTCAACAATTTATGATTAAAGAACACCTTACAGATGTTCTCTTAGGTTGATATATTTTCCAAAACATAAGTATTATTTTTATTTTAAGCCATAAATATTAATACAAGTTTATATAATTATTTTTAAAATTTATAAAGTTTTAACTCTTTGTAAGTACTTTGTTTATAGTTTAAAAATTCTTAGTGATTGCCTAAAATAAATAGCATATGATGGAATTGGAGTATTACTACATCTTTTTTATAATGTGTTCTTGATTCTTTCTTTAGTTTCTGAACTAAGGGAAAGTAAAGAAGCCATAGTACTCAGAAGTCTAGATGTTGTGTGTCTAGGCTGGGGCTGTAGTTCATTGGCATGCTTAGTTCACACGGGCTCTGGGTTCTAGTCCCAGTGTAAGGTAAAGCAGAATTCGTAAGATAAAATAGTTCTGAGGATAATTTATTGTCACTTTTCCACAGCTTACCAAAATCAACCTGGATGCCCAGAAGGTGGAGCAGATGCTGAGAGACGAACTAGCTGACAGTGTGAGCAAGGCCGTGAGTGATGCTGATAGACAGCGCATTCTCGAGTTAGAGAAGAAGGAGGTGGAGCTCAAAGTTGAAGTGTCTAAGTAAGTGCACACAACAGTTCAGTCATTTGATGTGTCTATTGATCTGCCTTTAGGAAGACCGATGATAGACAGATGGGACAATTTCCATACTCACTTTGTTTTTAAGAAGAGGATTAAGACCCCATGACATAGCACTGGAGAGGAAATGACCTCTCAAAGTTTGCCCCCACCCACCTGAAATGTAGGGATGCAGCTGTAGAAGGCACCAAAGCAGAACAGAAACCATGTATGGTGCACTTCTTACTCATGTCGCTTGTTTTTCAGGGGAAGTAGAGAGGGAAGAGCAGGGGTCACTTAATATTTATTTTACTAACTTTAAAAAGAAAAGAATTTTTTACCTTTTTATAAGGTTGATGTAAACATACTGTAGTGATATTTCATTTGTATTTTAATAAATGAAGCTTGCCTGAAGTTCAGAGTGTAAAACAGCCCCACTGGTCAGCCTTACAGACCAGGCAGTGGTGGCACACACCTTTAATCTCAGTAATCATCTGGTTTGCCATAGAAACTGGGTGGTAGTGGTGCACACCTTTAATCCCAGCCCTAGAGAGGACTATAAAATGGGAGGAGACAGGTCTCACATACATCTCATTCTGAGATCCCTGGAGGCAGGATTTCCATCTAAATCCGAGGTAAGAGCCAGTGGCTGGCTGTTTTGCTTTTCTGACCTTCAGTGGAACCCCAATATCTGTTTCTGTGTTTTTATTAGTCATGCTACAACATATAATTAATTTGTATTTTGATTTAATTAACATTTCTTAGAAACTAGCTGTGTGGTAGGCATTGTGTAAGACATTAGACATCAATTCATGGACTCTTGCCTACTAACACTTAGGTAAAAGTTTTTTTCATTTGGCAGTAGGAAATATGCCCAGTTATTTTAGAGTACTAAATATATGCTATGCACTCACTTTCTAGTCAGGGGCTTCTTTCATGGGTAATCCATGGGGAGCACTGAGTTTATATGTCAAGCACAAAGAACTTTTAGAATTGTGTGTGTGTGCTTATAAAATTATAACTATTCCTTCAGAGTTCTTGGGAAAATCGGTCACTTTTAATTCTTCCCATAATGGTTGACTTTGTCTCTTCTCATAAACCTTACCTTGTAAGATGCATTCATTTCATTATATTTTATTAACCACCAGTTATAGAGGCTTTCCAGTCTGTATGAGGAAACCCAATGTATATGTCCGTCCCACTTATCTCAAATTAATCTACCTCAAAAAAAAATGATTTGTTACAGGAATCATAAGGGAAATTTGTGCAAATGTATAATTTGTTTCTTTTTGTTTTTCAGCTAGTTGTTAAATCAAAATAAACCAGTCACACTTTCCATATAACATAACTTTCAAATATAAGGTTCTGTGTACAAAGCATATAATATGTAAAAGTGAAAATACATTTTACATTAATTCTTAACTGTACAGTTGCAACAGGTTAGCCTGTGTGCGTTGACCTACCATTTCCTAAATATAATAAAAAGTATCTTTGGGAGAATGTGTCGGGGTGAGTGTTTTCTGACCACCTGCCTTTGGAAAGTGACGTAGGTCATTGTCTCAGTTTCACTTAACAGATGGCATTATCTTTCCAAATGTGTATATTCTTCTGTACCACAGGCGATGGACTTCCCAGAGTAGGGGATGCTTTCGTAGATCACTTTTTGATCCTTTATAGAATTAGGTTTCATGAAATAGTTCAAGAGACCCTTGAACTCTTTGGACTTGGTGCAAAGAAGAGATGTCATAGACCAATTGCATTTCTAGAATGATATCTCAAAATTGGGACTTTTGGTGTTTGCTGAACTGTTCCTTAAATATTTTGTCACTTTCTAGACTGAGAGAGATTTCTGATATTGCCAAAAGACAAGTTGAGTTTTTGAATACGCAGCAACAGTCCAGGGAAAAGGAAGTGGAATCCCTCAGAATGCAGCTTCTGGACTACCAGGTGCATATTGTGCTGCCTCCTCTGTTTAGTCTGCTTGCTAAGCTCACTTCAGACTCTGACGGAGCCTGGCGTGCTAAGCAGGACTAGTTGCAGCAATAGAAACCTGTTCCTGTTAGTTGGAACTTTAGAAACCTTCCTTTTTCCTTCTTCCCTTCTTTCCTGTTCCCTCCCTCCCTCCCCTCCCCTCCCTTCCTTCCTTCCTTCCTTCCTTCCTCTTTCTTCCTCTTTCCTTCCCTCCCTTCTTTTCTCCATCCCTCTCTCCCTCCCTCCCTTCCTCTTTCTATCATTCTGGTTTTGAGATAGGATTTCTCTGTGTAGCTGTCCTGACTATCCTGGAACTAACTCTATAGAACAGGCTGACCTCGAACTCACAGAGATCCTCCTGCCTCTGCCTACCAAGTGCTAGGATTAAATGCATCCATCACCACTAGAAAACTAGAAAACATATTTTATTTCAAATACCTATAGATTCATTTGACAGCTGCCAGTCACAGTTAACATACTAAGGAGAAATAATTAATGAGTCTTTACTGACTGTATTTTCTCTTGTACATGTCTGTGGCTTTTAATATAACCCCATATTCTATAGTTCTTAGAGGAGTGAAATATTATATATGGCCAGATGGTGATGATGCACACCTTTAATCCCAGAACTTGGGAGGCAGAGACAGACAGATCACTGTGAGTTCAAGGCTAGCCTGGTCTACAAGAGCTAGTTCCAGGACAGGCTCCAAAGCTGCAAAGAAACCATGTCTCAAAAAAACCCAATACACCCCCACATATGTTTGTGTGTACACATATCTCTCAGAGTTGTGCTGTTATCTGTGAACTAAAGGGAAGACACTACTACAAACAACTATCATTTAATTAGAATTTTGAGTGTGTTTCATTCTGGATATATAGTTTCTAACTATTGTGTTAAAGTAAAATTGTTTTTTTAAAAAAAACTCACGTGCAACAGTGTTTTAAATTTTTATTAGTAAACCGTTGCTGAACCCATGGTGTGTTTATTGGCAAAACCCCTGACATTCACTATAAATATGTATTTTTTCGTTAGGCACAATCTGATGAAAAGGCGCTAATTGCCAAACTGCACCAACATGTTGTTGCTCTTCAGATTAGTGAGGCCACTACTCTTGGTAAGTTGGAGTCAGTTACATCTAAACTCCAGAAGATGGAGGCCTACAGTTTGCGCCTAGAGCAGAAACTGGATGAGAAAGAGCAGACCCTCTACTACGCTCGCCTGGAAGGCAGAAACAGAGCAAAACACCTGCGCCAAACCATTCAGTCTCTGCGAAGGCAGTTCAGTGGTGCCTTACCCCTGGCCCAGCAGGAAAAGTTCTCCAAAACTATGATTCAGCTGCAAAATGACAAACTGAAGATGATGCAGGAAATGAAAAGTTCTCAGCAAGAGCACAGGAATATGGAAAACAAAACACTGGAGATGGAATTAAAATTAAAAGGCTTGGAAGAATTGATAAGCACTTTAAAGGATGCCAGGGGAGCCCAAAAGGTAAAACTTGAACTGAAATTCAGTATTCCTGTTATGTAGTGATGTTGGTGTGATCTGTAGCTGTATGAGACATGTCCAATGTGCATTTAAAATGTGCGCTATAATTAGCTAGAGTTTATAAATTTAGGATTTGGACTTTCCTGAGCAAGACTCATTACCAAAATACTTTAAACATTCTAAAAAAGCTCTAATAAATTTTAAGTATAATAATTGAAGTGATTTCGTAGTTATCAGTTGATTTCTACTCTGAACAAATATTTTTTATTTGAATTATTTGTTTTTCTATGTTTTTACTTATAGATATTCCTTGTAAATACTTGCAGTTTTCATAGATTTCCACATTTATTTTATTTTTTTAATTTATCTATTTATTATATATAGTGTTCTGCCTGTATGTGTACTTAGAGGTCGGAAGGCACCAGATCTCATTATAGATGGTTGTGAGCCACCATGTGGTTGCTGGGAATTGATCTCAGCATCCAGTGCTCTTAACCTCTGAGCCATCTCTCCAGGCCTCCACATTTATTTTTTAAAGATTAATTTTTATCATTATTTGGGAAAAATCCTATTCTCTGTGCTAGAAATATTTAGAATTTTTTAAAATTTCATTTATTGGACAGATTTCTCAAAATTTGTTCTTTGACAATTTTATATGTATATATAATAGATTCTGATCACACCTATCTGTCTACTTTTTGTATCCTCCTCTTCCATCATTTCCCCCGCCCCGACCACTTCTTCCCATCAAATCCTTGTCCTATGCTTATGTTTTTGTTTTCATTTTGTTATCAACTGAGCTTGCCTAGTACCTCTCCTGTGAGCATGAGTGTGAAACTGTCCCCTGTAGCATGAATGAGTTGTCAGTGGCTGTCACAGTAGACAAGGGTAGGATGTCTAATCTGAACAGTATTACCAGTGAGTTAGTGCTGACTACAGTCAATGCTGTGAATGAAACTGAACACAAATGTTACTAATTTCTGTTTATTCATTTGAAAATAATTTGACGAATATTTTATTTTAATGTTGTACTTACTTTAGAATAATCTTTGGAAATTCTCACTAACTTTGCTGTGTGTTTTGGCTACGGACTGACTTCCTTTGTCATAGTATAGTTTGCCATTAATTTCAAGTAATATCATGACTAGTTACCTAGCATTTATGTGCATATATAATTTAGGTAATCAATTGGCATGTCAAAATAGAAGAGCTTCGCCTTCAGGAACTTAAACTAAACAGAGAACTAGTCAAGGGTAAAGAAGAAATCAAATACTTGAATAATATCATCTCTGAATATGAGCAGACCATCAACAGTCTCGAGGAAGAAATCGTTCAGCAGAGCAAGGTTTCGTTTTCTATTTCTGTTCTTTTTAAGACTTTAAATGTCAGATCATTACCTTTTAACTGTATTATTGTGATAAAATATAGTTCCTGTTATATTGAGTAACAAAATAACCTACTTCTTGCTTCTTAAACTCCAAACATGAAAATTGATTTCGTTGTAATAGAAGTCTTTATTTTATTTTATTTTTTGACAAGAACTTTAAATCTTTTTTTATTGCTTTATAAATAATACCATTCAAAATTTCCACTTCTTCCCCTCCTCCCATTTCCCTCCCGCTCACCTCTCCCCCTTCAGTCCTAAGAGAGGGCAGGGTACCCTGCCATGTGGGAAGTCCAAGACCCTCCCCACTCCATCAAGACTCAGGAAGGTGTGCATCCAAATAGACTAGGATCCCAAAAAGCCAGTACATGCAGTAGAGACACATCCCAGTGCCATTATCATTGGCTTCTCAGTCTGCCCCAATTGTCAGCCACATTAAGAGGGTCCAGTCTGTTCCCATGCTCGTTCAGTCCCAGTTAAGCTGGCTTTGGTGAGCTCCCATTAGATCAGGCACACTGTCTCAGTGGGTGGACCAACCCCTTGTGGGCCTGACTTTCTTGCTCGTATTCTTCCTCCTCTTCTTCAATTGGATTTGGGGAGCTCAGTCCAGTGCTCCAATGTGGGTCTCAGTCTTTATCTCCATCTGTCGTCGGAGGAAGGTTCTATGTTGATATTCAAGATAGTCATCAGTCTGATTGTGGGACAAGATCAGTTCAGACACACTCTCCTCCACTGCCCAGGGTCCTAGCTGGGGACATCCTTTATAAGCTTAAAAACAGTATGTCAGCAAGCTTAGTTGGTAAGTTAATGTTTCTTTTGATGTTAGTTATTTGACTCCTTCAGTCAGGTTTCTGCATGTTGTCATTGTTGATTTAGAACACAGCATGGGGTAGAAAAAGTAGATGCTTAAGAGCTAGACGACAACATTTATAAGACACACCCTCGCCACAGTCATTGTGTTCTGTGTGCTTAGTCTTTCTTCTTCTGTATCCTAGCTACTTATGCTCATGCTTTCACTGTCTGAAGATTGTCACTCACATTCCTTTTCTTGCCAGTGAACTGCAAAGGCTCCTGGGTATTGACTAGGAAATTGTGCCATGGGAGGGCTTGCTTTCATTTTCTAAACAATGTTTGCCATCCTCTCTTGTCTTACATATTTGTTTGTTATTGCTTGTTTCTTACTTCCTGGGATGTAAGTTCCTTGGTGACAGGGACTAGATTGTGTTTATTGCTGTGCTTGCATTGCCCCAAATAGTACTTTGAAAATATGTTTCATTAGACATAATTAGGATGGATGGATGGACTCATGACTAGATTGAAATTCTGACTTTACAGCTGCCTGCCCTTGTGATTTTAGGAAGTTGCTTGATCTCCTAAGTTTGTGTCTTTTCCCATATAACCAGAGTGCAAGTAATGATAGCAAAGCTGAGGGTTAAGTAAGAAAATGCATATCCGCTTGTTAATGCTCAATGTCACTGTGTATGCGCCTAACACAAATAAATGTCTCTTTCAGTTTCACGAAGAAAGACAGATGGCTTGGGATCAAAGAGAGGTTGAGCTGGAGCGCCAACTAGACATCTTTGACCGTCAGCAAAATGAAATACTCAGTGCCGCACAAAAGGTATCAAAAATAACTAATTATGTTTGATGCTTCTCTGAATTAGATAGCTTTTTAACTGTAGGATGCTTTATGTGGATTGTCCTGAGTTTCTTTGTTTAAAGACAAGTTAAATTTAGTTCATGATTTTTTCATACATTTATAAGATATAATATTGTTTACTTAATACTATACTGCTGTTTTTAAAACATATTATTTCTCAATAGTTTGAAGAGGCTACAGGATCAATGCCAGACCCCAGCTTGCCCCTTCCAAACCAACTTGAAATTGCTCTAAGAAAAATTAAGGAAAATATTCGAACAATTCTTAAAACACAAGCAACTTGCAAGTCATTAGAAGAGGTAATTTGAAGATTTTGTATTTTGATTGGAATTTTCTAAATAATATTTACTAATGTCAATAAAGTATAAAATGGTGGACTTCTTGCTAATTCCACTTTTTTATTCTTATATACTATTTCTAATAGCTGATAATGAATAGTCCATGCAGTTAATATGAATTTACCATTCATTTGTTTACTGCATTCTACTTTTGGGGACACTGAATGTTTTTAACAAGTGATAATCTTAAGTAAATTAAAATAAATATGTAAATAAATGAACTGTTGCAAAGAAATGTACTAAATAGAATTTAATTGTCAAACGACTGTTATCCATATGTGAAACACGAAGCGAGACTACTGCCTGTATGTGGCTAACATTCATCTGAAGCATTTCGAAGGACAAGCTGAAATGTAATAATTTCTTGTGACTTTACTATAGAAGCTACAAGAAAAAGAATCTGCTTTACGGTTGGCAGAGCAAAATATTCTGTCAAGAGACAAAGTAATCAATGAACTGAGGCTCCGATTGCCTGCCACAACTGATCGAGAGAAACTTATAGCTGAGCTCGACAGAAAAGAGCTGGAACCAAAATCTCAGCACACAATGAAAATCGCCCAACAGACCATTGCTAACATGCAGGCAAGGTTAAATCAGAAGGAAGAAGTCCTGAAGAAATACCAACATCTTCTGGAAAAAGCCAGAGAGGTATTTGTTATGCTGCTGTTTTTCTTATGTATTTCATTCAAACGCCACAAAATATTTCTCAATGTGGTAGTTCATTTTTGCTTTCAGATAACTCTGTTTAGGACTTGTTGTTTTCACATGGTTGGATTACAGATCTGTCAGTAAAACTGGCAGTTTGTGTACGTGCATCTTCTTCCTCTTGTGGACCCAGGTAAACGAGAGTCTCTGCTATGGAGACATGGCTGGTTTAGAAAATGTCAGGTGGATTTATGAGTGAAAATTGAAACAGTAAGGTTAACAATACTCCACAGGGGTAGTCTGTGGAGATCTAATTCTCTGGAACAGTAGGAGAGATCTAGTAATTTAAAATGTTCCAAGAAACAAAGGAACATTTTAATAAAATGCATATTATTTTAACGTTAAGAATAAATTGTAAGACTTGGATGGTCAGCATGAGCGCATGCTAGCAGAGATGTATATTGGCCTAATATACATATGCATGAAGAGATTATATCTTTTCTGTTCTGAGGTGTTGGAAGAGTAAAAATTAACTGAAAACATGAATGTATTTCAGTCATAATTTACAGTACGGCTTAACTTCTTGTGAAACAGGAGCAAAGAGAAATTGTTAAGAAGCATGAGGAAGACCTTCATGTCCTTCATCATAAATTAGAACTACAGGCTGAGAATTCACTCAATAAATTCAAGCAGACAGCCCAGGTAAGGTTCTGAGAATGTTGTTCTGTTCTTTATTGAGATGTGAGATCACATAATTTAAAATTTACCTCTTCATATCTCACAGGAGAACACACCTACCTTTGTGTTGATAAAATAATCATATGAGAAGCATCTCTGAGCATGAAAACATGATCAGTTTTTTAACCCAAATCCAACCCTCAGTAATTTTCAGTGCTTATAAAATCATATTTCTGTCTCTTGCCATGGACTGAAAGCCTCCTATGTTATGAGTCTACTCTTTTTTTTCAAATTCCATAATTTGTATTTATTTCCCAACTTTTGAATTAACCTCCTACTTGCCCTCATCAATCAATCTGTTCTTTATGTTTCAATGTGTTGAAAGTGGCCCTGATTCTCTTAACCCACAGCTTTACCTCATTAATTCATTGTCATAACCCTCCCCTGCACCTACATGCTGACTAAAACACAGGGCATACAAAGAGTACAGTCTATATCCTGTCTTCCTGATCCTTCTTTTCCTCTCAGAGTGTAGACTGCATTCTTCATAAAGAAATGTATAGGATGAGTCATGCATAGTCTCAGATCACACTTACTCATTACTAATCCTTTCATATCTCATAGGATTTACTAAACCAGTCTCCTGGTCCAGTACCTACCAACAAGCATTTCATCCGTCTGGCCGAGATGGAGCAGACAGTAGCAGAACAAGATGACTCTCTGGCCTCACTTCTTACCAAACTAAAGAAAGTATCAAAAGATTTGGAAAGACAAAAAGAAATTACTGAGTTAAAAGTCAGAGAATTTGAAAGCATCAAATTACGGTAAATCTTCGAAATCTTTTCAAAATGAGCAAATGGCAGTAAGGCTGTGCTGAAGCCTGTGTGAGCATTGTCGCGAGACATTCGTGTGCGTCATTTTGTCCACAGGACTCTGCAGCCATGGCCTTACAGGATGCGGTGGATGGACATGAGACAATCACAAGTTGTAGTCAGTCTTACTCAGAAGCCAATTTATTTTCTTCTCTAGAGTCTTATTTTTAACACTTCCACTGTCCACTTCATCCTCTGTAAATGAAAATGGCAGTGTTTCCTTGGGCTCCTTCAGAGTGCTGAGATGAATGAAGTCCCTACGGTCCTATGTACAAGTGTAGTTTGACAATTAGAAGCTCACATATAAATTGCTTTTGTTTAAACACCTAACAGTATGTGATAAAACAGAGGCTCAATAAGTGTTTGTTAAATAAAGATATCAAAAACTATAGTGTCAGAATGTTCACAACATCCTACATATTAAATATTGTAATTTAATTGGTGGTGCACACCTTTAATCCCAGCACTCAGGAGGCAGAAGCAGGCAACCTCTGTGACTTCAAGGCCAGCCTGGTCTACAGAGTTAGTTCCCGGATAATTAGCCAGGGATACACAGAGTAACCTGTCTCGAAAAACCAAAAAATTAAAAAATTTAAAAAAAGATTGTAATCATTAGCTAGCCTTTTTTTTTCTTTTTCTTTTTATAAATAGACCTTTAAACCTAAAATTGGTGTAAGGTTGTTCAGTTCCTAATCATAGAACCATCTCTCTGGGCCTGAACTCATATCTGATGAAAGTGAGAATGTTGACCCGCTTATGATTCTATTTCCTTTCTGATGGCTGTTAGAACTTTGACTGTTTACTCTTGGACCCAAGACACAATTATGCCCGTGTCACGGGAACCCCACAGAGCTGGTATCCAATGCAAACACACTGGGGTTTATTGATTACAAGTTAGCTAACTTGAACCATAATCTAACACACTGCCACAGGGGGTGGGGAAAAATGGCGCCAAGCTCTCAGGGTAATGGGTTTTTAAAGGGAAAACAGGGTGGCACAAGCCTTGGTGTTTCGGGATTGGGTAAAACGTGTACAACTTTTGAATTCATTGTTTGGGGTATAGGGAAATTTCAACACAGTCAAAACCGGTTCAAAGATGGTTGAACCAAGCAGATGTTGTTTGGACATCCTGGTGGGTCACTTTGACAAGAGCAGGCACAGTTTCTTGGGAATGTTTATGACCTTGCTGGGCTGCACTCACCCCCATAGTTAGGTCCTGTCTAAAATGGAGTTCTTTCTCAAATGAAATTTGTTATGCTCTTTGAATACCTCCCAAAGTTATCACGTTTGTGAATATGTAAGTAGTTGCCACTTGAGATTTTTTTTTTATTTTCTTTAAAATAGTATATTATGTTGCTTTTGTCTTAGGTTTTCTCATTCTATTGAATTTATTTTTTTGTATTTAATCTTAGCCATGTACTAGGTTATAAAATTACATTTTTTATAATCATTTTTCATTTCTTTGTTGAGACAGAGTGACCTAGAAATGGATGGTGTAGCTGTCCACAAGCTCCAGCATAATCTTCTGCTTCATCTGCCTCAGTGCTGAAATCATAGACATAAACCACCATGCCATACTAAAAATTACTAAGGCTTTTACATCTAATTCCTAAATGCAAAAAATGATACAGTTTCTGAAATAACTTGCATTTATAGTCTTTTACCATATAAAGTACTAGTAGTCATGGCTTTATACCTTTGTAAAGTTGTTTTGGTTTTTTTCAATTAAAATATTACTTGCAATACCCAGTCTGGTAAATTTATATGGTTGTTTCTCTCAGGCTCCAGGAGAACCATGCAGGGGAGGTGAAGAAAGCGCAGTCAGAAGTGGAGGACTTAAGGCGTGCTCTTGTCCAAGCACAGAAGGAGGCTCACAGTTTGAAGTCTGAACTCCAGGCTCAGAAAGAAGCAAACTCAAGAGCCCCCACAACCACAATGAAAAATCTAGTGGACAGGCTAAAGAGCCAATTGGCCTTGAAGGAGAAGCAACAAAAGGTAAGTGGCATATGTCCTCTCTGGAGAAAGGCCTAGAGAAGGCCTGGAGATGTGTAAAGGATGCTAGCATGGCTGTTAAAATGACACTTTATCTCATGCCTTCAAAGATGGTACTTTTGCATGGCTCTGCAATGGTAGTGCTATGTTAAAATGCAGATAAAGTTCAATTTATCTTTTTATGCCTGGTGATTTGCTGAATTACTTTCTCATTTTTCGTTGGGTTTTCATGTAGCTGGAACAATTTGAACAATTTAGGGGCTGGGATGGTATAAAGGAAGAAGGATTTAAGAAGTTGGCCACAGTGACTTTGTGGATAGAGATCTAATATGGAGTAGTAGCTTGATTGTTTTGTTTTTACTTATCTCATACTTGATAAGTGGATTAGAAGATGCTACATTTTCCCCACCTTAATTTATAAATTTTATGGGTAAATATTTTAAACCATGTCTTATAACATTACTCAGCTACCTAAATTCAGTAATTTCACATGAATGGATGCATAATGTGATGTTTTTCTAAGAGAAGAATTTATTGCTAGTTAGTGTATAAACTTGGAAATTTTCAAACAAAATATTCTTTTTTGAATTGCTTGGCATAAAGATTGCTTCTGAAAATAATTGTCAGGATTTTGAACTATTTCTGAAGAACTGAAAAATTTACAGTGGAAATTCAGTTGAAAACATTCCAGAGTTTGTGAGTTATATTTAATCAAATTCATTTTGTTAATCTTTCATTTGTTTGTTGAGACAGGTCTCACTCTGTAACCAGGCTGGCCTAGAACCCACTAGGTGTAAGCTGTCCTCAAGCTCACTGTACTCCTCTGCCTCAGCAACTTGGTGCTGATGAGATCATAGGCATGGGCAATACTTAAAATTAGATAGGATTTTGCATTTAATAGAAAAGTAGTCGAAAGTAATACTGCTTATTTTGCATTTTATTTTGCTCATGTACATTGTTAATTTTCCAGTAAAAATGTTTGTATATTGTAATTTTTAGGCACTTAGTCGAGCCCTGTTGGAACTCCGGGCCGAAATGACAGCTGCAGCTGAAGAACGTATTATTGCCGTAACTTCTCAGAAAGAGGCAAATCTCAACGTGCAGCAGGTTGTTGATCGACATACGAGAGAGCTAAAGGTGAGTATCAGCGCACGGATTAGTATGGCCAGATACGGGGTCAGTTCTGAGGATGTTTTTGAACTGTTGGCTAATTAGACAGATACACACACAGATTTAAGCAGTATATCCTTGTGTTACTCAGGTATTGACTATCATCTGGGGGATTTTGAAAAAGATGGACTACTATGAATTATGCTTACTAATAGAACCCATTGAAGAAACAGAACTCATTTAAGAGACATTTTATTTAGAAAATTTTAAAGCATTTTTAGTACATCTCAAGTATTACTGGGATTCAGGTCCAGCATGGACAAACACTCCACCACTGACCTAACTTCCAGCCCTCAGAATTCTTTTAAGGCTGTTTTGTTGGGATAATTTCAGGTTCACAACAAAATTGAGAAGACCAAGAGATCGGCAGACATACCAGACATACCTAGCTTCTTCCATAACTGCCATCCCCCACCAGTATGATGTCAATCTAGCTATAGAGATGAAGCCTTTCCTTCAAGTAAACTAATTTTTCTTTCTTTAAGAGAGGGTTTTCCTGTAGCTTTAGAGCCTGTCCTGGAACTAGCTCTAATAGAACAAACCAGGCTCACAGAGATCTGCCTGCCTCTGCCTCTTAAGTTTTGGGGTTAAAGGCAAGTTTCATCACCACCCAGCTAGTAAATTAATTTTTAACAACTTACTTTATTATTTTCTTATCTGACCAGTAAGCTTAGGGATTTAAACTTTTTTCCCTAATTACTCTTATATTCATAATAACTCTCAATTTGTTTTTTCCCCAAAAAGATTCTTTACAGAAAATTTCATATATATTGTGATAAAATTAAAAATCTAATTGCTTTCATTTTTTTAGTTTTATTTACTTCTGATTTTTTTCCATATATGACTTTTATTTTCATTAAATACTTTGGCAAGTAGATTTTCATTAATTTTTAAAAATAGCCTATTGTACTTTTCAATATAGTGATCATAAAAAATCTGTTAACTAAATAAATGTATAAAAAGGAAGAGTCCTTTACTGTTTTAGTTTTCTATATTACTGTTTTAGTATTCTCCTATTCATATGAAAGGCTGCTCCTGAGTTTTTTATCTTTTCATATCCATTTTTCAAAACTTTCTCCACAATATAATTTTCTTTTAAACACATTATAATAACATTAATTAATATTGCTAATAATACTATTTGACCTTAATCATTTATCCAATAAAACACATACTGGGTGGTGGTGGCTTACATAGGCAGGTGGATCTCTGTCAGTTCAAGGTTAACCAGGTATACAAAGAAAGTTCAGCACAGCCAGGGCTACACAGAGAAACTTTGTCTCAAGAAAACAAAAACAAAGAAAAAACAACCCATTTACACACTTAGTTGAATAAGACATTCCAGAACAAATAATAGCATGTTTTGACCACTGTCTTTATTCAGATCAGCTAAGAATTCCTGTGTTTACAGTCGTAGCTGCTGTCTCAGGCTGACTCCCATGTCTTGTCCTTACGAAGTAGTTCACAAAATGTTGAAGTCAGAGATTTAGGCTATGCAAATAGTGTGTTTTAGAATCTGTAAAGCATTGTTGTGTATGTTGGAAAGTATTGTTTTTTTTTATTATTTTACTTATAATGAAACATTTTGCAATAAAGTTTTGTTTTACTGTTTTTTGAAAATTATTTGTTTTGAATCGTTTCCTTTTGTTCTGGCAGGAATGAGGGAAATATCTGCAGTTTCTAATTTTCCCGTGTGCTGTATTTTAAAGATCTATAGTGGACTTGTGTTTCTAATGCATATTAGTAGTATAACTTCAAGTTTTTGTTGCTTTATCTTTAATACTTGAGGAAGATTTGTGAATAATTATTTTATCTCTTATTAGTTACAAATTGAAGATTTAAATGAAAATCTTTTAAAATTAAAAGAAGCTCTTAAAACAAGTAAAAACAAAGAAAATTCTCTAGCTGACAACTTAAATGATTTAAATAATGAACTGCAAAAAAAGCAAAAAGCTTATAATAAAATCCTTAGAGAGAAAGATGGAATTGATCAAGAAAATGACGAACTGAGAAGACAAATTAAAAGACTGTCCAGTGGGCTACAGGTAATACTGTATTTAATTCAGATATTGTATAAGGCATGATTGTTACTCATTTTAAAAACTCTTGTTGTTTTGTTTTTTGTTTGTTTGTTTGTTTTTGAGATAGGGTTTCTCTGTGTAGCCCTGACTGTCCTGGAACTCACTCTGTAGACAAGGCTGGCCTGAAACTTGGAGAGCCACTGGCCTCTGCCTCCCAAGTTCTGGGTTTAAAGGTGTGTGCTACCACCACCCAGCTCTTTGATTAGTTCTTTGAGTGACCTCTGTTGTATTTGTCTGTAGCGGGCCATGTACAGTGGTTACTTTCATGTTAGAAAACATGATTAATGTTAGCTTCACAAAATTTCTGTAATTAGAATGTTTAATGTGTCCTTTGATATTTCTCATGTAAAGTTATATCTTAATGTTTTCAGAGCAAACCTCTGCTAGATAATAAGCAAAGTTTAATTGATGAACTTCAAAAAAAAGTTAAAAAACTTGAAAGCCAACTGGAAAGAAAGATGGATGACGTCGACATAAAACCAGTGAAGGAGAAGGTCTGTGAAGTGCACTCATTAATAGTTTACACTAAATGGAGTATTTATTATTATTATTATTATTAATGCACTCATTAATAGTTTACACTAAATGGAGCATTTATTATTATTATTATTATTAATGCACTCATTAATAGTTTACACTAAATGGAGCACTTATTATTATTATTATTATTAATGCACTCATTAATAGTTTACACTAAATGGAGCATTTATTGATAAACAGAAATTACTCTAATAGTTTTACACTAAATGGAGCATTTATTGATAAACAGAAATTAATAGTTTTACACTAAATGGAGCATTTATTGATAAACAGAAATTAATAGTTTTACACTAAGTGGAGCATTTATTGATAAACAGAAATTACTCTAATAGTTTTAGACACACTGTTTATGGTACTGAATAAGGCTGAGATGTCTAAGGCAGCTTTCTGACCTTTAGAAGAGTTGCACTGCCCTTGAGGTCACACCTGGAGTGCACCTCCATGTCCGTTCCTGATACTGCAATGCAGTCTGTGTCTCTTACATCCTGTAGCTCATGAGTGTACCATGCTCCCCATCTATCTGCTCATCTCATTGCTCAGTCCTAGTGAAGGGTTCCCTTACCTGCTGCCAATCGCTTACTTCATTCTCCCAGAGATTATTTATATTTCTAGAAGTCAGATTACTCTCTGAATACAGTAAAAAATAAATATCAGGAAATGTTTTGTAATTTCAAAAGGATACTTATAAGCTGACTTGAGTAAATAAGGTTAGAAACTAATTTGGAGAAAGCATATTGAAGGGTATTGGTAGGCTGAAAGACCAGCTCTCAAGGCTACTCCCAGGGTTTGTAGAAAACCCCACAGCATAGTGAAACTGAACTTAAGGTTCCTCTATCTGAGGGGTATGGGAGAAATTCATACATATGCTATTCTGGTCATGCTCTTTATTATTCTATTTTTTGTTTTCTAATTTTCTCCTAAGCTCTAATTCCTTCTAGTTCTCCTTTGTTTCAATTTTCTGTTCCAATTCTTAGTTCCAGTTCTTTTTTGCTTTTTTGTTCACATAGCTTAAATATATTTTTTTAGACATGACATCCCATTTATAATAAACATTATGTTTTATAATATTTCCCATACTAGTCTAAATGAAATTTAAAGTCAACATAAGCTTCTATAATTTCAATGTTATAAATGTACTAAATGAAATTGGTAAAAGTGTAAAAATAATTTATAAAAGAATGAGCATGATAATACATTGTTCATATATAAACATGTATACTAGAAAAATAAGGTAGCCGTGTATTTGGGCCTTATGTAGCATTATTGTGAGTTCAGAGCTCTAATAGACTCTGATGTATATTTTGTAAAAATATGTTCCAATTACAGTTCAAATGATCTAAATTGTATTGCTGCTCATAATTTGATTTCCAGTATGGTAAGCAATTGTTGGTAGTATTTTCAGCAAAATTATGCCTAAGCTTTATTTTAAAGGGCAATTGTATTCTTACTAAATTCAAGGTATAAGGAAAACGTAAAAAATTTTGGTGTTCATATGGTAAAATGGAATTAAATTCTTGGTCAATACAATTGTGAGAACTGTTTTAACTATGTAAACTCCCAGGAGGACTTGTTCAGAACATAGGACTGTTGTGTATCACATGGCTTTCTTGTGTAGCTTTTATTGTAATACTAGCAACCATACCACTACCATCACTGTTACCAGAGAGCTTACTCCTATAAGACCCTACAGCCTGCCGTTTTCTATTTTTTAATAGCATTTATCACCACTTAACTTACTCAGTATATGTATAACTTTTTATTATGTATATTGCCACCACTCAAGTTTGTTCAACAAATAAAAATTGTAAGATTTGCAAACCTTGGCCTTTATAGCCTTTATATCTGGCTTATACATCTTTTGCTCTTCATATCTAGAAAACAGCAGGCACATGGGCAGCACTAAGTAAATACAATTGGATGGTAAAGTAATGTGCATTTAGACCAGAGTGAGCTACAGTATTAGGAAAATGCGATGCTATAACAAGATTGAAGTGGTCATTCACATAGAATTATTTTTAGAAGCTTCCTTAAGTAAACCATGTATGTAAATTTTCATTTGGCTTCTTAAGGTTATTGGAATTAGTTCAGATCTTCCCTAAGACTTACCTGTCAAGTAATCCACAAAGCCTACTTAAATTGAAGGCCTTTTTTCTAATAGTTTGCCATACTTAATGGTTCTAGAATTTATGAAGCAGAATGAACTATTTATATATTAACTTGAAAGCATAGTTCAAAATGTGGATTGGCATTTAAAATGAGACTAAAAGTAACACCAGCAGTTTTGTAACCCATTTGTTGCTGTTTACAGAGTGCTAGAGAAGAATTAATTAGGTGGGAAGAAGGTAAAAAGTGGCAAACCAAAGTAGAGGGAATGCGCAGCAAACTAAAAGAGAAAGAAGGGGAAGTCCACAGTCTAGCGAAGCAGCTGAGTACTCTGAAGGAGCTTTTTGCCAAGTGAGTTTAAATTTCATTATAAAACTAATACTGTGTAAATTTTTATCCTGAAATCATGTAGTTTATTTTATTTGATAAATGACAAGTTTGCTAGTTTAGGTTATTTATGATTCATATTTTATTGTCTTTAAAATGTGGTAAAATGTATTTTACCTATGAATGAATTATCTATGATTGTCACATAAGTTCATACCAACTACAGAATGGTACACTTACTGCATATGAAATCGATGATGACTGAACTACGATTTAATAAACCACGCAGAAATTGTAAAAGATCCATTCTTGTTGTTCCTTACTAAACTCTACAGAGCTGATAAAGAGAAACTTACACTGCAGAAGAAACTGAAAACAACAGGCATGACTGTCGATCAGGTTTTAGGAGTGCGAGCCTTGGAGTCGGAGAAAGAGCTGGAAGAGTTAAAAAAGAGAAATGTGGACTTAGAGAATGACTTGCTACACATGAGGTAATCCATTGCATGGAGTTAGAGAGCCTGTGCTGTGGAGGTTGCTGGCTCGTACATGTGGAAATACAAATGTATTGCTTCCAGTACGCATAGGCAGCTCTTTACCATTCCTCTCTGGAGCTTCCCGTGCTATTGTTGTGATCCTCCCAGTGTCTCTCAGCATTGTTATTTGGGTAGAACTGGACTTTAGTTAAATACTTATATTCTATTCTTTGACTGCTAAACACATGTACCTAAGCAGGCACGAGGCAGGCAGAAAAGAGAAGCAAGGGAATTTTGTCTCCAGATTTAAGAAGTTTGAACATCTGAGTTTTATT
Organism: Microtus oregoni; assembly: GCF_018167655.1. NCBI lineage: Eukaryota > Metazoa > Chordata > Mammalia > Rodentia > Cricetidae > Microtus > Microtus oregoni. The sequence continues at coordinate 79,971,884 of NW_024543060.1, read as the reverse complement.
TATTAAATTCATATATTAAAGAGAGGAAGGATATGACTTAGACAAAATCTTAGTAAAGATATAGAGATAAGAGTGAATTTTATTGTCTTCACATTAAGTATGCATGTATTTGTTAAGCGGGGAAACATCCTGGACAACAAGGTTTCACAGATTTGTTTGTGCTAGAGTAAAGTGGGTCTTGTAGCCAGCCTGTTAAGTTTGGACTTGACATGACAACATATATTGAAAACTTTAGAACTTTGTTGGGTCCTGAAGCTTTTTGAGAACGAAATACATGGTATGCAATTATTATGTAATGTTTTTAAGATAGTGGGTGTTTTAGCTCTTCTGCATAACTCCATGTAAACTAATGCACTTTAAAATGTTCATGTGTTTCTATTGGAATACACTTTAGCTGATGGATAAAGAAGTCTCTGTTGGATTGTTTTTTTATTGATATTTATTGAGCTCTACATTTTTCAGCTCCCCTCCCTGCCTCTCCCCTTCCCCCTTCAATCCTCCTTCAAGGTCTCCATGCTCCCAATTTATTCAGGAGATCTTGCCTTTTTCTACTTTCTACTTCCCATGTAGATTAGATCTATGTAAGTCTCGCAGTGTCTGCATTGTTGTCTATGTTCTCTGGGATTGTGGTTTGTAGGCTGGCTTTCTTTGCTTTATGTTTAGAAACCAACTATGAGTGAGTACATGTGATAATTGTCTTTTTGTGTCTGTGTTACCTCACTCAAAATGATGTTTTCTAGCTCTATCCATTTTCCTGCAAAATCAAGCTGTTATTTTTTTCTGCTGTGTAGTACTCCATTGTGTAAATGTACCACATTTTCCTTATCCATTCTTTGGTTGAGGGGCATTTAGGTTGTTTCCAGGTTCTGGCTATGACAAACAAAGCTGCTGTGAACATAATTGAGCACATGGCCTTGTGGCATGATTGAGCATCCTTTGGATATATACCTAAAAGTGGTATTACTGGGTCTTGAGGAAGGTTATTTTCTAATTTTCTGAGAAATCGCCACACTGACATCCAAAGGGGCTGTACCAGCTTGCATTCCCACCGGCAATGCAGAAGTGATCCCTTTTCCCCACAACCTCTCCAGCATAAGTTGTCATCGTTGTTTTTGATCTTTGCCATTCTTACAGGTGTAAGATGGAATCTCAGAGTTGTTTTGATTTACATTTCTCTGATGACTAAGGATGTTGAACATTTCCTTAAGTGTCTTTCAGCCATTTTAGATTGTTGGATTATTTTTTAATATAAATTATGATTCTAATTTATTTCTCATGAACTTTGGAAATTTGAAAATTTTAAGTTATAGTATTTACACACAGACACACACACACACATTTATTTCTTTTCTGTATCATAATATAATATATTTGAGAAAAAGTGAGTTTCTATAATCGTCTGATTGTTGTTCACAGGACCCACCAAGCTCTTCCACGAGATTCTGTTGTGGAAGATTTACATTTACAAAATAAATATCTTCAAGAAAAACTTCGTACTTTAGAAAAACAGCTATCAAAGGATGCATATCCTCAGTCTTTGGTAAGTATATATCTTCCTTCCAGCCCCCTCCTTTATAAGGCATAAAAGGGCAATTACATTCATCATCTGAATAGAAACATTAGCTCCTCCTCATTAATGCTGACACAACACATACACTTTTACTAACTAATGCTGAACTATCTCTTTAACCCTAACTGTTGGAACAGAGGTGAATCTTAAATCCTTGTGCTTTGTCTAAACTGATGGAACAGAGGTGAATCTTAAGTCCTTGTGTTTTGTCTAAACTGATGGAACAAAGGTTAATCTTAAATCCTTGTGCTGTGTCTAAACCTTCATCACAGAGAGAGACGCTGCTGTGCGTCATATTTGGTAAGTGATGGTTAGCAAGTGTGCTGCATGCCCGTTTCCTCTCCAGTGTGGTCCATCTGGGTTCCACCACTATTAGTGTTCATAAAAACAAAAAATACAAGCAAAGCTAAGCTAAGACAAAATGCCATATAACCATACTCAGAACCAAAACTGAGAAGAAATAAATGTCACTGATGAGTTACATCATTGGCTATCTACAAATATTTTGTGGTATTTCATAAATGTTGTTGATCCCACTGAATTAAGTATGTAAACAATACCAAATAGTTTATCAAGCAAAATTAGGTCAGCTTCATGGATTTTTTCAACTTGAATTATGAACATATATCAGTTCCTAAAAGTAAGAAAATTAATAATTTTGTGAAAATGAAAATCTAAAACATAAAACTGAGAACATGAATAGGGCTGGTAAGGATAAGAAAATGAAAGGACATGTAGCCAGAAATGTCACTCACATAACGTTGGTCCAAGTGGACCTACTGAGGAGGGCCGTGATGTTGCCACCATGCGGATGCAGTGCACTAGTCTGCTGAGCATGCTTTATAGGCCAGATATGAAACCCATGTGTCAGTCCTGAAAAGTGCCTGCTCTGAGCACACTGTAGGCCTTTTTCTTTCTTAGCTGAGCTTCCTCAGTAAAAGCCATATACAGAGTGACAATATAACAAAGAATGTAGGATTTATAAAAGAAAAAACACCTATTAATATACAATTTTCCAGAAATTTGGACAATCCACATAATTGTTTTTAACTTTATTTTCAGAAAGTAAGAGGAGAAGTTGAAAATTTATTATATAGTAATTACATTCATGGGGTGATAAGAAATATATTAATATACCTTCATGTAAAATCTGCAGATATACTCTTTTCTAGAAGTCTTAAATTAAATTCATTAATAAATTTTTGTGAAGTCATTAATAAGTTGTTATAAGGCAGTCATTGGTACTGTTATCACTATTCAGACCAGCTATCTACCAGAAGTAGACAAATTTCAGGAAGAGAAAATAGCTTAGGAGTAGAGAGTTAAAGATTTCCATGTTTGATGGAGACCATAAAACCATCCAAGATGCCAAAGCTGTCAGCTGTGTAAATGTAGTAGACTAATCGTAGAGGAGCTTGCATACACACTTGGGCCCTGTGATAAGTAGGACCTGTTACTTAGTATGGCTTATGCCCATCACGATAGATAGATTGTATCTTCTTTCTTGCCATTGCCTTTATGTATATACATCCTGTAACAAAAAAAAAAAAAATTGACCAAAACTGCCTTCCTGCCAATGTTCTGTTACATATCTCATCAGAATTACAGATTAATAGTAATGGGTTAAATTAGAGCTAATGGGCAAGCAGTGTTTTAATTAATACAGTTTCTTGGTGGCCGGACAAACAAGCGTCCCCCCGCAACACCTCTTAACTTGGTTATTTCTGTAAGGCAAACCAGATCACATTCTGAGATGGGGAGGAACAGTTTTATCCCTCTCAATTTGATAACCTTTATTTTGAACTAACAAAACCAGTATAGGATAGTTTAAACATTATAAGAAAATCTATGAAATCACTGTATTTATAGATTTTTAAGCCATATCTGACTTTGCTTTCTGTTTTAATTCTTAAAAATTACCTTCTTTGGAAGCTTCTAATCTATCTTTCTTGGTTTTGGTTTTATGTGATGTTTTCCATTTTCCACCCATATTCCTTTTTAAAAATTCACCTTTGACAATGTTACAGAGTATGTCTTTGTGACTTTTATTAAGTGTTGAACATATTCTAAACTTCATTTTCCAGACTTCAGAGTCAGATGATCATTGTCAGAAAGAGCAAGGACTGCAGAAAGAGAACTTGAAGCTGTCATCTGAAAATATTGAGCTGAAATTTCAACTTGAACAAGCAAATAAAGATTTGCCAAGACTAAAGGTAAATTTAATTTTATAAAAATACCTAACTTGATACATTGAAATTTACTTATATTACTTTCTAAAATGCATATTCATAAGGTATCTTTATCTTTGTGATGTTATGTTACATACATTTCCTCATTTAAGAGGCATCTATTGAGTCCCCACTTTATGGTTTTAGGGGCTAGAGATTAAAAATGTAAATTCAAGCGTTAATAAAATATCTTCCACTGAGAAAGATGCCAGTCAACAAGCAAACAGAGTGGTGTCATTCTCTGCTGATGGGAAGTGCTAGGAAAATAGGAAGTATTATTAATAGAAAGCAATTAGGATAATGAGAGAGCTTGCAGAGAAGGGCTGGTGGAGAAGTGAGGAGTCATGCTGACACTAAGAGTTCCACACAAAGAGGGTTGTACTGATAATAATTCCAGACAAGAGACTATAGAAGTGTCAAGTTCGTGTGTTACAAGGTAAGAAGATATTTTTTATATTTCATTAGTAATTGTAATAATTGAAATGTATTGTTTCTTTAGAAGTATTACTTCTAAAAATTTTTTTATCTTTGACTTTCTGTATCTTACCTATGGTGGTAGCTTTTTTCTTGGCTGTTTCAATCTTATTTTCTAATCAAGAACATTATCATTCTGTCATTTCCACTGGTGGTGATGCAATTAACCTTCATGCTTCTCATTCTGATTTCTACTCTGAAAAAATCAGTGCGATGCCCTCAGTCCTTTTTCTGTGTAATTGTCTGTGTTTGTGCATTGTGGGACAGCAACTCAGGGTTGGCCAATGGCCATATGCTTAGTAGTCTTTAATTTATGTAATGTGTTGTCTTAGTTGGGGTTTCAATTGCTGTTGTAAACTTCCTCAAAGCAACTGGGGAAGAAAGGGTTTATTTCATTTTAGTCCGTCAGGGAAAACCAGGGCAGGAACCTGAAGGCAGGAACTGAGTCCAAGGAGGAAAGCTGCTTACCTGTTTGCTCCTTGGGGCTTTCTCAGCCTGCTTTCTTGTAAAACTCAGGACCACTTGCATGGTTGACACCACCCATAGTGAGCTGGACTCTCCCACATCAGTCTTTAGTTAGGAAACTCCACAGACCTATAGCCTTTCTGGAGGCCTTTTCTCAGTTGAGGATCCTTTCTCTCAGGTTATTCCAGCTTGTGTTAAGCCCAACTAAAACAAGCCAGCACATGTCTGATATCAAATTTTTTTTGAGACACAGCTGTTGAGTTTGGTTGTATAGTTAAGACTTTTTATGCTTTCTTCCTCTTTTTCAAGACTGTATTATCATCATGACAGATTACTGTATTTTCTTTTATGTTTTAGAATCAAGTAAGAGATTTGAAGGAAATGTGTGAAATTCTTAAGAAAGGAAAAATGGACCTGGAACGGAAACTTGGTCAGGTCAGAGGGGTGAGTTTGTGTTCTTAGGAAGCTGACGCCAAAGCTTTAAGCTCCTTTTGATTTTGGGTGGTAGAGTGGTATAAACTGAAGCTCTCATAAAACAAAAGTTATTCAGGTAATAATACTATGACATACATGATGCATTCTGTGAAAACACTGAGTATTAATAGAAAGTTCTCGGAACAAATATCGACAGTAAACATTTGTTTCAAAGTGAAAATATGTAATTGTTTATGTACAATAAATATGCATATAATTTTATCTTTTTTAAGGAGTACAAGAATAAAAAAGAATATTTGACATTTTCTAAGTGTATATTAAAGTTTTATATAAATATTTGTTTTAGAATTTTTCATTGTATATTATGAATGCTAACTAAAATTTTAGTAGTTTTATTAATTCTCTGAAAATTTGGTACAATTTATGTTGATCATACCCACTTCCAACTCCTCCCCCATACTTTTTCCCCAGTCCACCCCCCTTTCCTAACCCTAACCCTCCAACCTTATATACTTTTTTTTTAAGTTAATAATGCATAGACTTCAGTTTATGCTGTTCACATACTTCTGGGTGTACGGTCATCCATAAAACATGGTCGACCTACCCTGAGCCAGACCTGTAATAAGAAACTGACCCTGCTTTCCCAGAGCTCATCACGTTTACAACTCATAGGTTTAGGACCCTCTTCCCCCAGCTGTTGTGAGTTCATCACTGCAGCAGCCCTGTCCTGCCCAGCGAGGAGTTAAGCACCTTCATGTACTCAGCTGTTGAAAATTAGCTAAATAACTAGTGAATTGTCTTTGTTGATGTCCTCACTAGATCATATATTAACAGAAACCAGATTTCTAAGCCACAGCTATTAGAGAAAATTGCCTTCATAATGATACTCCTGAACTGTGTAGACACATTGTTTCACTTTTGTCTTTTTACTCTGTGCACAGAAACAGAGCAATGATCCTCAACCTTCCTAATGCTGCGACCCTTTAATACAGTTCCTCCTGTTGTGGTGACCCCCAGCCATAAAATTATTTTCGTTGCCACTTCATAACTGTAATTTTGCAACTGTTCTGAATCGTAACATAAATATCTGTGTTTTCTGATGATCGTAGGTGACCCTGGTGAAAGTTCAACCTCCAAAGGGTCATGGCCCATAGGTTGAGAACCACTGTACAGAAAACAGCAATTATTAATGATAAGTACAGTAATGCTGTTGGTTATTTTTTTTTTGTCTTTGCTCCTTTGAGGTCTGCCACCCAGCTCTCAAACAAACACACAGAGTCTTATTATTATTTATAAATGCCCAGAATTACCTTGGCTTGTTCCTAGCAGCTTTTCTTAACCTAAATTATCCTGTCTACTTTTTGTCTCTGAGCTTTTACATTTTTCTGTTTTTGTATGTCTTTTCTTTCCTTCTTACTCGGTGGCAGGCTGTGTTGCTGGGTGGCTGACCCCTTTAATTCTCCTCTCCTCCTTTTCCCGATCCTCTCTCTTCACATTCTTCTCTTATTTTCTCTGACTACCAGCCCTGACTATTTCTCTCTCTTCCTAGCTAGTGGCCATACAGCTTTTTATTAGACCAATCAGGTGTTTTAGATAGGCAAAGTACCACAACTTCATAGGGTTAAGCAAACGCAACATAAAAGAATACAATACACCTCTGCATTGTTAAACAAATATTGTTAAACAAATAGACCTCTTTTGGCATTAGTACATCATAGTCTCTAAGATATGAATTTTTAAAAGTTTGTTTATTCCCTTGTAGTCTGGTAGAAGTGGAAAGACAATTCCAGAGCTAGAAAAAACTATTGGGTTAATGAAGAAAGTGGTTGAAAAAGTCCAAAGAGAAAACGAACAATTGAAAAAAGCATCAGGAATAATGACTAGTGAAAAAATGACTAATCTTGAAGAAGAAAATGAAAAATTAAAGGTAATTTTTATTTGATTTTATATGAATTGTTTTACTGTTTTTATTTACATTTTTAGGGAAAATATTAAATCTACTCACTGCACCAAATGTCCTGAGTGGATGTGGTTGCACTTGACAGTCAGAAATCTAAAGGTAGCTAGAGCATGGCCCTGCTTCTCCATTCTTACTGTTTCTGAACCAGTCGTTCTTTCTGGTGATAAATTATGTATGTCTAATTTAGATTTGATTTGTAAAGGGGGGATTCTGTGGGGGTCTCTCGTATTTCCTTTAAATCTTAACATAATTTTAATGTACAGACAAGGTTAGATACAAACTTTGGCTATAGATAAGTCGTTTGGGGAAAGTCTTCAATTGTAGTCATATCAAGTAAGGTATCTAAAACTAGTTTTATGAGTTAAATAGTAATCTTTATTTTTTTATTTAAGCGAATTAAAATATAATTGCTTTATTTGCCCCTTTTCCTCACCTCCCCCATCACCTCCCTTTCTGCTCTACCTTACTTCCTCCCAAATTCTTTCTTATTTGTTACATATAATGTGAATAAATCCATAAATAAACTTGCAGAGTCCATTTAATTTTGCTTGTATGATTCCATATAAATAATCATTTTATTGATTTTTTTTAATATGTTGCTTTATTAATTACCAGACTGAATTAGAAAAGCTTAAAGCTCACTTTGGACATCATTTGAGTACACAATATGAATCCAAGAACAAAGGCACCGAGAAAATTGTTGCCGAAAATGAACGGCTTCGGAAAGAACTTAAGAAAGTAAGATGTTTATGACAGGTTACCTTTATTGTCATTAAGTGACATAACTTGGCAAAATTAAAATCAATAGAGCCTTGATGCCAGTGTCTGTTTACAGTAGATCTTAAGAGTTATATTTTCATCAATTGGTACATTTATATGCAAATTTAGAGCTAAGGTGGCATCATGAAGAAACTGCTCACTCTGGTTCTGTTCCTACTTATTGGGAATCGTTCCAAGATGGATAATGTCTCTCTGTTCCTCCAGCTCCTCGTATATGAAACTCGGAGTAGTAAATATACCTGTGTCTTAGCTAAGCCTGGGGTTGAATGCCTGTCATCCCAGTATCCAGGCAGTGTAAGAAAGAGACCAGCTTGGGCTACATAGAGAACCCAGCTTAAAAAAGAAATATGCATACACATACATATACATACACAGGGCTCTTGAACCGTTTAAATGAGTTAATATTTATCCATATGACTTAGAGCAATGAACAACTTGAAGAGCAAAGAACAAAACCATTTCTTTATTAAGATTCCTTTATATTTAAATGGTGAAATGTCCCTTACTCCTGACAAATAGGTATTATTTTTAACTTACATTATCTAGTGAATGAATTGGGATCATTAATCTAAAGACTTTTAAAACAGTAACTGTATTGTGAAGTCAGAGCTGTGCTATATTGAATCTTAATCTTTACTACTGGGAATAATCTGTCACTTACATACTACGTGTGTTAATGGGCAGCACTCCTTTAAGTATTACAGAGTCAAAACAAGCATCTTTTAATGTAATAGCATTTCATTTGTTATTTTAGTAAATAAAACTTGCCTGAAGATCACAGAGAAAAACAGCTCTACTTACTGATCAGCCTTATAGACCAAGCATTGGCAACATACACCATTAATCCCAGTAGCCACACTAGTTGCCATAGAAACTAGGCAGTGCACGCCTTTATTCCCAGCCCTAGAGAGGATTATAAAATGCAAGGAGACAGCTCACCGTCTCGTTCTGAGATTCCTGGAAGCAGGATTGCCATTTCGGACTGAGGTAGAAGTAAGAACCAGTGGCTTGGCTGCTTTGCTTTTTGGACCCTCAGATGGAACCCCAATTTCTCTCTCTGAGTTTTTAATAATCGTGCTTCATTTTAAGGTGTAACAAGGTTAACTATCTCATTATTCTGAACATTTCCCTGAGAAACAAAGTTTCTTGTAAATATGTTTCTCTGCCTTCATTTATTTTATCTTTTGTACTAATTATTATGAATAGACTGCTGTTGTAGAGGAAAACAAACCTTTTTGCAGTTTTAAAACAATATAGCTCCAGCTTGTCTTATATTTTCCAGCATATAGTGATAATTTTCTATGCCTGGTATCTGTGTGAACAGTGTTATGTTTGTCAATGATATACCAACAAGCCTTTACTGACAGGAAATGGAAGCTTCCGAGAAACTGCGGATAGCTAAGCACAGCCTAGAGCTGGTCAATGACAAGATGGCAGTTCAACTCGAAGAGATGGCCAAGAGATTACAGTTTGCAGAACAGAGAGGGCCACAGCTGGAAGGTGCTGACAGCAAGAGCTGGAAGTCAATTGTGGTTACCAGGTAGGGATCAGTTTCACACTTGTCTGATGTTTAAAGAGTTAATAACTCTAGCGTTATTGACTTGAAAGATGACAGTATGCTGAATAACCCAATTATTTCCTGAACAACAGTTTGGTGCTTATCAATGGTTTTTCTTTCTGAGTTAAAATGACAAAACTCTGTTTCTTCCTTAAGTGTTTAGTTAGTTTTATTGGCAGGTTGCAGCGCAAAGCACAGATGAAACTGAGCTAACTCTCTGGAGCTCGTTGTGCATCATGAAGCTGTTGTCATGGGCTAGGGCTGATGCTGCCCAGCTTCTCCTGAATGATGGGTTCCTGCAACTTCAACTGCAGCTTCTTGTTTTGTTCACATATTTCTACCGCAGATATGTCCTAAACAATTGGGCCATTTTCTCTCAATCCATGCTGTTCTGGATCTAGGATGAGCTGCACTGCTTTTAGTTGTATACTTTCTCTACAGAGAGTCCAATAGATGAATATAGCAGCATGTTAGTATTTATTGGCCTTCACTTTCTCCTTTCCTGTGAACACTATAAAGATATTGGGTTTATGCCTAGGGCTTAACTATATGGCTGTGAAAGCCAACTTTATTTTACCATGTTTGATTAGGTCCTTGCACTTACACATTCCCTGTGATGTCCTTGAAGGCCAATATGCTTTGTCTGTTTGGAATGACTTGACAGAAAACATGACACCCATTGTCACTCCAACTAAAAAGTGAGACAGCTTGTTCTGTAGTGGGCCTTATATTGCATGTGTTTCTGTCCGCCAATTTTAAGACAAAAAGAAAAAGCTAAGTCGGTATATTCAAGAGCACTCAGAGAGATGGCTAAAGTCCTGCCCTAGACTACCCGGAGCAGTCAGTGTCCAGAGACTTCCCACTTTCAGACTGGGAATGCTGACACCAATGACAACAAGTGGAACAGGGTGAAGGGAGAACAGTCTCGTCGTCTGGGACCCCTGGGACTTTGAGCCAGCAGTTGACTTCTAAGGGTCACTGTTTTCTTATGTTGCCACATAGGCTGAGTGACTTTGAGCTAATGTACTCCACTAGTATTCACTCAGCATCCGCTGCCACACTGTGTGCTCCAGGCTCTGTCTAGAAAGCCCAGCCTCCATCACTTAGGAAGACCTGCTTTTCACGGTGACATTGCATAAATTATAACTAACTCTTGTTTTTATGAGGTAACAAAAATGCTTACCTACTTTCATGTAAAACTCTTTAGTTTTAAGACAGTTGTGGGTTGATGGCACTATTTACCCTTAATTGAAGATGACTTTTCATGGTAAAGCATTTTTGAGTTTTTCTGAGAACTGCATATAGGCAGCATCTTCAGTAAACAGTCATACTGTTTAAGGCTGGTCTCAAGCTCTATCTTGGCCTTCCACGTGCTGAGTGTTCTCAGCACCTATTGACGGCTAAGAGGGGCCAGGGTAGTGTATAGGCTATTTAGATGGGGTAATCTCATGATGAAGGACTTTATTCTTGGGTGGCTTTCTTAGTCATTCACTGTTTTATTCTATAGAACAATTCTCATAAAAGAAAGCATTTGACTAGGGGCTTGCTTACAGCTTCAGAGGTTTAGTTTATTATCATGATGGAACACAGACAGGCTACGATGCTAGTGTAGTAACTGAGAACTGTATCCAGATCTGTAGGCAGCACACAGAGCAAGGAATGGGCCTGGCAAGGCCTTTGATACCTCAAAGTCCACCTCCACTGACACACTTTCTCCAACTAGGCCACGCCTGCTAATCCTTCTAATCCTTTCATAGAGTTATATACTCTTTGGTAATAAGCATTCAAACATATGAGCCTATTTGTGGAGGTGGGTCATTTTCATTCAGACCACCACAGTGGCTTTTGAACAGAGGAATGGATGAAGTGGAGGAATGAGCTTCGGGGATTTAACATTGGCATTTGGTATATCTTTGGTCCAGTCAAGTAAGCACACCCTTCTAATCTGTTTGTAAGGTCTGCCCAGAATTATTTGAAAGAATTTATGTAATCATAACTGCCATTCCTTATGCTGTCCTTGTCAGATACTTTCTCTAAATCATTACCACCCTTTGTTAAATTATCTAGAAGACATTACATATTTCTTTCCTCCGGAAAGGTTTGAATACAGTAAACATCATCCTCCTGTGAGTATATGCCTGTTAAACTATTGGGATCAACAAAATTTTTTTTTGTTTTTTTTGTTTGTTTTTTTTTTTGGTTTTTCGAGACAGGGTTTCTCTGTGGCTTTGGAGCCTGTCCTGGAACTCGCTCTGTAGACCAGGCTGGTCTCGAACTCACAGAGATCCGCCTGCCTCTGCCTCCCAAGTGCTGGGATTAAAGGCGTGCGCCACCATCGCCCGGCTGGGATCAACAAAATTTTGAAGATTTCTTTTGAGCCTGGATTTTTTTAGTCCATTTGCCATTTTCTTATTGTTATAAATCTGTTTTGCTCCATCCATTCCACAGTGCACAGTGTTTCTCTCACTCCTGCCTCGGAACAGCTTGTTTTTTCTGTGGTGCCCGTGGGCTCTTTCTACCTGAACAGGGAGAGGGGAGGTGCTGGAAGTGGGGGAACATTGTGCAGTCTGATGAGTTAGGTGTTTTCTTATGCCTAAAATACGATGTCAACCTAAAAGCTTCACAGTTGCCGAAGTCAGTCTCCACCTCAGATCTTAGGCTCTTTAAGATCACATTAATTTTCTATTTTAATTAGCATGTGTGTTAATTAAGGTGCTTATTTATTAACATCACCTTTTACTCCTAAATATGTAGCCGAAGGTTTGACTAGAAGAAATAGTATTATGTAGTCTTGCATATATTACCATGATTTAAGTTGACTTTTAAATTAGTGAGAGAAATTACATATTAATGCCCATAATAATTTTCCTTTATATTTTTAGAATGTATGAGACCAAGATGAAAGAGTTCGAAAGTGATATTGCCAAAAAGAATCAAAGTATAATTGACCTTAAACAGCTTGTACGAGAAGCAACAGAGAGAGAACAGAAAGCTAAGAAACACATGGAAGATCTTGAACAACAGGCATGTAATCGTCTCTTAATGATAAAACAGTGTAATATATGTCAAGACAATCCCAGAACTGCCTGAAGGTGAAAACAATGAGTTCCTAAATAGTGTTCGCCCTCGGAGGCTCCTCCAGCGGGTGGTACTTAACTTACTTAACGTCAGCTCAGACGAGATTACTTCATTCTCTTACTCCCCACTTCTTCTTCATGATTAATCATGTGGGGTAGTTTTCAAAGTACACCCCAGATCTGGCTAGTGCTCCACGTGGAAGCCATCATCTTAGGCCTGACTGGCTGAGCAGTTTCCTGACTATGCCCTGGCTTCCACTTGCATCCTCTCCCCTTTCCTGTACTACTGGTCTGTTCTCCACATGGTTGTCAAATAGTCCTATAGGGTATGGAGCAAACTGGAGGAGTTTTATCCCCTTCACCATGAATGAAACTTTGTAACAGTTCTTTTCACAGCCTGTGTATAGATAGAGATACAGTATATGGCCTGCATCTTCTACAACCTGGTTCCCAGCATTAACCCTTTCGAACCTTTGAGCAACTGAAAGTCATTTTGACTTCAGCTTTTTATACCTGCTTGCTGTCTAGAACACTCATCACTATTCCCAGTATTCTTATAAGTGGCTCCAGAACTTCTGTGTTAAATGGAGGCCCTTCAGGGACTAGACCTGCACAGTCTGTCACCCTGTCTTCCCTAGATTCTTCTCCTAGACAGTGCTTTCTCCCCATCCTGCCATGTCCCATCCCATCTCATATCATGACAGCATCACTGCTTTCTTTTCCTCAGTAAAAGTCAGACACCTCTGTATGAGATCCCAGCCATTCTATGTGCTGTCCTTGCTACCTGGGCCTCAGTAGGAAGCTGCTCAAGTCTTGATAACTTGGATGCATAGACTAGAACACAGCTCTGGGAATTCATGCTTCCAAAGACCCAAAGCGCACGCCTTTAATCCCAGCACTCGGGAGGCAGAGGCAGGCGGATCTCTGTGAGTTCGAGGCCGGCCTGGTCTACAAGAGCTAGTTCCAGGACAGGAACCAAAACCTACCTAGAAACCCTGTCTCAAAAATCCAAAAAAAAAAAAAGTCTTATTTCCATGCTGAACTTTTATCTTCTAACTAACTTTTCATTGTGCTCAAAGATTGAGATGCTCAAAAATGTTCCTGAAGGTGTGGAGACAGATGAAGGGCTTATGCGGGAACTCCAGCGCCTTAGGTACATACATTTGACTACTTAATATTATTTGACTACTTAAATATTAAATGTCTTTAACGTCTTTTTTCTCTTTGCGTGTGCGTGTGTACACATGTACATTCTGGGTGGGGGGTGTGGTATGTGCATGCCACCTGTGAAAGAAGCACAGCTTGTAGGAGTCGCTTCTTCCTCCCAAGACCTGAAATCAGGCCATCAGCTTCACACCATGCACCCTTATCCACCTCTTTATTTTTAGAAAATTATTTTATACAGCCAGATTCGCTATACCTAAAGATTATGGTTTTTCAAAGTTGATTATTATTTCATCCTTCTAATATATTCACTCTTGTGTGAACAAAGAAATACTAATATTTCCAGATTGTAACTTAAATTTTTCTAGCAGCATAGAATTAAACTTTAGCATTGAAAAACCACATCCTAATGAAAGAGAAACAAGTAATTCTATGCTTCTAGGACTTTCTGCAGCTGCCTCTCATTGCAAGAAAAGAATTTTTGAAAATAACATCAGGACTAAGAGTAGGAAAAACTTAGATTTTGTGTTGTTTAGGAATGAAGCAATGAAGCCTGGAGAGGAAAATTTTCCTTGATGGCCCTGCTGCCATCTCTTAGGGATATCCTCCCAGCATACACCACCAGAGTCAGCTGTGATCTTGATGAAATGCTGCCTGTGTAGTTTACAGAGTGACACTGTTTATCTTTCTAACATGCTATCATTGTTCTCTAGATTAGCCAATAGTCAGCTGGATAAAGAAAAGGCTGAATTGATCCATCAGATAGAAGTTAATAAGGACCAACCTAGAGCTGGAAGCAGCACACCTGGTAATGTATTTTGTAAAACTTGTTGGCTATCCCAAGTTTTTGACTTAGGGCTTTCCTTTTGTGTGTTTCTATAGTACCAAATCCCTGATAAGAGTATTTAGAACTGTTCTCTCTCAGGCTGTGACACTTCGAATTGCTTATACTAAATGGCCTAAGTTTTTCATCTATGGGTTACAAACTTAATCATAGTATATTTCCAAGCAATTGATGCTGTCCTTTGCTTCCATCTTCCTTTTTTAAAAAAAAAAAAAAAAAAAAAAAAAAAAAGATTTATTATGTATACAGTGTTTTGCCTGCATCTATTATTTCTGGACGCCAGAAGAGGGCACCAGATCTCATTAGATGGTTGTGTGCACCATGTGGTTGCTGGGAAATGAACTCTGACCTCTGGAAGAGCAGCCAGAGCTCTTAACCTCTGAGCCTTCTCTCCAGTCCGTGTTTCCACTTTTGAAGTATAGGTCCTTGAATCCCTATGAACATTTTCTTGTGAATGTTACTAATTGCCTTAATTTTAAAACTACAGCACTATTTTTTCTATCACAAATAGAAATGTTCCTTTAATTCCTTTCAATCCCTGTCCTGGAATTAGCATTCATTCCCCTATATTGCACAGTTATACACAAAACAAATGTGTACACATACAGAATACAGTTGATCATTACTTGCTGATCTATATTTGCAAATGTAACTTTTTATCACAATATGTTTATAATGATTATAATTTATAATCAATTCACAATGCTTTTGCAAACAGGCACAGTGACAAATATAATAGCCTCCATATTCCCACTCAGGATCAACAATGTAGTGTCTGGCATTATTTCAGTTTTCCTACAGAGGTGATCTAGGATAAAGCATTCAGAACAACTATAGCCTGATGGGAGTTTGAATCTTCGCTCTGACACTTTCAGTGGGACAACCTCAGAAAGGTGGCTTAAGAGCATTTTCTTTTGAAACTAAAGAAAATGTAATCAATCAGGATGAGTTGTTTGCAGCATCTAAAGTGATAGTTTGTGCAAGGGTTTGCATGTACTTGCATTCCGAGGAACTGCGGTTTGAGATTTGCTAATTGTACCAAGTTCACAGGATAAAGCTTAACAATTAAGAGTATAGACCTTATATGTCTATTGAGTTTTTAACTTAACAGTGAAAGAGTGTAGACCTTATATGTCTATTGAGTTTTTCACTTGACAATTAGAGTGTAGACCTTATATGTCTATTGAGTTTTTAACTTGACAATTAAAGAGTATATACCTTATATGTCTATTGAGTTTTTAACTTAACAGTGAAAGAGTGTAGACCTTATATGTCTCTTGAGTTTTTAACTTAACAGTGAAAGAGTATAGACCTTATATGTCTATTGAGTTTTTTACTTGACAATTAAAGAGTGTAGACCTTATATGTCTATTGAGTTTTTGACAATTAAAGATTGTAGACCTTATATGTCTATTGAGCTTTTGTATTTTTTTGTCTGGCATGCTCTATGTCTAGCTTCTCTTACTGCTCTTACTACAGAGATCGTTTGAGCTCTGTACATCGTTCATGGTTTCAGTAATTCTGTAGTATGCCATTGAATGGATAGTGAGCAGTTTACCCCAGGATGGATCTTGGTATAGTTCCAAAGCTTCTGTATCTCCTAACATAATCGTGTCATTATGTGATAGTTTGATGGAAGTGTCATGTTCTGCCCTACAGGATATATCTGAATAATTTAAACTATTTCACAGAGATACTAATGAATCCTACTGCTACTTTGTATTAATGTGCAGGATGATTTGTGGGAGGCACTGTGCTAAGGACTTTACAAATTTTTTACTTTATTCTTATAATGCCATAGGATCAATACTGTTGTCTTCATTTTATATTTGATAAATGATTAATAACCTATCCTCAAGATCACAACGATTAGAAGTGTCACAGGAAGGTGAAACACTAATTCTATGAAAGTTCAGAACTCCTTGCCATGCCAGGGTCTTAACCACTGGGTTACTGTGCTTCGCTAACTAAAAACACCATGCATCTATCTGGAGTAGGTATGTGACTGCTAGGGGACAGCTTCGTGTGCTCTCGGCACACACAACAAAGACCTGTCAATTCTGTTGGCATTAGGCAAGTTCTCTAATTTGTCTAAGCCCAAACCCTTACATTGCTTATGTCTTAAGAGAAGGGAGGAAAGGTACCAGTCACATTTCAGAGAGTACCTGCTTCCAAATGAACCTGTTTGGATATTCCTGAATCAGCATTTAAAGATGAGGACATTTACACGACCTCTGGAAGATGTTCTATATATTTTCCTGCTTCACTGTTTGACCACCAGTCTGTACATAATATATAGGAGCTGACTGTGGATGAACTAACAGACATGTGCATATGCATGTTTACTGGGGCACTCCACATGGGAGCTAGGTAGAGGATCAGCCCATGTGTCCATCAACAGATACACTGACACAATGTGCTGCACATATATGGGAGTTTTATTAATTCATAAAAATATTTTTAAGAAAATGGTACTACAGATTACCTTGTTCAGTAAAACAGGCCACCAGTCTCAGAAGACAAATATTACATCTTTTCTTTATATGTAGGATCCATGTGACATGAAAATCAAAGGGGGATTTTGCTTTATAAGAGAAAATGTTTTGTTTTTTTAAATGATTTGAAACCTTGTTTATGTTTGCCCTTTGTCTCTGAGTTATAGGAACCACGTCAAGCAATGCAAAATACTCCATTCTTTGTCATGAAAATTTGTTTTCATTATTTCCTCAAACTTTAAAACAAAACCCTTCACCGTCCATGAGTGTATAGAGCCACATGACACTGTGTGCTGTGTGTCAGCAGCTGACTTCTTACCGAGCCGTCAGGACTGGGCTCCTTCATCTGCGCCACACACATTGTCTTGGACGTTTTGCACATAGTGTAAAAAAAACAACAACATGGAAATAGCCAAAGCTATTTGGGGTAGCGGGAGAGCATAAATGGCTGGCTTACCATTTTAGTCCTTTGCCTGTATATTTTGTACCTAACAAATTTTACTGGTTGTAGGATTTTTCTCTCAAAAATAGGAATTTCTCTTTTTAAAAAAATAGAAATGTTTCTCATATAGAGGAATAACCCACTTTTCCAATACCTAGCAGCTACTCCTCTGTCTGCTTGCTGTGGATGACATTACCTACTAGTGATTAACATAGAAGTATACCTGAGAAGGGCTCCTGCCATATAGGACCAGATGATCCCAGACTGTAGGCTTCATAAACTTCCTGTTCATTCTGAAACAAATCCTCTATCTTTAACTCTTTCACAGTAAACAAAAATGTGGGTCTAATTTTCCTATTTTGGCAGATTCTGACCAACTAAAGGAAAAGATAAGTGATCTGGAGACACAGCTCAGAAAGTCAGACCTAGACAAGCAACATTTGATGGTAATTCTTATTTATATCTTATTTCTTATTTATATCACCGTCTTTAAGTCTGTGCCTAAAAACTCATGATTTATTTCACACTTACCTTAGTAGTACTAAGGATATAATTTGACTCATGACAACATTTTATTAGACAACAGCTAGCAACAACAAAAAATCAGACAAACAAATAGAAAGGAATCAAGAATAAATTTCTTTTAAAGCCATAACAAATTACCTCTTAACAGTTTTTTAGAATTTTTTCTTAATTTGTGGGTCATGTTGAAAATAGTATTTCTAAGTACCTTTTGAAATTATGGTCAGAGATCTTTTCCTCACAACCTTTCTGTGCTCTGCCTTGCCTTAAGACCCAGGAGCACAGGAGCCTGGAAGTGAGCCCTGGCTCATCACTGGGCAGTGTAAACCGCGACTGGTGCACATGTGCCCTTCACATTCATAGCTTGACTTTTACAAATCCCAGGAGTCCATGATCATAAATATTATTTATAAAAGTTAAAAAAACAGAAAGTTAAAATACTGAAAACTCTTAAGACATTAACTTCCATGTAATGAAGAGCAGAGTCCCTTTGCTTGCCTGAGAACATCTGATGCAGTTCAGAGAAAGACTTTTGTTAGCAAGGTTCCATTGCACTATACTTTATATTTTACTGTTTATATTCTTTGAGTTTTTATGTTTGTAATCAAATCTTCTAAATTTCAAATGAAAAACATATATTGCTCTATGTGACTTACAGGAGGAAATTAAAAAGCTGAAAAAAGAACTGGAAAATTTTGATCCTTCGTTCTTTGAAGAAATTGAAGACCTGAAGTACAACTATAAGGAAGAAGTGAAGAAGAATATTTTATTAGAAGAGAAGTTAAAAAAGCTTTCTGAGCAGTTTGGATTTGAATTACCTAGTCCTGTTGCTGCTTCTGAACAGACGGAAGATAGAGAAAGTCCTAATAATTTCCCTATTTATTAAAGACCACATTTAACTGTAGATTTAAAATTATTTTATAAGTTAAAAAATTTCAGCTGGCAGTCAAGCAGTCTCTGAACTACAGAATTCACCTCTCAAAATACTGTATTTTTGCTTAAAGTCATATTTAGTTTTAACTTGGCAGAAAAGTATATTTTTGAAGACGTGAATTATTTATTGCTATCCAGTGTACAATAAGGTATGATATTCCTATTTTTATGTCTTAAATTTTCTAAAAGCATAAAAATAATCTTAACAATTTTACCATTTAAAACTGAAGTTTCAGATGTAATTATTTTGTAGTTTTGTGTTAATATATTCAAATCCTTTGATTTTGATAAACACAGATACATAAATCTTTATAAGTTATAACAGTTTGCCAAATAGCTAGCAAAATTAAATAGAACCTTGAGTTACTTTATCTTCTGTAAACATAGCAGACTCTTCAATATTAGAAAACTGCAATAATCCCAACTATATTTACATTTTATACATCAAATATTATATCTTTGAGCCTATCAAATTTCTGCTTATCTATTTTTGAAAACTGACTAAACAAACACTCTTTATCAAAAGCATAGCCATATTTGTTTAGGTTCATGTTAATAATAACTGGTTTGGAGTTCATGTAAGTATCTGGAAGAGGCCAGCATAGACCAAGGTGGTGGCGATGGACCTGTAAGGAGGACAATGTGACATTAGCTTTAGTTTGTAAATAGAATCTTAATTTACCTGTAAATACTTACTTTGGGTGCCCGCTACAGATACAATGTAAGGGTCTGCCTTATAGTACTCTTATTTTAATTAAATGTCATAGCTGTTCTTTTGACATAGTGCTGTCTATCTTCCCCATTAGAATATGAATTTTCCTGAAGGCAGAGACATTGTTTTTTTTAATTCTGCACGTATCTGAAAATGCCAGGAACCTAATTAAGGGTTCCTCCCAAATTTAATGGATATAATAAGTCTGTTGGTGAATATAGAAAAAAAAAAGGAAAATGTGAGGCAGAATCTAGCGTTCCCAAAGGGAGTAAGTGGTGGTTGGTTAGGACATTGTTGTGTAGCTGTTTCCTCCACATGAAGACGCCCTCTCGGGAGGGAGGCTCTTTAAGGCGCTCCATGAGTTTGCAGCAGCACTACCACAGGACAGCTAGCTACCCAGGATGTGCAGGGGGTTCCCAGGACGCTGCTTTGTGAGTCAGCACTCAAGCTGGGGGGGGAGGGGGGGCTTGAGTGATTGATCGCAATTGATCCTTATCGACTACTGCTTCTGGGCCCTCCGTACTCCTTGTAAGCAGCTCCTTCCCAGATTCCTGTAACCCCAACAAAGTCAGGGGCTCACTAAGGTCCACTAAGGAGTCCTTTCTTTGGTCTGTCCTCAGCATGTTATCTGTGGCAAGTGAGTGTTCATATCTCCCCGGGACTACCACACAGTCACACGACAGACAATTATGTTTTCATAGATGGTAATGAAAAGCAATTAGGGGGAGTTAAGAAGGGGCCATTCCATGGGAAGGCTCAAAATACCTAGCAGCATTATGCAGAAGAAATAATGTTCATTTGTAAAGAATGAGCACAATGGATAGTAATGAACAATGAATGCTTTAGGGAGGGAAATGTAGTAGTAACTCAAGCAGGACTCTTTTCTAAATTACAGTGAGCACGCCTAGCTGAGTGTAAAGAACAGAGATTTAGTAGATTAGACTTCTCAAGAACTGAACAACTAGATGCATGAAGTAATGGGA
This sequence comes from Microtus oregoni, assembly GCF_018167655.1. Classification (NCBI taxonomy): domain Eukaryota; kingdom Metazoa; phylum Chordata; class Mammalia; order Rodentia; family Cricetidae; genus Microtus; species Microtus oregoni. The sequence continues at coordinate 79,951,242 of NW_024543060.1, read as the reverse complement.
GGAAGCCTTAAAAATAATGAGTCCAGGTTTCTAATTTCAGTGAATATGTGGAGCCGGGAGTCCTAAGAACAGATTCAGTTTTGAATGAACATTATGAATTACCAGGGAGAAACAGACAAGTCCAGGGAAAAGAGCACAAAGCATAAGACAGTTCATCCTGTGTACGCTACTACTTGGCACGTTTTTACTAAACTCCCTATTAAGTTAGTACACGAAGTGCTGAGTGAAAGTAGGCTCTGAATGTCTCAGAGAACACAGTGGGCCACAGGAGCCCCCAGGAGGGGAATGCATTATCACTGTAACTCCGAAGCACATCCTGGATAGCCAGTGCCCGGCCTAACACCATCACTGTATACAGTGCTGTCTGCCCCTTCCCATCAACTCAGTTCTGTTTTAGCTCACAAGAATTATAGGGATTTAGCCGGGCGGTGGTGGCACAGGCCTTTAATCCCAGCACTCGGGAGGCAGAGGCAGGCGGATCTCTGTGAGTTCGAGGCCAGCCTGGTCTACAAGAGCTAGTTCTAGGACAGGAACCAAAAAGCTATGGAGAAACCCTGTCTCGAAAATCCAAAAAAAAAAAAAGAATTATAGGGAATTATACTAACTGCATGCCAGAATAAAGTCTATCCAGAGTCAGAGTGTCATGTCTTGGTCATTACCTTAATTAAACAGCCATCACCGCAGTGCCACACAATCCCTTCGATTTTACCCTCATTGCAGTCTTCAAACCAGGACAGCAAGTCGTTGTGTTTCAGGGTCGGCAGGTTTTCTACTTGGAAGGCTCCATGTGGTATGAGAAAGTGCAGCGGGTATCTCTTGCTTCCTAGCCCTAAATGGTAAATTTCCCATTAGCCATTCTCAGTCACATTCTTTTCAGAAAGAGAAAAGGTACCTCCCCAAATGTATAAATGTCTAAACATTTAGGAGCTATGTTAACAGAAAGGTTATTTGATTTGATTTTCTGTAGAGAATAATCCAAAGTGCATTACATCCAGTTCTCACTCAAGTGTGACACTATTTCCAAAAACTCTGTCTTACTTTCGTGTACTCTCTACACTGGGAGTTGGCACAATGACCTGCAGACCAGGTCCAGACAGATACCTATTACCTATTGTAAGTAATTTCAATGGAATGTAGCCTTAACCATTCATGTAAGTACTGCTGATAGCCCATTTCAAAGATACAGTTAACAAAGCTTAAAACACTGGCTATCAAACATTTTCAGAGAAAAACATCTGCTAGCATGTGCTATATAGTTAGCTGCCTTCTGCTGTTAGTGTTTACCTAATATCTTTGATCCTGGATGTAAGCTTAATACCCATCAATCAACCTACTTAAATTTGGGTGTATTATTTTCAGATGTGTAACTTGTGTTTCCACTGCATTTGCTTAACTCTAAAACTGTGTTACTGCACCTGTCAAAAACACCCGACGGTCCTAATAAAGAGATGAATGGCCAATAGCAAGGCAGGAGCAAGGATAGGTGGGGCCAGTGGTCAGAGAGTCTAAACAGAAGAAAAAAATCTGGGGAGAAGGAGGAGCAACTGGGGAACAAGGAGAAAAGGCCATTGGAGCCAGCCACACAGCAGCCATGGAGAAAGAAGTAGAGAAAGGTATGCAGAAATAGAGGAAGACAAAAGCCTAGAGGCAAAAGGTAGTAAGGGTAATTTAAGAAAAGTGCAAGAAACAAGCCAAGCTAAGGCAGAACATAACTAAGAATAAGTCTCTGATTTATTTGGGAACTGGGTGGCAGGCCCCTTCCAAACACCAAAAGGGTCAAACACCCACAACATGTGTATGTTTGAATACATATTTCTGTGGAATACAGGTTTGTGCAACTGCGTTGTGGAGACAGGAGGTCAACACTGAGTACTTGTTAATTGCTTTCCACCTTATATTTTGAAAAAGGGCATGTCTCCTAAAGCTCAGTGATTAGGCTACATTGTCTGCAAGGCCCAGATAGCCTCTTATCTGTGCCTCTCTGGCTCTTGGACTGGGCCACCTCCCTACACCTTCAGTCAGCTTTTGATCTCTAGAATTATTATAGCTTTAGAGTCTTTATTCTATTTTATGATTCTCCTTTCAATTCTGCACTCCAGCATACCACTGATTTACCCAATTCATTTCGGTTCATTCATTCTTTATACAGTATCTGTTGCCAATTCTTCCCCTTGCCTGTGTTTACTAAGGCTAAAGTGATGGTCTAACGGAACAGCGCATTTCACCCAACTAACTCCCCTAAACTTATAAAGCAATGCAAAGCTGCATCTCAGTAATTACTTTCCATGCACAGTTGTTAGAGCTGTCCTGGGAAGGATAATTGGATAAAGGCAACCTGCCGCATTAATGAATCACCATGATTAGCCATCCACACATTTTCTCTTGAATATAAGATTTGGATGATGCTAAGATTTCTCTTTGATATAAGAAGAGGATGTGCTCCTAGGAACTGGATGCGAATGCACTCGCTGCTGCTTCAGTATGTTTCTCGGGCTGACCACAGGACGTTCTCTCTGGAAAACATCCTCACTCACCATATGGGTTTCCATTGATATTTGTTCCTATCAGTTCCAGGGTTTGCTCTAAAAGTTCTGACAGGGGCACGGCACTGATTTCCAAAAGTCCAGGCTCTTCAGGATTGTGCCGTAGGACCAGGGCAATTCCAAACTCATAATTCACCACAGAAGAATGCCAGCAATACTGCTTGCTGTTCTTTTCCACTGGGACCCAGCCTGTTAGTTAAAGAGAAGTCAGTGCTATCACACTGATTCTATTAAAAGATGCAGGCATTTGGTTGATTATTGGTTATAAATATTCCTTATTTTCTAGATTCCCTATCACACAGACACTTAAAATCAGTGAGAAAGTTAACAATTTTACTGTTTTCCTTATAATCATAAGGGTTCATTTGCTTATTCTGTTGGGGTATATTAGCATGAACTAAACACATTCTTCAGAAAAATCATCTTGGTTAAGGAGCAACTGAGTACTACACTCAGACAGCATTAAAACTCTCTTCTTTTAAATTTTATTTTAGTGTCTTTTCTAACTGCCTACCCTCCCTCCTGCCTGATATTGTCATTTTTTTTTCACTTAATAAACCAAGTTCTCTGTATCATCCTACAGTGTCAGTGGTGCTCCACATTTATATCCTTCCGATCCGGCTGAGCAATTATCAATTCCCTATTTGCCATTGCTGTTTTTACTTTTATTGCTAGGCTAAGCTCCCTCAATGTGGAAAACTTGCCGCATCTGAAAGAAACAGGCCACTCTGACCAAACACCTTACAAAATATTCTCACCCTTGAGAAAGATTCAAACTCAAAAGATCATTCCTTGCTATGTCTTTATAAACTGTAAAGACTTTTCAATAAACTCGACTCAGAAACTTCACATTATAAATAAAAAGAAAAGCTAGCTTAAGACAATTTTCCAATTAGACCCTTTTTGCCTGTTTCTTATACTAAACACAAAATGATTCTGGGATACCGGGAATGTGTCCGTTCTCATCAGGTACTGGCTTCCCATTCAGCCGCTCTACTTCCTTTGCTGGTACCCAGCACTCTGGGACAGGCCGGAAGTCTTCCTCTGTGTTCCACAGGTGCGCTGCAAAGAGTCAGTTAAGGCATCAGACAGAGGACAGGTGCAACACTACATCGCTCACAGATGTGAAAGGGACTCTATTTTCCCTGCCACGTGACTACATTCCAACTTAGGGGACTAACATTATATTTTCAACTTTCAGTACATTTATGCACAGCCTAAGGTAGCCAACAATCTGCAAGGATTCATGAGTTTTTAATTTTTTTATTTTGGGGGTGTTTCGAGATAGGGTTTCTCTGTGTGATAGCCTTGGCTGTCCTGGAATTTATTCTGTAGACCAGGTTGGCCTCGAACTCTGTGAGATCCACCTGCCTCTACCTCCTGAGTGAGACTTAAGAGTTTTAATATGTACTCCCTATGCCGTACTTTATATATGTGTATATATGTTACATTATATATATGAGTAAAAATAATATATATGTATAATATAGTCATCAATGCAATAATATTAACTATCCTTTAATATCTGTCTTTATTTTTCTCATGCAAACCAAATGAAAATGTATCTTATTAAAATACTGTATGGTTAAACATTATAGACTGATACTATAAAGAAGTTACAGAAAGGGGGAAAATAGTTTTCAGTATTTGTGTGTGTACACATGTGTGTATGCATGTGTGTGCATGTCTGGGCACTGTGCCACTGATTCAGCTCTAAAAATGAATTATATATATATATATATATATATATATATATATATATATATATATATGGGGTGTAAATATATATGTGTATATATACATAATTATTTTCCCCAAGATATATATACCTAGAAGAACTATAGCAATAATTTCACAAATTTCAACTCTTTAAATCTGAAAAGTTTGAAGAAAAACCCACTAACCTTTTGAGTTTTCTTTTGAATGTAGAAATTTTTTAAATCTTTTCTCAGCTTGCTTGTTAGGTTTTCTATCTAGTCGAGCCCAGAGGTATGGCTGACCTAAAAACATAGGGAAAGTCAAGAGGAAACAAAATTCATCTTGCAAGACATTTCAGAGGGGAAAAAAAAATCAATAAACAGTAGTCTTCTCTGTAAGAAAACGCCTAAGAGAACAAGGAAACACATGATGCTCAGCACTGAGTCCTCATCCCAGCGTGTGAGGATGTACTTTGTTAAACGTGAGAAAGATGCATGGTCTTTTTATCAGAATGTTCCATGCTCTCTTCCTAAATTCTCACGAGAGCAGAACCAGGTGGCTGTGTTCCCACCTCCCCTGAACATGATAATGCCATGTGGGGTTAATTCTGGCAGACGTGGAAAAAAGCCGACCTATCTGGTCACTAGACACAGAGGGTGAGGGTTGCTTACTCCTGGGTGTGAGCAGTCTCAGGGCACTGAGTTAGCTTACTGTTGCCACTCCTTCCTTAGCGGGAAGAAGCCTACATGACAAGGCACAGCAGGAAACTCCAACTAAGACTCCACCCTGAGTTCCTGACACACATCAGTAGCTCTTAACCTGAGAAAACGTGTCCTGCTGTGGCTATAAAGCACGACAAAAATACAGATTTTTCTCTGGTATCCCCATACCTGTTGCTCTGTAACAGACTTACTTCTGAAATCCTTACTTTAGTATGTGTTTATCCGTTTGTCATCTTTGGTCCTGTGAGCATCCTTGAGCAGTAAAATCTCTAGCTCTCTAATTGCTCCCATCCTGCACATCACACATAATACACACCGAAGTTTTTTTTTTTATTTTTTTAATAAAAGAGCCTGATAAATCTTACTCAAATATATAAATCAGAGGCAGTGGGGAATATTATTTTCAGGAGCAAGGATAGACGGGGTTAGATGACACAAAGTATAAAATAGCAGGAGACCCAAGAACGAAGGAGGAGGAGCAAGAAAACAAGGAGAAGAGGACATCAGGGGCCAGCCACTCAGCTACCCAGTTATATAGCAAGTTCCAATGAAAGAAGTGAAGAAAGGTATATAGAAACAGAAAAAGATAAAAGCCCAGAGGCAAAAGGTACTCGGGATAATTTAAGAAAAGTTGGCAAGAAACAAGCCAAGCTAAGGTCGGGCATTCATAAGTACGAATAAACCTCTATGTGTGATTTATTTGGGAGCTGGGTGGAGGGCCTCCCAGAAAAGTCAACACAGAGGTTATAAAATTGTTAAATACACTATAATACTCTTATTAGCTACTCATATACATAATATAAAGAGCTAGATTAAAAATATATTGTTTCTGGTTGAGTAGACTTTTTGTCCTTTTTACTGGTAAACATATAAAATGCTTTCCACTAACATCCATTAGGATAGCTATCACCAAAAATAATAAATATTCCTAGTAGGGAAATGGAAAAAGTGGAATATCTGGAAGCTAGAACTTCTGTGTGACCATTATGGAAAATGTATGATGGGTATTCAAATTTTCTAAATTAGAATTAACATATGATCCAGTAATCTCACATTTATATAGGTTCATAAACACCCCCGCCCCGGCAAAAAACTGGAAGCAGTACTTTAGGAGAGATAATGCATTATTAATTGCATTATCAATGGTGGCATGAAGGTAGGAGCAACCCAAATGCCTATCAGTGGCTAAACAGATAAACAAAATGTCCTATGTACATATTAAACAATTTTAAAAATGTGTGCAATCTGACACAATCCAATCGGGTAAAATACTGAACTAAAAGAGTAAACCAGCCACAAAGAGACAATTATATGACTTACCAATAGTCATAAAGTAGAAGAAACTAAGAGGCTGTTGTATGAAGCCGCTTGTTTGTTCCCCACTTCTCAGCCCCGAAATAATCACACAGAAACCATATTATTTGTAATATTGTTTGGCCAAGAGCTTGAGCGTACTTCTGGCTAACTCATATCTTAAATTAACCCATCTCTACTAATCTGTGTATCACCACGAGGCTGTGGCTTACCCGGTGAAGTTCAGGCATCTGTCTCTGACAGAATTTATACAATGAAAAAGATAATACGTTTAGTAAACATGGGAGTTGTATTTTACCTTTGTGGTTAGTAACATAGCAACACGTCCCATCCACCTTTTCTGTGGCGATGGCATTGTACACATCTGCCTCTAAGGCCTTTTCACTTAGAGTTTCGGTTGCCAAAACTTTAAATGGCTTAAAAGAAGAAAGAGAAAAAAAAAACTGGCATAAGATATACAGCCTCTGACTTCACACACAGGCTCACATGAACTAATTCCCTTAGTCCCAAACAATTGTCTCCCAGGTCTCACTCTGCAGCCCAGGCTGGCCTTGAACTCACCATCCTTTGTCTGTAGCCTCTAGTTCGGAGATTCCCCTCCTGCCCCACCACAACAGCTCTCCCTCTCTGTAGTGTGATCACATTCAAATTGATTGTCCATGTGGACTGTGATCTACAGGTTTGTCCTCCACAATGGAACCCGGAGCTGTGTCCTATGGCTATGCACTGACCACACGCATTGCACCTGACGCTGGAAATACAGAGAAGTACCCACCTTTAGTGAAACTCAGACGTCAGAGGGCAATGACAGAAATAAAATGCATCACATTATTACACGGATGAGTACTAAAGAGGAAAACACGATGGAAAGCCACAAGGAAGTGCTCTAAAGAGGCAACATCTGAGCAGATTTGACGTGCAGAGGAAAGGCCCACAGGCAGGGCATCCTGTGTCTGAAGAACGCAAGTCAGCCACTGCCTTTGGAACAGACACGTGGGTGCTGGGACCGGAACTGAGCTCCTCCGATCTGTGTAGCAGCCACCTTCCAAGTCTGTGATACACTACTTCAGTATCGACTTGTCATCGGTGTGTGAAAATGGGACCAGGAGATATCATTCTAAGCCATTGTGGCAAAATGCTAGCGACAGCAGGTGTGTATGTGAGTGTGTGTGTGTGCGCACGTGCATGCCTGTACTTATGTGTGTGTGTGTGTGTGTGTGTGTGTGTACATTTTTAAATTTATAAAATTTCAAGGAGGGTGACTACGCCCTTGGAGTTGTTAATGACTGTAAAATGTTCCTCCCATGGGGATCATTTCTCTACTACAGTTTGCTATTTACTCCTCCACCTGTGACCAAACTACGGCAAAAGCAAGAAGCAATTTGTGTACATAAACAGGCAATGCGGATTGATTGGGTGCTGTGCAATTTCTAATCGGGGATGAGTAATTTAATCAAGTTTTATTAAGATCTACTGAAAAGCACTGAAGGTAATTCAAGCAGAGTGGTTAGCCTGGGAAAAGCATTAATGCTTAATCTGTTTACAAGATGAAAGATGTTGCAAAAGCAACAACTCCACACTGAGATTTTAAAACAGACTGGGCCTAATTAATAAGAGACTTTGGATAATTACTTGGACACTATGCTGTAACCAGATAGCTTTAACTATAAAGAGATGAGAGGGTGGTTTTTTTTTCCCTAGTATAAAGTACTTTTAAAATTACGCCTACCCACAATATTCAAAGCTGAGAATCATGATTAAAATGAATCATCAAGGATGAGTGTTTTGCAATACTTGGATTTATTATGATTTTTGTTCTAAACAGCCAGCAATACCGATACTGAATACTAATCTTAGAGCTTTACTAGAAAATATAGTGGGGCTCATTCTGGTAGCAAGTACAACTTATTAAGTAGTACCGTAAACAACATTATGACATTTTAAGTGTAATAACGAGGCAGTAGAAAGGAATATGGAAAGATCAGATGTTAAAAGGAAAAGGTAAGAAAACATCAAGGTTGATGGAAAACTGGCACGAAGGCTCTCAGAGTCCTTTGAATTAAAATTTGATAAATGCTAATTTATGTGTCAGTTCCTAGCAGCAGGGACTAAGAGATAACAGGGCATCTTGTTAATGGCCATTTAATCTAAAAGACAAGAAAGGGGCCCGAGGGAGGAAAAATGAAGCTCTAAAAGAGGGGGAATAACAGAGCACAAAAATAAAAAGGGTAATGGTGTGTGCGAGGGGGTGCAAACTGGAGACTTGGGGGAGATGTGCAGCCTGCTGACGTGGAGAGGGGACAACACAAATTATGGATGAAAATGCTAAAAGGAGTGGTGGCGCACGCCATTAATTCCAGCACTCGGGAGGCAGAGGCAGGTCTAGTTCGAGACCAGCCTGGTCTACAAGCGCTAGTTCCAGGACAGGAAGACAGGTTCCAAAGTTACAGAGAAACCTTGCCTCGGAAACAAAAAAACAGAGAGAGAGAGGGAGAGAGAGGGAGAGAGAGGGAGAGAGAGAGAGAGAGAGAGTCAAAAGGAAAGCTCTTACTTTTTATGCTAACTAAAAATAAACAAACAACCCACAAGAACAACAAAAAGGCCAGAAAGCCAATCGTAGAGTGGTAAAGGTGAAAAAGTGTGAAATTGATTTCAAATGCACATGCTGACTGTGTCTGTGTTGAGAGGTAAATAATTTTGCTATATATCAAAAAAACACGCTGATAAAAACTATCTATATATTAACTCACTTACGTCCACGCAAGGCTCACTCTGTAAAACACAGAAGATGACTAGAAAACCTTAGGACGGGCACTCCGAGTTAGAATTAAGCAAGAAATGACACGCGGACTGACTTCAGCGACCTAGTCAGGCTAGCTGTCAACACTGTCATGGGTTTCTAGGACACAACAGGTAAACAATGCTTTCTCATCAGACTCTTGATCGACAGTCGTTCCAAGTTAGATGACCCTGATATCTCACTCACTACTCAGGTTTTTCACTCAACGGTGCTGGCGTGGGAAGGAGGTCACTAATTGCGATGTAGGTTTTCAAACCTGCCAGAGCAAGTTTGAATCACTTGATCTGGGAGGGGAAAATAAAAAATAAATAAATAAAAGAGAGAAAGAGAGAGAGAGAGAGAGAGAGAGAGAGAGAGAGATATTCTCTCCCACACTCCTCACAACGAAGAAGGTCCACGAAGCTGGAGCTCAAGGTGTACTTCACCCAAACCTCCCCTGTAAAACCTGCAGGGCTCCCGGGCCGCCGCGCAGCGCTGGAGAAGCCGCCCAGCAGCCCAAGTCGCCGGGTACCTGATGCTCCCGCTTGGCCGAGGGCTCGGCTTTCACCTCCGTCACAAACACGCACGGCATCTTCCGCTGCACCGAGCCCAGGCGGCTCATGGCGCGGCCACTCCGAGTCTCCGGGACGCAGGATCCCGGCCGGAGGAAGCCCTGCAACAGGCAGCCAGAGAACAGTACCCAGTCCAGCCAGGGTGATCCTTCAGCGCCGCCGAAGGACCACCCCGAAGAGGGGCGGGGACGCATGCCCGGAAGCGACCGCCTATTAGCGGCGCATTCTGGGAGTTGTAGTGCGGCGTTGGGGCTACCGAGCTCGCTACTGCTCGTGCGTGATTCCCAAATAAAAAAAAGAAAAGAAACAAGATCCGTTACCCGGTGTTGTGTACTAGGCCATAACTTAGTAACGATGATATTTTCGGGACTTAATATCCAGTTTAGGATGCAACTTGGCACGTTTCTCCTGAAACTGACTTGTCTGCTTTTTCTTTAAGAATTTAAAGGGATTATAAGCCCGGAGAAGTTTAGAAAGAACTATTAGATATTTCCTAATGTGCAGACAAAAACCCCTGATTTTCCAGGAATAACATTAGTAAAACTCTACAATTAACAGAACTGGATTTTTTTTAAAGCTTCCGTTTGAATTTATCATCGTACAGTGTCTAATTTGGTTCTTGATGTCCTTTCCAATGAGTAAAATTTAGACAAATCCCAAACCGTGGAAATATAAACAAACGGCAGCACGGTCAAGGTTTTCCTCGGACTCCAGCAGAGAGCTTGAATTGTATTCAATCAACTATCGAGCTGAAAATAACATGCTTAGCTTGACTTGCTATCCAAAACGACATTGGATGGTAAATAATAAAGTTAATGCTTGCATAAAAATAAAAAGTATTATATTTTGGAAGTAGACCTATCTCACCGAAGCCTGAGGCCATAAAGAGATTTTTAACCTTACCATCTTAGGTAATTGGAAAAGCCAACTTTTAGTTCTATAATTTTTAATCTCAATTTGTATTTTTATAATAATTGCTTCATCATCACGTATCCAACTGCCCAGCATTTTATTTACTTAAGCTCTTGGGGGAAATTAAATAACCTCATCTGCCTTGAAAGTATATGAGGGGACTCTCAGAAGAATAAAAGTATCTCTAAAAACATGCTCATAGTTTTGTGATTGCTGGACTGACAATGGAGTGTGAGTGAGGAAGAAATTGGCTAATTTGCGATCTTTCTCTTCTGGCACATAATTTTTTCTCATAGGCAAACACACACAATTTTATCCAAAACAAAAGAAACTGAGGGGTTGGGGTGGAAAAAGACTATACCCACATGGTTCTGGCTCTGTGCTGTTGAAGCCAGAAACTCCTTAGCCTCTTAACTTCATGAATTGGTAACTATTTGAACCGCTAGAGCTTGTCTCTTGGGTCTCAGACAATTAAATGACCTTCGCAGCTCTCAACTGTCACTTCCCAAACTGCCACAGAATATTCTAGATCCAACATTCTGCCATTTCTTAGAAAAGATAATCTTCCAAAAACATTCCACTTGCTTCAAGCCTCTCCTCTCTGGAAGCACCGGCAGCAATATTTTGGTTCCTTCAATGCTTCAATATTTTGGTTCCTTCAAGATAGAAACAGAAGAACCCACACCGGGAGATCATCAGAGGATCAGGCTCCTACTCGGAAGGATGGCAGCCAGCAGCTTCCCCAAGTTCAGATACAGAGCTGGTTGTAGGGCCCCTGGCCACCAACCTTAAAGTGGTACTCGGGATAATTGGAAGATTTTTCTTCTCTGATGTGTTAGTAACCTAGCACACACCAAGAAGAAACTCCATCAGAGGCTATCTTGGCTTGCACAATTCAGGATTTCTTGGTCTGTTTTGAAGACCAACTTCCTAGCACTTTTTATTACAGGGAGAGAAAAACATCCTCTTGAGTAGAATCAGAGCTTCCTGTAAAAGACTAAAATGAAAAACACAACAGGATGGAAATGAGGCAAAAGTGAAAAGTAAAATTAGTGATAGGAAAGAAAAGAACTAAGAGAGGAAAAGGGAGGGCTCCTGGTATCCCAAGGACTAACAGAAGGTGCCCAACTAAAGTTTTACACAATTAAAGTATCTTTTTTTTAAGGCAAGACTTATCTTTATGTATTTATCAATAATTTCAAAGGTTTTTGTCAAACCTTTAATTTGCTCTTTTACCTCTAAGACTGCCTCATTCCTTTCATTTTACAGTTACAAGCAAACGAACCTAGAGTTTAGCTCTAGATTATTACTCTAGACCTCTGGACTAAAACAGTTCATGGCAATTTACCCTGTTTTACTTAAAGTGGAGACCAATGTTTGTCTTGATCATCTATGACTTCAATGAAAAGACTGCAGTAATTTAAAAACATACTCCGGTCCAGTGTGCTCAGTCATCACCAGCCAACTTCTAAGTTGAATATTCTTTATTTCTGCTAGGTTCTGATTCTTATAGGAAAGATAATCAGATGGATACTTTAATAACTGCTTGTTGAAATGTTTCCCTCTGGGAGTCAGAGGGCTTCATATTATTTTCAACAAATTCTCCAAGGTTTCAAGCATGCTGGAACCCTTTGCTATCAGCTGAAGCTAATTTTCCTTTTATGACGGATGAAAATGGAATAAAGTCACTGGATGAATAGGTACTCCTGTTTATTTTCTTGTACATTTATTACTGTTACAATCTGGCACAGAGTGTTTTTAAGTCGGTGTATATAGCAACAGATACATATTTAAGTGATTGTACCTTTTTTTTGGATTGTAGATAGCATATTTACGTTAGTTCCATTTTCAAACCACATAGAGAAATAACTTTCCTCATGAAATACTTACCCATTTTAACTTTGAAAATATGAATTTGTGTTTCTTCTATAACCATTACACTGAAAGATAAAAGACAGTCTTAAACTTACAGATAATCTTTTAGTATATTTGATATATATTGGGCAAGGAAAGTATTCCCTTAGGTGAAGGAGCCTACAGTTGCATATGAGGTCATTAATGGTGAGCAAACAATGGATTGTGTAACAATGAGGAAAATTCTGGAAGTTTGAGTTTGTGTGATTACTAGTAACCACTGTCAACATTTCTGCAAAGCTAGAGAAGGTATCTTCTAATTTAAATTTCTTTAAGCATTATCTATTGTGTAATATACTGTCAACAGGAGGTCAGTTGTCAAGGAATACTACTGATAGCCTGAAAGACTGTGGAAAAGAACAGTTTCCCCCCTTACACTCTCATAGTTCTTATATTTGCGTCCCTGCAATTTGTACGTACTTATAAAAAACACACAGTCATTGGATTAGCAGCAAGAGATTGAAAATGGCAGAAGTTGGGAATGACTGCTATTTCTTTGTTAATTCCACATGCATAAAGGTAAATATTGTACAACTTACAGTACCCATGCTTAAGCTTTTTAGTAGAGTGAAGGAAGAAGCAGCAATAAAGAGATACCTTAATTCTGAAGTAAAAACTTATGTATTTCTGTTATCATGAATTTATGTGAGAAAGTCTGGGTTAATTTAAAATCATTATGTATTTAAAACTATTCTATATATATATGTGCATATATATATAGTTAATTTCATGACAGTTTTATATGACATTTGAATATATTATTTCTTCTTTAAACATCAGATTATGAATTCTGTACACTATACAATGATATTTAAAATGTAGAATGTTATCTTGGTGAATATGACTTCAGTCATACATTATTAAATAGTTGAATTCAGATTGCTATCAGTGGTGTAGTATATTTTTTCTTCTTTGAAATTCATTAAAAGTTATTGTACTTTTCCTGTCGGAAGTCTGAGTAACAAGTATTTAAACACCATGTCAAAAGAGATTGAATGCAGTGTATGTAAACAAATCAACCACAGTTATAATGTTAAGTGGAAACGCTGAATTGAGATTAATGGATATTAAAAAATGAATAAATGTAGAAACTCAGTGACTGCTCATGTACCAGATGAACCTAAAAAAGATAGATGTTCTGTCTGGTCAAACAGCTTTTAGCTCTACTAGCAACCTGGAGTCAAACTTTTTGGCCACAAGAATTCAGCCCACTCTTGTCACGTTACCTGTCAAAGAGTTCTTGGATGGCAGACTTTCTGTGTTTTGTCTCTTTCTCTTTTTATCCCCACGTGATTGATGAATATTATCTTGTAAGGAAAAGACTAGATAGAATTTTTTAAAGAGTGAAAACAAATAGAGAAACTGAGTTAAACTGTTAATACGGTGGCTGTTGAAACGTAGTGAAGCTGTGGGGTTAAATACCAGTTTGCCTGAACACAAACTCACTGCCCATTATCCCGTGCTCTGAGAGTACAAACTCCATCTTTGATGGGAAAGGAACGTGAGTAGAGAAATAGAAAGAAGACAAAGAGTATATGTCAGAGAGAAAGGAATGCAATGGAATGTTGTTATCGCTCGCTGTTCCCCTGTCTGAGACAGAGGCCTACAGTTTTTCCAGCTGTGAGTACAGGCATAAAAGAGTGTAGAATTCAAAAATAAAGCAGTAGGAGCCAGCTGACATAATCCACATCTACTTTGGTTGGTACGTAAAGTATCTTAGTCAACTGTTGGTCTTTGTAGATCAAGAACATGAGACATATATGTTATGTGTGATGTGGAAATGACTTCAGATTTCACAGTATCTCACGGTTGAGATTCCACTTACTTTCTCGATATCAACCCAGTCTGCAGCATCTCCATGGTCTTAGTGGTTGGTAGAGTGGGTCTTCGCATGCAGAATCTTGCTAGTACATTGTAGATACTCTCCAAGCTTTCTTTAGAAAGCTAAATAAAACCTCCCTCTTGTTGTATTGCAATCAAGGGAATCTCTGGTCTCACATCTTTGCTCTTAGTGAATGCTCACTGGATACAAAACACAGCATTTTGAGAGTAACTTGCAGCGAGTTATCCTGTGGTGTTTGATCATGACATTTTCTTATTACTTTCTCACTGAAAAGAGGCAGAGTTACTACAACTTAGTCCTTACAAGCCTGCATTGGTAGTATATGTTTTCATTATTCCAATTTTATATAGACTCCTTGTTTTTTTTAGTTGGCTTAACATTTTGTTATTAAACACTAAAATTAATATATTGTGTCTTCTGCATTGTTTACTTCTCAGGGTTCCCAGTGCCGATTCCGACACTGTGAAGAAGCCCTTGGCAGTGACACTGTGTGTTCATTATGGAGAGAGAGAAAATGTTTAGATCCACTTTGCAGATTTAGACACATGGAAATGCAGGTAAAACGACTGATCCTTTTCACTAAAGGAATTTTCCTTACGTATCATTGAATTAAACTTTTATAACAAAATAGAAGTAGTTCTTCCTCCCAGAAAATCTTCAGTGTTTATCACTTCGCTCAAACTAAACGTGTAGAAAAATAAAGGATCACTTTATCTTTTAAACAGAAAAGCTAAGAGGTGGCGAAATGTAGGAAACAGAGGTGATTCTAAGCCAGCAATTAAAGCTTTTCTTGTCACATTGCATTGTGTTCTAGCAGTC
This sequence comes from Microtus oregoni, assembly GCF_018167655.1. NCBI lineage: Eukaryota > Metazoa > Chordata > Mammalia > Rodentia > Cricetidae > Microtus > Microtus oregoni. Next base: position 79,936,126 of record NW_024543060.1, on the reverse strand, counting down.
TGCCTTTACTGTGAGAGCCTAAACATTGTATTTCCCTCCCTTCCTTTTCATAGCAAAACTGCAGCATTTCATGCTTCTGGGAAACCCAACCTCTTGGTTGTGTGAAGATCAGTTGTATCTTTTACCACAGCAAACCCCGAAATATCAATGGATTATTTTTGCCACCAAGTAGCAGTGAGTATATCTGTAATAACTGGTTATGTGGCATTATAGTCTGGTCTTGGAGTTGAAGCCTAGGGAGGCGCAGTTGCGTACAAAAATGAGGTGAGGAGGTCAAGAATCTCTTATAAGTGCAGAGAGAGAGAGCAAAGGCACACTCTGGGTTGCAGGTCTCTTTTCTGTCACAGCAGCTATCCGCAGTGATACTAAAATTTTCCCTTTATGTGAGACTTGTCATAGATTTTTCACAGAACGCGGAGGACCTCATACTTAAGGGAACCTTGTTGGAGAAATTGGTGATTACAGGATTTTTCCGATGCCGCAGCAATCTTATTCTGCGATGGTCACTGTACATCTCTGGTGGAATGGTCTTAGATATGAGCAGAATATGATATTAGCCCTTTGAGAATTAAAAGATTATTTTCATATAACCCCAGTAAGTGAATAGCTAAGACTTTAGCTCTTTTATTGCATACTTTGGGAAACTTTTGACTTCATCAAGCACATCACATATGTAATACTTTTATTATTGTTAATCTCTTTCTCACTAGATTGTAAGCATCTGGAAGATGGGGAACATACATTTTTTTGCCACTGCTTTGCAATGTCTGGACCAAAAATAATGTGCAGTAAATTGGTTGCTTAGACACATGGGTGGGGTGTGAAGAGATGAAATCTAAGCAGTACTTTAAGAGGATGAAAATACCGAAGTGATGTAATGGATTAACCTGACTTCCTTAGTTTACAACCGTATGATTTTTTTTTTTTATCCAGTGAGACACATTCCTATGACATTATTTTTATCTGGTAGTTTAATCCCAGGGATTTCACTAGCTCTTGAAAGACCAGCAGGAAACAAAGACCGCCTCCTCTCAAAGCAGGCTGGATGGGATGCCTGTGTAAATGACCATCATGGTCTTCCCCACTGTTAAAATAAGCTCTGCGCTAATTGATGTCATGCTGTTGGGTGGGTTGTTCTTGTATGTTGTAAAAACTGCTCGTGGATAAAGAAAACACATGACCATAATGATGGAGTTTGAATTCTTAACCACAGACCTCAAATGAGTCGATACTACTGATCTCAGCAATGCTCTATGTTAGTCTGCAGGTAGATCTCTTCTAGATTATAATTTTAAATTGTTTTCCTTCTCATTCATCTTCCAACATCTGCACATCGCAGATGGTGACCCTAATATCTTACTGAAGAGCTGAAGGGATGGGTAGGGAATTTCTACAAATTTCCATCTCCCTACTTAACTACCATCAGGACTAGTCTCCTCTTCACGCGTCCCATAATGAACTATCATTTTCCACCTAATCTATTTTCCCACTTGGTGACTAAATGAACGTTAACGCAACAGGTCTTCCTGTGGCTTCCACACAACTGTTTTTAATCTTACCGAGCCATTCCTTTGATTATACAAATGTGTGTTTATCTCTTTGCTAACTAATTAGTATTTCTCCTCAATTCATTCTCTCTAGTAGTTACGCCATATTGTTGTTTCCCACTTAGTGGCACTTAAAGTATTTTGTTAATTCTCACTGTACGTATTTTTCTCCTTCCCTTCCTTCCTCTCCTTTCAAGTAATCAGGTTGCTTTGGCTCTTCTACCTGCTGTATGAAGATTCTTAAATACACTAGTCAAATCTGAGTCCTTGTGTAACTTGAGCTGTTAGAAGATGTGAACACATTTGGTATCTCTTTCCCTTTTCATGTAATCCCCTAGAAGTTTGCAGACCTTAATACTGTCTTCATTCTGTGCCCCATTTGACTTGCCCTTGCCAATTACACTTCATGGGTCATGTCCAGGGAAGTTGTTGAACACCATTATTGCCACATAACTGTATTGTTATAGCTGCTCCCCGATGCCCCCTGCTTTCTCTCTTTACGTCTATTCAAAGTACAGCACCTACAGTCTTAATGATCAAGCAGATTTTAGTCCTCTACTCCAAATCCTCTAGTGTCTTTTCATCTAATTCAGAGAGGTCAGAGTCCTAATGAGAGCTTGAATTCGGAAAGTTATTTGATCAAGTACTCTGCTAGCTCCCCGAACTCAGAAACTTCTCATTCAGCCCCATCTGCATGTTTCCCTATTTGCCTTTCCTGGAGCATGTTCACATATTCCCGTTTTCAGGGCTTTGCATAATGGGACTTTTCCTCAGTGTCTTTGTGGGAAGCTACTTTGTTTCATCAAAGGTTTGCTCAAATATTGCCTTTAATGAGCTCTGTACCTAGCGTCATGTTTGAAATGTAGCCTGTGGTCCCACCTCCTTTATATACTCTTCCAATTTTCCTGGCTCTCCTCTATTTCCTGCTTCCCACACCCCGTTAACTTCTCAGATGCAGTATAATTTGGTCGCTCTGTGCACTGTTTATTGTCTAATGAGTCCCTGTAGAATAAAAGCTCTATGAGACCAAGAATCTTGAGTTTGTTCACTTACCAATATCATACACTTAACAATTCTACCCTGGGAAATCTTGGGTATTAGTTAATCATATTGAGCTGAAAACTCCGCCACATTAAGTTTTCCTCTGCTCAGACACAGTTCTGTACTCTAGAAAGAAAATTCACTATCTAGGTCGTAGGTGAATGCTTGTTTTTGTCTGTTTTGTTTTGATGTTACAAAGCACCAGAGACAGATATATATGCTTGCATACATACATACATATCTGTATATATAAGAAAAGGGGTTTATCTGCCTTACGATTCTAGCAGATGAAAGGTTTAAACAACACAGTACTGATGTCCTGTGAGAGTCTCCTGGCTACTTCACAATATAGCAGAGAAGTAAAAAAAAAAAATTGTATGAGTGCAAATAGCACCAGGGGAGATGCCAGCCTCATGTTAAAACAGTCCACTCATGGGATCCACGAATCTCAGAAGACCTGACCCTTAACCGAGAGAGAGCATTAATCCGTTCATGAGAATAACAGTCTCATGACCTTATTCTCTCCCATTGGCCTCAGCTCTTCAAAGATCCACCACCACACGCCACCACACTGGGGCCGGAGATTCTAATACATCAAACTTTGTGAGATAAACTATGTCCCAAATATACCAACTATCAAGGGTTTTAAAAGAAATATGTCTTGAGCTAATATATTACCTATTTATTTTGGAAATATTGAATACTATATAAGGTATAAGTTGATCCCTGGCAGTTATTTATATTATTTGTAGTAATGTCTGTCTACCAAATGCTATATCAATTAGAACTAGAATCATAAATCTCTTTCTAACCTTAGACCATTGAATTGTCGTGTAGGACATTTAAGGAAAAACATCTGCCTTCCTGTGTTTCATTAAGAACATATAACTGCTTATCAACCCAAGGTGGAAATAGAATAAATTATGAAAAGACAAAGCTAATCATAGCATCAGTTAGCACAAAGCGTTATGTAATCTATACGTATCGATGTCACTCTGGTCAAGATAAGATAAAACTTGTGTATTTAAAAAAGCAACCAGTGAAATGGTTTTGTGTGGGATTTCTTTTGCTGAGATGAGACCCACCAGCAATGTGAAGTGTGTGAGATGGAGCCACGAATGTTATTAATGTTATCTAAGTCACCAGTCATCCTCTTCCAGGGTGAGGTGCTTCCCCAAACAATTTTCCATTAGTTGAGTTGACATTGCAGATCACATCTACACTCTTGGTAAAATTATCAATTATGAGTTCTTCATGGTTCTCTTCATGGGGCTGTGGGGTTTATATCAAACTGCCAGTTAAGCTGGACATGATAGCACATACTTATAATCCTTGAAATTGAGCACTCAGGCATCCAGTGCTGATCTGAGCCCACTGCTTAAGGGATAAAAACCCAGTTGCTTTAATTGAAGAGAAAACTGGAAACTTGGGGATTATGTAATCAAAGAGCTTAAGGACAGGGCTGATCTCAGATGCAGGCTTTTCCTCACCCGTTCTTGGCTTGGAACTGTCTCTCCATAAGCTATTGTTGCTCCAGAAGCACCAGACATAGACTTTAGAAGTCGAATTACCAGAGTTAAAGATCACTGACTGCAGTTTAAACTGGGTTAGAGTCTCATCCTGCCTTAAGCACACTTGCCAATGTAACCTTAGGCAACTCACTGTGGCACGGTTATTTCTGTAGGATACAGTCACGTGGCCTGTGTTGTGGGGTTGTTTCTAAACTGTGTCAGCTGCACTACACTCAAAATTATTACCAATATCATTACCACCATAATGATTACAGCCATCTTAAACTGTGTATTAGGAAGAGGCTGGTGAAAGTCAATGCTTAGAAAAAGCCTGCTTTTCTGCGCATGAAATATTAAAGGCAATTCTAGAAAAGACTCAGAAAGCATGAAGAACTATGGAAGGAGGCTATTTTAGAAGATGTTGGCCAAGGTCACAATGCTGAAAGAGGCATGTGAGGTTAAGAAATAAAAAATCACAAAGAATGGTTTGTCACTGAATTTATTATCAATACTGATAGCATTGTGTTTTCTCTGTAGACACCACCTTACAGAAAGAAAGTCAGGAAGGAAGTCCACCCCCAAGCCAGAGTCAGGAACCTCTGAAACCCATGGAGAATGTATCACGACCCATTCATAATCCATTAGTTTTAAAAACTAACTTTGAAGAAGAAGAGGAAGAAGAGGTAGAAGAGGAACAAAACGGTTAGTACCCCTTTTCTTGGTTTACAGTACACCTGTAAAAACCCACAGTATTTTCTACATACTCCTCAACTATGAGAGGCTTAGGATGCAACATATATACCAGGTTTTGTTGAGAAAATACAAATATTATCAAAGAAATGAGTCTTAGTTTCTAATTTATTCTCTGTCTATGTGTGCTTATGTTTCTTTGGGCCAAGAGTTTTTGTCGTATGACGGCTGGGAGCCATGTGTCATGTTTAACTACACAGGTACTCACAGATAGTCTCATAGGAGACAACTGCCGGGATGCTGGTGTACATACATCTATTTCTCTTCATGTTTACTCTTTTGAGTTTTAAGCATCCAGGCAGTAGCTTATAATAAGCACTGTAAACTGCACCATTCCTGATATCGGTAGAGAAGTATGTACAGAATTAGGACCCATGTGTCCTGCATTGTGGCCCTTCCCTTTCCTCTCACATCATCACAGCCCAATTGAGCCATTCAGATAAACTTCAGATAAACACCCCCCCCCAAAAAAAATCCAAATTTACTTTGTCTCTGCCCCGGAATGCATCTTTCTGTGGGTACCAACCGCTATAGTTTCTGTGCTTAGGGATGCACAGAACTCTTCACTGTTCTTTTAGATAGACATAGTTTCTTCCTCTTCTGTGTCTACATGCTCTACCCCCCAGCTTCTCAGCAAGTCTGTGTTTTCGGCTTCTCATTTTAGCACACAGAGCATAAAATGTTTAATTTCTCTTTGATGATTCTTTCAAATACTAAACATAAAAGCATTTTGAAATATGAGTTTGCGCTTTTTTTTTTTAAAGTTCAAACATTAGATGAAGAGCAGTCCATCCATGAAAACAGTATTTGGGATTTTTCTTTCTAATTTATAAATTTTCAGATTTCTTAGATTTGGGACAATTTAATTAAAAAAATATATCCTATAGATGCTTCTAGTTTATGGACAAAGACCCCCGAAGAAATTGAAGAGAAAAGAGCAATAAAGGAGATGTGTTATAAATCTGGTAAGAAATCAAACATTTGTGGAATTTCCAAGGCTTGGTTTTACTCCACCTCCTAACCATTCTCTTCTCACGGGAGTTTAGGTGAATACTATAGATTCCATGCTCCTCCAGACATTTCGTCATCAAAAAGCACAGCTCCTACAGTGGAAAAAGAGTTAGAAAAGCCTTTGGAAAATGGCAGTGAGTTGCAAGAAGGTAAGAATTGGGATGATAATATTCAAGGTGACGTAAGAGATATTTAGTGAGTAGACCTTGAATTTTTTTGTGCAGTGTAGACGAGAACAGGATTACATGATAAATCATACATCTGCTTTGAGAGTGAGAGGGAAACTTTCTACTGGGTGACCCAAGTTTCCTATGAAAGGATGCTGCTAATGTAATGATGTTTCAATGAATACACTCCACAGATACAAAGGAATGCTCACACTCCACACAGGAATTCTGTCTATAAGTTGCCTTTCTGTGTCTGTGGTATGTCTTTCTGTGAAATAGGACTTACTGTTTTACTTTGAATGGAAAAGATAACCCAGAAGACCAGGATGGACAAAAGTGAGGTGGCAAACTGATATCAGTGGCAGAATGCCGGTCTGTCTGTTGAATGAGTGTCTTTTGTATCAAGCAGTCTTAAGGCGGTTTTGATGGACAAGTCCTAGGCTCACTCTTTCATGATGCATTTCCTTTAAGCAGGTCTGAGTTTGCTTCTGGTCAGCACCTTGTCCTTGAAGGCAAGACAGAGAGCATTGCATTGTGTATAGAAAAGCAGGAACCTGAAGTCCATATGTGTTAAAAGTTTATGTAGGGTTTCCTGGTTTCAAGTGAGCTTGTGCACATAATCATAATAACAGCAGAGAATTTAATTGCTCCCCGATCCTCTCGAGGACAGGAAGGGGGCGCACACAGAGAGAGCAGCTAACAGATAGAAGGGAGAAGAGTGGCAAGGGATGAGGAAGGCTGAGGATGATCCGATGGCTACAGAGCATAGCATCTGTATCTCCTGCCTCTGTGTGGCAAGTTGTTTAAATGGCTGACAGAAGGTGGCAGCAATAGACCATCAGAAGGTGAAGGAGGATACCAGAACCTGTACTAAACAGATGCGAGAACCCTTAAAACAAGCAAACAAAAACAAAAGACAAAGCTACCAGTCAAAATTAAAAAATGGAGGATTATAAAGCAAATGATGTGTACATTTGTATACGTATAAATATTGCCTTGTATTTCTTCCACAAAGTTAATTCCTGATATCCCTGTTTTTCTTAGATTAGTGGTTCTCAATCTTCCTAATGCTCGCCTTTTATATAGTTCGTCCCATTGTGGTGACCCCCAACCATAAAAATTTTGTTGCTGCTTTATTGTAACCATAATTTTGCTACTAATACGAATTGCGTTGTAAATACTTGTGTTTCCTGATGGCATTAAGTGACCCCTGTGGAAGGGTTGTTTGACTCCAAAGGAATCAATATTTTATTACTTCTGGAGTTTTACTTACTATTAGAATAAATATAAACACTGCTATCAACGATATTCTGGACTACTGCAAGGACAGATATCATGTTCTTTGCTTTTACATAACTATTGCACAAACATTAAAATTAGGAAATTTCCTATGAAACAGTGAAGCACTATTAACAAAAGTTCAGAGTGAGAAATTGGGGTTCAACCTAAAGATCCGAAAAGCAAAGCAGTCAGCCACTGGCTCTTCCCTCTACCTCAGTCTGAAATGGTGATCCTGCCTCCAAGAATCTCAAAATGAGACTGTGTCTGAGAGCCGTCTCCTCCTGTTTTATCATCATACCTAGGGTTGGGATTAAAGACGTGCACCACCTGGTTTCTATGGCAACTAGGGTGGTTACTGGGATTAAAGGTGTGTGTTGCCCCTGCCTGGCTGTAAAGGATGTTTTAGTCTCTGATCGTCAGGCAAGGTTTACTTACTAAAACACAAATGAAATGCCACTATAAAACAGTGTTATTGCTTATGGGTTCCCTCCACAAGATTTCATCAACTATGTTACTGATATCCACAAAGTAAATTGATTCTTTCTTTGTATCCTAACCAATCTAGAGGCTCACACTGCTTTAGGCTGCTGCGTCTATTTTCATTCTGATGTCAACAGTTTGTTTTCAAAGTAGATTTTTTTGAATATGTAAAATGAAAATTAAGAGAATAATTTAATTATCAAGTACCAGTAATAAATTAATTAATTAAAATTAATTATGAAGAGATAGAATCAAGAGAATCATTTCAAATTCACTATACTAAAACACCAAATGAACTAAACATATTATGCTCACGCAATAGTGTAAGATTGTTTAAACCTCGCATTGCCATGTAGTTGCCAATCAAAATGGGAGGATAAAACGTCTGCTCTTCTCATCATTTATAAAATTAGCTTGAAATAAATGCACTTATAGGTTGTTCACCAGATCATGATGACAATCATGGATATGGTAATGTTCAAGCCACTTAACTCTCACCACAAAAGCTATCACAATCTTATTTACAATGTGAAGATTGCTGGGGTGACTTTTTGTTTCTTCCCTCTCTAGGGGATGGTCTTACAGTTCCAACAAAGTTCAGCCTCTTTGAAAGGTCGGGTGAGGCAAAAACATCATTGGATAGGAAACCAAGGACTGACATTGCTGCTTTTGAAAATGGAGGTGAGCTAGATGACTCTGAAAGAGGTATATTTTACAACTGTAGTTAGGTCCTATTCAGTTTGAACATGTGAAGCATTGTTTTTAATTTCATCACTTTGCTATTCTGAGGTGTATAGTTGGGAAAAATCCACATGCATATATGACTATGTAGTCATAATGCCACGAATTTATTGGATACCTTAATGTCCTCTTTTGTCAAATTGTTCTGTTATATCCCAATACCACTTAGGTCAGCTTTTTCTTATCAGTCACTAAGGGACTAGCAAGGGTAATTGTCATCTCTCATTGATACCCATACTCTGATCTTTGCCCCCACAGTTTAGTTTTACATTTTTGTTTAAGTGGAAATGTGCAGTTTGGACTCATTCAGTTTGAGTATTTTAGTTTAATATTTAAGTTGAATTGTACGAGCATATCCACATTGTTGATGGTTGCAGTAGCGCTCTCTCTCTCTCTCTCTCTCTCTCTCTCTCTCTCTGTCTCTCTCTCTCTCTCTCTGTCTCTCTCTCTCTCTCTCTCTCTCTCTCTCTCTCTCTCTCTCACACACACACACACACACACACACACATGCATGCAGGTATGTATGCATCAATACAACCTGCAGAGTCTTCGTCCTGTTGCACATATACACATGTGTTTAGGACTGAACTCTTGGGATTAGATAACCCATCAAGGGGCTGCTTTCTGGAGAAGCCTGCATCTCCCTCCCTCTCTTAGCAGTCATTGTTTGCCTGTAGTTCTTCATCTAGGGGTGGAGCCTTGTAGGATTGTGTCCATCTGGTATTGTCATTGTGCAGGATTTGTTTAGGCAACTTTGTTGTTGCTGTTTCCTGAGTGCAGTTTCGCTATCATATAGAGAAAGACTGCCAGCTAATATCTGGGTCCTCTGATTCGTTACATACTTCTATGATGTCATCTGAGCCTTAGGTATAAACGTTATGCTAGAGATGTATCTGGGGCTGGATATTCCACCATCAGTTGTTCTCAGCATTTTGCCCAGTGTGCCTTTCCTCAATGGTCACTGTTTGCTGTAAAAAGAAGCTTCTTTGAAGAGGGTGAAAGCTATACTTATCTGGGTCTAATGATGTCTTAGGATGCGGAGCTATAATGGTTTGGGAAAGGCTAACGAGTAGGTTCCATGATCTCAACAGTCACAGGTAGTTGGCTAGGATTTCAGTACCAGGCATGAATTCCCTCCTATGGGCAGGACTTAAGTCCAATTAGAGGATTCATCCCTCCAAGATGTAAGAGTCACTATTGCACCCCCGGGGATGTCTTGTTGTGTGACTTTTCCACGGGTTATTCTGTAAACTAATTTTTAAGGTTCTTTTTATGTTTGTTACACTGGGGAATGAGATTTACCTAGAGCCTTGTGCATGCCAGGCAAGAGCTCCTCCATTGAGCTATGGCTTCATCTGAATATTATTTTCAGAGAAGGTTATTAAGGGGCTCAAGAGATGGCTCAGTAGGTAAATTGTCTGGCAGGTATGGATGAGGCCCTGAGTCCAAACTGCAGGACCTACATGTCATAGATGGTATCATCATGTGTCTGAAATCTAAGTACCTCTACAGCTGTATGGGAGCTGTAGAGAAGAGAATCCTTTTGCACTGGCAGGTAGCTAGCCTGACAACTGCACTAGCAAACAAGAAACACTACCTCAAACATGGTCAGAGGCAAAGGGCAACACCTGAAATTGTCCTTTGCTCTGTACTGTAGCACAGGCATGCACATATGCACACTCACTCTCACACACGCACACACACACACGCACACACACACACTCACTCACTCACACACACAGGCACACACATACATACACATGCATACATGCACACAGAGGCACATACACGTGCTTAGACACATACACGCACACACACAAATGCATGTACCTGTACATGTATGCATAAACACATCTCACACACACAGAAAAATGATTCTTTAAAACACTTTTTGCTTAATATAATACATTTTATGGTGAAGGTACTATCAAGTTTATTTGTAGCATCTAAAACTTACATGTGTATCTATCTTGAAAAAATATAGAAGAAAGACTAAGGAAAAAACAGTTTTCATATTTCAAATGAAGGAAAGGATAAGTTATATTTACTATGAATATCTCTAAAAATCACTATGTTAGAGGGAAGTTAATTTGGTTGAATATGTGAATTTTCTTGAAATTATCTGTATGTCAGTTTACACACTGGCCACTCAAATAATATAGCCAATATACATGCACTAACCTAAGCATCTCTGATAGAATATGTGGAGATATGGGACAGCATCATCTGAGACATGTTTGAACAAAACTGGACACCAGAGATACTATGAAAATCATCACTGTATTAAAAGGGAGTCGTGTGCCTCTTGTTACTATTGCTGCCCCTGACTGTAAAGTTTTATTCTAGGGGGTGACTGCTATGCTCCACAGAGGATCATATTTCTTGGTGTGGATGAAAGTGAACCATTAGCTGAAGTGAAAGAAATCACCTCCAAATGTTCAAATGTCAAAGGTAAGGAGTCTTGGGTTAAAAATGGACCCTCTGTACTTTGGGTAGATAAATAAAATGAGCATCATAGTTGTTATGGAAACCACATGTAATTTGAAAAGGTACCTCAGAAAGTACTGAATAGGACACCAAAGCCCCAAGGCTCTGCATTGGCTGTGCACTTAATTGTTTTAAATTTTATAGCCTGTTTCCTAGTCTGGAAAGTGAGTCTATTGGACAGGACATTCCAAGGTTGAGTCTTTCAGCCTTAAAGTGATCAACCTCCTTAAATGGCAATACGAAGACCTCTCAAGTTTTTTTGTTTTAGCAAATTAAAACAGAATGAGTGAGTTTCTGGAGAAACATTGTTCATGAGCATTTCAAAGAGATTCATTCTGGTGATGCCATACCCTTTATACAGTAATTGCTAATAACCAACAACCTGTGGCAAGTATAGAGATACAATGTCTACTCGAGAGCTTAGTGATACTCTCTATCAGTCTGCAGCTGGGTGTGCTCCCTTAGACAGAGGCAAAGGAAAAGACGTTTGTGTCAAGTTATTTAGTAAAAATTTACGTGTAAATCTGTCTCCTACTCAGAGCTAACATTTTCCCTAACCAATCAAAGAAATGCTTAGGGGAAAATACCTCAGCTATATTCATTTGGAGGCCATTAGCTATGTGTGAGTGCCTAAATTTAATTGTCATGAATCAAGTTCTAAATTCAGCTTTTCAACTGCACTAGCCCCCATGCCAAGTAGTAAATACACACGTGTGGGTAGGGGCTGTTATGTGGAACAGCGCAGATTTAGAACACGCTCATAATTGTGGATGTTTTATTGAATAGTCCCTCTGCCAAGCACAGAGCAAATGAATGTGATCCCATAGTGTCTTGAGAACATAAATGGACGCATTCCCTATAGGAAATACAATGTACTTAAAATCTTCAAGGAGATGTTAAAACACTGACATCTCACTTGTGCATGGAAATGATAGCTATAGTTTTAGCGTTTTTAAACTTTCCTCCATATGTGAGGTACGGTGTGGCAATTAGACAATTTTAACCATGCATTCTAGAAAGTGACACACATACATAGTAGGTGTGCCCATTGGAAGTGTTTCTCTTACTAAGTTTGACATGTTTTTTTTTTTCTCTATTTGCTTTAGAAGAAAGCAAGGACAGTCTACATCCAAAGCGTACCCTAACCACCCGCCTAGTCCCTACAATGCATGTGCTAAATGCTACAGAGAACATCAGCGTGAAGTGCAGAGAGAGCCCCTCTTCAAGTAAGGCAGTGGTCACATCACTTTTAGACCTTGCATTTGGTTGTCTTCTTGTCAATATGTTTTTCTTATTTGCAAGAGAATTGACAAGGGAAAAAAAGAAAGAAAGAAAAGGAAAAAGCGTGGTTTGAGAAGTCTGCCATTTGAAGTAGTAAATAAATAATATTTCTCTCTTAAGTCTGGAGTACAGATTATGATATAGGCCTTAACGAATTATATCCGCCAGTTTGAGGTACATATTGACGTAATAGTAAGCTGCCCGTGCTGAAGGTCATTAGTCCAGCATGTTACTTTTTTTCCATCGTGGAACATAATGGCAGCTTTGCAATCACAATTGTTGCAGATCGTTTTTCTCAATTTGGCTTCTCCTGGATATTGGTGCTTTGAGCCAGCCACTGCTTTGATGGAATCTGCCTCATTCCTTCAGTCCTTCCCCCATTCCTGGTTTTGTTTACCGAACTGCTGTGAATATTATTGGTTCCCAGGTACTGAAGGAGAACCGCAATAACTTCCCTTAGGAAACTCTTGCTACTAGTACTCGTTATAACTTTGGAGGTTATATCTGCGGTGTGGGAGTTTGGGAGTGATGTGTGGTGAGAAGACGTGTTTTATTGTTTAATGTCTAGGGCTTAAATGCGAGGGCTTAAAATTTAAGAGAAACTTGAAGGCTAAGGGAAACACAGATTTATTGTCCTACTAACGGAGAGCTACTGCAATCTGAACACTGGCACTCATTTTCCTTGTAGTCATGTGTGAACAGCAGAATGCCTCTACAAAACTGGTTTAAGAATCCCCTTGGACAGTCTTGAAAAACTGAGAATGCATGTAGAAACTTTGCTACGAGTATATTCACATAACACGGGAGACCAGAAAGACTAGAAGCTTATACTTTCTCATAGTCGGCCTTGCTGTGCCAAACTACCTGAGGGTTCACCCTTGTAACACTTTAAATAGGATGAGGTGCTTTAATTCAGTAAACACATTTTATGTATTAACCAAACTCACTAAGAAATAGCAGTTTCGGGCTTAAAAAGTACAAAACGATTTATTTTGAGGATAACAATTATGACCTTAAGAAAGCGTTGTGCTTAGATTTGTTTTTGTGATCGGAGTGCTCTGTTCTGTTATTTTTAAGGAGCCCACGCATTTCTTTGAAGAACAATAAAACATTTTAAAAGGAAAGCAGCTTATAAAAGTTTTTTTTTTCCTCATTAATGTATTCCCAAGAGGGATTTTTTTTTTTTGACACTTAAAAACCAGTCACTCTTTGTTCTAAAAGCTAGTCTTAGAGCGGCATACTTCTGCTTGATGCGCGAATGCACAGATATGTAATTATCACCTCAGTAATTTTCAGATAAAAGCATCTCTGAAAAACTGTAAAATATTTGTATCTTCTCCAAGCGAATGATGTCCAGCCAGTGAGGAAGCCTCATTTTAAAGGTGTGAAGAAAAGAAAATGGATTTATGATGAACCAAAGAACTTTGCTGGCTCTGGAAGGCGGAGAGGTAGAATATCTGAGTGTTTGGTATTTCTAATAATAATTCTCACGGAGATTAAATATCAAATTTTTCCCACGCTAAGGAAAAATCATTGCCATGTAACTTGAAGTCTACTTTAAAAGTTACCCCAGTTCTTCTCTGCATGGCATGCTCTAGCTTAGATTTTCTTCTGTTTTGCTACCCCACGCTTCAAATGCAGTGTATTTTATGAATGTGAGCCTGGATTGTCGCATCCCTGATCTCTACTCTTTTGATTTTACAGCAGCACACACCCCAAATCCCAAACATAAAATGAGTTATCACCATCAGAATAAAAACCGAAATGCTGAGAACGCCTCCTACATGCATGTCCAAAGAGATTCAGTAAGAACTGTCACACTGAACGCCCCTCCCCGAAGCAGGCCCACAACTGGGTCCTACAACAAAGCTGATGTCAACAAGGAACCCAAACTCAACCTCTGTCCAGGTGAGGGTCTTTATTGATGTGGTTCACTCCTGACTGCACTTGGCCTTAGGGTAGGATTTCCCACCTGGATAGCTGATCTTTGGTCCTCCCACTCACTGCTGCTCCTGAGCCAGTATCATTATAACATCCTCGAGACTAACCCAGAGGATCGCATCCAGGAGGAGTCATGCACATGTTTTAAAGGACACGAAAGAATACTCACGCTGGAAGCTGACGAACTGGCACTGCACGTCCTTAGAGACTTGCCTCCCTGCACAGCTCTTTGTTCACCCTGGGTAGTTTCATTTCACGCGGGAGGATTATTTTCACGTGGTTGACATTTTCTTGTTCCACTAAGTGCGCGGTTCAATTATGTCTGTCAGATTACCACGCTGTCTTTTCTTGAGGACATCATGATTACTTTCTTGAAAGGGTTAGTTTGAGGGTTAACTGCAATATTTCTGACAACCTCTCATCTCTCCCACCATGCCCTTCTAAATCATTTCATCTTGTAATAGGCAAAGGCATGGTGTTATGTCAGGAAGTACACGGCCACAGGGGAGAATTTCTTTCTTCCGGCTTTAGATGAATTTTTCTCTTTGGAAGTTGGGTTTCAGTTCTCTTGACTTAACAAAATGTCATTCAGCTCTCTGTAATTCACGTTGGAGCTTTGCCTTTATAGTGTAGTTTGTGAGTTTCAATTGTCAAGAACTTTTGGAAGCATAGGCAAAGACTCTGTATTTAACAGCTTAAATAGACATTTCATTTTAACTGTTTGTGTTAGACTGTAATGGTGTACGGATGTGTATAAGTGAAGAAGTATGCACTCAGAAGAAACTAGTTCTAAATGCATTACCATGTTATTATACTATTTATTATTTTTGTTGTAATACTCTTGTGACTATGAGAACTTCAATGTGTACAAGCACAGCGTGTTGCCAAAGTCTAGATTTGTATGAACTGAATGAGTCAGCTACTATACTGGTCACTGTTGTGCCTCATTCATGCAAATATAGGCACACAAAAAATGACCCAAAAAGAAAATTCTTGATATGAGCCCCACACTGAGAACTATAGATATGTGGTGATAACCCTGGAAATGCAAATATGACAATGTTAGGGAGTAGAGAAAAGCAAGTCCTTATAAACGACCTAGTCTCTCTCTCTCTTTGAGTGTGTGTGTGTGTGTGTGTGTGTGTGTGTGTGTGCATGCCTGCTCTGGCTTCCTAAGCTCACAATTTCAGTTGCCACTGTTTTCACAGAGGGCAATTCCTGGAAGCACATGTGCCTTGTTGTCTTTAAAATAAACCTTAAAAATATATTTACAAAGT
Source organism: Microtus oregoni (assembly GCF_018167655.1). Lineage (NCBI taxonomy): Eukaryota > Metazoa > Chordata > Mammalia > Rodentia > Cricetidae > Microtus > Microtus oregoni. Next base: position 79,920,611 of record NW_024543060.1, on the reverse strand, counting down.
CAATTATGCATTGTCTGAAATGTTAATTTTCTTTTATTTTTGAGACTGTGTAATATAATTATATCACCTCTCCCTTCCCCTTTCTCCCTTCCCCTTTCTCCCTTCAAGCCTGCTCCCAAAAGCTCCTCCTTGTTCTCTCTCAAACTCATGACCTCTCCCAACGTTAGTAAGACAATGTGTTAAGTCACAGATGAAAGATCATGAAACACTATATGCAGATACCGTTCTGTCTTCTAGATTAGTCTCATAAGATAGAGCCTTATTTGAGGAAATGAACAGTAGATTAAGAGATTGCTCGCTTGTCATGTAAGTGAATTTAATAAACTCCCTGGCATTCCTGTTGCCTTAGCTTTCAAATGGTAGAGAAAACACATGGAGGGTAATTCTTACTGCTGAGATATTTATAGCTTTGCCATGCTCTTGGCATATAGTTGTTGAATTCAGCAATATTTGCTAGCAGTCTCCTTTCTTTGTTTTCTCAGATAAACATATGTCAACAACATATAATGGTTCAGCCTGGAGAAGAAGAATTCCTTTTACAAAAACATATTCAAAAACAGAAAAGATATATCCAGGTAATTATTCACTGGTGACTTCGATGTGTCGTGTAGTCTTGGAAATAAATGACAAGTTCTTAAGTCAAGAAACAGATTTAAAAGCACTTAAAATAAAAAAAAATTTCAAGATCACTTAATTACAGAGAAGATCTGGGGAGTTAGTAGTCCCCTGTCATAGTGACAAGTCAATATTATTTTGTTTCATGGTGTTCAGTTTTACCTGTTTGTGTTATCAGAAAACATTTTGATGCTATTTTTTTCCTCTCAATCAAAAACAGCAATTGTAATAATTACATATGTTAAGCTAGTCTTTGTTATAATACAGTGAAAGAATATAAAATCATATTTAACATGAATAAGATACTCTCTCTTGATGTACTTACCATAGAGAGATGTAAGCTGGTGTAGGCTAGCAGTCCATGAATCTCCAAGGAGACATCAAGTGACTATATTCTCCTCCTTGTTATACATTGTGCTCACTGAGGGAACAGGAAGGTTGGAAATCTCTGGTTAGATGTTCCTACGGGTCCTGACCACAGATCAGTCTTTTACTGGACAGCTTGATGTCTTTCTTTGCTTATAAACGAGTTGCAATGAATACAAATTATTCTTCAAATAACTGAATCTTTCAGAACACATAATTCAGGTAGGGAACTTGTATCCAAACAAATATCCTAGTAATTTAAAAATATTCTGATCCCATAAGTTTTTATACCAGGGTCTTCCAGAAGGTCCATAAGTAGACTAGATAATTTATTTTCTCCAAAGTAAGTGACTCATACGAGACTTGTAAAAACCTCCTTTGACTTCAACTGTGTGTCAGTCCCCAGAATCAGTACAGCTATTTACTGGAGACAGAATGTATCCAACTTTCTTTCATCTTGCAAACCAAATTATACTGCAAGAGAAGGTAGATACAGTATCGCTTAACTGACTGTATTTTCTCTTAACTTTGGCTCGACGGTTACATGTGATCAAACATAATTTGAGAGGGAAGAGAGGAGAGAGAAAACAAAAGTGAAGACACAATGAAACTCCTTGAAGGAATTTGGCATTTCTAGGTTCCAGCTTTTCTTCCTATGGTTTCCATCTGAGAGGGACGCATTTGGAATGTTGAAGAGTTCTCTTTGCCCTAATCCTGTGAAAATGGTTGATTTTGCAACCCAGTGGCTCCCTTTCCCAAATGAAATAGTTAGGTAGCAGCAGTGGAAATACTTGAGGCATGTCAAAGTACTTCAGGATGTAAATATGTACCACCTATGTGTAGCATAGAATCTACACATCCGTGCAGGGCTCCATTGCCCTTATCAGGTGCTAAGCAGAGAGAAAAGCTCTAAAAAGAATTTCTCAGGGTCCTGTGGATAGGAGAAAGGCAGGGACTATATCACATGAGAAGATAAAGACAGGTTTTTGAGAATTCTGTCGAGATTACATAGGTGGCATCACACAGTCCTGTGGGGCCTCGCTGGAAGACGGCCATTGTGTGTGTGAGAGAAAGATCACGGAGTGAATGTGTGAAGTAGTTTGGCTATAAGTGAAGGAATGAACTTTGGGAAAATATCTTCTTGTTGTAGAGCTCTGCTGGGGTCAAAGTGGCACTTAGCTGGGATCTCAACAGATGGCCTCTGAGAGAGACATAAGTAGATACCAGCGCAGCATCCAGGGAGCAAACCCTTGCTCCTGAGGGGGCAGCTGCAGTGTTGTCCCCTGGGAGCTCATTAGAAATGTGGAGTCTCTGTCTCATACCTGCTGTGGCTGGATGCCATCTTTCCAACACAGCCAGGTGATTTGGGTGAGCGTTCAGGTTCGTGAAACCCCAGGCAGGTTAAGAGACTGAAGAACCAGCTACACTGGTCTATTGAAAGTTTGTATTCTCACTTTGTCTGTGACGTGGCAGGTGGCATTCTCCTTGACCCATCCCAGGAATTAGGACCAGCAGCCACAGAGTCTTGGGGAGGAACAAAACCCCAAGAAGAACCTTTAAATGTGACTGAATTATGAAAGCAAAGTGACTAAGAAATTCCTGAATTCAACTGAGTTTGTGTACAAAGGTCTATTACTTCAGGAAAAACGAGGACTTGTATTTTCTATACTGTAGAAGACTTTAGAAAATGAATAGTATTTTATAAACTGCAAGTTTGTTTTCTTACATGTTTTTGATTGAGAAACTGGTTCCTCCCAATTTTGGCCTTTCCAGTTGTTGTTGTCATCCACCGAATGAAACGAGAAAGGTTAGCTTGTGTTTCTTCCCACACATATCCTTGCTAGGGCGCAGAACAGCCATTGTGACATTTCCCAGTGGACAGATGGATGCTGGAGGGAAGAAACAGAAGGCACGAGCTGCCATTTGCCTGTTTCTCTGAGGCTCCAGCAGCCAAGACTGAGGAAATGCAAATGGACCAGAGAAGTCTTTTGGGAAAGTGTTGCAGGACAGTATGGGTGTAGTGGGAGGGGAGAGGAAAGGGCTAGTCACAAAGGAGGATTAGGGGCACAAAGTATAATTGCCTGGAGATACTCTCAGTGCCAGTCTTCCCTGTGGCCACATGTCCATTCGGATAGGGCGAACATGGAAGTGCCTGTTTTTATATCATAGATTGTTCATTTCATTCATTCTTGCTGTCTCTTTTAAATGCAGACTTATATGCAGTATTAAGTCAATCTTTCAACAACTCTTCATCTAAAATGCAATGTTCAAAAAGCATCAAAAAGAAATCTAGGAAGCTTGAATGACATTTTGAGAACTTAATGAAACACTAAGCTTGGTTTTGTTTTTTTTTTTGTTTTAGCTTTCATGGTAGTTAACAACAGAAATATGAATTAGTGAAACAAAACATGGAAAGAAAATGAAATATCTTGTGTATTTTGTTTCTAGAGCCAAGAAGAAATGGGAGCAAGTAAACTTGGAGGTTGAAAGAAGAGAAAAGTGAGAAAAAGAGAAAAGTGACAGCCATCACCTGATTTACAAGCAAAAACGAAAATTCCAAGAATGAGATATTCAAGTACTCCATAGGGTATAGTGGTAGTCAACGATGATAAAATGCAAATTCTGAAAATAAGATGCAGGAAGAACATTGTGCTTGTTCAAAACTGATAAAATGCAAATTGCAAACAGCTGCCTGTTTATTTATGTATGTCTGGGATTCATTCAGTACATTGCCGCAAACATTTAATAAAATTTCAAAGTTTGACCATTAAAATCATTCTTTAATCGTAAGCAAGCTAGATTGTACAGAGAAAAGGGTAAAACTTCTTTGATCTCTGCTGTTTGTGATGGTCTTCATAGCAAACAATTCAGACCTTCTTTTCTTAGGTTTGTAGCAGGGCTCTCAACAATAACTCATAAAGCAAACACAAATTCAGCAATGTCCTAGCTGGCAGTTGGCGAGGAATACCTCAGAGGAATTTTAATCTAAATATCATTTCATGTATCAGAGAGAGAAAGAGAGAGAGAAAGAGAGAGAGAGAGAGAGAGGAGAGAGAGTTGGTTTATCATGTAGGGAAGTCGCCAAACAGTGTCTTTTAATTGGCAATTGCAAGACTTCTCTGCTGAGAGTCGCCACACTCAAAACCGAAAAGTGAATTATTTTCCTGTCACAAAGGCAAAAATTATATGACCATAATAGAGCAAAGGAGGCTCCTTTAAAAAGAATAGTAAACTAATTTATTTCCCAGAAGTTCCAAGGCCTCAGTAACTCCAGAAATTCAGACACAAGTGAGATGCCAAGCAAGTGGTGACTCAAGCGTTTAATCACACAGTCAGCAGGCAGAGGCAGGCAGATCTCTGAGTTCAAGGTCGACCTTGTCGACAAAGTGTGTTCCACATCAGTCAGGGCCACACAGTGAGACCCTATCTCAAAAATAAAACCAAGTGAGGCCTCACCTGGAAACTCCTTTATTATCTTTCCATCTTAGGATCATAGATTTTTAATAATAAATTTTTAAATTAATGTTTAAAATTTTACTCACCATTACCCATTTTTCATATGAGCAAAGCAAAAACATGAAGGTTTCGTTTTAAAACTTAAAGATCAAGTATTAAATCAACGTAAGTCTTTTTCAACATTTATACTTCTATACTAGGATACTTTCCAGCATTTATACTTCTATACTAGGATAACTTATATTTTCACAAGTTTTCTGATGAAGAGTTACCTCTTAATAGTTGGAGGCGAAAGTATTCTTTTTGAAAGTATTTCACTTGAAACGTTTTCCATCACACAGCTCTCATTTGCTGAGTGATGAACTCCAGTTCTGCTCTAGTGCACACCACGCACTGACTTTCAATAACAGTGGGTGTATTTATTTTGTCCTTATGAGCAGAGCATAGAAAAATGAAGATGATACAGATATGTGTATTCATGAGGCAGATTTGAGAAGTGTGTATGAAAACAGCTCAACCGTAAAGCTGCCTAGCTGAACTTGATGAGGGGACATCATCTACTCATTTAAATAACAAACTCATTTGGTTATAAAAAACAACTAATGACTAAATATGGTCTTATTGATATAGGAATATTAAAATATGATTTTCTAATTTTGGGTCTGGCCTGACTTATCCATACATTACAGAGAAGGGGAGTGTGGATTGAGGAAGGAAATAGACGAGACAGAAGAAAGAGTCAGGAGGGTTTACAGTGAATACTATAGCAAAAATCAAAAAAAAAAAAAAACCCGAGCTTCTTACTGTCAGTCCTTACACACCCTAAACAAAAGGGGAGGGCACAAGACTCCCATGGTAGAAAGAGCAAACCTAGCATAATTACCTCCTTACATCCCAAAACAACTGGCAACCACGCCCTAAGTTGACAGGCCTTTGAAGAGTAAGGCATCCAGTAGCCACACTTTTGGTCAAACATCTTGTTGTTCATATTTGAGGAGCAAGAATAAACCTGAACTTTTAGACCTTTAGTCAGGATGGAATGGATTCAAAACTGTGGGGTCTGACATTCTAAATAACTCCTAAGTCAAAGATGAAACAATAAAATTGTTATTATGTTTGGTAATGGATATTAAAAGTTCTACTTACCAAATTAGTGGAATGCAACTAACTCTCAATAAACCCAGAAAATTAAATTTTTTTCTTAAAATTCTACAACAAACATCTTCATTGTCAGCGATAAGGAGTTCTCCACTTGGAGTGAAAAAAAAGTTCTCTGTCATGGCCTCAGGTAGCTATTTTGGTAGCACTCTTAATGGATAGAGTAAGATGAGAACAAAATTTCATTAACAATTGAAATTAAGAGGAAATTTTTCTTGTTCGTAAGTGATACTATTTTCTATCTAGAAATGCCAAAATATTTTAAAAATTATCAGGTTTATCATGAGAGATTAACAAATTTTGTATAGTTGGGTGATATAAAAAAAGTCAATTGCATTTTTTGTTTGTTTTTTGTTATTTTTGAGATCTTAGTTTGATTATGCTATTTTCCCTCTTTCCTCCCTCCAAACACTCCCACATACACACTCCTCTTCATATCCATGGCTGCTTTATTCATTGTTATGACACACACATATGTATTTATATACACACATATATTCCTAAATATAAACTGTTCAATCCATATAGTGTTACTTATATATTTGTTTTCAATGCTGACCATTTGGTGCTAGATAACCAATCAGTGTAATATGTCGTGAGGAAGACCACCCCTCTGCTCCCAGCTTTCCTCAGTTGCTTGTAGTTTTTATGTATAGGATTGAGGCCTTTTGGGATTTTCCCCCATCCAGTTTGGTGTGTCCATTAGTGCCATCCTCCTCACGTTATGTTTGGATGATCATGTTGGCAAGACTTTATGGGTATAGCATTTTTATAAACTAGCACCATGTTTAAAATAAGCAGCACAAGTCAAAATTGATAGATTTTTTTTAAATCAACAAATATTTAAGGAGAAAAAGTAACAAATGATTCCAAAACAGTGCATTCTGCTACTAAAAAAAGATTAATTGTTGTCATTTGTGGCATCACAAATATATCTATAGTATATCGTGTGACATGAAATAAGCCAGACACAGAACACAGATACCACATTTTATCTTTCGTGTGGGGATACTGATCTCAATTTAGGATGGCAGCTATTAGTAGTTGGCAATGGAAGAAGGGTGTGTAGAAATTTTGGATAGAAGTCACCAAAATTCAGATAGAAGAAATAGGTTCTAGTACTCTGCAGCACAGGGTGACAGATAGGGTCCACAATTACATAGGTTGTAAGAATACAATGTAAAGAAATAACTGGAAGCTTGCTAGTTAATTCATCAGGTAAAGGTTCTTGCCTCCAGGCCTGGTGACTTAAATTCTTACTCAGGGGACCAAATGCTTGAGGGATAGAGCTGTCAAGTCATTCGTGATTTGACTAGTGAACATTGCATTGATTGAAATATCACATTCTAGTTCTTTAATATGTGTAGTTGTAAACTATGTCTATCAGAGATGCTAATTGTCTATCAACTGAATTGTTCAATACTACACCCATCAAAATTTTTTTCCCCTTCAAGAAATTTAAAACCTATTCTACAGTACATATGAAATCCTAGAGTGTCCAGAATACGTTAATTAATAACAAAGAAGCTAGATTAAGATACAGGGTTGCTCTGAAGGTCAAGAGTGATCGTCAAACTAAAGTTTTCATTTGTTACTGGATAGAGTAGGCACTGCTGTAGTATTTGATATGACATTAAAGAACAATATACAAAACACCTTACATGGACTTTCATGCCTGTATAAGGTGTTATGCAGCAGAAGAAGCATTGCGGATAATGCAGAAACGAGCAATTGTTAATTAAATATGGAAGAATTTGTCACCTCTTTTGGGGAATAAAGACAATGGATCCTTAAGCTTCAACAACAAAAACAACTGCAACCAAAAAAAGGGGGGTTTTCAGATGAATCAAGTACTTATGTAACAAGCAAAACTGAAATTTATAAATGCTCTTTGTTGGAGGGGTATCTGAGTCGGAACAAGTTTGTAAATGGACCCCTGAACAAAATTTTGATGAACTTAAGTTTACAGCTGTGCTTGCCAATATTGGAGTAAAAGAAAAGTAAAACACGTTTCATTTGTTTTCCCCCTAAATTCTCTTGTGTTCACTCCAGGGACCCAGCTGATTTGTTTTCAGTTCTAGTCTTTGGGTGTATTGATGCTATCATCAAGAAGGGCTCACTGCACACAACCTTCCCTTTGAAAATAATTTTTTTTTTTTTTGCCACCAGCTAGGATTTGACCTGGAAATGCAAGTTACAGGTTTACTGTTTCTTTGGATTTCTAATTATTTTGTCACAAGTTGGTGTTTCTATTGCCCGGGCAAAAAAATAAATAAAAGAAATAGCATTTAGTCTGCTCCTGGCACAAAGGCAAAAGGAGAATTTGTGAGGTGATTAAAACAGACCATCCCAGGAAGGCAGGGAGAACTCTGTGTTCTAGTCCCATCTGCTTTGAGCGGCTTTTCCTCCACAGTGTGTGTGCGTGTACACATGTGTGTGCGCATGTGTGTGATTGTGCATGTATGTGTGTATGTGTGCAGATAACTGAGTTCTTTTCAGAAACTATACCTATGTTCTTCTCCCTAGGAAAAGCGTGGCTCTACAGCAAGGTATGGGAGCTTAGTGGGCTGTTTGGGTAATTGCCAATAATGTCAATAAACTCATATAACTTGCTGCCAGGAAGACTTACTTGAGGTTCCTGGGTTTCCCATTTGTTAACTTTTTGAGCTTGGAGGTGATATTTTGTCATTCTAGATTTTACATTTTCTTATTATCAATAATAATTTTCTGTTAGGAATGCACTGCTTAGAAATAATAGGTGAAACATCATGAGTTGTGCCTGGTGGTTTTTGGTAAGTGGGAACCTTTAATGAAAATATCTGACGGATCGTCCCCCCACTCACTTCCGGGAGGTATGGTTAGAGCCACTCCACCTGAGATGGAACTGAACCAAAAAAAAATAATGTTTAAAAATAATGAATTTATTTAAATACCCCAAATATAAGTAAACTAGTTCATGGAATACAAAATACAGAGGGAAACATAAAGTAAATCAAGTAAATCTAGCTTTTTAATGTTCATTTTGGCTGCTGAAAATGCAAAGCCCCTTTACCTGGTGTATTTCTCCATGCTGCAGATGTCCTTGAATATTTTAATTTTAAGTATAATAGTCCTACTGTTTTCACATGTAAATTTTATGTTAGTGAGATTCAGAGGATAAAATTGTTAAAAGGTCAAATCCGGATCTTGGTGGATTTTTCTTTCTTAATGGCTTTGTCAGCTGTTCCTTTCTTCTGCGATAGCTGTGCTGCCCCATCTACCACTACTCGACACCATCCACAGCAGACCCTATGTTTCCTCCTTCTTCCTGGCATTGTAATATTTAATAATATATCTACCCCACCCCCTCTGAACAAAAGGTGATACATGACTGACATTGGGAAATATGAATGCCAGCTCGCTCTTTGTTCTTTCTTTCTTTCTTTCTTTCTTTCTTTCTTTCTTTCTTTCTTTTTCTTTCTGTCTTCATAAAGTTGTTCATTTATTTTACATCCCAACCACAGTTTTCCCCTCTCTTTTCCCATTCTCTCCCCCCTAAAAATCCATTCCTCCTCTGTTTCTGTTCAGAGAGGGCAGGCCTCCCATGGGTGTCAGCAAAGCATGGCATATCATCAGGCAGGACTAATCTCTTCCTCTTATATTAAGGCTGGGCAAGGCAACCCAGTATGAGGAATAGGTTCCTGGAAGCTAGAAAAAAACCTTAGAGACAGGCCCTGTTTTCACCACTAGGAGTTCCACAAGTAGATCAAGTTATACAACTATCAACATATGTAGAGGGCTGAGATAGGTACCATGTAGACTCTCTGTTGCTTAGAGTCTGTGAACTCCTATGAGCCCTGGTCAGTTGTTTCTGTGGGTTCTCTTGTGATGAACTTGACCCTCCTGTTGAAGAGAGGGAGGAAGGATTGAATACCAGTTCTTAAAAGAAGTTGTGTCTGTGAAGCCTGATTGGCTTGGTCAGAGCTTCTGTGATATGAGGAGTTTGGGAGGTGGTAACTCCAAAGTCCTATTACAAGTTACTTGGGCAAGCTTTCACCCTCGGAATAACCATTGCTTGCTTGCTTCATTGTCAGACCTAACTCTGTCTGTTGTGGAATATTAGTTTAACTACGTAAAGATGTGCTACACCTGCCGACCTTTCCTGCCTACGGCACCTGATTGGTCTAATAGAAAGCTAAATGGCCAATAACTAGGCAGGAGGTACAGGCAGGACTTTCAGGCAGGGAGAGTAAGGAGGAGGAGGAATTTAGGCTCAGGGAAGGAAGCTGGGGGGAGGGGAGGGGAAAGGAAGATGACAGCAAGACACCAGAGGCCAGCCAGACACAGAGGAAGCAGAAAAGTAGGACATGGAGAATGAAAGAAAGGCAGAAAGCCCCAAGGCGAAACAGAGAGGACTAGAAACAGGCTAACAAGTTAAAAGTGGTAGCGGGATGAGCCTACGCTAAGGGTGAACATTTATAATTAAATAAGTTGACGTTAACAGAACCCAGTTTCACCCACCAAAACACGATTCATCAGAGAGCATCGGAGGCCTCTGTGATTTCTCTGCTGTAACCAATTAATGTTTCCACTAAATGTATTTGAAAAGAGCCTTAATCTATTACTTTCTTAATTGTATTACTATTTAAAAAAAAAAGTGAAACAAAACTTCATGAAATTGCTTCCACATTGGAATGTGGAATCTGGGGTAACCTAAATTTGTCTTTCCAGAGCCAGGGGCTCCAAAATGAACTCTCTTATTTCCTTTTTTTTTTCTTAAAGAGTTGTACCTGGTGGTTTTTGAAACATAGTACCCTTTAATGAAAAATGTCTGATCAATTGTCACCACTCTCTGATTAACAGTAGATTAGTGTGACCTTGAGTTTTCAGATTTATCCTGGCCTTTAATTTGTATGATACTAAATAGCAATTAAATATAAGAACTGGGGATTCATGCTGGAGCATGGATTAGAAGTGGCTTCAAGGTTTTAGGCTACGGATGGTTAAGTCTCACACTGTTTTCCTTGTTGTCTGTGAGATCCTCTGCTAACTGCAAATGTGTGTTTTGCTTTTTTTGGGTTTTTATCCAGAAACAAATCTATTCTTAGTACTATAGTAAAAATATTTCTAAAACATACTAAGGCAAAAACATTCGATGGGGTATACTTCTAGACATTAAACAAAAAAACGTGCCGCAGAATTCCAAATGCATTTTCATTTTTCTTTTTAAAATTCTGATTTAATAATTTATACTCTGTAGGCATGCAGCCCTAGAGAATTCCAGCCCTGGGCACTGTAACTCTGCATATAGCCAAGTAAATGGTTTTCATGTGATTTTTCCATGGGGAAATAATTTCAAATTTGCTTCCTTTTGACACCCAGAAAAATTCTTTTTCTCCTTCTGTTGCATACTTGGCTAATATATTTAAAGGGCATAAAATGTCTTAGCACCATACTGATTAATTCTCAATAGGAACGAAATGCCTTTATCCAAGATGTCTATTTTAAATTAAGTCAAAAATATTTATTGGTAGGTGGTCTGGGTTATTTTTACTCACTACTGGAAGAAGCTAATTCTATTTAAATAAGAGTACATTTTGGAATCATCTTCAAGCTAACACTATGCAATTATAAACTTAGCTTTGTAAAATATATTGATATGCTATATTAATGCACTATGCATATATATAATATGCTAATGTTTATATTATTTATTTATCCCTTCCAGAATAGCTTAAGATTCAGATTCTGTTATTTGCCAGACCACAGTAGTTTCCTGGTAAATGCTTCACTTATTTGCAGCAAAACCAGCCCTTGAGTGTAGCGTTGCTGAGTCCTGTGATGGAAGTGCTCCTAGCATTACTGGCTTAAAGCAACTAAAGTAGAGTCACGGATCCCAAAGTCAGGAAGAAATGCACATCACTGATTTTTTTTTATTGTCCTAGAAAGAGCCTGCTCTGGCATATTCTGCTTATGTTCTTTTCTGGGTTATAATCATACAACTTTAATGCTGGAGCATGGGTTAAAATAAAAATAAAAATAATTCATTTGGAGTGGCTATTACATATATATATATAATATATGTAATATATATAATATATATATAACCAACTTTTATTCAACATGTTAGAGGCCTCTCTCCAGCACTTTATTGATGTTTTCATTTATTTATCACCAATTTTTACACTGTAATAACAGCTTTCTAAAGGGAAAGGCCATTTTGATTTTTAGTTCTTATTGATTCTTGTTGAGTCAAATGGAAAGTCAAAGACTGGAGATATATAGTTCAGTGGTGTGGATGTTGTCCAGCATGTGTGATGATGGAAAAAATTTTAAAAACATCTTACTATGTTTTAGCGAGGTATGGCAGTCTTTTTCTTTCTTTCTTCTTTTTTTTCTGTATTCTGCTTGTCTAGTCTGCACACTGCACATTTTGTTAGTGTTCGAGACATGGGCAGTTCTTTGCCCAAAGACCAATTTTACCAAGAAGAAAAGCTCTAAGTGGAGTGTCGTCGGTACTCAACATTCTCTTGGAATAGATTGGTGTTGCCAGTAGTAATTATGTCTCACGTAAACAGAGCCCTAAGTTGTTTAAATGTCACATCCTACAGTTCTTTGAAGAGGTTGAAAATTACCTATCTATGCTGAATACAATCTCTATGTATCTAAAGAACCTGATTAGTCTAACTATGACGAATATGGATGATTATTGACCTATAATTTTTAAAACCTATATAGCTTAAAGACTAAGGCTTCATATTAGAATATTATACAATCTTTAAACAATGTGCAGCAAATGAGAACAATGACCTCAAAATGTAAACAATGTATAAGTATTTTGGTTAGAGATAGAAATGTATAATGCAATATGATACTTGTATCCTATAATTGTATCAATATTCAAAGTGTCTTAAGCAGGGATAGAAGCATGCATACATACAATATGACAAAATAACTTTGCATAAGTATACAAATATTGTAAACAGAAATAGGAGCGTATTTAATATAACAAGTATAACTTGAATTTATATCTATATACAAAATCCATATCAATGTAAATTGTCTATAAATAGTAGCTCACAAGTACTTACTCTTTTACTCACTATTCTTGTTAGTGGGAGACCTTCTGGGCTGGTCCTGGAAGGCGATCCCTGGGGGCCAGATGTAGACAATTACAATAAAGTAGTACCACACTAGCTCAGAATGGAGTATAAAAAAGGGTTTTTTATTTAGGGGTAGACTCACAGATCAACAGCCCTCTGCAAGATTGGAGAACAGGAACCCAATCCAGCAGCCAAGAGGCTGCACATGTTTTTTACAACCCTTTCATATAGTACATGTGGCCACGCCCAGAGTGGTCCAGTATCTTAAAGGCTATTGGTTGAAGAGGTTCCCACAGCAACCATATTGTGTTGTTCCATAGTACAGTGTATGGTTTTCAACCACTGGGTTGAGAGAGACCTTGGAGATTCGAAAGAATCCCTCTTGTTTTCCAGTGAGGATATTATCAGAGACAATCAGATTGTAAACGCTCTTTGCAGATGGATTCAAACATGAATAGACTGTTGGGAGGTGATGAAACTGTGGAAAGGGGCATGCGGGTCATGGGGGTCACATCTTCGAGGGCCATTGAAGCCTGTGACCCCCAACAATGGCAAGATATCCCCAATGGTGCAGTAGTGCTACTTATATTCGAGGATAGCCATCAACTGGCTAATTGGTCTTGAGGTTCAGTCAATAGCAGGAAACTTATGCCTGGTACTGTAAACCTAGCAAAGAACCTGAGGCTAGAGAGGTCGTGGACCCTGGAAGAAAGCCTAAAACTACTACCGTTTCCCTAAATCATTATGGGCTCTCACTCCTCCCAGGTCCCTCCTTGTGCCCCCCCCCCCAAACTACACAAAATCTAATTTGTATTGCTCATATACTCATTGGAGCATGATCAAACTCTCAGTGTCCAGCCCGTTAAGAAAACTGAGTTCTCCCTCCCACCCCCACTACAAACAATCAAGAGGTATACTTCAGCATCTTTATTACTATTTTTTATGGCCTCTCTTCAATGGCTTCCTGTGTGAACCATTTCCTTGATCTTTTTACTATTTTGGGGGTGTGTGTGTGGCAGGAAGAGGTTGTCACAGAAGTCTGTAACATCTCTCATTCTCAATTGTGAGTCCAAAGTCATCTATACTGCTGCCAAAGAAGCTTCCTTGGCCATAACAGCCAACGTCAGCATGTCTCATGGACTTCCACATGGCCTCCCATGGCAGTGGGAACCATGGATATCAACACAATCCCTGGTGGTGGCACAGACCACTGACCTCAACACGGTTTCCAGCAGCAGCATTGATATAAGATATCAACAGGGCCTGTGGTAGCAGTACAGTCATGGACATCAAGTAAGTCTCCTTTGGCGGCTCTGATCAAAAGTTTTCCAAAGGAAACGCTCTAAGGAAACGGAGGTTTGAGGCCGGGGGTTAGCTCAAATCTGCTTAACATTTAGATATGCTCGTGGGAATTTCAAGGCCTTATGGGGTATTATGTTTGCTTGAGAAGTCACTCAGAGGTCACACTAGGTGAGGGGGATGGGACATAGAATTAGATGAGCAGGGGAGGTGGGGGCCAGTTCTAGACTTTAGCTTTTCTCTGAGAGGAGGGAAGGCATTTGAAAGGTTTGAGGGAAGGAATGCTGCAGTCCACTTTCCACTTCTGAGGGACGATAGTGATTACTGAGGCTCAAGGATTCTAGGTGGGAGGGAGCTGTGGCTTCAGGAGACCACGTAAAACTTAACACCATGACCCAAGAGACCCAGAGACCAGGTATGAAGATCAAGAAGTTGTTATGAGTATGAAATGATTGAATTCTTGTGTGCTTAATTGTAGGCAGAGTTTTCCTGTCCTGACCACCTGGTCCCAAATAAACACACAGGGGCTTATATTAATTAGAAATGCTCTGACAATAGCAAACTCTTACATTTAAATTAACCCATATTTTTAGTTATGATTTACCACATGGCTCATGATTTGTAACTTCATTTTCTACATGTTCTGCCTGCTCTGTGGCTGGATAGTGTCTCCTCTTGACTCTCCTGACTCTTCCCTTCTTCCCATAATTCTCTCTACCTCAGGCCGTCTCACCCAATCTCTTCTTGCCCTACTCTTGGCCAATCAGTTTTTATTTTTAAATTAACAATGAGCATAATCCACAGCACTTAATAGTATGGTCCAAGGTTTTCTTATGGAATTACTGAGGAAGAAAGATATGAAGGTTAATTAAAGGGTTTTAGTTTGAACAAAGGGAGGAGCCGAGATTGTGGGAAGAGTATGGAGTTGGTTTGCAGCTGTGTTCAGTTTTAAGTACATCCAAGTAGGTAGGAGGAGACAGTTTAGAAGGTACAGTGCTTGCATTGCAAATATAGGGCCAGAGTTTGAACCCAGGGAAATGCTACAAATCTAAAAAACGAACAAAACAACAACAAAATCCTTGGTGTGGTAGTACATGCTTGTAATCTCAGTGGGTTGGAGACAATGGGATGCTTAAGGCTTACTGGCCAGCTAGCTTAGTCTACTCCATGAGTTCCAGGGGAGATAGGAAGTCCTGTCTCAAGAAACAAGGTGAACAGTGTCCAAGGAAAAATGTGAAGTTGATGCATGACCACCACACACACACATGGGCAGGGAGGATGTTGGGGGAGGTAGGGGATGAGGAAAGGAGCAAGAAGAGAGGGAGAGAGAGGCAGAGACAGAGCAAAAAAAAAATGCCTGATGACAATTGGAAATCCTTGTGAATATATCTTACAAGAATACAAAATAGTATTCAGTTCTTACAAAGCTACCAGCATTTACTGTGCTATTTACTACTTAAAGTATAATCATTTATTTAGGAACATAGCCCTTATAAAATTAGATCCGGCGAGCTGCCCAACCAGCACGGAGGCCTGACCTTTCGGCGCCAGGAGACCCAGCATTGGGGTGAGTTTCTGGCCCACGGCGCCAGCCTGGGACGGGGAGCTCGGGGGTTTCTTGGCCCCCTGTCCTGCTTGGGCTCTCTGCAGGGCCTCTACTCCCGGGTGCTGCCTCTTTCTTCCTGGCCCACCCAGCTTCCGTCCAGAGCCCTCCCCACTTCGCCCCCACTGCCCTCTTTTGGCGCGTGGCATCGCCCAGCCCAGCCTATCTGGGCGCTGGGTCCGAGTACCCGGGGCTCCCGGGCGGGCAGCAGTTCCTTTGTTTCTGTGTCCTGCCTGCACCAAGCGGGGTAGGCGCTTTGTCTGCAAGCTGCCCAACCAGCACGGAGGCCTGATCTTTCGGCGCCAGGAGACCCAGCATTGGGAGAGCCAACATTGGGGAGAGACAGCGTTTGGTAGGCAAGGAGACCTAATCCGGTAAAAGAAGATCCATAGGGAGCATTTGGAAGAAGAGATGGGCCGACGTCAAGGCAAGAATTCGCCCAACAAGCTGAAAAGCAACATGAAGCTACCAGAAACAAGCGACCTCACAACGGGAGGACAAGAACACCTTAATCAAGAGGAAGGAGAAAAGATTGACTTCATGAAAGTGATTGACACCCTTAAACAGCATGTAAAAAACGCCCTTATAGAAATGGATGAGAAATATAACAGAAAGTTTGAAGAATTGAATAAATCAGTGAATGATACCCTAGAAAACCAAGGAAAAACAATCAAACAGATAATGGAAACAGTTCAAGACCTGAAAACTGAAATGGAGGCAAAGAAGAAAACACAATCAGAGGGCCGTCTGGACATGGAAAATCTAGGTAAACGAATAGAGACTACAGAAACAAGCATAACCAGCAGAATACAAGAGATAGAAGAAAGACTCTCGGATTCTGAAGATACCATAGAGAAAATAAGCACACTGATCAAAGAAAACAGCAAGTCCAACAAACTCTCATCACAAAACATTCAGGAAATATGGGACACAATAAAAAGACCAAACCTAAGAATAATAGGAGTAGAAGAAGGAGAAGAAGGGCAGCTCAATGGTCCAGAAAATCTATTTAATAAAATTATAGAAGAAAACTTTCCCAACCTAAGGAAAGATTTTCCTATGAAGGTGCAAGAAGCATACAGAACACCGAATAGGCTGGATCAAAAAAAAACATCCCCTCGCCATATCATTATCAAAACACAAAGCATACAGAATAAGGAAAGAATATTAAGAGCTGCAAAGGAAAAAGGCCAAATTACTTATAAAGGTAAACCTATCAGACTTACACCTGACTTCTCCATGGAAACCATGAAAGCCAGAAGGTCCTGGATAGATGTACTGCAGAAACTGAGAGACCATGGGTGCAAGCCCAGATTACTATACCCAGCCAAGCTTTCATTCACTATAAATGGAGAAAATAAAATTTTCCAGGATAAAAACAAATTTAAACAATACGCAGCCACAAATCCAGCCTTACAGAAAGTAATTGAAGGAAAATCACTAACCAAGGAGTCCAACAATGACCACAATAACTCAGACATCTAGAGACCCTTCACCAACACAACTCAAAGAAGGGAAACACACAAACTCTACGACTAAAAAAATGACCAGAGGTAACATCCACTGGTCATTAATATCACTTAATGTCAATGGACTCAACTCACCTATAAAAAGACACAGGCTAAGAGATTGGATAAGAAAACAGGATCCAACATTCTGCTGTTTACAAGAAACACACCTCAACCACAAAGACAGGCACCTACTCAGAGTAAAGGGCTGGGAAAAGGCCTATCAAGCAAATGGACCTAAGAAACAGGCAGGTGTGGCCATACTAATCTCTAACAAAGTTGACTTTAAACTTAAATCAATCAGAAGAGATGGAGAGGGGCATTTTATACTCATAACAGGAACAGTTCATCAGGATGAAGTCTCAATCCTGAACATCTATGCCCCTAATATAAAAGCACCCACGTACATAAAAGAAACATTGCTAAAATTCAAGGCAGCCATCAAACCGCACACACTAATAGTAGGAGACTTCAACACTCCTCTCTCACCAATGGACAGGTCAATCAGACAGGAACCTAACAGAGAAATAAGAGAATTAATGGAGGTAATGAATCAAATGGACTTAACAGACATCTATAGAATATTCCATCCAAATAGGAAAGAATATACCTTCTTCTCTGCAGCTCATGGAACCTTCTCGAAAATCGACCACATAGTCGGTAACAAAGCAAACATCCACAGTTACAAAAAAATATTAGTAACCACCTGTGTCTTATCAGATCACCATGGATTAAAGTTAGAATTCAACAATAATGCTACCCCCAGAAAGCATACAAAGTCATGGAAACTGAACAGTCAACTATTGAACCATACCTGGATTAAGGAAGAAATAAAGAAAGAAATTAAAGTCTTCCTGGAATTCAATGAAAATAAAGAAACAACATACTCGAACTTATGGGACACTATGAAAGCAGTCCTAAGAGGAAAGTTCATAGCACTAAGTGCCCACTTAAAGAAAACAGAGAAAGCTCACATTGGAGACTTAACAGCCCACCTGAAAGCTCTAGAAAAAAAAGAAGCAGACTCACCTAGGAGGAGTAGAAGACTGGAAATAATCAAACTGAGGGCTGAAATCAACAAAATAGAAACACAGAAAACAATCCAAAGAATCAATGAAACAAAAAGCTGGTTCCTGGAGAAAATCAACAAGATTGACAAACCACTATCCAAGCTAATCAAACGGCAGAGAGAGAATTTGCAAATTAATAAGATCAGAAATGAAAAGGGGGACATAACCACAGACACAGAGGAAATTCAGAGAATCATTAGATCTTACTACAAAAGCCTATATGCCACAAAATTGGAAAATGTAAAGGAAATGGATACTTTTTTAGATAAATATCATATACCAAAGTTAAATCAGGACCTGGTGAACAATCTAAATAGACCTGTTAGTCGCAAAGAATTAGAAGAGGTTATCAAAAACCTCCCTACCAAAAAAAGCCCAGGACCAGATGGTTTCAATGCGGAATTCTACCAGATCTTCCAAGAAGATCTAATACCTATACTCCTTAATGTATTCCACAAGATAGAAACAGAAGGGTCATTACCAAACTCCTTTTATGAAGCCACAATTACTCTGATACCAAAACCACTCAAAGACTCAACCAGGAAAGAGAACTACAGGCCAATCTCACTCATGAATATCGACGCAAAAATCCTCAACAAAATACTGGCAAATCGAATCCAAGAACACATCCGAAAAATTATCCATTATGATCAAGTAGGCTTCATTCCTGAGATGCAGGGCTGGTTCAACATACGAAAATCTATCAATGTAATCCAGCATATAAATAAACTGAAAGAAAAAAACCATATGATCATTTCATTAGATGCTGAAAAAGCATTTGACAAAATTCAACATCCATTTATGTTAAAAGTCTTGGAGAGATTAGGGATACAAGGGTCATACCTAAATATAATAAAAGCTATATACAGCAAGCCGACAGCTAACATCAAGTTAAACGGAGAGAAACTCAAAGCCATCCCACTTAACTCAGGAACACGACAAGGCTGTCCACTCTCCCCATACCTCTTCAATATAGTGCTTGAAGTTCTAGCAATAGCAATAAGACAACATAATGGAATCAAGGGGATTCGAATTGGAAAGGAAGAAGTTAAACTTTCGTTATTTGCAGATGATATGATAGTGTACATAAGCGACCCCAAAAACTCCACCAAAGAACTCCTACAGCTGATAAACAGCTTTAGTAATGTGGCAGGATACAAGATCAACTCCAAAAAATCAGTCGCCCTCTTATACACAAAGGATATGGAAGCAGAGAGGGAAATCAGAGAAGCTTCACCATACACAATAGCCAAAAACAGCATAAAATATCTTGGGGTACATCTAACCAAGGAAGTGAAAGATCTATTTGACAAGAACTTTAAGGCATTGAAGAAAGAAATTGAAGAGGATACCAAAAAATGGATGGACCTCCCTTGCTCTTGGATTGGGAGGATCAACACAGTAAAAATGGCAATTCTACCAAAGGCTATTTATAGATTCAATGCAATCCCCATCAAGATCCCATCAAAATTCTTCACAGATCTGGAGAGGACAATAATCAACTTTATATGGAAAAACAAAAAACCCAGGATAGCCAAAACAATCCTATACAATAAAGGATCTTCTGGAGGCATTACCATCCCTGACTTCAAACTCTATTACAGAGCTACAGTAATGAAAACAGTGTGGTACTGGCATAAAAACAGAGAAGTCGACCAATGGAATTGTATAGAAGACCCGGATTTTATCCCACAAACCTATGAACACCTCATTTTCGATAAAGGAGCTAAAAGTATACAATGGAAGAAAGAAAGCATCTTCAACAAATGGTGCTGGCACAACTGGATGTCATCTTGTAGAAGAATGAAAATAGACCCTTATCTATCACCGTGCACAAAACTCAAGTCCAAATGGATTAAAGACCTCAATATCAGCCCGAACACACTGAACTTGATAGAAGAGAAAGTGGGAAGTACCCTACAGGAGCTGGGCACAGGAGATCGCTTCCTATGTATAACCCCAGAAGCACAGACATTAAGGGCAACATTGAATAAATGGGACCTACTGAAACTGAGAAGCTTCTGTAAAGCAAAGGACATAGTCAATAAGACACAAAGGCAACCTACTGATTGGGAGAAGATCTTCACCAACTCCACAACAGACAAAGGTCTGATCTCCAAAATATATAAAGAACTCAAGAAACTAGACTTTAAAATGCTAATTAACCCAATTAAAAAATGGGGCACTGAACTGAACAGAGAATTCTCAGCAGAGGAAGTTCAAATGGCCAAAAGACACTTAAAGTCGTGCTCAACTTCCTTAGCAATCAGGGAAATGCAAATCAAAACAACTTTGAGATATCATCTTACACCTGTCAGAATGGCTAAAGTCAAAAACAACAAGGATAACCTTTGCTGGAGAGGCTGTGGAGGAACGGGTACCCTCATCCATTGCTGGTGGGAATGCAATCTTGTGCAACCACTGTGGAAGTCAGTGTTTCGGTTTCTCAGGAAATTCGGGATCAACCTACCCCTGGACCCAGCAATACCACTCCTGGGAATATACCCAAGAGATGCTCTATCATATGACAAAAGCATTTGTTCAACTATGTTCATAGCAGTATTATTTGTAATAGCCAGAACCTGGAAACAACCTAGATGCCCTTCAATGGAAGAATGGATGAAGAAAGTATGGAATATATATACGCTAGAGTACTACGCTGCAGTAAAAAAAAATGACTTCTCGAATTTTGCATGCAAATGGATGGAAATAGAAAACACTATCCTGAGTGAGGTGTCCCAGACCCAAAAAGATGAACATGGGATGTACTCGCTCATAATTGGTTTCTAGCCATAAATTAGGGCCACGGAGTCTACAATAGGTGAACCTAAAGAAGCTAAGTAAGAAGGTGAACCCAAGGAAAAACATATAGTTATCCTCTTGGCTAAGGGAAGTAGACCAAATTGCCCGTGAGAAAATTAGGATCTTGGGGGTGGGGTGTGATGGGGGTAAGGGGAGATGGGGAGAGAAAAGGTAGAAGGGAAGGAGGGGGGACTTGGGGAATCAGGAGTATTGGGATAAAGGAAAGGTGGATAGGGGAGCACGGAACCACAATTCTTAGTTAAGGGAACCACTTTAGGGTGAGCAAGAGATTTGACCCTAGAGGGGCTCCCAAGTGCCCAACATGAGGTTCCCAGTTAGTTCCTTGGGCAGCTGAGGATTGGGAACCTGAAATGACCCTATCCTAGAGCAATACTGACGAATATCTTGCATATCATCATAGAACCTTCATCTGGTGATGGATGGAGACAGAGACAGAGACCCACACTGGAGCACTGGACTGAGCTCCCAAGGTCCCAATGAGGAGCAGAAGGAGGGAGAACATGAGCAAAGAAGTCGGGACCACGAGGCGTGCACCCACCCACTGAGACAGTGGAGCTGATCTACTGGGAGCTCACCAAGGCCAGCTGGACTGTGACCGAAAAAGCATGGGATAAAACCGGACTCTCTGAACATGGCGAACAATGAGGGCTGATGAGACGCCAAGGACAATGGCACGGGGTTTTGATCCTACTTAATGTGCTGGCTTTGTGGAAGCCTAGCCAGTTTGGATGTTCACCTTCCTAGATATGGACGGAGGGGGGAGGACCTAGGACTTACCACAGGGCAGGGAACCTGGACTGCTCTGTGGACTGGAGAGGGAGGGGGAGAGGAGTGGGGGGAGGGGTAGAAGGGTGGGAGGAGGGGGAGAAGGGTGGGAGGAGGGGGAGGGAAATGGGAGGCTGGGAGGAGGTGGAAACTTGTTTTTTGTTTATGTTTTTTTTCTTCTTTTCTTAATAAAAAAAATTAAAAAAAAATAAAATTAGATCCTAGTAACAACAGAGACAAACCCACGAGGACAGCTTGGAAAGAATAGGATTGAAAACATGGAAGCTAAAAACTACCAGAATGAAATGGAACTGCTTCCAGCAGAACCAACAGTTGCAAAGATTACAAAGGTAGAAAGTGTTCTTACACATGGCCTCCTGATAGGAATAGTCACAAGGACTCCTCCAGACTCATAAATTTACACAGAGGCCTACAGAATGCTGTCTCTATGCCACAACCTGTCTGCAAACAAGAATATTTGTTCCATAGCCATCTGCTCAACCTGAGACTGCTTTTCCAGCCCTTTCATTAAATATCATGATACGGACTGTTGTTTCAAAATATTTGGTGTGATTCTTATTTTTGCTTATAAACGTTCCTATTTGCCTCTGAGTGCAGCAATAGCTTACTATGACGCATGCATTCCTGTTGCAATGCTGTTCCTAAATAAATATCACCATTCTTTGGAGAGTCCCAGGATTTGTCAGAAGTTGAAGAAAATATCCATGTTCCAAACGCTAGAGGTCAGCACCGTCACAGAAACGGAGCATACATCTAGCCTGCCTTCCCAACAAGACATTTTGTTTGGACACATTTTTCCCTACCTCACTGATGCTAGCAGTAGGAGTATTCAGATATGAAAATAAACAAAGCATAACCTTTTCATCGAAGAGACTTTATAGAAAGAAAAATAGTTTGTTTTCATGAGGATTCGAAGGAGCTATAACATAGCTTGGGGGCTTCTATACTATCTGAAAATAAAAACATAAAGATGGGTAGAACAGGGGACACTCCAAGGCATATTTTCCTCTTGATGCCTTGCTAGCAGCAATGAATTGCATTTTGTTAGAGAAGAGGGCAGGCTATGTTGTCCCGGTTCACATTTGGTATTCCTCTCCAAGGCTAGGCTGCAGCTTTGGTGTATGTTCCTCTTCAAAAAAAGGTGACATTGTTGCCCATAGCCTTACAAAAATCAGCCGTTGCTGGAGAGACCAGCAAGTCATGAATGCTTGAGATGGGGTGAGATCCTTCTTTCCATCAGGGGACAGAGGAGGATGAAAAAAGCAAAATGAGAAAAGAA
Source organism: Microtus oregoni (assembly GCF_018167655.1). Lineage (NCBI taxonomy): Eukaryota > Metazoa > Chordata > Mammalia > Rodentia > Cricetidae > Microtus > Microtus oregoni. The sequence goes on along the minus strand of NW_024543060.1, from coordinate 79,897,566 downwards.
ATAGGGTCAGGAAGAAAGAATAATAAAACGGAAATAACAAGTGTGAAAATGTCAGGAAAAGGAATATCTATATGCTACAGTAGGAATTAAAGGGGAGCAAAATTGTGCACAATTGGGAGTATGTTTTGTTATTAGAAAAATATAAATTATTTATAAAAATAAAAAATTAAAATTTTTTTTACTTATAAAAATAAATAAAATATAAAATTAATATCCAGGAGCCTGCAAATTTTTAATTTTGAGTTGAAGGATGTTGTCCAATGGAGTTTTCCATATTGAGTTATGATACGATAAGTCAATGAAGAAATGTGTGTGTGTGTGTTGTGCGTGTGTTTGCATGTGTGTTTGCATGTCAAACCCGGAGAGAAGCACATGCACGCACACACATATGCACACACGCACACACACAGGGTGACTGTGGAAGAAAGAGCCACAGACTGAAAGATAATTGTTCATGTTCCAGTTCCATGTCATTTTCTAGGCAACAGTTGGCTGTAAATAGATTAATTTAATACATGCTTTCTGACAACAGTGTTTACAAATGGTATGTTCACCACATGGGCTCATCATGTAGAAAACTCACTGCCCCATTTTCTTAGCAGAATAGAGAAGGCTGTAAATACGCTTTTATTTCCTTTGTATTTGAAGTTGATAATATAATTACACCATTTCCCTTTCTTTCCTCCTAACCTTTCTATCTGTACATGAACCTCTCACACCAGTGCCTGAATTACACAAGCTTGTAATAAAGTTTTAACTCTCTTTTTTTAATTTTCATAAATTTATTAAAAAAAACAAATTGCAATGGCATTGGGATCACCTGTACTCCCCTTTCTGGTGGGGAGACCCATGTAGTTGAGTCTCAAAGGAAAATCAGGACATTATTATCAGGCACCCTGTAGCAGGTGCAGTGTCTAGTCACTGGCGTGTCCCATTACTAGTGCAATTAAAATATATACATTTCATTTTTCTTTTTCCTTTCTATTTTCTTACTAATGTTTCTATTACACAACCAAGTTCTGTGGACTGGAAATAAAACGGTAGGTCAAAACAAATTGGTCTCTGCTCTTTGCAAGTTCTGGAGGCATGTGAAAGCCGCAGATTACATAACCACGCTAACAAATTATAGTATAAAGGGAGCTATTTGGAGCTATAACATGTAGTTCAGAATGTGACCCAGGGTATCTCAAGAGGACTGTTTGTGTGACTTTTGCTGGAGAGACATCAACACACATCTATTCATCCCACATAGGACACTAGCAACAGACAAAAGAAATGAATTCACCCAAGTCTGACTTAATAAATCAGTGAGTTTGTTGAGATTACTTACAGAATCATAATGAGCGGTTACTTACAGAAAGATCATTGCTAGTGGTGGTGGCACATGCCTTTAATCCCAGCATTTGGGAGGCAGAGGCAGGCAGAGCTCTGTGAGTTCGAGACCAGTGTGGTCCAAAATGCAGGAGTGTCTCCGCTCCCCAGAAAGTTGTTTACTGCTTGTAGCGGTTTGAATGAGAAATGGTCCCCTGCCCCCAGCATCATAGTAACAGGCATTTGAGCACGTGGGCCCCAGTTGTTAGTGATGTTTGGGAGGTTTAGGTGGTGGAGTCTTGCTTGAAGAAGCACATCACTAGAGGGGTAGACGTTGAGATTAAAAGCCTTGCACAGCTTCCAGTTGCCACTTTCTCTCTGCTTCACGCTGAAGGTTCAAGATGTGAGCTCTCACCTTCCCGCTTCTGTCGCCATCTTTGCCGCTGTGCCTTCCAGCTGTGATGTAAAAGGCTTAGCCTCTGGAATCGCAAGCCCAATATATTCTTCCTTCTGTAACTAGCTCTGGATCGTGGGACTTTTGTTGCAGTCCACAGAAACTGAACTGATACACTGCCTTTATCTCTTGGGGAGAGGCTCTGAGAATCCTTCCAGCCTCGGGGGCCTACGGCATTTAAGTTTCATTTATGTCCTAAGTTTTAAGGCTTCAACTTGGAGGAAAAGGTTACATGAAAACGTCCATGGGAAATTTCCACAACCGTGGAGAAGCTCTGAGACTTTACCTTTTCATAATTCCTTACTTTGTACCCACTTTCAACATTAAAATATGGTCAAGAGCGCTGGTTAAATTTTAAGGTTCTTTTCTTTAAATTTATGCATCTCCATGTATCTGTGTGAGGGTTTGTGTGCAGGTACAGTGGCTATGGAGGCCAGAAGAAGGGACCAGATTCCTTAAAATAGGGGTTACAGGTGGCTGTCAACCATCAAACACAGTAGTGCCAACAAACCAAAGTCTTTAAGAGCAGTAACTGCTCCGAACCACTGAGCCATCTCTTTGTCTTCTGAGCTAATTAGAATTAAACGCCAACTTGCCACAACTGGGAATAGAGCATCAGCTGAAGAAGTTTTTAAATCAAGTTACCCTTGTGTATGTCCACGGGGATTTCCCTGGTGGTTAACTGACGTAGAAGAGCTGACCCGCTGTGTGCAGCATGAGGAGCTGACCTACTGTGTCACCAGCTCATGGGCTCTGTCCTGAACTAGGCAAGGCAAGAGGAGGCTACATGAACAAAAGCAGATGCAGGCAGCCTGTATGCATTCATTCTTCTCCACTCTTGACTGTGGATGCAATGTGACTAGCCGCTTGAGTTCCAGCTTTGACTTCTCCTCGGTGATCAAAATGAAGCTATAAACCAAATAAACTCTTTCTCTTCCAAACTACTCCTCTTTGTCAGGACATTTGTCACGGCAGCAGGAATGAAAAGAGGACAGTTGCTTTTGCTGTTCTCCTGTTCCCACTGAAGGAATAATTTTTACATGTTATGACACAGGGAGAAAATAGTAATGAGAAATGTTCTCTTTAAGTTTCTCGTCTTTCTCTGTTTGGAATTTATGTCTGCTACTTGGTGGCTTCTGTCTTTTCCTGTAGAGAACAGAAACAACAACGACAAAATTCATTGCCCGTTCAATGTCCTGAGAATTAAAAAGATGTTTTTCTTAGATCTTACCACCACCACTTGACAATTTACAAAAGACTGAGCTGGACATTGTGAGGACAAAGAATACACCTCCAGTCTGCGAACAGCTGCCAGGTAATACGGGTGGACCATGACCACTGCTGTATATCTTTTTGCCAAAGACAAGTGGAGGTTACAGAGTTTACCCCCAGCAACCTCTTAAACAAATGAAGGCGAAGTCATCAGAGAGCCGTATCAGTGAAGGGAGCTTTTGGCTGTGCCTTAATACTTAATACTTGTACAGAAGTAAAAGAAACTCGTCGAAGCCCCTTGCCTGACCTCTCTAATGGTTTCATTATTCGTTTTATAACTTTAGAAAAATGTTCAATCCATCTTTAGGGCCTGTGGCAAAGACTTTTAGCTGCCCTTGGAAATCCATTCTCTCCTTTTTCCCCAGCATAAAGCTAAACTACATTTAATAGCCTCCTTTGCAGTTAGGTGAGGACATGTGACCAAGCTCTAGGCTATCACCAGAGTGATGGATGTTCTTCTAGGACTGGCACATAAAGTATGCTAAGCTGCTCCTTCATGTTCTCTTTCTTCTATGGCCTTACGGGATCTCAGTCTCCAGATGAAATGGAAGGCACATGCCTGGTTCATGGCAAGGCCTTTGTAAGTCTGAGTCCTTAATTAATTATGTAGAACTTGCTCCCCACTCTTATTCCAACAGACATCTTTTGGGGATTCTTGCAAGAAAAAGAAAGATATTTCTCATTCATCAACCACTGAATTTTGAGGTTTTTTACCTGTTGTTTATAGTTCCACTGTATTAATTAGGATACTGCTTCATGTAAAGTAAGATTCAGTTATGATTGTAAAACACTGTCAAGACATTTTTCCATCCAGAGTATTCTTCAGAAGGAAAAGATAACAGAATTTGATTATCATTGCTGTAATTCCTTTTTTAAAAAAACTCATATTTTATCTTGGACCTCAATCTCCCCTCCCTCTTCTCCTCTCAGTAGACCTCCCCCAGCCCACATCCCTTCTCCCATAGATACACTCTTCCTCCTTTCTCTTCAGAAAAGGGTGGATTTTCTATTGATATCAATCAAACATGGCATATCAAGTTATAATATAACTAGGCACCTTCATTCATATTAAGGCAACCCAGTAGGAGGAAAAGGGTCGCAAAAGCAGGCAAACGAGTCAGAGATAGCCCATGCTCCCACTATTAGTATTACCATAGGAACCTCAAGCTATGCAACCATAACATAGTCACAGAGGATGGAGATCAGAAAGCCAGAGTCACACAGGTTCCCTGATTGTCAGTTCAGTCTCTGTGAGCCCTTCTGGGCCCTGGATAGTTGATTATTGTGGGGTGGTGTCTTATTAACCTACTCTTACATCTTAAATTAACCCATTTTATTATTTTATATTTTACCATGAGGCTCATGATTTACTGGTAAGGTTCCCAGGCATCTGTCTCCTTTGGGGGCTTCGTGACAGAGGTTTCTGTTCTGCCTGGTCACACAGCTGTTCAGTCCCAAAGAAATACACAGAGAGATGCATTAATTATAAACTGGTTGGCCTATTATCTCAGGCTTCTATTAACTAACTCTTACATCTTGTATTAACCCATAATTCTTGTCTGTGTTAGCTACGTGGGTCGGTATCTTTATCAGCAAGGCATTCTCATTTTGCCTGCAGACTGAACTATTGCTCTTCCCAGAATTCTCCTGTTCTGGTTGCCCTGCCTATACTTCCTGCCTGGCTACTGGCCAATCAGTGTTTTATTAAGCCAACACAAGAGCATTGTCCCACAGTAGTAATGCTATAATAAACATGTTTGAACTTTTCTATTTCAGAGCAAGGATCTTCCAATATCATTGCATTATAATAAATGACAGAATTTTGTCACTTTTATTGAGTGAGTAGCACTCATTTGTGGCACATTTATTTCTCCATACATCCATCACTGGACACTTACTTCCATATCTTGGTTATTGTGAGAACTGCCGCCAATCACATGGAACACGTATCATTTTGGCATTCTGGTTTCATGTACTTTGGGTGTTTAACAGGTTGTTGGAAGAAAGTATCTTTTAGTATTTTTCCTACTTTTGAATTTTATAAAGGAGCTTCTATACTTTTATCTTAATAATAACAGACTCTTTTGGTGTCCAGCTTATGAGTGCTTCTTTACATTTTAGTTTTACCATCGTGACTGGAGAGAATGGATCAAACGTTGCCCCAAACTGTAGCCCATGTTTCTAATCTAGTCTGTTGCCTACAGTTATAAGTAAAAATGTTTTGAAAGCAGTTGTGTTTCCATATCACATACAGCTCTTTCAGACTTCACAGGTGGAGCTAACAGTGAGACTTCGATGATGGCCCTTAAAGCCAATGGTATTTGCTACCTGGTTCTTTATAGGAGGATATTTTCTGTCCCTTTGTTCTAATTCTTTCTCATACTGAAATTTTTATGACTGTGTAAATCTGGAGTTCAGGGCACTTTCTTCTGGAAACTTCTCCTGCAGCAATGCCAATAACATTTAAAATTTACTATTCATCAAGAGAAATAAGGGAACCATAATCTTTGTTAGTTTTTACCTTGAATCTCTATGTTATTCTTCTATTCATAAAAATAAAATGATAAATAAGAGTTTAAAGAGTGTAGATGCTGCCAAAGTCCTTACGTTTGTTTGGACTTAAATGCACACTAAGAATATAAAAGCTGGCTTGATTTTTTTTTTCCTGCCAGAAGGAAGGCAGTGAAATCCACAACAGGACACAATAGAACCCAGAATTGTGATTTCTGTCAGTTTTTTTGGTTATAAAAGTAGACAGAGGCAAACGCTGGGAAAGAAATCACCCTGAGAAATCTTCCACCCCCGAGTCTGCAATGTTTCAAGTCTGTAGGTTGGCGAACGCTTACTATTTCTTATTCTGAGGCTGTGGGTACCCACCCGCTGCTTGATTTAAGGCATTAAAAAAGCGATCGGCTTGCTATGTGATGAAATTGCTGCAGAATAAACAGCCTCATGAGTCTAGCACTTCTGAACTTTTATTGTATTACTCAACCCTTTAGTTTCCCTCGCCCTTTGCTGGCTTCCCAGGGCTTCCCAGCATCTGCTCCTAGCCTTGGATATTAATGATGGTGATCAGCAAGCTCTGGAGAACGCTGTTTTAGAAGGCCACGCTGCCTTAATCTCCTTATAACTCTCCCAAGTTTCTTGGGGGTTTTTGTTTGTTTAGATCTTTTTTTCCCTCTCCCTCTATAGAAGTTTGATTTACTGTTCCCATTCCTACTTATATTTTCTCCCCGGCTGACACCTTGAATCAAGGTTGTTATTTAATCACCATCTTTTTTTCCTTTTAGATAATCTTATTTTTGCACACTGCAGGAGGAGCCTGTTCTGCAATATGTTGGTGTAACACGCCAAGTCCAACAATTCCTCTATCCTCAATTCAAACATTTTGAGCACTGTCCAAACCAGAAGCACTTTGGACACGCTTATGATATTAGTCTTTGAAGACATGTTAACTCTACAGAAAAATCAAAGATGTTAAAAATAGTTGAGTGGTGAGGCAGGAATAGAATAGGCTCTAATGATGGGGTCTGAAAAGATAAAATTAAGGCTATCTGAAAAAGGATTTCTCCAGCTTTACAGCCATGACTTGTATCTCTCTAGTGTAGTCTCAGAGAGTAGCTCATGAAAACTGAAAAGCTCTTTGTAAGTCTCGGAATCTGGTGGTTTGTTATTCATGTTCCCCATGACCTGCTCAAGATAATATCCATCATGCTGTACCTCTCTGAAGATAGCGTATTCCTCAGGGATGCAAGCTCAGAGCTCAGAGTAGGGGCTGCTGCCATAGCTTTGAAGAAGAGTGTTAGTTGCATCCTCATAACAAACTCGTGGGATAATCAACTTAGAGAAGGGTTTGTTTGGGCTCATAGCTTTGGAAATTTCACTGTGAAATCTGCTTTCCGGAAACTGTGTCTTGGATTTAACCAGTTTGAACGTTATGATAAGAAAATTGTTGATAAAGCTGCTCACCTCAAGGTGGCTAGGAAGCAGAGAGAAAGTGGAAGATGCTGGAGTCCCCGTATTCCCTTCAAGAGCATACCACCATTTTATATATATACACATATATTTTATATATTTATATATATAATTATTTGAAATTTATTTATATTTGTTATATACGTATATGCATGTATAATATTACAATTTGTATACATATTTCTAATTATATTTTTCTACATATAAGGCAGATATATTAAATTACATATTATATGTACCTTACAATTACACACACACACACACACACCTAAAAGTTTGTAAGAAACCTCTCCTTTTAAATGCACCACCATCTTGCAACGGAGTGACAGAGTCTGGAAGATGAGGAGACCAATTCTATAACACATGGAAGTCTTTTGGGGACAGATGGTGTTATTCTTAATGAAGTTAATTCTGAGAGTGTTAGCAAAACTGAGAATAGGACACAGTTAACTTACTTCTTTGGGAACTGAGAGCATTATGGTCTGATCAAGAAAGTAAGACAAACGGTCATCTTGGAAGCAGTACATAGAGAGACTTAAGGAGTCGGATTTCTTTGGTCTCTCTCTCTCTAACTTCTCAGTCTCTTCTTGTCAAATGGGTAGAAGCTGCCTCTGCTGGGATGAAGAAGCCACTTGATTGACATGATGCTCCCAGATGTTGGGAAACTCATGAAAAGGCAGAGAAGGACAGGCAAGAGCTAGAAGCTCCTTTGTGCTCATTTTAGTTTAACCTCTTAGCTTTTAGTCTTCCATGTTATCAAAATTGTAACATGGCCAGTTTATGCCTAAGTATATTGGTCTTCAAAGCCTCATAAAAAATCAGAGTTGAGTAAGACTGGTTTGGAGAAGAGGAACCATCACTATGTAGCATAAAGCATAATTATTTCCCCCACAAAGTTCTGTTAAGTTTCAGGGATGGTATTGAAATTATAACTACAAAGGAATGTGAAATACTTTCCAAGTAAGTGTTCTCTGGATCTTTTGTCTAACTAAGAGTTTATCTTTGTCTAACCAAGAGTGACAAAAGGAGGAAATAGCAGAGCTCTATAGACATGTGGTAGACCATGTCTTCAGGAATAGTCTGTATTATTGCAGGTTATTTAAGTGTGCTTGGGACTAAATAATGAATATAAAAAAAGTAAAGTTGCAATAGTTTTACACAGCAACGTGCCCATTTCTCATTCTCTGTTTATCTTGTGCTTCAGAGCACTGCAATCTTCTCGGTAGAAGGTGAGACATAAAAATACATAAAGTAAGCTAAGCACCTTTGATTAAGAAAGGAATAGTGAACATATGCTTGCAATTCTTCTCCATGCATGAAAGCCTCAGTGTGGTTTCTGTTTATTGTATCGGCCTAAATGTTATGCAGTTGGCTGTCATCTGGAGCGTCAGTTGGTGTAGCACACAAATGGCTTGCTTTCTCATTTCCGACAGGCAATATTTGTAATGGCATGATTATGTGTCCAGAATTCAAGATAAGCAAGAGGAGAGAAGGGGGAGGGGAGCTATTGCAATAGGAGCCACCAATTTCATTGTCAAGTGTTCTTCATTTAGATGACATGGAGGAGGCAACAAAGCAAGATTGTATATATATATATTATATATAATAAATATAAAGGGTTATGAAATAAATAGATCAAAATTATTCTAAACTTTGAGAAACATAATTCATCTCAGAGATTTAACAGAATTGGTGCACTGTGGGAAGATGAAAGGCTAGGTAGACCAGTTAGCTACAAAGTGACCAATCCATTTCTCCAGTGCTGCATGATGAGGTGTTGAAGCTACGTTATGAGTACAATTTTCCTTGCCATCTATCTATGACAACATAAAACACAGATGTTAGCAACCGAGTCTGAAACGAAAAGACTCTTCAAAGGCTTTCCTCTTTAGTTCGAACAGTTTATTCAGATTATTGTTTTGACATTTTAAAAATATCTTGAGGATGAAATTGACCACCAATGTACCTTTAACTACTTCAAAGAAAATATCTTCTACTTCTGAACCTTGTAAGTGGGAAATTTTGGATAAAGCATATTTCTGAGCCCTAGTTTCTTTTGTAAAATGAAGATGAGAAAAACAAAGGTGTTGAATAATTGTTCGAAACCCCAACTTACACACAATGTTCTAGGAAAATAGCTATTTTTGTATGTCTTCGTAATTCTATTATTATTCTTATTAACATTATAATTAGTGATAGAAGCCATTGTTATATATTGTTAAGTACCTCCATTATTTTTTTGTAGCCAAGTGTATACTTTCGACTAAAAGTAGTACTTGTTTTTCTGGCCCACGTTCTTGCCTGAAGGAGCAACAAGCTGGAGAAAATAATAGCTCTAATAAGGAAAGTGAACAGGAAGTTGTTTGGCAGCTGTTCTGTGTAGTGCCAACATGCTAGTAGGCAGCATTCTGTCTCCAGATTGAACTCACCTGCTGAGTGGTGTTTATGTGGGCCAATTTGGTTTGCGTGTCTGATGTAACACATTTGGGATCAAGTATACATTTAAAATTCAAATTTCCATCCTCAAGAAATAATTATGACCATGGAATAGCCATTTGTATTATTGCACATTAGCCATCACCTGGCAAATCATTTAAAAATGATACTTGACCCGAGTGACTGTTGAGGAATATGTTACAGTATTCTTATTGTTGGTTCAACACTTGAGAATTTGAACTTTGAGCACTGAAAAATAATGACTGATTCCCAATTTATTCATATTAAACCCCAGGATACTGCAAGAGCTTATGGGCAGTCCGTGAATGACTTGTAGAGGCTTTTTGATCTCTCTGATTAATAACACACTTGGGAAATACCTAGGAAAAGTAGAAAGCTGGGACTCACAACAATGCGGCAAGGTGGAAATAATTTGGGAGAACTTTGTCAGGTTTTGGCTAGATTGTTTCAACTAATTGGTGATCTGTTTCCTGAAATGTCAAATAACTGTGACATGCTGAAATGATGTGTTTGGCTTTAGCCACTTGCAAGTGAAGTTCCAGGGCTCTAGTGCGTCTCATGTGCCAGGACTGTGACTAATATACGCTGTTATTGCTGCTGGGAAATGAGGTCATTCTTTGATTATCTCCTTTTGGTAATTAAAAAAAAATGTCTTCCCACTCGGTATTCACAGAGTAGGATTTTCTTCTCTCCTCTATTTCTGAACATATAGGAACTATATAGTGATATTTATTGCATTAAAATTTGCACAGCTGACCTAGAAATCGTGAATTTGCTAAGTAATTTGATAATTTGGGGGGAGTCAAGAGTGCCTTGGCTAAGTGACTAAGGCATCAACAGAAATGAAATGTGTGTGTGGTATTGTGGTATTTAAATCCACTAGACTTGTAGCAATAGTGTTAGGCTGTGGAAGCAAGCTAAAGGAACAGGTGTCCATCAGTAAGTCTGAATAACTGCCCCATGTTCTAACTTACCTGTCTGGCTCTGCACAAATTCATTTTATTCCTTCTAGTTACAGCTCCTTCTCTAATACAAATATGACCACATCAATGTGTTGCTTAAATCTTCTTAGCAAGTCCATGTACCTCCTGAACGCTACTCACTATGTTTCCATGTGTCTCTCCTGCCTTTGGCCACTTTGCTTCTACTTGACATCTTAAAATACCCCATAGAACATCTCCTGCCTTTTTCCTGGCTAGATTCATTGTCCACTTAACTTTCCATAGTAAAAGATATTATTACAAATGACTGAATACTACTTGCTGCATTTTGCCTACAAGTAGACAGACATTTAAATCAAGCCACATTAGTGACCACTGTTGCTAGGATATATGATGCTAGGCTTGGTGTCTTGTCCATGGCTTAGAAGTAGATTTTGTGTCTTCCCACAGATGGCTTCCATAATTCTTTCTTTTGTCTCTTCATCCACAGTAGCACACAGTTATAATGCTGATGTTGCTTAGCGTTCACAACTCTGAAAAATATCGCGGTGACTTGACTCAAGGTACAGTGTTATTCAGTTCCATTCTACCGATGTCCTGTAGGAAAACAGACTTAGTGTTCCTAGGAAACTTACTATAATTTAAGGGAAGTGTCTGTCTTGATTTTGATGAAGAATAAAAATGTAAATGTTTAAACTATGGGATTATTCCAGGTGTTCAGTCAGTTGGGCCCAAATGATTCAAGTGTGTCCTTCCAAGATTATGTGAAAAAACATCTAATACTGCAAATTATGACTTAAAAAGGGAAAAATATGGAAGACTTTAAGTCCAATGATGATTTGGGGTTCTATAAGGAAGCAGGCTGTGTAAACCACGAGTCAGTAAACAGTCCTCATGGCTTTTTTATCAGCTCTTATCCTGCCCACTGTGATTTCCTATTTCAGCCTCTCTCAATAGACTATGATTGAGGAAATAGTCAAAAATCATTTTCCTCCACAAGTTGCGTTTGGTCATGGTCTTTATCATGCATTAGAAACCCTAAGACAGTAACTAATATAGAATTGCTAACATAGAAGTTGGGTGTTGTGATAAATACGACCAGGTAGCTTTTATGCTTTTCAACTATCCTGTGGGAGAATTTGGCACACTGGTCAAGAAAATCCTTTGAATGGTAGAAGCAGAGCTGAATGGCTCTGCTTGGAAGGTAGGAATGGTAAGACATTGGACAGTAGAGGCCTTGCTTTTGAGTTTTCAGAGGGTAACCAGACTCAATCAGAAATAGAACTAGGGAACATTCATGTGACAGTTGGTGAAAGAAACTGTGTCCTCAGAAGTTGAAACATTGAATTTAAGAGTATTGGAGGCATTCCACATAAGTCAGTTAATGATGGATATGCTATTGCTCTTTCCTTTACAGAATTAACAATATAGTTTCAACAGAAAACATTATGTATGGGATTTCATTTTAAATTCTGTGTGTGCATGTGTGTCTCTGCATGTGAGGATGTGTGTGTGCCCACGGAGGGCAGAAACTTCAGATCTCCTTGGATTTGGTGTCACAAATGCCCACAGATTCCAAAGAAGATGCTGTGCACACTGAACTCAAGTCCTCTGTAAGCTTGATCCCCTTAACCGCTGACCTTTATAAGGTTTGTTTATTTTGTTTTAATTTTACACAGAAAGATATCACTTTGAAAAAGGGGCTTTGGGATTTTGAGTAGTATTGACACTATTACAGACTGTGATAATTTTAAAGGATGAACTTACTACATTTGGCATTATGAGGTAGCCATGAACTTATGCCGGTTAGTGAGCAGAACGTGGTGGTTTGAATGACAAATGTCCCCAATAAGTTCATATATTTGAACACTTGTTCAGCAGTTGGAGGAGCCGTTTGGGAAAAGTTGTGAGAGCTGTAGGAGTTGCAGCTTTGCTGAGGAAACAAGTCACTGGAGGCTGGATTAGAAGGTGTAGAGCCTGACCGCATTTCTTGTTCTCTCTCCAGGCTTTTTATATGCAGATAATAATATCATCAGTCAGCCTCCGGTTTCTGTTTCCACAGCTTCCCTGTGTGGTGTCATGCATTCCCCATCCCCCAGTAACTGTAAGACAGAACTCTTCTTTCCAAATACATACATACATACATACATACATACATACATACATTCTTGTTGCCAATTCATTTTAAAATTACATGACTTTTTTTAAAACCACTTCTAATAAAGAACTACACTTTTTATTATATAAATGAAAGTGGGTGATTTGGATATGATTAATTAGAAGTAGTAAGATATGTGAGGGACCCTTACTGACTTGTGCCATTTACTTCATGGCTCAGCAGTTAAGAGCACTGCCTGGTCTTCCAAAGGTCCTGAGTTCAGCTCCCAGCAACCACATGGTGACTCACAAGCATCTGTAATGTGATCTTGTGCCCTTTTGAGGAAGAGACCTGTTCATCAATCGAAACCATGAAACCCAATATGGACAAGTTCAACAAAACCATTATATACGGGCTGCCAGTGCATGCTTCAGCATTGCCAGGGCATAAATTTGGTTAGTCTTTTGGATCAAACTTTCACATTTATGCAAACCCCCAATCACTGGGTTTTAGTTGTTGCATTTGTTTCTTTTTATCATGGATCCCTTAAGTTAGACAATAAATTTGTTACAGAGGCCTTTGAACAAGCTGTGAATTGTAACTGTGCTAATCTATTAAGAACTAATTTATGTCCACTTTTCCTAAAGTAGACTCTTTTTATAGCTGTGTTAGTCAGTCCTCATGAGAAAGCTCCCTCTTCATCAGGAATCTTATCATAAATGAATGAAACTCTCCTCTTACCCGCTTCTATTCTATACCATCTGCTTCTACTCAATAGTCATCGAATACTGTCTTTGCTATTAGCTTGAATGTAGGAGTCCTTTAAGTTCTGTTGCATTTTTTAGGTAAGTTTTAGCTAAAGTTGATTCCCTAAAGATTTCTGAACCTGTTTCTTTCCCTTTTATTGAAATTAATGTGTGATATATTTATTCTTCACTGTGAATTCTTTTGTTCAGTTACCCTTGATTCTTTCTTTCTTTCTTTCTTTCTTTCTTTCTTTCTTTCTCCTTTCTCTTCTTCTTCTTCTTCTTCTTCTTCTTCTTCTTCTTCTTCTTCTTCTTCTTCTTCTTCTTCTTCCTACTTACCTCTTGTTTCCTCTCAAGTTAAAGTTTGTGCATGCTGGTCATCTCTTTAAATGTAGTTTGGCCATCTAACAGAAAAATACAACTGTGGTCATCATTTCCATGAAGTCTAAGCTAAGTAAGCCAATTAAAGCGTAGCAGGGTTGTGAGGTAGCAACTAGGATTTCTAAAACTGACCCATAAGAAAGAAGTGCAGGAGACCATGAAGGCAGAAATTCTTGCAACATCTTACTAAAGTAAGTTTTTGCTTTGACGGATTCATGGAGATGATTAATAGTTTCTAATAGTTGTATCTGTGTTTGCAATAGTTGGTTATTTACCAGCCTAAAATAAGATTTGGAGTTCATTTTATTGTTTTTTTTTCCCACTTCTAGAACCAGCCAGGAAGGAGCCAAGGCAAAAAGTTCTGAGAGTGCCATCAACACATACGTATACCCCAACAAAAACCTTCAGCAGAAATAGCCAAAGTGTGACTTTTGGGGGGATATGAAATAACCCTGTGCTCTAGCTTATCAATTCTGTTTATGCAGTACTACAGTACGGGACAGTTTGCGAGCTGGGAAAGGGGCTGGAGATTTAAACACATACACGTAGAGACAGAGACAGAGACAGAGACACGGGGACATGGGACATTTTTGAACCAAGAATATCCCCTTCAGCTTATATAGGGATCCTTGATTGATAGGCACGCCCCGGCCAAACCCACCAGAAACCACGCCCTTGCCATCAGGAACTCCTGAGGGTCTCATGCTCAGATCAGCTGCAAACCCAGGAAAACAAGTTGTTTTGCTCAGAGTAGTTGCAAGCATAACAAGTTGTTTACAAGAAATTGAGGGTCTGGGGGTCCACAGCCTTCAACATGTTTAGTTATCTATTCTCCTATGTTTGAATTCCAAAACAGTTGATTGATCTTGCTACTGTGGTTAGTGGAAAAAAAAAAAAAACAACTAGAAATAAACTTCCGTAGCCAAGAAGACTTTAACTCTGGGAAACAGGTCAGTGCTGTGAAGATTCCTATTGATTCTGTTACTGTCTTTGGTTTTTTGACGAAAATGGTAGCCAACTTTTGATTCTCATCACAGTTTATCCAAACACATCGAGGAGTCTTCTAGTCTTAATCATATAGGAAAACTCTGCAGATGTTTTCCTTAGTTCCTACAACCACCACTTAGTTTTGCTGATGCAGTTATGAAGAGTCATATGCTAAGCTTGGTAAAGAAAAACCCAGTTAAAAATTCCTTTCCACAGCTCCTCCGAAGTTTTTATAAAGTCCTCTTTTAGTGAGAAAAATGTCCAGAGATCTTTCTAGAAGATATTCTAACAACCACATAAATGGTCATATAATATGGCACAGTTGCCTTTTGAGAGCTTCTCAGGAAAAACAGTAAATAATTCACTGTCTTAGCCATCACTTGTCAGCTTTCCCTTGTACAATTTGTGTTATTATTAAGATCGTGCCTATTTTCAGAACATTGATGTAGGCACTTTTCTATCACTAGTAAAACATTAACTTCTGGGCATTCTTTGAGCACACTCAGAGAGGAATAATTTCCTGTTCAATGAAGGCATTATATGGGACAAATATATACAGTTTTTAAAACTGGCCTAATTAATGTACCAGAGAACCTGCTATTTCTGAAGTAAAACATTGTGAACATTTTAGCATTTTGGTATCAGTGAAATGACTGATACCTTTGAAGGTCCTGTTGTTTTAGAATGGTAGTAGAATGTAGAGTAAAAATTAGAGACTGAGAAAGGTAATATTTTGTTCATTCCTTTCATTTTACCATACAGTGTGTACTGTACTGTCCTAGCCCCAAAGATACCTCATTACTTGACTATTACTAATTGATTTCTTAGGTTTTTTTGCCTAGAGTAGGTAATTCACCAAATCCATAATTAGTTCCGAAGAT
This sequence comes from Microtus oregoni, assembly GCF_018167655.1. Lineage (NCBI taxonomy): Eukaryota > Metazoa > Chordata > Mammalia > Rodentia > Cricetidae > Microtus > Microtus oregoni. The sequence goes on along the minus strand of NW_024543060.1, from coordinate 79,882,063 downwards.
GGAAGAGTGAAATTTACTTGCTTTCTATTCAGGCATTTTTTTAAAACATCTATGAATTAGGTATCAAAACCACATTTCAACTTTAAAATAACCCATAAAGTTTAGAATGTGACTCATTATGAGGAGAAATACGGACTCTTGATTTGTAAGACCAAGCATTCACATTGCTGGTAACATTTAAACTTAATGTTGGTTTTCTGATGATAAAGAAGTGTTCTTTTTTTTTTTAATGTGCAAACAAAGCCCTACGTGTGTTTTCAGGTTTAATGTTTCTTTCCCCTTATTTCCTTCTTTTCTCTTTTCTTCTTCCTTTAGCATGCAAGTCAATGTTCCCCAAGGATCTTTCAGTGGATTTTCTCTTCTGCAAGGCAGAGGCCTTAATCAAATTTGCTTGTTTTTCCATCTTGCTCTATTCTCCATAGAGACAAGTTCTCTGCAACAATCATCAGATGGCAAGTATTGACACTGGATATATACAGAGTGTCTGGTAACAGGCTCAAAAGTTGCAGTACTTCGTGTTGAATAGCATCTGTTAGATGAGCTCGTGATGGAGATAAAAGGGAAATGTGCTTCTCAAGGCAGGACAGCAGAATTACTGGGTGCTCATGTCACTACAGGTCAAGTCTCATGGGCATTGGTGGTATTCAGATGTAAATATTCAGTAAAATTTTGAAGGATATTTTAATCTTTAAAAGGGCTTGCTGGGAACCTCTCTAGGCATTTATTTATAGCTTAATATTATTAAGTGAGGTACAACTTCATATAATATCCCTGAGAAGTGGAAGACAGGGTCTAGAAATGGGCACTTAGCCTCTGTCTTCTTCCACCTACTATGCTTTTTCCTCCCTCATTTTCTTCTGTTAATTATTTGTAGATACAATGTTTTATGGATTTAGGGTAAATACTATCATAATATTGCTGTTTTGTGTTTGCTTATGGTAGGCGTATGATTAATCCTCTGACCACAATGTGTTTTGATATAAAGTCTAGGGACACCTCACACATATGACAAGGTTTATAAGCCATACACTGAGACTTTCTGGGGGAGAACCAGACATATATTCATATCAACCTGGAATTGCTTGGACAGATGCTGCCCATGGTTTCTTTTGCATTTTTATTTTGTCTATTTTGTAGGGAGTTTTGTGTGTGTGTGTGTGTGTGTGTGTGTGTGTGTGTGTCTGTATTTTCAGTGATATCAAGAGTTCTCTGCTGTCCTCCAGAGCCCTTAGTTGAAGTTCTATGGTGGAGCCAGAGCTGTGTATTCTATTGTCTACCTATCTAGCTTTCCTGCCGCAGATCTACATGTCGTTTTCTCTCCTTTTGTAGTGCCTGTATCATTCCTTTGTTCTGGCCATCTTCTTCTAACCCCTTACCTTCATGGCCTTTTGACCTTTTGTCTCTTGGATTGACCTAGTTTCTTTAGAGGGGTTCCCAATGTGCAGATTAGTTCCCAATGTGCTTCTGGCCACATATCACCCCTTTACACCAGAGCCCTCTTTTCCTCACTGTGCGGTCAGGAGCTGTTGAAGGAGTTCATTGGTCAGTGGTTTGCATTATTGCTGAATCATGCCTTTCCTTCTGCATTTCATCCCTTGCTTTGCAGTCTCTGCCATTTCACCAGCCTTCGACATTGAAAGTAGACTTGTAGGACCGTAACCATGACAATGGTCCTTAGTAGCCAAGTTACCTGGATAAGAACGGATATTGAAGAAAATGAAACCAGAGCAATTGCTCAACTTGAAATAGTTGAGGTCTTTTCTGGCTTTGAAAAAAAATCTGCATTTTCAGTGAGTTTTGAAAATATAATCATCTTTCAAGTGAAATTGAAGGAAAGAACAAGAATAGTACTTTTAAGGAATTTTTGCAGAGAGGGAGAGAGAGAGGGAGAGAAATGTGAGAAAAGAAAGGGAGGATGAAAGAGAGGAAGGAGAGAGAGAAAGGGAGAGAGAGAGAGAGAGAGAGAGAGAGAGAGAGAGAGAGAGAGAATCCTCTGCTGCAATGGTAGTGGTTTTGAGTAATAAGTAATAAAAGAAGGATGTGATTCATAGCACAGCTGGAAGGGCTGGCCTTAGAGAGGAACATGAATCATTCATCCACTGCAAGAGTCTGGAAAGAGGAAGAAACAGGGAAACAGGGACAGATGGTGGTTTTGTGGTAAACACTAGAGGAATTCTCTTCTGATTACTTCCATTTTCACAGTGAAATTTAAAGAAAACCACTAGTGTATACTTATGCAGAAGGTGCATAGTTTATGCTATCATTTGAGCTAAAGCTTTCCCAATTCTCCTCTTTGAAGGTCAGAATTCTTAGTATTAGAAGTTGTTTCCCGTAACGCGGGGGAGATGCACTCGAAACATTTGGGCCCAAATGAGAGATGACTAATGCCTGAACACCTGGAGCAGTCCCGAAGTTTAAACATTTACATTTTTATTATTGAAATAATTGGGCATTGTTCATCAAAATCAGAGCACATTCTTCTCTTAAAAAAAAAAAAAGTTGCCCAGGTTGCTTAGTAACACTAGGTCGGTATTTCTACAGTACATCAGTAGAGTGAAATTGAATAACACTGTCCTTTTGGACAAGTCACTGTCAATGTCTTTCAGTCTCCAGTACACTCATTGTTATCTTATCATTGGCTTGGATAATTCCCTTGTATTAGTTTCCCAACATCTACAAAAGAAATTGAGACAAAGGCTTTGTCTGCGGCCATCCAGGGGTTATTTGTGGTGTAAATCTTCTAAATGGTGGCTCCTGGTTGCAGGGAAGTGTGGAGGTCTCTAGCTCAACGGCTATTTGCAGTTCTTCCTTTGATAGTGAACTGAATGATATTCCCAAGAGGATGACTCTCATAGTTGGGTTGCAATTTACGTAAGATACTGTTCCAGGATACTACTTTCCTTCGGAGCATCAAAGGAGATATATTTAAGTCTTAACTCTGTCAGTATGCTATTGTTTGGAAATAAGGTGCTTTCAAATAAAATTGTCAATATATATTGGGATGTGTTGTTACTGGGTTAGCATGAAGTCTATGTATCACAGCTAATAGTCTTTTAATCGTGACACGGAGACATAGAGAACTAAATACCCTTTTAAGGGAGAAGGTCATAAGACAGATGGAAGAAAACTGAATGGATGAAACCCTATGTAGCTGACAACAACCAGAAACTGAGACAAGACAAAGAACTAATCTTCCTAATGGCATTTAAAGAAATATCTGGACTGAAGATATATTAATTTTGGAATTCTAACTTCTAGAACTATGAAAATAAACTTCTGCTTTTTATGGCTTACAGCTTGTCATAGTTTTTAGGGCAACCCTAGAAAATTAATACAGGGTCATGCATACAGAATTATCTTCCTTGTGCTCTCCACGATACCTGAGAAATATCCTGCATTTGGTATTTATATTTCAGTTTCTTATTTGAAAGGAGAAGCATTTTCTTATTTGGGGAAGCAGCCTGCATTTGATTATGCAGATTGCCTTTTATCAATGCTGAAGTCATTTAACTCCTTAGGCAATCTAGACTCACTCATTTTTTTTTTCCTCCATTGAAATCAGTACATGTCTGTAGGGTCCACATTATACACTTTCAGATTTCTGAAAAGTAAAGCACTCTGGAGTGGTTTCTACATTTTGAACTGCACAGCATATTACATAGGGGCTGAGGGTGTGGGTATTCTATGGTAGCGTAGTTATAAAAGACTAGGAGTTGATTATACTTAAGTATTGTTTTTAGTGGATAGAGACACGGATAAAGACCAAATTAGTTCTTCGATAGAAACTAAACTGATAGCAAAAACAGTGACACTTAAATGATGGCCTCAAAGTGTTTTATGAAATGAAGAACTTGGATGTAAAAAAGATATCATTTTAGTCAGAAAAAGAGTTGTTTATAAAAATATGTTAAAAATCTTTGTGTTCTGGTTATATTTGTGTTTCAAAGGTTGGACGTATCCAATAACAGCAACACAATCATTCAGATAACTTGAAGCATCACTTCTAAGAAAGAAATAAGGTGAAACAAAGAGTGGATAAAAATGTTATAACAAAAGATTTGCTACAAGCAAACCCCATAATTGAGAAGAGATCTTCGCTCTTCAGTGGGAAATGTATGGTTTTAATTTCTCATACATAATCACAAATTCATGATACAATCAGAAAGTAAATCACGCAAAAATAAATGCATTAAATGCTGAGCTTTGTAAAATCAGTTACATGATTAATTACATGACAAAGATATGAGCATTTATTAATTTAACATTTTGATAACTGGAAAATTAATTATAAGTTGAAAGTCTCTTTTCCAAGTGAATGACTCCTTTAAAATATTTAATAATCTTCATCTCACTGAAATACATTCTACTGTTTAAAAAAATCTGAATAATTAAACTGTTATAATGATTGCAAAACTACATATTTTTATTATTTTTATAGAGGGATATATTAAATTAAATATTGCATTTTAAGTATATGAATGTCTAAAAATAAGAGAAAAATTATTCTCTAGAATCCAAAGTTGGTTTTCTTGCAACGGTAATCAAGTGACAGATATATTAATCTTGGGAATGGCAAGAATACATATTTTTCAGAGATGTGTTAATATCCAGGTTAAAGTAATAAAGTATTAGTATAGTACAAAGCTAAATCCTTTCATAATTAAAAACTCTTTATTTCTTTATTTTTACAGGGAGATTTTATTGTAAAGTCAAGTAGACTCTGTATTCGTTTCACATCATTCTAACAAAATGTGGAAGTTGGAAACCATCTTACAATGAAGTTCTGTTGTACATTTGAATTTAAACAGGCTGCTGTCCATTCCATGATCGAGCAGGAACATTGCTTTCAGGTTTCTGGAGAGGTGAACGGTGGTACTGTTGGAGAGCAGATTGTGGAAGAAATTCTTCTAGTGGCGAGGAAGCCCATGAAAGTAGGGGCTGAGATCCAACAACCTCCTTCAAGGGAATTCTGTCCAGCTTGCTGAAGACAGACAGCTGGATTCCATTTCTTAAAGGTTCTCTATCCTATCTTCAGCAAATGTGTTTTTGGGGACATTTAACATCAGTGCCAAAAGAGGCTGTTCCTGCTACCAACTGTGCAGGCAGGAAGCAATTGAAGAACCGAAGAGAAATTTATACCTGCAGCAAGGCTGATGGTGATCACTGACAACCCAATATGGATAGAGATTCACTAATAATTCAGTTTTGTAATAAATAACAAATACCTTCGTCTCTGTAGCATGGCCATATGAATCAGAGCCATCCAACTCCATTTGGGAAGGGCACCATTAGTAATTGCAATATGCAGCATTTTTTGACATACCACAAACACAAAGATAATAGTTAACAAGAAATATTTAACTTAGCTAGGTCTGGTAGCTGATACTTGAAAACACCATACTTTGGAGGCTGAGGCAAAATGTTCACCTGAACTTCCAGGGTAGCCTTGGCTCCAGAGTGAGACCTTATCTCAAATAGCTAAGAAAAAAGAAGAATCAAAAAGGAAAAAAAAATCACTCAAAAGAAAATATTTTATTTTCTTATTTGTCACAAAGTGAATTGAATATTTTTGAATGCCTGTTGTGTTATCCATATCAAAGTTATAGTACAGAACTATTTCTGTAGATGCACGGTGGGAACAAATGAACATTTCTACATAAGATAAATTGCTTTTCTTGGTTCTAATTGTATATGTTAATGGGACAGGAGTACAGCTTGGCTAACCTGAGAAGCCTTGCTTCTTTCTTTCTGTTGATTTGATAGGTTAGCCTATTGCCAGTGTATTAATCATTCTCTTTATGGAGTCATGCCAGTACTTAAAGTTCTACTCTGTGCGCCTCAAGTATTGGAAAAGACACCTCAATTTCCATTTACTCCCCATGTCACTTTCCCGGATGTTAGCATTTCCTATAGGCATGGTACAGTTTTCAAAATTAAGAAGTTGACATTGGTACACTTTTATTAACTAAGATTCTTACTTCAGTAGTATGTCACCACCTTCCCCCATGTTCCAGGATCCACCCTTGAATACCATTTTGCAATTAGTGGTGCTTTGATTTAATGTCAAATCATGTCTTTGGACTGGTTAGAGATAATACAATTTTTCTCTCCTCTCCCTTTATATTCATTTCCTCTTTCTACCTCATTTCAATAAAATTACTGTGATTTTTTTCAAAGACTTTGATTTTTTTTTCCTGTAGAACAGCTGAATAGATTCATAGCTTGGCAGAATTTGGGGATATAAGTTCTTTCACTTAAATGTAAAGTCAGAGAGAAATCTTTAGGAGGGGGACAATAAGATCATAGACTCTTCTAAAGTTCATAAGACAATTGAACATCATAAGATCCAGCAGAAGAAATTACTTTACCTCTAAATTTCCAGAAAATTCTTTTTGTACTTCAAAGTTGGAAGTAAATTGATCTGATTGCTGCCTGACCTCTGATTCGTAGTCTCCACAGAGATTGAATTTCTGTTTGTAGAAAGTCAAAGTGAAATAATTTAAGAAGCACATGATCAGAGCTGGAGAAAGAGCCCAGTGAAAAAATATCTGACAGAATACTGGAATCTTTCACACTGGACTTGCTGTATTGCCTCAAACTTATGACTTGTGAATGCCATAAATATTAGCCAGATGTGGACTGACAATCTCTAATTTCCTCAAAATTATTGAGCACCATTTAATTTTAGTACCTTGCAAATTAATTGTTCAACTTCACTTCTTTGTGATTTATAATCCATAATGAGTTGTTACAAAAGTGAGTGTTCCTACAATTTTAGATTTTTCCTAAGATAAGCATTATATTGTCATATTTTTCACACAAGCAGCTTCCATTTATTTAATTTGTTAGCTTTCCTTATAAAAATAAGGAAATGGTATGTACATTAACCCAAGTGCATTATATAATGGAATTGGTAGGAAAAAAAATAGGTTCCTTCCTTTCTCTTAGCCCCATTCCTCAAAGGCAAACTATCAGAATAATTTATATTTAGCTCTTCTGTTATCTACCTTTGTCAATATCAACACCGTGTTTACAATATTTTGCAAACAACTTATCAATTTTACTTTGGCAATTATGGAAACTTACTCTATAACCTTCTATCTAAATCTAGTGTTCCAGTTTAGTCTCTGTTCACCTCTCTAGGTGTGATGATTATTATTTTTATTTTCCAACTTGCTATGTCTTATATTTAGAATTGGAGCTTGTACTTTTGCCTGAGATTTTCTAGGCTGTGTTTCTGTACTGTGACCCCAGACCCCACAATTGTGTTAACCAAGTCCTTCCAATTGATCACCATGTAATGACTATTTATCAACCTGCCTTTCATCTACCTATGTTCTGTCTCTAGTACTACGGCTCCACTCCACTAAATTAGAAAGTCGCTCCATGATTGGACTGCACGGAGGGATTTTTTCAAGTTTTAACATTTATTCATTCATTTGTTCTCTACATGTTTTGTGGCTTTATTTGTACCATTTTTATCTTGACCTATTGGGGTTTATCCAGGTATAGTATGAGATAAAGCTAGATCTTTATTTTTTCCAAGATGACTATACAATTGTTCAACAATGTTTAATATATTTCAAAAGTGAATATGACTGGGAAATTACTTTCTGAATTTTTAGCTTTTTGCCTATGCATTCCTCTGGTATCATGCTTCATGCTACTATGAATTTCAAAACTTTATAACATTTTAATATCTAGTAACGTTCCTTCCACACAATTTCTGTCATTTAGTAAGATTTTTCTTACTAGTTTTGATTTTTTTAAATTCTTTTCCAAGTAATTTCAAATTACATATTTTCACTAAAATATGAAAGGGAATGCTTTTACTAAGGTTGTATGAATGAGGAGTAACTGTGGGCATCTTTGAAATTCAGGTGTGTAGGTGACAGATTTTGTTGTTGTGATGTCAATTCTCCCATCAGAGGAAGGACCATAATTGGTCATGCTCTTCACAGTGACTGTGGATCTGTGGATCTGTCTCTTTCGGTGACTTCATGAGCCATTATGATATGTGCTCTTCAGTGATAGAAAATTATAAAGACAACCACCTTCCCGGGCTACAACAAGGGAGATGTTCTTGATATGGCATGCTCCTTCAACCTGCCTCTCCCTCAGAGTAGCAGCATAAAAACATGGACCATGTAAGCAGACACAATTTCTAGGACACACTGAAGGCAAGGGACAAGTCATCTTAAAAACCAGTAAAAAAGAAGTGTTTGGTACTATACTATACTTTTCATAGGGGTATCTCTATAGGCACGTTATCATTTCTGCTAGCATGCTAATCACGGTTAGCTTGCCAATTATCTCTTAATAAAGCAATTGATTTCTATTATATCTCAGAAAACATTCGGCGAGAGGTTTTCAACTGTGGCTCACAACTTTTTGGGGGTTGAATGACACTTTCACAGGGGTCACCTAAGACCACCAGAAAACATAGATGTATGCATAACAATTTATAACAATAGCACAATTGCAATTATGAAGTAGCAAATAAAAGAAGTAATTTTGTGGTTGGGGGTCACCATGACATGAAGAACTGTATCAAAGAATTGAAGCATTAAGAATGTTGTAAACCATTACACTGAAATATTTTCAAAACCATTACACTGAAATATTTTCTTCTTTTTTATTGTAGTCTAGGACAGACTAAGTTACTTTGTAACTTTTTCTTGTTACTTCATCTGGAATTACATTTAACATTTTTGGGTTTTTCTGTGTAGGCCTGACTGTCCTGTAACTCACTCTATAGAGCAGGCTGACTTGAATTTACAGAGATCCACCTGCCTCCGCCTCCTGAATGCTGGGATTAAAGGTGTGCGCCAACACCACTCAGCTAAAGGTTTATCATTTTTAAAATTAAAATTTTAATTATCTTATTTGCTTAGCATGTGTGTTTGTGTGTGTGTGTGTGTATCTGTGTGTGTGTGTGTGTGTGTGTGTGTCTGTGCATCTCTCTCCTGCTACCTTGTGGCATCTGGGGATCAAACACAAGTTGTCCAGCCTCCACTCAAGTGCCTCTACCTGTTAAACTATCCTGTCAGCCTTTTTGCAAAAAATTTTAAAAATTACTGTTATGTGGGAAAATTATTCATTTTAGACATTCTATTATTTACTATTAATTCTGGCATACCTTATTTTCTAATTGAAGTATTCATTTATTTTAAATTTCCATAAAAAGTGATACTAATTCGCTACACATGATTTAATGAATTCATTTCCTGTCTTCCTGTAAACTATTAAAATTTGTATTTGTGTTGGCACAGAAAATGTGTGAATCACTCAAAATTAGCATCTAAATGGAAAACAGCAACTCTTAGGAGGAAAGATATTTGAGTAAAAATGCAATGTTATTTTCATCACTACATACAAGCCATACATTTTCCCAGTGCTAAGATAGTCCTCCAACTATGTGAAGTCCAAGTTTCTTAAGGGAACGTAGCCTGCTTGTGTCTTTTCATCCAAGTACAAGATCTCATTAGGAAGGTTAAAACTGGTTGTGTGTGATAAATATGATAACCATCCCTTTATTATCACTGTGGAAAAATAGATACAGTGGTTAAATCAGAGATAAACTGAGAGCCAGGCCAGTGGTCTAAGTGATAAAGGAATGTTGATTAATCGCCTACATTTTAATCAATAACTTGAAGCCTGATAGAAACTCTGCTGCTAAAGTTTGTGGGCAACATAAAGTCAGGTGAGATATCTGATAGACTGAATGATAAAATGCAAATTCAAAGTGAAAGCAGCAGTTTACAGAGTTGACATACGCTAGAACATAGTGGGAAGTGATGGTGTCTTTCCTAAGGTGCAAATGAAATGACCACAGTATGGGATGAGGCTGAAAGCTTTTGTTCTCAATAAGAACAGAGACAATTTTTTATGGTTTATGTCTTTTAAGTAGCTAACTGGAAACGTGGGACATGGCTGGATAGTCACATACTTAGCGCATCCCTTACCCCTGTATTTTACGTTGTGGTTCTCTTGCTGCGAAGAAACACCATGGTTAAAGGATACTCGAGGATGGTGTACATAAGCGACCCCAAAAACTCCACCAAAGAACTCCTACAGCTGATAAACAGCTTTAGTAATGTGGCAGGATACAAGATCAACTCCAAAAAAAATCAGTCACCCTCTTATACACAAATGATATAGAAGCAGAGAGGGAAATCAGAGAATCATCACCTTTCACGATAGCCACAAACAGCATAAAATATCTTGGGGTAAATCTAACCAAGGAAGTGAAAGATCTATTTGATAAGAACTTTAAGGCATTGAAGAAAGAAATTGAAGAGGATACCAGAAAATGGAAAGATCTCCCTTGCTCTTGGATTGGGAGGATCAACATAGTAAAAATGGCAATTCTACCAAAGGCTATTTATAGATTCAATGCAATCCCCATCAAGGTCCCATCAAAATTCTTCACAGATCTTGAGGTGACAATAATCAACTTTATATGGAAAAACAAAAACCCAGGATAGCCAAAACAATCTTATACAATAAAGGATCTTCTGGCAGCATTACAATCCCTGACTTCAAACTCTATTACAGAGCTACAGTAATGAAAGCAGCGTGGTACTGGCATAAAAACAGAGAAGTCGACCAATGGAATCATATAGAAGACTCGGTTTTTAGCCCACAAACCTATGAACACCTCATTTTCGATAAAGGAGCTAAAAGTATACAATGGAAGAAAGAAAGCATCTTCAACAAATGGTGCTGGCACAACTGGATGTCAACCTGTAGAAGAATGAAAATAGACCCATATCTATCACCATGCACAAAACTCAAGTCCAAATGGATCAAAGACCTCAATATCAATCTGAACACACTGAACCTGATAGAAGAGAAAGTGGGAAGTACCCTACAACAGATGGGCACAGGAGATCGCTTCCTATGTATAACCCCAGCAGCACAGACATTAAGGGCAACATTGAATAAATGGGACCTACTAAAACTGAGAAGCTTCTGTAAAGCAAAAGACACTGTCACTAAGACAAAAAGCAACCTACTGACTGGGAGAAGATCTTCACCAACCCTGCAACAGACAAAGGTCTGATCTTCAAAATATATAAAGAACTCAAGAAACTAGACTTTAAATTGCTAATTAACCCAATTAAAAAATGGGGCACTGAACTGAACAGAGAATTCTCAACAGAAGAAGTTCAAATGGCCAAAAGATACTTAAGGTCATGCTCAGCCTCCTTAGCGATCAGGGAAATGCAAATCAAAACATCTTTGAGATGTCATCTTACACCTGTCAGAATGGCTAAAATCAAAAACACCAATGATAGCCTTTGCGGGAGAGGTTGTGGAGAAAGGGGTACACTCACCCATTGCTGGTGGGAATGCAAACTTGTGCAACCACTTTGGAAAGCAGTGTTTCGGTTTCTCAGAAATTTGGGATCAACCTACCCCTGGACCCAGCAATACCACTCTTGGGAATATACCCAAGAGATGTTCTATCATATGACAAAAGCATTTGTTTAACTATGTTCATAGCAGCATTATTTGTAATAGCCAGAACCTGGAAACAGCCTAGATGCCCTTCAATGGAAGAATGGATGAAGAAAATGTGGAATATATACACATTAGATTACTACTCTGCCATAAAAAACAATGACTTCTAGAATTTTGCATGCAAATGGATGGAAATAGAAAACACTATCCTGAGTGAGGTGTCCCAGACCCAAAAAGAGGATCATGGGATGTACTCACTCACAATTGGTTTCTAGCCATAAATAAAGGTCACTGATTCTATAATTTGTGATCCTAAAGAAGCTAAATAAGAAGGTGAACCCAAAGAAAAACATATAGTTATTATCCCTGCTATGGGAAATAGACAAGATTGCTGGGCAAAAAATTGGGATATTGGGGGTGGGGTGGGATGGGGATAAGGGGAGAAGGGGAGAGAAACGTGAGAAGGGCAGGATGGGGGGAACTTGGGGAAATGGGATGATTGGGGATAAAACAAGATTGAATAGAGGAGCTGGGAATCACATAACTTAATTAAGGGAACCACCTTAGGGTTGGTAAGAGACTTGAACCTAGAATGGCTCCCAGGTGCCCAAGCCGAGGTCCCCAGTTAGTTCCTTGGGCAGCTGAGGATAGGGAACCTGAAATGACCCTATCCTATAGCCATACTGATGAATATCTTGCATATCACCATAGAACCTTCATCTAGCGATGGATGGAGATAGAGACAGAGAACCACACTGGAGCATTGAACTAAGCTCCCAAAGTCCCAATGAGGAGCAGAAGGAGGGAGAACATGAGCATGGAAGTCAGGACCACGAGAGGTGCACCCACCCACGGAGACAGTGGGGCTGATCTATTGGGAGCTCACCAAGGCCAGCTGGACTGTGACTGACAAAGCATGGGATAAAACAGGACTCTCTAAACATGGTGGACAATGAGGGCTGATGAGAAGCCAAGGACAATGGCACTGGGTTTTGATCCTACTTAATGTTCTGGCTTTGTGGAAGCCTAGCCAGTTTGGATGTTCACCTTCCTAGACCTGGACGGAGGGAGGAGGACCTTGGACTTTCCACAGGGCAGGGAACCCTGACTGCTCTTCAGACGGGAGAGGGAGGGGGAGAGGAGTAGGAGGAGGGGGAGGGAAATGGGAGGCTGGGAGGAGGCAGAATTTTTTTTTCAATAAAAAAAATAAAATAAAATAATTAAAAAAAGATACTCGAGGATGAAAGGGTTTATTTGTCTCATATCTTCAATCACAGTTCACTGGGGGTAGCCAAGGCAGAAACTGAAACTGAAAGGGAACCGGGAGGCAGTAGCTGATTCAGAGGCCCTGGAGGAGTGCCACTGACTGGCTCGTTCTGCCTGGCTTTACAAAGCTTAGCCTGCTTCCTTATAGAATCCAGGATCATGAGCCAAGAAATATGCCCACGACACAAAGGATTGGGTTCTCTCCTATCAGTCATTAAAATAAATGCTCTACAGAATTGCAAAGAACCAGATCTTATGGAGGCTTTTTATTTAAAAAAACAATTGAGGTTCTCTTCTCTCAGATGACTTTAGGTTGAGTCAAGTTGGCATAAAATTATCTAAAATATCCTGGCTGTAGTCCTCACCACCACTAACACATACACACACACCAATATAAACAATAAATAATCCATTATTAGTTAGCTTGTATTACTAAGAGTTCAAAGCAAATCTGCTAAAAAAAAAAGGACCTCTGGTACAACTTCTACTTGACAAATTGTTTTTGGATTATTACTCTCAGTGTTGAATTACAAATTAAGTATGAAAATTGTAATTTGCCATATAGGCTTTTAGATTTTGAGGGTGCTTACTTCATGACACTGTAACTGAAATGTAGTGTCTCCTAAAAGGCCGAGGAAGTTCTCTTCCAGGAAGCTTTTGCTATGTCTAACAAGACCACCACAGAGCTGGTATCCAATGCAAAACACATTGGGATTTGTTGATTATAAATCAGCTAACTCAGACTGTCATCCAACACACCGACACAGTGGGTGTTTGTTTCCAACACAACCCCTACAGCTAAGGCTCAAGAACATGTCAAGGAAGAGGGGTTGGAAAGATCATAAGAGTCAGTGGAGGACCAAAATATTTATTTTGCGATCATCTTGTGAGTATGTGTGTGTGTGTGTGTGTGTGTATGCAAGATTGAATCTTATTCTTCATTTAATATTTATTTTTTGTTTTTCAAAGTTATAATTTAATTATATCACTTCCTGTTTTTCTCTCTTACCCCTGGACATTCACCCCTTCTCTCTCTTTCAAATTTATGGACCACTTTTCCTAAACTGTTGTTATAAATATCTTAATATATCTATGTATATTTAAAATATCTATAAATGTAGATATCCATATAATATTACATACACACACATATATGTACAACTTGAATATATATTACAACCACACACATATATATAATGAAGCTGTATATATGTGTGTGTAACATAGAAGTATATATTGTATGTATATATATGTACATGTATGTATATATGATCTTGGGACTGATTTTCTTTAAAAAAAAAAGAGGAAGGCATGCTGTGGGGTTTAGGGAGAAGATGTTGGATCTGGGAGGCATTTAGGGGTATGATGAAGATATGCTTTGTGAAATTCTCAAAGAATCAGTGAAATATTATGTTTTTGAATTTATTTTATGTTTTGTGCCTATGCACATTTGTGGGTGTTGCATGTAATTTTGCATGTGCAGAGGCCAGGAGAAGGCATGTTATCCCTCAGAGCAGGGATTACAGGCATTAGTGGGACATCTAGCTTGTGTGGGCAAGGGGACTGGATCTCTGTTCCTCACGTGTGTGCAGCAAATACTGCGAATTGCTAAGCCTTCTCCCCAACCTTATTGTGCAAGTCCTCTAAGTCCCACTTTCATTATTCCCAAAAATTATCTTTCATACTTTCAGGACACCTGGCAAAAATGTAATTCAGATAACAATGAAGACGAGTGTTCCTTATCCTCTTTCTAGATTGGATTCACCCACGGAATGTGGAGGGTAACCTTGATGGAGATTTGTGTGGGAACAAAAGGGCTAGGCAAGTGGAATTCAGGGGAAGAGGCAAAAAAAAAAAATGAAGATGAACTGTGTCCCTAGAATATTTTAGCCTAATCACTCTATAATGATTGATTAAAACGACACTGGAACTGTTGACTAGTGCATAGAAGTTGAGTCTAACTACAGTCCCAGAATAGTAAGATATGCCAAATTGACATCTGTCACCAGGTGATGCCAAGCTACACTCGGGACCATGATGGATCCACTGGGCCTCATGATCTGTCTTACTCTATTGAAACTTTTTCAGGCTCAACATAATTGCTTCATTTTGTGTTTAATAATGTGACTTCGTAGTTTATGCAGGTGGAATTTTTATGTATCGCCTATTATAACACAGTAGGATTGCCACTATAATAAAGTCAACCAAGAAGTTACTGTGAAAAAAATCTGATTGTGTACATGTTTTTCATCTAGGACACTGCACTCATGATGGAAGATAGATCAACCGTTATCGTCAGAATTATGGTTATTAAAATTGGGGGACGAGTGAAAGAAGGGGTTGGAACAATTGGGAATCGAATTAATACAAACAGCTGAGGTGAGAATTTGCAAATTGTATGTTACACAGACTAATTGTGTGTTGGATGCATATTTGATATTTTTAACAGAGGAATTGGCAGTGGGATCCCTCTGTTGGCAATTTTGCTCATACATATGCTCCTCCTATGCCTAGAGATAGTGTTATTTCTACCTTCCTGTCACCACACTGCTCTCTTTTATAAGAGCAAACATTTCAAAATATGAGCATTTGGGATTTAGTGTTTTCATCTTAAAACACTCATCTTTTAAACTTGTATTCATTTCCCATGATATGTGAAGCTTGTAGACTTTGTGCTACTTCGGATTTGTAAAGCAATTATTAAAAGTCTTTGATATTTATAAAGGATCTGAAGCTTTCAGAGTGATTAATTATTGATTACCCAAATGAATCAACCTATCAGACTTTAATAAAATTTTAATGTTTTTTGAGTGAAGTGATGCAGTTCTTGAAGATTTTTGAAGTTATATTGTTCTTCAGTAGTTTAAATACCACATTATGACTTGACTCTATCTGGTAAATAGAAATTTTTGATTCTTACACAATATTTAATTTGTTATTTGAAATAAACCAAGCATATAATATAGTCAATGGCTTTATAACTGCAATTTAAACACTGATGGCTTAATTTATATTCATATATTATTGTGTGGCTGAAGCTTTGTATGCAAGATTTCTGTTTCCATGAAAACAGTATAGTTTTAATGTTTTGACTACATTCGCAAGCTATATGAAATTGCTTGTCCTGTACACAATGGCCTCTTTGAAATGTAGATGTCCATGAAAAAATTGCCATTCAGTCAGAGCAGAGAACTGCTGTATTTAACAATACATCAGTTACATCAAGAGTTGTTGTCACCCCGAGACATCTCTGATATAGTCTTTGTTTAAAAGACTTAAAGAAATCAGTTTTGTTACCAGCGCTATCCATTTACTCAATATTCTTTCAACAATGGAGTACATATTTTGTGTTTACATGGTGGATTCTGAGAATTTTACCATAAAAAGGAAGATCATTTAAAAAGACACAAAGTACAGGAAGTTGGGAGGGATAAGTGGCAGGGGACAAAGGAGGAGCTGCAAAGCAAGGAATGGAGGTAAATTTGATCAAAACATACATGCATATGAAATTCTCAAACTTTTTTTTAAAGTTAAAAATGGGCATGTTTCTAAATGTTTGGGAGTTTTGAGAATTCAACCATTTATAAACTGACACCGCCTAAACGGTGCCAGGAGATGCTTTTATAAGGCAAAGACTTCTTATTGGTTAAAGTGAAAAGTTCCTAGCTTGGTACTAGTTAATAGTTAACCTTACAGTTTGAGGGGTTAGTTTGCTTCCCTGAGAGCCCTAGGTTCTGAAATTTTCTCTGCTCTATAGTCTCCATGTGTATCTTTCACAATGAGAAAGAAAGGAAGAGAATTTTTAAAAGTGTCCATCTAGAAGAGCATGCCTATAAAATTTATGAGGTAGCCAGTCAGTGACTCTTACTTATATGTCAGAATTCAGGAAACTGAAGTAGGAGAGTGGCCATGAGTTGCAATTTATTCTACAAAGAGAAAGCTTCTCAAAAGAAAGAAAAAGAAGGACACACACACACACACACACACACACACACACACACGGAGAGGGAGAGAGAGAGAGAGAGAGAGAGAGAGAGAGAGAGAGAGAGAGAAGGAGGCAGGTGGGGAGGGGAAAGGAGCTGGGGCTAGAGCAGTGGCTCAGCAGGTAGAGTGCACTTAATTGCAGAAGACTTGATTTTAATTCTCAACACATATGCATGCACACACACACACATGCACACACGTGCACAAATACCCATGCACACGCACACACACACACATTATATGTCAAAACACAACCAAGTTTTCCCTTCTCCTAAAGCTTAGAATGGGAACAATATGTGTGAGATAAATTATATAAGACATGAAGATACTGAAAACTGAGCCTAAAATTATACAGTGAGTACTTCTAAGTCCAAGCATATGTGTGTGGAGGATTTAACAGGAGTCTGCAAAGTGAAAAGGCTCAGGAAAAAATCCTTGACATGAAAGGAAGCATCCTTGTTGAAGTTCAGAAAAGGTGAACAGTAACAGAGAAGGGATGTAGAATGAGAAATATGTATGCTAAAAATGTATTAAATATAGTACACTCTCTTAAATGTACATGGATAGATAAACAAGATAAATAATTAAAGTGTAAGACCAAGTAGGTGAATGAGAATTCAGTGCAAAGATTAACAATTATAGACTGCTGGAGAGTTGACTTGGAGGTTAAGAGTACTTGTTGCTCTTGCAAAGGACCCAGGTTTAATTCTTAGCATCCACATGGTGTCTTACAACCACACGTATATCCAGTGCCAGTGGATCTGATGCCTTCTTCTGATCTCTGTGGGTACCAGGCATGCATGAGGTTCACATACATATATGCAGACATATAATATAATAACATAGATCTAAAATACTAAAGAACTAAGAATAAAGGAAAAACATTTGTAGTGCTATTTTGTTTGTGGTTTAACAGATAAAGCTTGCTTGAACATCAGAGTTCAGAGCGAAGCCATTAGAGGCCAAGCAGTGGTGGCACACACTTTTAATCACAGGTTTCAGGAGACAGTGACAGACAGATGGGTCGCCGTTAGTTCAAGGTCACCCTCAGCTACAAGAAATTGATCCAGTCTAAAAGAGAAACAGAGCTCACACAAAGGTGATTCCAGCATTTGGGATTCTACGCTTTTAATCTCAGCACTAGGGAGGTGGAGAAAGGAGTGATATTGCTGGGTGAAGAGAGGAATATAAGGCGGGAGGAGAGAGGAGGCATTGCAGTCTGAAGCAGTCAGTCTGAGGACAGGATCACTTCTTTGGTTTGGGCATTGGTAGAGGTAACTAGTCTGGCCACTCTGCTTCTCTGATTCTTCAGTTTTCACCCTGATAGCTGATTCTGAGTTTTTATTTTTTTAAGATTATTTAGAATTCATGCTACAAACACTAGGGAATAAAACATTAAATGACAGATATGAATTATTTAAAAGGTGTGAGAACAAAGTCTAGGCTTTGCATAGCATGTTTCTCTGGATACTGTTGTATATTACCTTAAAGAAGTTTCCATTGTAGTGTAGGACTATGAAAAAATGAACAGGTCTTCACAGAGCCCTTAATAATCTAATAAAACTGGGACTTTAACAGACAGCAATATATCACGTTTCCCTTTGAGTTAATTGATTAGAAATTTTTTCTTATTGTATCTCCAGAGATGGCACTACTGACAAAAGGGGCATATTAAATGAGATGTATCAAAAACTGGAAAAGAAGAAGGAATAAAAATTATGACCAACTATGTTTTGCTTGAAGCTTCTCATCTTGCAAACTCTTGACTGCAAGGTACGCTTGTTTCTCTACCCAGTATTCACTCTTTTGTAACTTTTACTAACAGAAATGTTGTGACCTCTTACATGTGTGCTCTTCATATATGTTTAGACAAAAAGGAGTGTGTGCATGTATGTCCACATAGATCATGTACATATGACCAAATACATATATATATATGTATACATATGCATATATGTATAAAATATCTTTTTTATCTTAAGTATTACTTTTCTTGTTTCAAGAACAAATAATATCCATTAACCTAAATTGCTTGACAATATTGATCGTGGTCACTAAAAAATATGATAAAAAGAGATAATGAAAACCTCTTTTGATTTTAAAGTGAAAAAATACATAAAAACAGAAAAAATGTAATAAATAGGAAGTGTTATAGAAATGCTGCCCCAATCTGAAAATGTGTTACAACATAGAAACTCTTTGGGGATCAATAACAACAGTGTTTATGAATGCCATATGGAAATATTTCTTCAGCAGTGTGCCTGCATTGCTATTTAAGTGGAGAATAAATGTTATGTTAGCAATATTTTTATATAGCCCAGAATGCTGATTTTTTAATTTTCTGTTCCCTGCATCTGGACAGTAAATAAAAGATAAAACTCAGATGCTGAAATAGCTGTTCGTATAATTTATGCATCATCATTAAAAATGAGCCTTTTATAATAATTTTTTGAACGAATATTCATTATTTTTCAAAAGTATTAAGTTCAATTAGTAGGTAAATATGTACTTAGTAGAAAGTGTTTTGGATCGCTGATCTTTAATTCCCAGTTTGATACTGGGATTGACAATGAACTGTGTACATTAAACGGCTAATTAAAAGGGGGAACTTCGGTACTTTTGGAATACTAGAGCCTTTTCTGAATTGTTCTCCAAAGGATACTGACCACATACCATTTCCTTTTCATGATCCTTCCTACACAACAAGAATACAAATAAACTCTATTTTAACATTTGAAGCTTTTATGTAAGGAAGAACTGTCTTTTATACAGCAGAAATTTGCAATTGTAGGAAAGTGTGAAAATGAGAAAATGCTGGAAAGAAGACCGCAATTGCACATAGTTCCAATTGCACATAGACCAAACTCAGCACCCTTCACGGTGGTCATCTTTGTACACATATGGGTTCTAGAAGCCTGTCTCAATTAGATCATACTAAGCATGTCACGCCATTTGTTTCTGGTACATTTTCTCCTAGCTGTCCTGGAGGGAGACTTAAATTTGCAGATTGCTAAGTGGTATACACACTTTGTTTTCTAAGCTCTGGCAGCTCTTTGGAGCTGCCTCTTTCCGGGCTTTAGCATTCTAGTGCATTGCTTTCTCAAAGGGATCGCCAATGCCTTTTGCATAAAGGGACCAGCAGAATAAATCATTAGGCAGTTCCCAAAGCATGATATCCTTTTGTATTCAGGGTAGGGAGGAAGGAAAAACACTTTGTAAATTCTAAATAATATGTGTTTACCCAAACACTAAAGCTTTGGTAATGCCTCAGTACTAGATATTCCTTTAACTGACTGAATGGGGAAAACAATGGTCTATTATTTAAGAACAAAATGAATAAAAATCCTAATGAAACCAGAGACTCACACATAAAGAAATTCGTGGTGTCTAATGAATGAATTTAAAACACAAGCGCACGTTTATTTGCCAGTCTCAGATGTTCTTAAGGAATCTCAATGAGAATCTTTCTAGCTTTCATGCTTCATCCAGAGTTGTTATCTTACTCAGCCATACCAATTCAAAACAATTTTTCAGGGGTTTACTCTTACCACTTTTTTTTTCCCTAAAGCATTTAATTTAGTTTCAGTAGAAAACTTTTTGAACTCACATTTCACGGGTTTCCAAAGTGTTTAATTAGGTTGGGTGATTAATTTTTCTGTGAATGGGGATGAACAGTTCTGAGATTTTGGTTTTAGTTCCGAGAAAGAATACAATGGGCTCCATTGTGGGAATGGATTCATGTGACTCAGCTGTGTGACCCATCAACTGTGAGTATTCAGCAAACAGAGGGTTCCATATACTACATTTACAGTGCAAATAGAATTTTCATTTAATCTGCTCAATTTGTTGAGGCTATGATGATCATATTTTAACTGCTACTGTGGATCCTTTAATGAAAACGAACACTTGAACTCTTTTTGATTTAGTCCAGGACCTAAAAAGTAAATAATAATGATAATAATAATGATGATGATGATAAATTTAGGTTAGTTGACATGTAAATTCAAATACTCATATACATTCAAGGTGATTCTTACACGCTGTTTGAGAACCCTATGTTACTAATCCACTTGTGCCATATGGGATTGTATTATACCAGGAAACTTTCCCTGAACTATATTGATCTTAAACATATTGGGATGAACTGCCTGTTATTAGACTCTTTGAAGTCTGACCATGTTGACAAAGATAATCTGTACTGGGTTTCTTTCTTTCCTTCCTTCCTTCCTTCCTTCCTTCCTTCCTTCCTTATTTTGACTTTCCTTTGTATTAATTATAACATGATACTTTAATTCCCACAGACACAAAAAGTATAAGCTTTCTACAATAGTAGGTTTCCATAATGCATTTTTAAAAGTCTTTAGTATTAATTATCCATCCCCATACTTCACCTTCCATTCTGCTTTCCCATCCCCTCACTCCCAAGACTCAATGATCCTTGTGGAATAAGGACCAGAAAGATTTTAAAAGTCAAAGGTATAAGGGAGTCATTAGAAGGGAGGGCTTAGGGATGGATTTCATCAAAGTACATTATGCATGTGTATGAAATTCTCAAACAATAAAAAAGGAAAGGCTTAAATAAATGGCTTAATGGAAAAGAAAAAGATGTTCTAATATGCTTCAGTAAGATTTTTAGTTTTTATCTCTCTAGCCATTCTTGTTAAGCTACTCTCTACATATTTGAATCATCTGTCAATTTCCCCGAGCCATCAACTTTTCTAACTTGTTATGCCTATTGGGAATCCGTTGGTTTTTACATTTTGATTATGTGTTTTTTTCTGATGGTTTTTAAATAATATCTCTAATAGTTTTCTTTAAACGTAATTCATTATGTTCTCAAACATGTAGTCACGTATAAGGCAAATGATGCTTATTTTGTCTTTTATTAATTTTCAATTTTATAATTAATTATGATTAAATAATTACCCACCCCCTCTTCCTCCAACCTCTTCTGTGCCTTCTCTCTTACTCCCTCTCAAATTCTTTTGTATACATGCTACTGGGTTTCTTCAGTGTTAGTTGCATCCATGTTTTCAGTAGATTCTCTCATTATAGGACTTATACCTTGGGAAGACTTATTCTCCATCTTTCAGTAACAGTTAATTGAATGAAGCATTTTGTCTAGGGGTGTAGTTCTATAAGATTTTCGTCTTCAATATTAGCATGTTTATTGGTGTTATCCTTGCTCAGTTCTTGTTAAGAAACCCTATTGTTGATATATAACAGGTATAACAGATGTAGCTTCTCTGTCAGTTTTGGGAGACACAAATAGAGCAGACTTCCTATTTTCTTTAACTGCTACATTTTTTCTTCCCCTTCTTGGGTGATATTCCCTGAGCCTTTGGTTTTGGTATTGTGTTACAGATATGTCATTTGGGACTTGGTACCCCACAAAGAGTTTACTGTGGATTTCTATAATACTTTCCATCTGCTAATCTGTTATAAGCTTCTTCTTCTCCTGCTCCTTTGTATTTTGTTCTGCTCTTTGAGACAGGATTTCTCTGTGTAGTCCTGACTCTCCAGAAACTCACCTGTAAACAAGGCTGGACTTGAGCTCACAGAGATCCATCTGCCTCTGCCTCGCCTGGGCTGGTACAAAAGGTGTGCACCACCACATCCAACTCTTGCAAGGAGATTTTTTTTAAAGTGACAGATGATAGCTACATTGATCTGTGAGTGGAAGAGTGAGTATTTAGAGCTCATTCAGTTAGGAATCATACTGGTTTACTCAAGTGGCAGTAGCATATTCCCCTCTCAAAATATTATTTCTTGATTTTCTGTCCAAAAGACCTGACTTGCAGAAAAGTACTTTGCTATTCCATAATTTGATATTGGCTTCCATTGGGGTCTATTCCTCCCATCTCTGGCTTATGCCCATAGCATTTGCCAGCCTAAGGAAATCATGGCAGACTTTTCAGAGCGATGCCCTTTAATTCTTAATAAGTCATCCCTGAAGTGTAGCAAGTTACAGCTTCTATTTGCTCCCAGGTGCGCTGTATTTGACAGATACCTTTTACGTCTGCAGCTTTTATTTAATGGAGGAGACTCTAATTTTTGATTCCGTGTTTTGGTGGAGCTTCAGGTCAGATGGGAAGAGCAAAGTGATTACTTTTCTGCAGCTAATTATTCCAACAAGCCTTCTCCATCAGGTTTTCAGAAGCTGAAAAAAAAATGTCACGTGCATTTTAATTTCTTTTCTTCCACCATATTTCCATATCAAATATGAGGAGTTTTCGCCTGCATAACTATGGCTTATCAATGTCACAAAAGGTTGCAAAAGGAGGAAGAGTTGAAACTGAATAAGGGCGCATGGGAATCATAATGCTATTTGTCACTGATTTTTACATATTTATACCTTTCTAAAGTAAAACAAAATAGGTATCTGACAACTTTGAACTTTAAAAAATTATTGCCTACACTTTCATTCCAGATATTTCCTTTTCAATTAATGCTTTTATTGATTTGGAGTTAATTTTCGTGATATTGCATGAGCATACATTTCACCTACCAAACAGACAGCTACATTTTCTCATTCTGCTCATTGCATGTTTCCTCTCTCTGTCGTTATGTCCCCTGACAGATTTAGGGTACTAGTCTTCTGGGGTTCTAAAACACTGTAAAATTCTGTTATGGGTAATTTATGACATTTTGTCTATGTGTCTACTTGCATAGCAATCTTCTTGGGTTTTTTTTTTTTTGCCACACATGATTTTAATGCTAATCAAAGCAAATCTTCCTCACAAAAAATTAACTCAGACCCAGAGAGACCAATGCCACAACTAGACAGTCTTTGAATTTTCATTTATTTTCAATAAATCTAGTATCTCTTAAAATATACAGCCCCCAAATGCTTTCAAATATTTCAAAGCTGAACAGAATAACCCCTTAACATTTGCTAATTACCCCCTCTTAATTTTGTTGTTTTTCCATCCTAGCCTTTTAATTTCTTAATTTACCTTTCCTACATCTTTTTTGACTTCTCAGCTAAACATTCTGTTGGTATCCTATAATTTCTCAAATTGGAAAATTAAACTTTTGTTTTCACACAAGCAACTTCTAAATTAATATAGACAGTCATGTTTTTCTCTGGGTACTGTGGTTATCCCGGAGGGCATGATGCCTGATTTCCCATTTATTTATTGGTAGTTGTTTGTAAAATTGTATAACTGGGTTTTAGAGTTGTTAAGAAAAACATCAAGAAACTATTGTCAGAGATGAGCATGGTGCTACTGGGAGGCAGAGGCAGTAAGATCTTTGAGTTCAAGGCCAGTCTGATTTACATAGTGGATTCCAGGACAGCCAGAGCTACATAGTGAGGTCTTTTCTGTACCAGCTTGAAATTTATCAAATTTTCCCGGGCTAACTTAGAATTAGCTTTTTTGTTGGTCCAAGAGTATTCATATATTATAAGAGACAGTATATTGTGTACATATATAACAAATGTATATATCTCTCTATATATTATGCATACTGAAAATAAATATTAAGGATGAGATTTCCATGGTATTTGTATTACTTCTATTGCTATATAGCAAATTAACACAAACTTAGTAATATGAAATAACAATTATTCATTATTTCATAGAAGGTTTTGCTTTTTTGACAAAAATTAAAGATAATAAGATAAGGCAAAACCTATCACCCTGGTGCTGGACAAGGCAATCCAACAGAAGGAAAAGAGCTCCAAGAACAAGCATGACAATCAGAGACCCAGTCCTTCACACACCCAGTAGTCCCATAAAAATACGAAGATAAGCTATAATATATTTGCAGAGGACCTGGTACATTTAGTTGCATATAAAATATTAAGGCACACCAATATAAAGTCATCATGATAGTTCTATAAAAGGGAAACCCTGGAAAAATAAGATACTAATATAAATTGCCATAATAAAATGTAGTAATGCATGTAGGATATCAGTTACCAAATTTTTGTTTCAGATGGAGTCATCATTAATCCATGCTCTGTCTCGCCTGTGTTTGTAGAAAAGCGCATAAACAAGAGGAGTCTTCATTGCCAAATGCTTTACTTCCACACTCCAAATGAAATGAAGCCAAAGGAAGCACATTACAAATTTGATTCAAAGGAAACTTCAGACACTACAGTCATCGCACACATATTTCTTAAATAAGAAATGAATTGTCAGCAAGCTGTCTTGACACGGCCTGCAAAGGCTCACAGCATAAAACACCAGTTCAGTAGATTGTCAAGAGAACCACCGAGATAAACAAAACCCAAATCAAACTGCTCCCTTCCTGTCTTTTTAGCTCAGCTTCATTTTGATATTAAAATAAAAAAAAATTTTCTTTAACTCTGCAAGAAAAGCCCTGTCTGTCTCAGTATGACATTTGTATGGTGCTGTTTGATTTCCAAATAAATTAAAAAAAAACCCTGGAAAGTAATACATAGATTGTTTGTAAAAGATACATGATTGATGATACGTTGGGAGTTTTAAAAATGAATCAGTTTTCTTTTGTATTTGAACTTCTGGCAATTACAACTCAGCATCCGAAGAATTTTAATGCAGTTGTAGCAGTTAAAAGGGAATATCTGGAATCTGTACATCATAAATATGCATAGTTGCTATATATCAAGTAAAGTCACAATAGCTGCTAACATAAATATCTACATCAATGAACTCTGCTTGCTAGCAAGCAGTCTTTGTTTGAAATGTTTCTTCTTTGTCTGAAGGCACGTGTCACTAATGATGTTCAAAAATTGCCTGACCTTGTGCTTCATTCTGCCTCTTTGTTCATCTCGAGCTAGTTACTTATTTGAAATGCGTTTGTTTGTCAGAAAAAATAATTCTTAGTTGGAATACACACACACTGATTATTGTATTTATAATATTCTATATAGTGTTCATGTATTGTGTATAGTGCAATATACAAGTTTCTAAAATATTGTTCCAATATGTCTTACTTTGAACTCCTTTTCTCTTAACACAGAGGAACAATGGCTTTTTTGGTGAGATTATTTCTCCTAGGAATGTCAGAGGTTGTATTTGTAAAGTTTCAGGAACAGGAATGCCTAAACCAGTTGTTCTCAACATGTGGGTTGTGACTTTTTGGGGATCACATACCAGAAATCCTGCATATTAGATATTTACCTTGCAATTCCTAACAGTAGCGAAATTATAGTTATGTAGTAGCAACAAAATAATTTTGTGGTTGTGGGTCCTCACAACACGAGGAACTGTATTGAAGATTCCCAACATTAGAAAGGTTGAAAACCACTCTTTTAACTGAACTTAACAAAAAAGAAAGCACTATTAAAGATGCTAAGGCAAACTGGGGAAATTCAATGAGGCTTCAACCATATACCAAGAGCAATCAACAACCAAGGATTCTCATAGTGGGAGAAATAATCTTCCCCAGAGAAGAGTACTCGGGTTGGTTATCCAACAATAAGAAACATTTTTAAATGTTAAACCCATTAATTAAATTAATTCTGTTTCAACTTTAAGGCTTGTTGCAGTTCCTTTCTATGCTGATTTATTTATTTTCATGTGCATTTGTATTTTGCAAGCAAGCATGTCTGCGTGAGGGTTTCAGAGTCCCTGAAGGTAGAGTTATAAGCACTTATAAGCTGCCATGTGGTACTGGGAATTGAAACCAGGTCCTCTAAAGAACAGTGCTCTTCACTGTTGCGCCATCTCTCCAACAACGTTTCCTTTCTAAGTGATAGTGTTTCATTATGTACATCTCCAGGAAATGCCTGAGATCAATTTAAGCATTGTTAGAGTATTGTATTTTAATTCTGGAGCTTAGAGATTTATTCTCCGTTGGGAAAAGGGAATGACCTGGCCTGTGTTTATATGTTAAATGATGAGTTTGTCTTCACTTGTTTTACGTTTCCCAGTTCATATTTTGCCATCCTTTATTTTTTTTTATTTTTTTCATTTTATTGAGCTCTACATTTTTCTCTGCTCCTCTCCCTGCTTCTCCCCTCCCCTGTAACCCTCTTCCATGGTCCCCATGCTCCCAATTTACTCAGGAGAGCTTGTCTTGTTCTACTTCCTATGTAGATTAGACCCATGTATGTCTCTCTTAGGGGCCTCGTTGTTGTTTAGGTTCTCTGGGATTGTGATTTGTAGTCTGGTTTTCTTTGATTTCCGTTTAAAAACCATTTGTGAGTGAGTACACATGATAATTGTCTTTCTGGGTCTGGTTACCTCACTCAATATCATGTTTTCTAGATCCATCTATTTGCCTGCAAATTTCAAGATGTCTTTATTTTTTTCTGCTGTGTAGTACTCCATTGTGTAAACATACCACATTTTTCTCATCCATATTTCAGTTGAGGAGTATTTAGGTTGTTTACAGGTTCTGGCTATGACAAACAATGCTGCTATTAACATAGTTGAACATGAGTCCTTGTGGTATGATTGAGCATCTTTTGGATATATACCCAAAAGTGGTATAACTGGGTCTTGAGGAAAGTTGTTTTTTAATTTTCTGATAAATAACCATACTGATATCCAAAGGGGATGTACCAGTTTACACTCCCACCAGCAATGCAGAAGTGTTCCCTTTACCCCACATCTTCTCCAGCATAGGTTGTCACCAGTGTTTTTGAATTTGGCCATTCTGACACATAATTTTCTTTATTGATTCTTTACTAATTTCACATCATGCATCCTAATCCTGCTCATTTTCTAGTCCTTCCATATCCATCTCTTACCCGTGTAGTATCCTCCCCCCGCCCCTCAAAATTTAAAGAATATTAATTAAATGCAAAACAAAACAAGCAAGCAAACAAAATGCCACTTTGGTCCTCGGTCTTCCCTGCTCCCTAACACCTCTTCAGTCGTCTTAGTGCCCTTATGTAGCGTGCCACACAGTATAGTTTTTGTCCACTGAGCTTTATTTGCAAATCTCACTGGGTAATGTGTCGTTGGTCTTGTTCAAGGCTTCTGCTACACTGTCAATAATGAACCCTCACCTGAACTCTGCTCAGATACTTGCTGCTGTGGTTCTGAAGCATCACTCACTTCTAAAAATAGAATATTGTTGGCAAGCTAAGTGAA
The DNA here is from genome assembly GCF_018167655.1 of Microtus oregoni. Taxonomy (NCBI): domain Eukaryota; kingdom Metazoa; phylum Chordata; class Mammalia; order Rodentia; family Cricetidae; genus Microtus; species Microtus oregoni. The sequence goes on along the minus strand of NW_024543060.1, from coordinate 79,854,317 downwards.
AAACAGTGCTTTCTATAATTACCCCAGATGATTAATAATGTATACTATCCTGTAAGAGGACCACAAGGACTTTATGAAAGATGATCATATTTAACTTAATCGGATATGTCCTTTATGCTTCACATAACATCTATTAACATACTACAAAATCTTGTTTATGATTAAAATTATTGGAGTATATCTACTTAGATTCCTAAGACAATCACTGTATACCTAAAGATAAGCTTTATATAGATAAAACCCCAGGAAATGTAAAATTTTTATCTTACTGATTGTTTAAAATATTTGTATCATTTACCAAACTTTCTCTCTTTTTGTTGAGATAATTCTTTCTGCAAACGGGAAGCATGGACTGCAGAGATGTCTATGTGGCTTGAAATATTTGCTGTACAAGTGTAAGGACCTGAGTTCAGGTTCTTAATGCTCACATAAAATATGAGTGTCACCATAGCCACTTATATCCCCAGCCTTACGGGGACAGAAAGAAGCTGATCCCTGAGGTTGGACAGTCAATTTGGACAAAACAGTAAATATTACATTCAGTGTTATGTTGGTTCCAAAAATACAGTGGAGAATAGAAGAAGTCATCCAAGGTCAGCCTCCAACTTCTGTGAGAATGTGTAGCCAAGTGCAGCACACACACATGCCCATACATAAATGCATGCACGTGAACACACACACTTTATTTTTAAACATATATGCAAATAAATGTAAATGTACCTATATCATATATATTATAGTTATACACATGTAATCATATATTACATATATGTGTATATTTGTGTAATAACATATTACATATGTGTATATGTAACAAGGGTCTCTTTTATAAAACTAATAAACTTTAATAAGCTTTATTATTTAGGGATCTAACTAAGACCTACTCAAGAGGAGAATGGAACATCGGCAGGCAGCTCTTAGCATAGCCGTGATGTAGCTAACAGCTTGCATGGAAATATACAGTTTCTTATTCTATAGACTATTCTTTAGGGCTCACATTAGGCTAACAGTTAGCCTAAATTAAATCTAGATCACAGGAAGCTTTATAGGCCCTTAGCAAAATTGGAGTTATCAATTTTTTCTCTCAATGAGAAGTCAGAAAGATGGAAACTGCACTGAGCTAATGCGTCTCCAACTCTTCAGTAGTTGGTGACACAGACACAGAAAAGCCACAGTGACATTCATCAGTAGCTCAGTTGCTCTGCCAAATGAGTGTTATGCTGGAAAAATGACATTCTATTAGGTACTTTAGCTTCCCGTTGGGGTCTGTAAGAATGCTAATTTTCTTTCATTTCGGACACCATTGCTCTGAGCTTGACTTAAGTATAGATAAATTGCTCCTATATCCTGGTACTCACTGGAAAACTTCAGTTTTCTTTTTATAATTCTTCCCAGAGTATTTACAGACACTATATCTTTTAATTGAAGGATACAACCATAGCAACTAACTACTCATTGGTGTTTCCCCAAATTACAGTTTTCTAGGTTTTTACATGTTTTTTCTAGGCAGAAGTCCTGGGTGGAATTGTGTTGCTTCGGCTGTCTTCTCTAATTCGGCAGCTTTAGAATCCTCATCTGTCGCATGATGTGCTCTAGCTGACTATATTCTACCAAAGTCGTCTGGTCTCACGATTGATCCCAGATGCTTGAAAGTTGAAACCATATTTTTTCTTTCATGCTTTTGAATATATTCTCAGGGCACAAAAGGGACTAAAAAACAGAAACTCATTGCTCTTCAGGTTTTCTTTTTACCCTTATTTACTCATATTCTTTTTCTTTCAATCAACTTTATTAAAATGAGCACCGGAATATTGAAGGTTTGGGAGAAATTTATAGCGGATTAAAAAGAGGGATATGATGAATGTGGGGGGTGTATGAGCAGGGATGACACAGAAGGAAGGTGATTTTTCCCAGTTAAAAATGTGCCTCTAGAAGTTTTTCTGGCATTTGAAAAATACTTGATTGAGGTTGGCAGTTAAGAAAAAGAAAAGCAGAGAGACAGGAAAAGGTAAGAGAAATATTCCTGTCTAAAATTTGTGACCCTTTCTCTCCAATATTAAAAGAGATAAATTGAATGCAAGAATCAAGTGTCTTCATACTGAGAGAGAATGCATGGGTGGATGATAGGTTTTCCTGGGATGAATGAAAATGCATAAAAATATCGTAGACATCAGAATTTGGAGAATGAAGTTAAAAGCTGGTGGTATTGGGGCTTCGATTTGTATTTCAATATGTGAGATTCTTTCAGCATATGAGATTAAGGTGATGTCCATGTGTAAAATGTGTAAATAGAAGATTAGAAAAAGTCTGTATGCCCGTGCAAGCATGTTTTATCACTGCTGCAGAGAATTCAGTTCTTATATTTACCCTGAAATAATGTGAGACTGTGAAATAATCCTTACCTTTCACAAAGCGCTTTGACTTTTAAATGTCCATAGATTTCTTGAAGCTTCCAAGCAGCAGAAAGGAGAAGCATTGTAGAATGGTACTGATGTTCCCAGATCAGAGAGACAGACCTCCAAGAACCAATAAGATACTCCAAACAAATTATGATTGTGTTGGAAAGATACATTCAGAGGAAAGTGCCAAAAGCATACTTTGAGTTAAAGGGCTGAAAATATGGGCCAAGTACTCAGGCATGTGTGTGCTTTGAGCCAACACACACCAGATGGGAACCATACGGCACCTTAGAGTTTCCGATACTTTCATAAAGGAGAGCCAGATTCCTAGATTTCAGCAACAGTGATTTCTTTTGATCCTATTTCATCTGCTCTTTTAATTGTGACAAAGGGACGAGAACAATGATCATGAATATCAATGTTCTTTAAGGCAAAAGTGGCTAAGTGAGTGTCTCTGAGCATGGCCCTATAAACTACACATGCAGGTCAAGAAGAGCAGGCAACATTACGAATAACCAGAACATCCACAGAGTAAATAGAGCATTGAAGACATGGAATATTTCAAATTATGCTGAAATAAGTACAAAAATCCAACATTTTTATACTCATAACACATCACTGCATGGAGACCCAGTCAGAACTTGGATGGAAAATAGGAAAAGTAATCAGATGTAAGTTAGAGAAACAAGCATTCGCAAAATCAGATACATTAAGTAAACACCCTGGCGCTAGAATACTGGGGACAGGCCAGAGACTTTGCTGGTCACATCTCTGGCTTTTGGGAAGGGATTTCTTTTCTTTTAACAATTGAAAGTGCCCGGAGCTGGGAGTGAGAGTTTCAGAAAGGCACTTGTTCTGGAAGAGATGATGGAAAGAGATGGGGCAGGAAGCCTACTTTGGAGGATTGTAGGTGAAGAAAATTATTGTTGAAGGAACGGCGGGCTGCTGCGTCCCGCCACCCGACTAGCTTTACCCCCGAAATAATTACATGGAAACTGTATTCTTTTAAACACTGCCTGGCCCATTAGTTTCAACCTTTCAACCCATTTTTAATAATCTATGTAGCACCACGAGCTGCGCTTACCAGGAAAGATCTTAACCTGCATCTGTCTGGAGTGGGAGAATCATGGCGACTCCCTGACTCAGCTTTTTTCTCCCAGCCTTCTGTTCTGTTTACTCCACCTACCTAATTTTATGTCCTATTAAAGGGCCAAGGCAGTCTCTTTATTTAACCAATGAAATTAACACAAGCCAGAAGACTCTCTCCCATCATTTCCCCTTTTTCTGTTTAAACAAAAAAAGAAAGGCTTTAACTTTAACATAGTAAGATTACATATAACAAAACAGTTATCAAGTAAGAATTATAGTTACAATATTTATATCTACTTTATCTTTTATCATAACTAAGGAAAACTATAAGTAACCATTTTTTAACTCCATCAAAGACTCCAGAAGGATATAATATTACCTAAGCAAACAAGAAATCCAAAACTCTAGAAATGACAGAGACATCTCGCTGCCTAGACAGTCACCCAAAGTTCCTCTGTATCATTGGGGCATCCATCTTTGGCCTACAGGCCCATAGTATCCAGCAGACATTTTCATCAAGCAGGAAATTTCAAAGTCAGTTCAGTCACTTTCTGCTGTGTCCTGCAGAATGTCTCGCAGACTCTCATGAGTCAGGAAGCCCGAAAGACCATCTCACCTTTAGGCAAGTTCAGCAGTCCTCTCTCTGCGGGTTCTCTGTGTCCAGTTTATGCAACAGTCCTGGCAAGAACAGTTTCTTGCCCAAATGGCTATCAAACTCCATAAGGAGCCTCTTCAATGCCCATCTTCCTCTTGAAGTAGATTGGTGCTGCCAGGAGCAGACGTGTCTCATTGTCATGAAAAGCCCTAAGTTATTAAAATATTTTAAATGCCACATTCTGGAGTCTTTGAAAGATATGAAGAATGCCTATCTAACTATATCTATCTATCTATCTATCTATCTATCTATCTATCTATCTAGAAAATCTAACTCACATGACTACAAGCTTTACTATTTTCAATGATTATCTATTAACAACCTATATTTCCTAATTATACATTACATTTTAAAAATGAACTACATGATCACAATACCTTAATCAAGATCAGAAATACATATACATATAACAAAATTGACCTTAAAATCCATACCAATGTAAATTATTCATATCTACATCAAATTATGACAAAGCAAGGTAAGCAAAACTGATCTTGGGGGAGGGGTCTGGTTCGATTGTTAAAGTGATGCACCACAAGCATGAGGATCCCATTTTGGGTAACATTGTTCATGGGAAGGAACTGACACTGTATTTCAGACTCAGGAGGAAGCACCAGGAGACTCCTCAAGGTTTGCTGGCCAGCCTATCTACCTGAATTACTGAGCTCCAGGTTCAGTGGGAGATAACAATTTCAAAATATAAGGTGGAGAAGCATAGATGTGGGACTGAAATCTGCATCTGGCCTCTACATACGTACTCATTTATACTCACCCACATACATGTGTACATACATACACAAGCATGCACACACATACATATGTATAACACATTTGCATGCACAGATATGCAAAGGATCCTACAGCAATAAAGAAAAGGAAAAACCAGAGGAAATGAAGCTCTTCCCAACTCTTGATCTACACACAGAATGTGTGTCTCGCTCCATTAAAGAAAGCTCACTTCCTAGTTCATATATTAACATTAACACAGGAAGGTAATATTAAGCAAAAGTCTTAGTGAGTGATCAAAACTTCCAACATGTGAACCTAATATCAACTAGGAAGTTATGAAAAGATCATAACTAAATAGCACAAAAACTTAAATAGAAAAGCCAAGCCTAGTTATTAAAAGAAAAGGAACCATAAAAATGCAACCCAGAAATGAAATAAAAGAAACAGTGCGGTTATTGCCGTGCTGCACAAGCTTAATAGAGAGCTGCAAGCAAGCATTTATAGCTTAGAAAAACCACTTTATGTGTACAAAGATCTTGACATAGAAATAGACTAAAGAATAGGCAATAAAACATAAATATAGAGTTCATTCATTTAGGAAAACCGTAGAATATAAAAGACAAACTATCTTATAAGTAAAAATAAAGTAGAATAATTTATGAAAACCTCAAGGAAAATTCATTTGTTTAAAAAATTGATGATGTTCGATGGGGAAACAAAGTAGGAAAATTAAAATTAAAAACGAAGTATAGGAATGCCCAGAAGAACTCAACGGACCAATGAGTTCAGAGTTAGAGTGTCTGAAGCAGAAAACAGGCTAAGAAGGAGACAATGAGCTAATGTTTAGCAAAACATTCAAGAAAAACATTCAGAAAATAATATTAAAAGGGAATAATATATTTGAAACAACAAACTAAAAGTAGTATATTAACTAAGCAAGAGGCTAAGAGTAAGTTTCAGGTTATCCTGGCTTACATAGTGAGTGCATACTTCAAAAAAAGAACAAGGAAGGCAGCTTCCTGGTACCCCTTTATACAGATTCTGGATTGTTTAGTTAGGAGGCTTCACCCCAGCCCCTGGCATCCATTTTTGGAATGTTGGGCAGAAAGTTCCGTTTCAAAGCTACCTTCTCCGGGAGTTGCCTCAGCCCAAACCACCTCCGAGAAAGTCCACCAAATGGTGACCCTTCCCTAGGGAAGGTCAAGACCACTCCCACGGGCTATTTAAATTGCCCCTCCAGAGAATGGACAGGTTCTCCCCTTTTCCCTCTTTTCCCTCTTCTCTCCGTGTTCCCTTTATGGGCCACCTGGGAGTGCTGGCAGCCATTAAACGTGGACATCTTCTAAGTCAGTCTGATTTGGACTGATTGGGACTGTTGCGTTAACAGACAGGTTTGTCATTTAAGAAAAAAGTACTTAACAAGCATGTATATATCTCTCTGGGAAACGAATAATAAATTTTTATTAAATTATTAGTCAGTAATCTATTGATGGCAAGCTATATATAAATATCTCTCATCTACAGAAAGCTTGAGAAATTATTTCTGGCCATCATTGGTGGAATTAGACTTGAGTTATGTTTGTGGCTCTGGTAACTAGAAAAGAAGAAAGGGCATGGCTTCTCCTCCAAGTTTTCAGGAGAGCAGCTCCCCAGAATGCTGGCTACAATAAATATAAAAGCCCAGAATTCTAAGATGATCACAATCCCATGCTGTTTACATCCACATGTTTGTTATGCATGACAACAAATCAAAATGATTCAGAGACAAAGACTTGCATAGAGGAGAGAGGAAGTGACTTCTTTGGAATCAGTCTCCAGAGTTAGAGGTAGATGAAATTGCTGATGCCATAAATTCGGAGAAAGTTAAACCATGTTTGAAGTTAGCAGCCAGGATGTCTGACTTTGGGATGAAAAAAAAAATCTATCTGGGTTTTATAATTTGATCATAACTCTTCCTCAGTTTCAATAACTTTCTCATTTGCTCTTACATCTCTTGGAAAAGAATCAAAACCTTTGTAAAGAAATATTATTGTGCTGAGAAAAGAGCAGAAAAAAAATCCCGTTTAAATTAAAATGAATAGAGAGGAAAAAAATTTAAGAGGTGAATAGAAGAGCAAGGGCCTTCCTCTGATCCCATTTTTCCTCTCAGCCCCTCTGACCCACTGTGCCAACGGGGTCACTGAGACGTGTTTAGCATTCTCTTTGGTGAATCCCCTTGAAAGAGCACAGGAACAAAAAAATCACACTGTGTCTGAAATTTCACTGTATCTTTTTTTCAGAAAACTTCAGAGACCTCAGCACAGGAGAAACAGAGGGCATGCGATACCATTCATTTCTCCCGATTGCCAGATAAGATTTCAGTGGACTGACCCACTTGATTTCAATATAACCAAAAAGACCTGCTGGGCAATAGGTGATTGATTGAAGCGTTTCCCATTTCACATATCGCAGTATACGCTTTTCTTCCTCTGTTGTGAGTCTTCGGATTAGGAGTCTCTAGGTCTAAGGGAGCACTGACATTTTGGATCTGATCATTTTTCATACTGTCATAGATGTTGTAAAGTATTTCTGTCTTCAGATTTACTTTTGAAAATATGAGCTTTTTTCCCCAAAGGTAGAATTACAGCATTTGGGGTATACCTCCATCTAGACGTTATTTTCCTTAGGAAACTTAATCGATTGATAAAGCTCGTATTGTGTAGTAGCTGAATTTATAATGGTATTGGCTTAGTGTGGCCATAATAGAGAAATTGAAGTCAATGAAGCGTTTTTCTTATCATTGTAGTGGAAAGAGAACTGCTATTCCAAACAAAGTAGGGTGTGCCCAAAAAGGATTTAATTTGCCAATTGCATAAAGTTCTCATAGGTGATTTTATATTTTCATTTCTTTCATTATGCAATTCGGGCTTTACTGTGGATCTTCTTGAATGGCAGCTCAAAGTTGCATCACTTCTGGGAAGTAGTGATAAGTGCTTAGATTGGGAGGAGTCCGAAGGCTGTATACCAAAACCCTCAAGAATTCTTTCACAGCAATTACAAATTCCCATTTACTCTTCAGAATCCTGCCACTGCCAACATTGAACTAAATCACACAGAGTTGCAGTCCAAGAAATACTCTTTGTGGTCACACTTGGAACTGGCAAACGAGCTTGAGCAAAAATAAATTTTAGCTTCAAGGAAAAGATGCATTATGTATAAGGAAATATTATCTGGAAAGTCTGGGAAATGGGTCATTTGTGCTGTAGAGGAATCTTACTTATGAATTCTGGATATATAAAGATATATTTTCTTGATCTTTTTGTAAGAAAACACTCGAGGGTACCCGTTCCTCCACAGCCTCTCCAGCAAAGGTTATCCTTGGTGTTTTTGACTTTAGCCATTCTGACAGGTGTAAGATGATATCTCAAAGTTGTTTTGATTTGCATTTCCCTGATTGCTAAGGAAGTTGAGCACGACTTTAAGTGTCTTTTGGCCATTTGAACTTCCTCTGCTGAGAATTCTCTGTTCAGTTCAGTGCCCCATTTTTTAATTGGGTTAATTAGCATTTTAAAGTCTAGTTTCTTGAGTTCTTTATATATTTTGGAGATCAGACCTTTGTCTGTTGTGGGGTTGGTGAAGATCTTCTCCCAATCAGTAGGTTGCCTTTGTGTCTTATTGACTATGTCCTTTGCTTTACAGAAGCTTCTCAGTTTAAGTAGGTCCCATTTATTCAATGTTGCCCTTAATGTCTGTGCTTCTGGGGTTATACATAGGAAGCGATCTCCTGTGCCCAGCTCCTGTAGGGTACTTCCCACTTTCTCTTCTATCAGGTTCAGTGTGTTCGGGCTGATATTGAGGTCTTTAATCCATTTGGACTTGAGTTTTGTGCACGGTGATAGATAAGGGTCTATTTTCATTCTTCTACAAGATGACATCCAGTTGTGCCAGCACCATTTGTTGAAGATGCTTTCTTTCTTCCATTTTATACTTTTAGCTCCTTTATCGAAAATCAGGTGTTCATAGGTTTGTGGGATAAAATCCGGGTCTTCTATACGATTCCATTGGTCGACTTCTCTGTTTTTATGCCAGTACCACACTGTTTTCATTACTGTAGCTCTGTAATAGAGTTTGAAGTCAGGGATGGTAATGCCTCCAGAAGATCCTTTATTGTATAGGATTGTTTTGGCTATCCTGGGTTTTTTGTTTTTCCATATAAAGTTGATTATTGTCCTCTCCAGATCTGTGAAGAATTTTGATGGGATCTTGATGGGGATTGCATTGAATCTATAAATAGCCTTTGGTAGAATTGCCATTTTTACTATGTTGATCCTCCCAATCCAAGAGCAAGGGAGGTCCATCCATTTTTTGGTATCCTCTTCAATTTCTTTCTTCAATGCCTTAAAGTTCTTGTCAAATAGATCTTTCACTTCCTTGGTTAGATGTACCCCAAGATATTTTATGCTGTTTTTGGCTATTGTGAATGGTCTCTCATCCATTGCTGGTGGGAATGCCATCTTGTGCAACCACTGTGGAAGTCAGTGTTTCGGTTTCTCAGGAAATTCGGGATCAACTCACCCCTGGACCCAGCAATACCACTCCTGGGAATATACCCAAGAGATGCTCTATCATATGACAAAAGCATTTGTTCAACTATGTTCATAGCAGTATTATTTGTAATAGCCAGAACCTGGAAACAACCTAGATGCCCTTCAATGGAAGAATGGATGAAGAAAGTATGGAATATATACACGCTAGAGTACTACGCTGCGGTAAAAAACAATGACTTCTCGAATTTTGCAGGCAAATGGATGGAAATAGAAAACACTATCCTGAGTGAGGTGTCCCAGACCCAAAAAGATGAACATGGGATGTACTCGCTCATAATTGGTTTCTAGCCATAAATTAGGGCCACGGAGTCTACAATAGGTGAACCTAAAGAAGCTAAGTAAGAAGGTGAACCCAAGGAAAAACATATAGTTATCCTCTTGGCTAAGGGAAGTAGACCCAATTGCCGGGGAGAAAATTAGGATCTTGGGGGTGGGGTGGGATGGGGGTAAGGGGAGATGGGGAGAGAAAAGGTAGAAGGGAAGGAGGGGGGATTTGGGGAATCAGGAGAATTGGGATAAAGGAAAGGTGGATAGGGGAGCACGGAACCACAATTCTTAGTTAAGGGAACCACTTTAGGGTGAGCAAGAGATTTGACGCTAGAGGGGCTCCCAAGTGCCCAACATGAGGTTCCCAGTTAGTTCCTTGGGTAGCTGAGGATTGGGAACCTGAAATGACCCTATCCTATAGCAATACTGACGAATATCTTGCATATCATCATAGAACCTTCATCTGGTGATGGATGGAGACAGAGACAGAGACCCACACTGGAGCACTGGACTGAGCTCCCAAGGTCCCAATGAGGAGCAGAAGGAGGGAGAACATGAGCAAAGAAGTCGGGACCATGAGCAAAGAAGTCGGGACCACGAGGCGTGCACCCACCCACTGAGACAGTGGAGCTGATCTACTGGGAGCTCACCAAGGCCAGCTGGACTGTGACCGAAAAAGCATGGGATAAAACCGGACTCTCTGAACATGGCGAACAATGAGGGCTGATGAGACGCCAAGGACAATGACAATGGCACGGGGTTTTGATCCTACTTAATGTGCTGGCTTTGTGGAAGCCTAGCCAGTTTGGATGTTCACCTTCCTAGATATGGACGGAGGGGGGAGGACCTAGGACTTACCACAGGGCAGGGAACCTGGACTGCTCTGTGGACTGGAGAGGGAGGGGGAGAGGAGTGGGGGGAGGGGGAGAAGGGTGGGAGGAGGGGGAGAAGGGTGGGAGGAGGGGGAGGGAAATGGGAGGCTGGGAGGAGGTGGAAACTTGTTTTTTGTTTATGTTTTTTTTTCTTCTTTTCTTAATAAAAAAAATTATTAAAAAAAAAAAGAAAACACTCGAATATATCAAACAATTAACTACTGGGTATATATTTTTTTATCCAAATTTGAAGTAAGCTTGTTTTTTTTTTGGGGGGGGGGTGCACCCAAAAGCTGGCCAGAGAATGCTTTTTAAGTCAGGTCATTCTTTGTGAACACAAAAACCTGAGGTGCGGTTCTGATCCCTAAATAGCTATCTCTTGCTATATATAATTGAATATATTGGGGATTTTATTAAACTGCACACTTTTGATCTGCCTATGGCTACAATGAAGTTTTTGTGCTTGTGACAAGAGTCTCCAGTTAAGTTATACCCAGCATTATAATCCTATATGCAAGCAGCTATGTTCTTCAAGCATCTCTCCTATCCCAGGTCTACATTTCCATTGCTGTTTTTAAATCACTTCTTATATTTTGCCTTTGCATTAGTAATTATCCTCTTGTCCTTTCAAGATAGCAATAAATAGTCCAAACACATATCTTCTGTTATTTTTTAAAATTTATTTTTTCACTGAATTATTAAATGAGTTTTTATTCACAGCCCCTTTTTTATTTTTCCATTCAAAAATTTCCACTTCCTCCCCTCCTCCCATTCACCTCCTGCTCCCCCACTCTCCCTCCTCCCTCTCCCTCCCTCTTTAAGAGAGGGCAGGGAACCCTGCCCTGTGGGAAGTCCAAGGCCATCTCGCCCACACATCTAGGCCTAGGAAGCTGTGCATCCAAATAGAGTAGGGTCCCAAAAAGCCAGTGCATGCAGTAGAAACAAGTCTCAGTGCCTTTATCAATGGCTTCTCAGTCAGCCCCCACTGTCAGCCACAATCAGAAAGTCTGGTTTGATCACATGCTCATCAGACCCAGTCCAGCTGAATTTGGTGAGCTCCCATTAGAACAGGCACACTGCCTCAGTGGGTGGATCAACCCCTCGTGGTCCTGACTTCTTTTTAAGACAAGGTCTCCTGTGTACCTATGGCTGACCCTAAACCACTCCTGCTACAGCCCAGTTATTCCCAGCATTATAAAGAAAAATAAAAGTCAAAGGTTTCATTGGATCCAACAACTCTGTATAATTGTTCTTTATAGTTTTATACCTGAATAACATAGTCAAAGGCTTCCAAAGAGCAAGCTAAAGATGGATGAGAGGTGTGTAAAGAGTTGAGGGAGTGTGGGCACTGGAAAATAGCATTTTGTGCCCCTTATCCAAGTCCATGGCTGATCCCTAGTATATAAAAACTCAGATTTTTGTTTCCAGAATTTACTTTTCAATACCCAGATTTTAACTGTAGTATCTTAGGTGCTGTTTTCTGTTATTGGTTGTTTTTAATCTCAAAACCCAGAAATACACTCTTGGGCATCTACCCAAAGGATGCACAACGATACTACAAGGACATTTGTTCAGCTATGTTCATAGCAGCATTATTTGTAATAGCCAGAACCTGGAAACAACCTAAATGCCCCTCAATTGAAAACTGTATAAAGAAAATGTCGTACATCTACACAATGGAGTACTACTCAGTGGTTAAAAATGACAACATCTTAACATTTGCCCACAAATGGATGGAACTTGAAAAAAAAAACATCATGAGTGAGGTAACTAAAACCTAGAAAGATGAGCATGGTATGAACTCACTCTTAAATGGATACATACTAGCTGTAAACCATGGGATAAGGAGACCATAGTGCATGATCCTAGAGAAGCTAAGTAACAAGGAGAACCTAAGAGACACGTATATTGCTGACTTTTTAAAACTTAAATTATCAGCCGGGCGGTGGTGGCCCACGCCTTTAATCCCAGCACTCGGGAGGCAGAGGCAGGCGGATCTCTGGGAGTTCTAGGCCAGCCTGGTCTACAAGAGCTAGTTTCAGGACAGGCACCAAAGCTACAGAGAAACCCTGTCTCGAAAAAACAAACAAACAAACAAACAAAAAAACAAAAAAGAAAATAAACTTAAATTATCATGTCTACTTTTTACCTCTGGGCTTTTATCTTTCCATATTCTATAAATCTTTCTTTACTTCTTACTCTGTGGTTTGCTTTATAGCTGAGTGACGGGCCCCTGGTGTCTTCCTTTCTTCCTTTTTTCATTTCTCAATCTCTCTTCCCAGATTTCCTCCTATTTATTTTTCTGCCTGCCAGCCCCTTCTATCCTTTCTCCTGCCTAGCTATTGGCCATTCAGCTCTAAATCCGTGTTTTAGGCAGCAAAGTAACACAGCTTCACAGAGTTAAACAAATGCGACATAAAAGAATGCAACATATTTTTGCATCATTAAAAGAAATATTGCACAGCATAAACAAATCTAACACATCTTCAATTAATATTCCACAAAGTCGTTCTACTGATGAATACCACATAACAAAAAGCAAACACATTCTTATCTATTGAGGATTCTGTTGCTAGAGTTTGGGGAAAGGGCCCTGGTAAAGTGCTTCCTGCCTAGGCCTGGAGACTTGATCTTGAAACTCAAGCACCTATATAAAAACCAGGCCCAGTGGACTATGTCCATCACCCCAGCCCTGTAGAGGGCAGGGGAGAGACAGGCATATCCTGGGAACTTACTGGCCAGACAGTCAATCATTGTGTTCTAGGATCAGGTTCAGAGAGAGACCACCTCACAAACATAGGTGGGCTGGTACTGGAAAACTTATCATAAATTAATCTCTGATTTCCACAGGTACAAGAATGGGTATAATCACCCCAGACAGATGACATGTGTGGTGATTTCCACAGGTACAGGAATGGGCACAGTCATCCCACACAGATGATCCACATCTATTTGCTCCACAATTAGAAAGAATTTTTTTTTTTTTTTTGGATTTTAGAGACAGGGTTTCTCCGTAGCTTTTTGGTTCCTGTCCTGGAACTAGCTCTTGTAGACCAGGCTGGCCTCGAACTCACAGAGATCCGCCTGCCTCTGCCTCCTGAGTGCTGGGATTAAAGGCGTGCGCCACCACCGCCCATCCAGAAAGAAGATTTCTAAAGACTATCAGTCTATCATCTGGCTGGTACAAATGCCAAATAGAAGTCAGCCTGGATTAGTTCACTAGTTAAAGGTATATTGTCATTATCTTTTCTTTCTAATTCTTAAAACAGTCATGAACAGAGTACCACACATGCGCTCCATATTGTTGCGGCTGAGTTTACTTTGATCTAAATACTGAAAGCATGAAAGGGACAGCATTCAATACTCCAGGTCCCTCCTTTAAGGAGGAGGTGTGATCATGGGCTATGATGTTCAGTTATTCTCAGTGTCACCTTCTTGTCCCCCTTTTCATCTATAGTTCCTTAGATACCAATACTGATTGTCATTCCTGCCACTAATCCTTACCTCACTCTCTCTCCTCCTTGCCTTTCTCCTGTTCATGTCTGCCCTCTTCCTCCTCTCCCTTTTCCCCTTCTCCCTCTTTACTTGTTACTTTATGAAATTAAGACTTATGGGTGTCATAAAATTCATTACTTCAACTTCTATCCATATAATAGTGACTTCTAAATGTATTTCGGCTCAAATTTTTTCTTAGTTTCTAAATTTACAATGGCCCATTATATGTCTACATTTAGACATTATGCAAGCGGGACTGTATGACCACATACATTTACATTTTCTGTTATAAATCTAAATGGCTCACAGTCCAGTTGAATCAGGGCTGAGGGATTTCCAAGGGCAGAGAGCTTTTAGTACTGATATTGGTTTGAGAAATTAAAGAAAAAGAAACAGTAACAATAGCAGCAATAACAAAAACATGCTGGTTACTTTAACCCCTTTTAATTTTATTCTTTTTCTCTGATTTTAGGTTAATGGAATTTCCAAGTCAACACTTCAAGTCAGAAAACTTACACCTCTGAGAACTATGGCCATCAGAAGCTCTGGGTGCTAATTGAAAATTAAGATTCTAAACACACCGCTCATTTTACACTAATTAAAAAACATCCGAGGATGGGACATTTAAATTTGCATTTTAATAAGTTTCCCAGGAAATCATTAAATCACCTATGGTTTAAAATCTTTGCTTTATTCCTCTTGTCCTGCCCAAACAATCAATTAATTAAAGTTACCATTGCTTCCATTCCCTACCTGCTATTCTTACACACACCCTCTGGAGCGGGTTTTCATCATTTAAAATTCATGTTAGGGTAGTTGGTTTCTGTCCTTGTTCAAATCCTAGAGTAATGCTTTCTGAAACTCTATAAGTCTAAAAAGTGCAAAATGGACCTGTATTCAAAATATCTCAGCCATTCTCTTCAGCTTTCATAGTTAAAAAGAATTTGTTTTGCTTGTCAAATTAATTTATTTAGAGTTAGTTTATAATCTACAATCATCTCAGTGCTTTTGTATAACTTTGTGTATCATTGAGTCCTGCTGATAATTCACCTTTCTTGTGTAGCTTGGGATAGATTCAGAGCTAATGTAAAACCCAGGTAATGGTAACAGTCTCAACTTTCAGCAAGCTAAGTGGTTTTAAAGGTCAGTTACATGATTCAATTCTCTCTTCTCCAGCCAGACACAGTCCTTCAGTATAGCAGGCACCTGCATAAAAGTAGGCATTGGATCTTGTGGACCTGAAAGTTGGAGCAACTGTAATGCCCATACTTGCTAATAAAACCCACGTGGAAGAGATATAAAGATAATAACAGTCACTGATAACGTCCTTGGAAACTCTAGATTAATTCTGGCCAGTTAACCGGCTGAATTTAGCTAATATAACTCAACTTTAAATCTTCTAAATTTACCCGTGACTCTGAAAACTAAGATCACCGTCAATCTTAACTGGTAATTCCATGTGAAAGTGCAGTTGAAAGGCATTAGAGCCAAGAGAAGGAACTGAGAGATCAAGAACATTTTCCCCTTCATCTTAGCTCTTGGCAGCACAGCTTGAGGAACTGGAGATGGCTCAGGTCTAGTCCTCAGTTTGTCTATTTTTATAATATACTTTAAAAGTACACTTCTTTCTTTTAGCTATGTTTAGATTCAAAGAGAAGTTGAGAGAAAGACATATGGATTTCCATTTTACCCCCAACCATCACTCACCCACATATATGACCTCTTCTATGATCAACACTCAGAGATATATTTTTAGTGTGATCTAATGTACTTATCCTAGAATATAACATGTAAGTGTAGTATTCCAAAGATTTTTATGAGTTTTATAGTCATAGGTAAGTGGAGGAGACAGCACAGTTAGATCATTTTATTCCCTTTCTATATTTTAGTGAGACATTTAGTATATATCAGTTAACTAATGTAGATATGGTATTAGCCACTTTTCTCATCTTTGTTATGAGATACATGGCAAGATCAACTCAGTGAGGGAAGGGCATGTTTCGGCTCACTGTTCAGAAGAATAGAGCCAATTATTGTGGGGAAGGCATGGCTGTAGGAACATAAGGTGATTGCACCATCACCTCCAGTTAGAGAGGGGAAGCACTGGTGCTCAGCTTGTTTATTCTTTTTCTCTTTCTTCCAGTTCATGATATAGTCCCATTCAGGGTGTATGTTCCTTTGTCATTTAAACTGCTCTGAAAACACCATACTAGATACACTTACAGGTGTATTACAAGGTGACTATAAATCCAGTTAAGTTGACAGGGAAGATTAACCACCACCAATGCATTATGACTGATTAAAATATCTAGGGACTAGAGAGATGAGATGGCCCATTGGGTAAGAATGCATTCTGTGCATGAATGGGGTTCTAAGTCTGGATCCCCCCAAAAAATCTAGGAGTGGGCATGCTTGCTGGTTTTCTCAGATTGGGAAGATGGTGACAGGCATCATAACCTAGAAGCTCACTGGCCAGTAAGTCTAGCAAAAATGCAAGCTCCATGAGACCAGACTCAAGAAAATAAGATAGTTAGGGAGCAGGGCCTTGAAATTTTGACTATTGCCTCCTCTGGTTTATTCAATTTATTTATGTACCATTTTCACCAGTGTTCTCTTCTGTGTCATGATTCCTTCCATAATGCATAGTATATGTCTGCATCACGTCTCCCTGGGCTTCTCTCATTATAATTTTGTTCCTTGATTTGATGCCCTTGAAAATTTTGATAAGTACTAAGCAAACATTCTGTAGGCTCTTTATTGCAATCATGCTAATGTATTTCTCCCAAAGAGATTTTAGATATAGGTTTTTTTTTTTAGGAGGCAAGCCACAGAGAAAACATGTCTTTGAGAATATCTTCTCTGACTTGTCATTGTTTATGTTAATCTTGATCACTTAATGGTAGTGTTTCTCGAACTTATTCTCTGTAAATATATCTATTCTCCTTGCATTTTTCTATCCAATATGTGTTTAATTGCATCCTTGGTAAATAGTCACACATGTATCCTATACTTACATAGTCAGATGATGTCATTCCTTTGTAATGGAAGATTGGATAGAAAAGGCATTTGGAATATCTCTGAAAGTAAATCTGTCTTTTCTCATTGATCTAACCATCCACCCACTCACCCATCCATCCATCCACCTTCCCACCCACCCACCCACCCACCCACCCACTCACCCATCTATCATCCAATTATTCATGATTTCATCACATTCATTGAACTCACAGGTATTTTTCTTTTCTTTTAAAGCTGAGTTGTATTATTTCATATCTTCAGTGGGCACAAGAGAATTAAACAATATATAACATTAATTTTACTGCCTAGGATATTCTTGCTCTCTTTACTCGTGGGGAATGTTACCAATAATTCTCTGATTCTCAGTAGACCTGTGTTGCTTTCTGGAATTCCTACCCCATCTCTACCTATCCAAGTCATTGTTTAAAGCCAGCAGAACCCTTTCCCTTAAAGCTATTAATTCCTTCTCTGTCTCTCTCCTTAGGACGTCTTCTGAATATTGATTTTTTTCCCTCATGAAAATGCATCAGCTTTATTAAATGGGTATTATAATGATTTACAGATCCTCTTTCCCTGTAAAGTCTCTCAATGATTTTAAATTATTGATATTCTAAAAAAGCTGAAAGATCCATCTCATTTCTACATTTGCTTAGTAATGACATGGTTCTCCAAGTAAATATTTCACAGAAAATATTTGAACTATTGTCTAATTATAAAAGATGTTTCTAGTTTTCTCTCTCAGTTCAAGCAAGGTGAAGTGTTTCAAAATTCACACTGATTTTTTTCACATGTTTCATCTACTGCATTATCAAAGTTTAACTTTCTTCTTTTTATTTCAAAACTTTAGCTTATTTCATTGTCTCAGGGACTTCTAATAAATATAATCATGAAGCCATAGTCGGTGGGATTTAGCTTCCTGTGACTCATCCCCTATGCTAGATTTTATGTTATTTTCACTTGTATTTTATTTCAAGGAGTATCAAAGCCTTTGTAAGTTTGCTGTATAGATTTCCCATTGGGAAAAATAACTCACTGAAAGTCGTTCCTGTCCACATGAGCTCTCAACCATGCTTACTTCTTCACTTTGCTTTTAAAGATGCTAGCACTGATAAGACGCTTTTTTATCTTGCACTTCAAATGGATTTAGTGATACATTATTAAAATCTTGATCATAGGTGGCTCTTTATATCATTCATAGATAAGACCTATAAGGCAAAGGTGTACCAAATAATATGCTTTTTATGTAACCCTAAAAAGTGCCAGTGGATATCAACATGGATATCTTAAATTTCGTAAATATAGAAAGAATTTAGAATATGAATTTTTAAGTCCTGATGATATCACAGATGACCCTTGAAATATCCTGGCTGTCTGTTTAAGGGCCTCTCAAGGGTTCACCATAAGATCTTGTTTGCATAAAGAAGGGTCACTATGTTTGCCTGTGCTAGAAGCAGCATTTTCTCTTTCCTTCATTTTTTTTTGTGCCACAATGCATCAGTAAGTACTGATACATAGAAGTGCTAATGATGTGTAGCATATGAGAGAATTGCATTATAGTGTGGGTGTACACAGATTATCTAGGAAGCACTAAGCGTTGCATCAGGGACCTCAGTTTTATTTCTGGGAAGTAATGGAGAACAGAGTTTACCTGTAAGCATTGATAACATGACCATTTGAATTCTCAGACTCTTTGAGGTTGATTGTGTCCATATGGATCCTTTAAGAATATATGTCAGAATAAGGAAAAAATTTTACATTATGGAAGATAAATTACATATAGAACAGAACTAGGGAAACAATACACAACTATAAGCACCTTGTTGACCCTGATATAGTCAAGTGACCCTAACACCACTCTTATTCATTTGATAAAGTTGTCACGAAATGCTCTTGTCCACTACTATGTGACCTCCCAAGGTCAGATTCACCTAACAATAGTCACCTTTTGCTAGCGTAGTCTCTTCTACTCTATCAAATGCATCTTGTTGCTAGTGAATAATCTAACACAGCAGAACTTCACATTGCTACTGAAACCAACATTACAGTCAAAGAAATGATTAAATGCATCCTTACTGAACTGTTTACGTATGACAAACCTAGAACTTATCCAATGTCATCATAATACATTCTCTTTGGTTTGGAATTTTCATGCTATCTTAATGTAGTTTTTTTTTTCTTCATGGTAGCATGCTAATATGGGACTTCCAGATTTAGGCAACTCATAGTCCAGTAAAATTAAAGAAAAAAAATGGAGACAAGTTGGTTTGATTTCTCAGTTTTGGCTGAGACAGACACAAAGAGTACATACCACTTATTCCCATATTGTTTTACAATAAAAATATCCTAAACTCAAGGTACGATTTTGCATTTAATAAAACATGAAAACATGCTCTATGAGAAAGAAAACCTAGATTATTCCAATTACCCTCATTAATTTGCAGTTTAGAGGAGAGCTCTGTGTTCTTCATGTGGGTGAGTGTGCAGAGTCAGCATATGTATCCAGTATGTCATGCTTCAGTTGTAAGAGCTTGGTTGATGTTTTTACTGCTTCTGACATCATTTTCATTGTATAAAAGTTAAGTAATTATCTTCTTTGCTTCAAGTACAAGGTTACTAAAAACATCAAGGGTTAAGATGCACCAAAAGGTACCAGCTAATAAATTTCCTAATAATTTTTAGAATTAAATTAGGAGTCCTAAATGAATTACAAAGCATTTCATTCTACTTTTATAAATGGAAAGAGAGAAAAGAATCAGCGTTTGCTGAGTAGCACCTGCAAGAACACTGGAAAGAACCTTTTCATTCCCTTTAATTGTTATAACAAACCCCAAGCTTCATCAACGTTTTACAGATAAAAAAAAATGCTCATCAAGTTCAGAGAATTAAACAAGCTCCTTCTACTGTACAGCCACTGAAAGGTAGAACTAGGAATTCAAACCAAAACCTGTCCACCTTTCATTATTTAATGCTCTTCTCCAAAGCTAAAATCAGCATCCCTCGCCCTGTCAAAATATATATTCATTATTTTATTTAGCTCTCAAAAGTTGGAGATGTTAATTTTTTGGTTAGCAGACAGAAATAAGGTTACATTCAAGGACAAATTCTGTCAGTGAAGTTTATAGTTTAGGAATTAAAATCCTGAATTATGTTAAAAAACCCTCCTTTATATTATAATTAACTGTCAAATTAACTTTTGTGATGAATAATTTAATACAATTATTCACATGGACTTCAAGAGAATTCTTACAAGGAAAATTAGGCAATTGGGTGGCATTTAAAATAAGGTTTCTACAATTATTTTCAAGCTAAAATAAAAGGACAATATTCTTTTAGACACTATTACACTGATTGTGTGATATTTGTACTTTAGAATAATATTTTAGAATGACACTTTATTACTGAGTATAAAAATGGCATGTGGAACTTACTGAATTTTTTTAACTGAATTTATGTGTTATTTTTCATATTTCTAATAATAAAAATAATATATTTCTAGTCAGGTTCAAAAGCCTGGTTATATCATCAAATGAGTTTTCCCTTTACAGTGCAAAAAAACTTTTTAGTTACAAAATTAGTGTTTCTAGTTCTATGTAAGAAATATGTTTTGCATAAGTTCTATATAAGAAATTCATTTTATACAGTTTCATAATTTAAAAAAAATCGTTGTTTTAAAGAATTTCATGTGGGTATACAATGAATTGTCCTCATATCTAACACCTATTTCTCTCTTCAACTTCCCCAGCTTTTTCCCATCATGGTCCCTTTCCATTTTTTTAAAAAAATATTCAGCTGAGACCAGTCTAAGCTCAGTGAGTGTTGCCACATGTTGCCACATGCATGGCTGTTGGGACATCCATTTGACGTGGGGAACCTCACAGTTGCCAAACCTTCAGTAAAGAACGGTTCTCCAAGCCCAGCAGTTATCATCTGCCAAGAGCTCATGGGTATAGCGTGGGGCTGGAGAGCATCTGCTTCACCTGTAGTGGGATTTGGTTGGCTCGCCTTCTGTGTGTAACCAGAGCTGCTGTGAGTGGATGACTGTAGCAACCAAGATGTGTCCAGAAGATAGCATTTCACTGCATTCCTCCCTATCCTCTGGCTTTTAGCTCCTTCAGATCTATTTTGCGATACCCCTCTGAGACTTGGTGATTACGGAATTACTCTAGATGCCCTGCTGAGTGCTGAGAGCTCAGTCTCCCTTCTCAGCACTTTGACCACTATATATATATATCTTTCCATTGTCTCCTGTTCACTGCAAAAGAGAAGTTTCTCTGACCCAAATTGAGAGCCACTGGATTTATGGTACAAGCACACACATTTAGAAGGCAATTCCACAGCATGCTCATTTAGCAAAATAACAGTAACGGATTCTACCAAAGAGTCTATGACTCTTACAGCTATGGATCTTTTTCACCCGGGTTACAGTACCAGATACAGAACTCCCCCTGTGGAACAAGCCTCGAATCCAATCAGAAGCTGCTATTGTACCAGTAGCCCGTCTTTCCTAGCAGGCTTGAGCCATCTTTCCAGCAGTGGTCCTGAAGTGTGTAAGACCTTTGGTGCCTTTATCCATGTCAGTGGGTATTGCACTTTCAGGATTTATGGAAATTAGCCTAAAGGGATCAAGGGTCTACATCAGTCTGAGTCTTGTATCTGTCTGTCCTTCTGACAAGACGTGTGGTATCTTCAGCCCTGTGGTCTTACCGTTAGTTTCAAGAATTAAAACAAAACAAAACAAAACAAAACAAATGAATTGCTTCAGTGCCTTATAGATCTTTAAATCATAAATACTCTGGACGGAACTCAGAATTTTCGGATGCGTTATGTTTCTGTTGTGCTGAAAGAAGGCATGGAACGTGGATGGAAACTGTGGTAGTTTGATTGAGAATGACCTACATATGTGCATATGTTAGAATGCTTAGTTCCTAGATTACGGACTGTTTGGGAAGGACCTGGAGGTATGGCCTTGTTGGAGGAGGTGTGTCACTGGGATGTGTGATTTGAGATTTTAATGTCCTTTCCTTTACACAAGTTGCCTTGGTCACAGGGTCTCCTCGCAGCAACTGAACAGTAACTAAGACAGGAGTGAGAAGAGAACCATGTTCCCATTGTAAAGCATAAAGCAGTTTTGGATGTTGTCCTTTGTGTACTTCTGGGACGCACCAAGTAAGAGAAAAATCGTTCATTTATCTTGTATATTTGCGTTTTAGTTTTTGAACATATAATGCATTTAATATAGAGCAAATGCTAGCTCTATCATGAAGGTGTCTTTGTATTTAGCATTATAGAAAAGTGTAACATGAGGGCCTGCTTGTTGGGGTGTCTGTCCTGCCCAGTTTCCACAGTTGTTAGGTCCTAAAGAAAATCACACAGAGGTCTCCATAAGTTATAAAATGATTGGCCCATTAGTCAGGCTTCATATTAGCTCTTATAATGTATACCACCAGCCCATTATTCTTATCCATGTTAGACACATGGCTCAGTACCTTTTTCAGCAGGCAGGTCACATCCTGCTTCTTTGGTGTCTGGACAGGACTGGGGAGGAATGGGCTTCTTCCTTTTCAGAATTCTCCTGTTCTCATTGTTCCACTTCTACTTCCTGTCTGGTTGTCCTGCCTATACTTCCTGCCTGGCTACTGGCCAATCAGCATTTATTTAAAACATAATTGACAGAATACAGAATTGTCCCACACCAGAAACGTATTTTTATGATTAACTGATATTTTCATTTTGCAAGAGTCAACTTTTTAAAACAGTCAGTTAAAAAAAAAAACCAAAAAAACCTTTGTGAGTGATATTTAGCATTGTGCCTCTTCGCCACAGGCAGTCTCTGTACTTTGGTGTTAACAGAGAACAATCAGATGTGTGGTAGATATTAAACTAGGTATGTTGTGTTATGAGCGGCAGGGCTGCGTCCCTGGCATGCGGCCGCCCGCATGGCTAGCTTTACCCGAAATAATTATACAGAAACTGTATTCTTTTAAACACTGCCTGACCCATTAGTTTCAGTTTCTTATTGGCTAGCTTTTACATATTGATCTAACCCATTTCTATTAATCTGTGTAGCCCAAGAGCTGGCTTACCAGGAATGATCTTAACCTGCGTCTGTCTGGAGTGGGAGAATCATGGTGACTCCCTGACTCAGCTTCTTTTTCCCAGCATTCCGTTCTGTTTACTCCGCCTACCTAAGGGTTGGCCTATCAAATGGGTCTAGGCAGTTTCTTTATTAATAAGAAATCACTCCCACATCATTTCCCCTTTTTCTGTTTAAACAAAAAAGAAAGGCTTTAACTTTAACATAGTAAAATTACATATAGCAAAACAGTTATCAAGCAGGAATTACAGTTACAATATTTATATCTATTTTATCTTTTATCATAACTAAGGAAAACTATAACTATCTATTTATTCTTCAACTCCATCAAAGACTCCAGAAGGATATAATACTACCTAAGTAAACAAGAAATAAGAAAACTCTAGAAATGACAGAGACATCTCGCTGCCTGGACAGTCACCCAAAGTTCCTCTGTACCGTTGGGGCATCCATCTTCAGCCTTCAGGCCCAAAGTATCCAGCAGACATTTCCATGAAGCAGGAAATTCCAAAGACAGTTCAGTCACTATCTGCTGTGTCCTGCAGAATGTCTCGCAGACTCTTTCATGAGTCATGAACCCCGAAAGACCATCTCACCTTTAGGCAAGTTCAGCAGTCCTCTCTCTGCGGGTTCTCTGTGTCCATTTTATGCAACAGTCCAGGCAAGAGAAGTTTCTTGCCCAAATGGCTATCCAACTCCATAAGGATCCTCTTCGATGCCCATCCTCCTCTCCAAGTACATTGGTGTTGCCAGGAGCAGACGTGTCTCATTGTCATGAAAAGTCCTAAGTTATTAAAATATTTTAAATGCCATATTCTGTAGCCTTTGAGAGATATGAAGAATGCCTATCTGAAATATATCTCTATATATCTAGAAAATCTAAGTAACATGACTACAAACTTGACTATTATTTATGATTATCATCAACAACCTATATTTCCTAATTATACATTACATTTTAAAAATGAACTACACAATCACAACACCTTATTCAAGATCAGAAATACATATACATATAATAAAATTGACCTTAAATCTCTATCAATAAAGCAAAATCTATACTAATGCAAATTATTCATATCTATATCATATCCCCCTTTAAATGTAAAAGAACATTTATAAACAATATTTTGGGAATATGGGCGCAGTTTTTTCTCTCCAAACTGCTTTCTGCTGAATGGGGGTGTCGTTAATTAGGTCTTTCATGGTATAACCTGTGTGCTAGTTTCATCACAGTTGGCAGTTGAGCGGAGCAATTTTCTGAAGATGTTCACAGCAACTTTTCGGGAGGTCGTGGTCTATCATACCATATCGGGATAGATGCAATCCATAGGGTCTGGTCCTCTGTGAAAACAAAAGAAGACCCTTTCCAAAGCATCATATCCTTAGGCCCAAATTTTGAAGTCATACCCTCATGATATCCGTTTTGGTTCCACTTGGCAGCCCATAGAATGAAATGTCTCTCTGTACTTAGCTCCTTCACAGTCAAAAATTTTAAAGAAAACACAATGTACATAATCCAGACTCTCTGTGAATTTTTTATTTTTACGTGGCTTATTTTTCTTTATTTTTTTTTAATCTCTTAACTATCTGTACTCTGTCTCTTTAAAGACTTTATCATTTTTTTTTAAACCATTAATTTTATTTTCTATATTCTTTTTCTTCTCTCTTTCTCAAGCCTACGTACATTCATCCAACAGTGTGGTCTTTTATGTCTGAATCTGTTTTATTGTGAATCTGTAACATTTTTTTTTACTATCCAGGAGCATTTCTTAAAATGTTAAGCTGTTCTTAGAAACTTAAGTTGTGCCATGTACAGGTAATACGGTACCGTCTGTGTCCTGCCCAGTTGAAACCTTAACTGCGCTGTTTTTATGGTAATTACGGTAGTTCCTGCCTGAGACCAGCACAGTTCAGCATGGCAGAGCTGAGCCAAGCCGCTCCTGCCTCAGAGCCATTTGGTGCCCCTGAGCCACACAGAGTTCCAGCACACAGCAGTCCACATTGCCATCAAGCAAGTCGTAGAGCTTTACTCCAAATGCTCCATTGAAAAGCTCTGTCTCCCACAGGAGCCAGATAGAGATCGCAATGGCGGCACAGCCCAGAAAGCCGGCATTTTAAAACAGCCAGTTTTTTCCTGTTGGTGAGTCAGGACAATTTCTTTGCGGCACGCAACCCACAAACAGCAAAAAGCTGTCTTAAATTGTCTCTCTCTCCTTTTTAAGCCCTCTCAGGTTTTACGTGGAGTTCATTAGCATGTTGGGTGCCACTCTGTTGAAATACGGAGCGGCGGGCTGTGTCCCGCCACCCGGCTAGCTTTACCCGAAATAATTACACAGAAACTGTATTCTTTTAAACACTGCCTGACCCATTAGTTTCAGTTTCTTATTGGCTAGCTTTTACATATTGATCTAACCCATTTCTATTAATCTGTGTAGCCCAAGAGCTGGCTTACCAGGAATGATCTTAACCTGCGTCTGTCTGGAGTGGGAGAATCATGGTGACTCCCTGACTCAGCTTCTTTTTCCCAGCATTCCGTTCTGTTTACTCCGCCTACCTAAGGGTTGGCCTATCAAATGGGTCTAGGCAGTTTCTTTATTAATAAGAAATCACTCCCACATCATAGGTATATTATTAGCTCTCCATCCTTGCCTCTGAACCACCACTGGCAACATTATTCGGAGCTACAAACCCTGTATCAATTGTTGGAGTGTAACCTTCATTTTGTGGCAATGGCAAATGTCAATATGTTCCTTTTCTTTCCTGCCTTAGCCTTCATGTGTTGATTCAGAAAAATCATTGCAAAGCTATATTTGCTCCCCTTTCATGGTTTCTCGGAAACCGAGACAGAGGATCTAGAGATAAGTAGGAAGCAATTTCATTCTTTACTTCCCACTGAGCTTGGGTATTGCTGCTGAAATGGTATGTGACCTCTGGACTGCCAGTCACAGCAGGGTGACTTCAAAGGACAAGGAATTTGGCTAGAGTTAACACTTCAATCCTTCAACATTCAGGTTACTTGTGATATGAGAGCAAGCAGATACAAGTGTTATTGACAGAGTGATTTTTCTCCCTTTGTCTTTTTTTTTACAGTTCAAATATAAAATTTATTTGAGAATAAGAAACACTATCTTCAAGAGGCATTGTCTCAATGTATCCATATTTTTCTGCCCATTATTATAGATGGCACCAAACACTGTCATCTATAATAGATGTAGTTGGCTTATATCTTACGTCATAGGGTCTGTGGCAGGTAAGAACCATATGTTCTTTGTTACAAACATACAGAAACTTCATTTTCATCTCTCCTTTTGATGTAACTGTAAAATATCAGAGAGATATTTGTTTTTTTATATGTCTATACAAATCCCAACCATCTCCTGTCTCAAGCATTGATGCTTATGTATTATGATGACCAATAAAAATATGATAGTTAATAGTCCTCAATTGTTTCCTCTGTTCCAAGCATCATATTTGTGTGAAGTGATTTAACTGGAGTATTATTGGATACAGATTCTTGTTTAGTAGGTTTGGGAAGGTCAGAGAACACAGATTTCCAATCAGTGTGGGGTGACGTTACTACTGTTAGTTGGAGGATGTAAGTAAAGGTGACTTTTTGCGTGAGGACTTTGGAACTTAGGGGGATGAAGTAATTTATCCAATACCATACAACTAAAAGCATAAACATGTGTTTAGAGCTGATGACAATTACACATGATGTCGGTATCTGTTGGAAATGGTGCCAGGTTCTTGTGCTTGAGAATAACAATAGCAACAAAAAACTGAATAGGACTACATAGTTATAGTAGATGCAGGGATGTGTTGTTAGGTTAAAATCCCTTCCAAGAGGGGAAACGTTTTCACATCCTTGGTCACCTGCATGGTGTGGGCTCTTCTTCATTGGCATCATTCAATTACTACTACACATGTTTTATCTGCTATATACAGGTGTACAGCTTTCTGTGTGATACATATTCCTTTCATGACCAATCTCTATTGAGGAATATGTGTTTTAGTAGTGTAATTTACTGAAGTCATCTTCAGACTCTTTGAGTACATCTGTGCAGGCACAGAATGGCTTGATTTAGCTCATTTTCCCCCTGGGCTGCCAAAAAAGCTGCAAAATATTTTTTTTTTGCCTAATTTTTAGTCAGTCTTTGTCGAAAGTCTTTTGTCTCCACGCCGTGCCCTATTCTTCTGCCTCAGTGGTACTCAAAAAAATTCTCTCTGCTGCCAAAACTCATCATTAACCAATGATTTTTACATTTTAACTGTGGGAAAGTACCTGCTTTACACTTCATCTCTTGCAGCCCAAAGATTTGTATACAGTGTATGCTCTCATGTCCCATGGCATGTACCTGTGAACATACAAATAGATAAGTGTACTATGAAAGCTAAAACTACAGCCTACAAATATGAAATAGGAGTTTATGTGCTTTATTTTAGAGACAATGTTATACCATGACATTGTTCAAGTTATTATCTAAATTCAAAACTCCCTAACTTTCGATGTTATTTCATTGGAAATCAATAATCATTTGAGGGCAGCACTGGTCTAATAGACTATATTTGCCACATTGTCAAAATCACTATCACATTAAAATACTTTTAATTACCATTGTGTGTGTGTGTGTGTGTGTGTGTGTGTGTGTGTGTGTGTGTGTGTTTGTGTGTTGTAGGGAAGAAATTATCTATATCTGTGGGTGGAAGTCAGAGGCCAACTTGTGTGAAGAGGTTTTCTTTTCACCTTCTTCATCCTGGGAATAGAACTCAGGTTGGAAGTCTTCACCACAATTGCCTTTACCTGCGGAGGCATCTCACTGGCCCAGGAAATTAGCATCTTCTAATAAAAATGGGTGAATGTATTGGTAATTTGTGAGCAAAAATTACAACCTTATTTATATAAAATAAATGAACTTGACATGAAAATTAAAAGAAAATGCCAGGAAGAGAAACTGAAAAGCTGAAAGTTCTGCTTCTCATGAATTTTTAAATGAAATCGTTCTGATAATTCTCAGAATATAAAATGTTGGCCTTAACAGACAAAATGAATTGATTTGTTTGCCCTGTGTTCAGTTATTTAGACAAAAATCGTTACTGTTTCTTTTTGAAAGGTTTTGTTATTTACTTCTTAGTTCAATTGAATGCTTAAACTTTCTACTTTCTCTATAGTGTGTAGTGACTTGACAGATTTTATCTTTGGGACTAACTGGTCCATGAGGCAGAGGTTGTGTCAATATATTTTATACTACTTCATAAGAAAAATTATACTTTGTGCTATTTATTGATTCTAAACAACACTGTCTCCCATAATGCCCTGAGTATAATACAGACTAGAGCAAGAGACTTTGGAGCTTGCTATCAGACATTTTGTTTCATATATCAGCATAACAGATTTCCATCATTCTTTCTTTGGCTCATTAATGACTGTGCTTGCTTGTCTTTATAAAAGGAGCTTCAGCCAGTGTCAGAATTAGCTTCCCCAGAATACTCTGAAATAGTTCTTCTTAAGAGAGGGCTGTGTGCTTTAAATTATTGGATTGTTCTTAGTATTTTAGCTTTCATTGCAGTATTAACTGTTTGTTTTTACTATCGTCCTAGCACTCAATGTTCAAAATTTTATATATTAATAATCTGCTATATTCTATTAAAAACCATAATTTTAGTTAGTTTTAAGATTTCTATTTAAGTACACAATATCTTGAAATAATTCTAGCCAAACAAGTGGAAGACCTGTATGACAAATCTTTAAATCTTTGAAGAAAGGAATTGAAGAAGACACAAGAAAATGGAGAGATCTTCCATGCTCTTGGGTAGATAGAATTAACATAGTAAAAATGGTAATCTTACCAAAAGCAATCTACAGATTCACTGCAATGCCCATCAAAATCTCAGCAGAATTCTTTACAGACCTCGAAAGAACAATACTCAACTTCATATGAAAAAAACAATCCTGTACAATAAACAAACTTCTGGATGCATCACAATCCCTGACTTCAACTCTACTACAGAGCTACAGTACTGAAAACAGCCTGGTATTGGCATAAAATGCAACAAGAAAACCAATAGAACCTAATTGAAGACCTAAATATCAATCCACACACCTACAAACACCTGATTAGTGATAAAGAAGCAGAAAATATAATACAGAAAAAAGAAAGAATATTTAACAAATGATGTTGGCATAACTGGATATCAACATGTAAATGTGGTACATTTACAGAACGGAGTACTACACAGCAGAAAATATAATGACATCTTGAATATTGCAGGCAAATGGATGGTAACACAGACCCAGAAAAACAATTATCACATGTACTCACTCATATGTGGTTTTTAAACATAAAACAAAGAAAACTAGTCCACAAAACATAATACCAGCGAACCCAGACAACAATGAGGAGCCCAAGAGAGACATACATAGATCTATCTACATGGGTAGTAGAAAAAGTCAAGATCTCCTGAGCAAATTGGGAGTATGGGGATCTTGGGGGAGAATTGAAGGGTAGGGGAGAGGCAGGGAGGGGAGAAGAGATAGATGTAGAGCTAAAAAAATCAACAAAAAAAGAAAAAAAGAATTTATGCTGATAACTAAACTTAAAAAATGAATGAAATGGATCCACCTCTATCACCATGCACAAAACTCAAGTCCAAATGGATCAAAGACCTCAACATAAAACCAACCACATTGAACCTTATAGAAGAGAAAGTGGGAAGTATACTTGAACGTATTGGCACAGAAGACCACTTTCTACACTTTCTAAATATAACCCCAGTAGCACAGACACTGAGAGAAACAATTAATAAATGGAACCTCCTGAAACTGAGAACCTTCTGTAAAGCAAAGGACATGGTTAACAAGATAAAACGGCAGCCTACAGAATGGGAAAAGATCTTCATCAAACACACATCAGACCGAGATCTGATCTCCAAAATATATAAAGAACTCAAGAAATTTGTCATCAAAAGAACAAATAATCCAATAAAATATGCGGTACAGACCTAAAGAGAGAACTTTCAACAGAGTAATCTAAAATGGCTAAAGGACACTTAAGGAAATGTTCAACATCCTTAACAATCAGAGAAATGCAAATCAAAATAACTCTGAGATTTCATCTTAGACCTGTAAAAATGGCCAAGATAAAAACACTGATGACAACTTATGCTGGAGACGTTGTGGGGAAAAGGGAACACTCCTCCATTGCTGGTGGGAGTGCAAGCTGGTACAGCCCCTTTGGATATATGTATGGGAAATTCTCAGAAATTTAGAAAACAACCTACCTCAACACCCAGTAAAACCACTTTTGGGTATATACCCCCAAAATTCTCAATTATACTGCAGGGACATTTGTTCACCTGTTTATACCAGCATTGTTTGTCATATTCAGAACCTGAAAACAACCTAAATGCCTATCGACTGAAGGAAAAATAAGGAAAATGTGGCTCATGTACACAGTGGAATACTACACAACAGAAAAAAATAATGACATCTATTTGTGGGCAAATGGATGGTTCTAGAAAGGATCATATTGAGTGAGGTGACCCAGATCCAGAAAGACAAATGTCACATGTACTCACTTATAAGTGGCTTTTAGACATGAAGCAAAAACAAACAAACAACAAAAAATAATATTCAATTCACAATCCCAGAGAACCTAGACAACAAAGAGGACCCTAAGAGAGACGTACATCGATCTAATATACATGTGAAGTAGAAAAAGACAAGATTTCCTGAGTAAATTTGGATCATGGAGTCCATAAGAGAGGGTAGAAGGAGAGGGGAAAGGAAAGGAAGGGAGTAGAGAAAAAATATATAGTTCAATAAAAACAATAATTTTTTTTGTTTAATCATGAAAGACTGTTTTTATCTTAATATTCAATTTCTATGAAGCTACCTGTAAAAGTCTAAGTACCTTGGGACTCCCAAAGTTTGCAATTATGTAATTATGAAATGAAAACTAATGGTGGAATTATTTGTAATATGCTTTGAAGTTGTATTATGATGGATTAAAGGAATTTACAGACTAGAGTCCTAAAGAGTTTTTAGTTTCCGAAAGCATTTTAATTCTGAAGAGTCAACTTGGCAGCAAAACCAGTCTTGCTTTTCTGTTTTGTACTTTAACTGCAGATGTCAGGACCTTAAACATGCTTGTTTAATTGTTGTCTAATTGTTCTCTCTGTGCTCTCCAGTATAAAGTGAGACTGGTTATAATGAACTTGAAAGTTGTTCAGGTATTAAATTGGGTGTCATGTAAAGAGACTCTAGTTTGTTGTATATATTCAAGTGAGGAAAAAGTGTCATTGATCCATATTTATGAACACTATATGAATTAATTGCCTTTATTAAATTATTCCTATTGATAAAACATATACTGTGATGTTTTAATATATATCTTCATAATAAAAACTTACACATTTAACATATCTATGGTGAGGCTATTTCAAATTATTTTTTTACAATTTTGGAACATACGTTATCACTAACCCATCATTTCACTATGCAATATATCTTAAAACTTAAACCTGCTTAGTTGTGACCATATATTCTTTTATCACATCTCTTTATTACCCTCACAAGAACTACTATGTACTATTTGCTCTAAACTTGTGGATATCAACATATTAGATTCCATGCAGTGGTTGTCTTTCTCTGGTGTGTTTCATTTAGTGTAATGTCCTTTATCTTTATCTGCATAAATCTAAATATTTTGCTATACTGGGACAAATCATCTTTTACTCACATCAGTATTTATCTCTATATATCTGAACCAATATCTCCTATCTTTGACACCTTTAGTAGGTGACTTACATCTAAAGATAAATAATTTTATCTATCTGTCCTATCTACTCTCATCTATACCTCTACTTTTTTCTTCTTTTTCTACCATTTATGAAGTAATATTTTACTCATTATAACCAAATTTTGACTCTGTAATGCATGAAAACAGAAATTTACACATGCCACCAACAGGGTCCTCATTTCTTCTGATTTAGTATTCTTTGCATGACTTTGTATCTTTTAACTACATAATTAATATGATATGTTTTCTTCTCTAACAACCTTCTTCTATTCTAGATATATCTGGGCACAGTTAAAGTCTGCCTCACTTGAGGTGATGAGAAAAATGTGCTGTTCCTTGAGCCCTGTGTTTCAATATGTGTGCCTACCATTTTAATATTCTCCGATACTTTTTCTTAGACTAGAATATGACACCTGTTACTTAAGACTGCTTTTCTTTCATGTTTCCTTTATTTCTTGCAGTTTCTCATTTCTCTTTATGATCCCTCTCTAGGGCACATGGAAACGTCTCAATTACTGACGTATATGACACTGGAGTTCCAGCATGGGCTCTTTGTTCAGCTGTACCATGATGAACAGAGAACTAAGTTGGATGGTGTGCGTCTCAGGTCTTCAAATTCCTTAGAGATAAGAGATGTGTGCCCTTTGCTTTCTTCCAACCCCATCATAATCAGAAGTAACACCTTTGTAAACTGCAGCCTTGAAAATCAGAACCGTTTTTCCTAAATTTCGCTTTCTTTTTTTTTTATTGAAAAAAAAATTCTGCCTCCTCCCAGCCTCCCATTTCCCTCCCCCTCCTCCCACTCCTCTCCCCCTCCCCCCACTCCTCTCCTCCTCCCTCTCCAGTCTGAAGAGCAGTTAGGGTTCCCTGCCCTGTGAAAAGTGCAAAGTCCTCCCCCCTCCATCCTGGTCTAGGAAGGTGAACATCCAAACTGGCTAGGCTCCCACAAAGCCAGAACATGAAGTAGGATCAAAACCCAGTGCTATTGTCCTTGGTTTCTCAGCAGCCCTCATTGTCCACCATATTCAGAGTCCGGTTTTATCCCATGCTTTGTCAGTCACAGTCCAGCTGGCCTTGGTGAGCTCCCAATAGATCAGCCCCACTGTCTCCGTGGGTGGGTGCACCCCTTGTGGTCCTGACTTCCTTGCTCATGTTCTCCCTCCTTCTGCTCCTCATTGGGACTTTGGGAGCTCAGTCCGGTGCTCCAGTGTGGGTCTCTGTCTGTATCTCCATCCATCGCCAGATGAAGGTTCTATGGTGATATGCAAGATATTCATCAGTATGGCTATAGGATAGGGTCATTTCACGTTCCCTATCCTCAGCTGCCCCAGGAACTAACTGGGGACATCGCCCTGGGCACCTGGGAGCCCCTCTAGGTCCAAGTCTCTTGCCAACCCTCAAATGGCTCCCTTAATGAAGATATGTGCTTCCCTGGTCCTTCAATATTCCCACATCAATATCCAGACAACTTTTGGTTTCCTCTGCCTTGCTGATCCAAAGTCTCCTGTACCATATCCTATACTACCATATGTTCAAGGCAGAAGAACAATCACCATTTAAAATTAAAATATGTAGTAGTTACCTTTCTCATTGCTGTGGACATATACTAAAAAGCACAACTTAAGAAGTTTATTTTTACTGGTGATTCAGTTGGTACAGACCACTATGCAGGGGGTGATGGGTGAATATAATGGTTGGGCAATTTGGAGTGTGCAATGCATCTTATTCCCTCCTTTGCAGATTAGGAATCAGAGTTCTCAGCCAAACGTAGGGAAGCAGATGATAACCTTCAGGGCACATCTTCCTAGTGATGCAAGTCATTCCATTTTCCAAATAATTCTCAAGCTTCTAGTACAGCAGCTCTAGCAATGGGTTAAGTTCTCAAAGGCATGAGTCTTTGTGGGATATTTTACATCCAATCCATGGATATATACATTAAAATTAGTCTAAATCTAATAGGGGCATATCTGGACTCAGGCATATCATCCAGAAGGATGGTGGAAGAGACTCAGAAACATGGTTAAAGATAGTCAATAGATGATATATTGATAGATGATCGATAGATAGCTAACAGTGTCCATTGTGTTCCTTTAAAGAGGAAAAGAAGTATTGTCACTTATGAGCTTCTCTCTCTCTCTCTCTCTCTCTCTCTCTCTCTTTCTATCTTTCTCTCTCTCTTTTGCTAAGATCAAGTATAAAACAAAAACATTATGATAGGACCTGAAAATCCTTACTTAATCTCCTTTTAATTATACCAGAACCTTTAATGACTAATGAATATGCCACAAAATTTTTATCATTGCAAGGATGATTTTTAAAACACTATTACATTATTTCTTTGATTAAATAAGTTTTATGACTCTTTCAGTTGATGGATCATTTACATCTGAGACTTTACCAGTATCGTAATGTAACCTCTATAACCATGGAACAACTATATTTCATTAAAAAATTAAATCAAGACTACTGATGTATTTTCTCATATATTTCTTCAACTTACACACACAGTTATTGCATTTTATTTATTCATTATTACAGCAATGAGACTAACTTCAGATTGTTATCTTATTTATGGGGGTTTTGCAAGGAGTTTATTTTTATTTATCTTCCATTAATCATCTTTAATATATATATATTTTTTCCAAAGACATGAAGATGTAACTGTTATAGTTACTTTCTAATTTTATTTATTCAATTGAAGATCATTTTTATTGTTATTGTGGATAAAACAATGGTCTTGTTCTGTTGATAAACCTATAAATAAAACCTTCTCCTAACCTTGGATCAGAAGATTCAATCAAACATAATAATGAAGCATGTAAGACTGTAATTGGGTAAATGTTGTTTTGGACAACATCCTTTCTTTCATTGCCCAATAGTTTGTGAAATATGACATATGCATTAGATGAGCATGCTCATATGCAATAATTAATAATAATATCTGTTTTACACATTCTGTAACCCCATAAATTAGGTAATTGATAGCTCTATATAAAAACTTTGAATTTATTATCAAGAAAAATCTAAGCATGTCTATGCTTTTTGGTTTTAAAGCAGACATATGGGCACTTCATGTTTTAATTATATGAGTAATAAAATTCACAGATCCTATGCGCTCAGTTTGATGACTTCTGAGTGTTATTTGTGGCCTTTTAAGTATACCTCAGTGTAAATTTTCGTGTTTACTCTAAATGTTATAAAAATTGCCTCATGTTATAATAATCTATTTTTGAATCCTTAAGATTTATGCTCTAGATTTTTTATATCCTGTCTCCATTACAACCAAGCACACATTATTTCTTTTATTTTAAAAAAGAAAACAAACTATATTTTCACATTTACATACCAATCCAAGTTCCCATTTCCTCCCCTCCTCCCATTCCCTCCACATACCCTCCCACTCTACCCTCATCCATTCCTCAGAGAAGGAAAAGCACATTGCTTTGTGGAAGGTCCAAGGCCCTCCCTATTATATCTAGGCTGAGCAAGGTATACATCTAAGGAGAATAGGATCCTAAAAAGCCAGTACATGCAGTAGAGAGGAATCCTGGTGCCACTGCCAGTGGCCCCTCAGTCTGCCCCAGCCAGGCAACTGTCTCACCCACATCAGAGGGACTAGTTTGGTCCTATGACAAGCACACATTATTATTCCAACATTTTGCATTTATAGATTTAAAAACAATCAACACATCTATAAAAATCCAAGGGATGAAAACAATTTTTATTTTGATCTATACATTCACCATTTTGGTAATTGTTATTCTTTTTAAGGTGTCCATCTGCCATCATTTTCCCTTAGCCTGACAAATTTCTTTCACATCGGTATATGTATGTATATGCATATATATATATATACACACATACACATATTAATGTAAATTCCATGGTTTTGTTCCCTTAAAATATTTACTTCACCTATAAACTTCTTGAATAACATTCTAGGTAGGTAATTTTTTGTTTGATATAAATGATAATGCAATTTCTCAGTGTTTTTATTGATATACCTTCCTTATACATAATGATAGGTTTCAAAAAGAAATTTTTAGTAAGGTGCTCATATATCTTGATCACATTAACCCTTTCCATTCCCTTTTCTCCTACCATTCTCAATCCATCCCTCCTCTCTCACTTCTACTTCCGTGTTCTATTCACACTTGATTTTATATATCAATATGAAATCTGGAATGAATAGATGGCAAAAATTCTGTGACATTTGAAATGATGATATATTGACAAAATTTATTTATCCATAAGTAATAATTAAATTATATAATTTATAAAAGAATTAGTGCAAACAGTGAACTTGATATTTGGCAAGTATATCAGAAAGAGAGAGCTATTACCTTATTTTTTTATAAGCATCAACTAATTTTCTTGTGTCTGGCTTTCTGCATATTATGTAGATTTTTCTTGAGATGTTTTTATGGTTTCTGTTTATTGTTCTACTTTAAAAGCATGAATATGCTATGTGTTAAATAATATGATTTTTTGTGTTATTTTTATAAAGTTCATTGACCTCTTTGGATACTAACCTGCTTTCATTCATGGATACTGAAATAGTATAGCTTATATTTCTTTCTCTATTCAACTTCAGATAAAATATTATATTATTTGGTTTCAGCATGGAACTTTCACAGCTTTTTTTTTTTAAAACCTTTTGTTTCATCTTCTATTCAGGCTACTTTTCTCAAAGCGTTGATTGTTTCTTCAGTTGTTTGAAGTCACCTCTTCTCTTCTTGCTTTCTATCATTCATGTTGGATTTCTTTTCATAATTTCTGCCTTGGTGAAAATCACCCTATGCTTGCACATGTTGTCTCTTCATCTTTAATATGCTTGTCAGACATAAAAGTTCCTGGCCCATAGTTCAACAACTGGCTTCTTTCTGTTTCTATTTTTATTGTCACTTTTCTTGACCTCGGGCTGCAGTTTGTTGGATTCCTGGATATTTTGTAATCTTTGCTCTGTAGTTGATACTGCATTAGACTAATCTAGAGTGAAGTATATACTATTAAACCCCTAGAAAAAAAATGAATGTTTTTCTTTCCGTAGACGTTCATCTTCATGGGTGTGAGTCAGAAAAGGAAGCAGTAGAATAAGCTACATTTAGGCTTCATTAAAACTTCAGTTAAATTTAACTCACCATTAGCTTTATTCTGAGGACATAGCATGATTTTCCTTATCTTCGTTTTTTAAAAATCTTATCACTTGAATAATGAAATCACTTTTCCTGTAGAACAGGCAGCTTTTAGCCTTGAGGACTACTTCACTCTCTTGTCAACCAGTCTCAACTCTTGGGGAACTTGGAAGTCCACAATAGCTGACTGGACTTTCTCTAGAAACTGTGGGCTTCTCCTAGCTGGTGGAGGTCCGTGTAGCACATTCTATAGGGAAAGCAACTTGCTTTGTGAGGTGATTCTTTGAGCATTTCTGCCTTGGTCAGTTTTTAATTAGCTCTAGTAGACATAAGATGCCAGTGACAGTGCTCTTCGGACACAGAGAAGGCAAACAAGAAAGTCCTTGAGGAATGACATCTGTGTTGGCCCTTTAAAGATAACGTAAGTTGATAGTGAGGTAATAGATGGGCTATACACTATATTATAGATTTACAAGTATCGTTCAACTTTACCATACAGCATTCTATAGAAAAGGAACTTAACTTTTCATTTTTTTGTTGAGCATGAATTAATTTATTTTATTTTTTTATCTCTGTGTATGTGGGGTGGGAGTGGGGGATGTGTGAATGTTTGAGTCCAGGTGTAGACAATGTCCTAAGTTTCCCTGGAGCAGAAGTTACCAGTGAGCTGCCTGATGTATATCCTGGGAATCAAACTCAGGTCCTTTGTAAGCACGGGGCACACTCAATAGCTAAGCCCTTTCTCCAGCCCCTAATACACATTAATTATTATAGTTTGTACTCAAATGCTTATTTACTATTAATGTTTGAGAAAATATTGAATTTTCTTTGTTTTCCCCAAAGTTTTTACACCTGTTACTTTAACCATCTGTTCTGTATTCCACTTTTCAGGTAACTGAGAAAGATCATTTAGAATCCTATAACTCAAGCTTACTCAATCAAATTCTCCAAATTATTAATGAGATAATTTAAAAGTTTTCATAGAACAGACTTGATAGGTTTTCATTTCTTTGCATATTAGTAGTGCTAAGAGAATAGTCAGGATAAGGTAAAGGAAAATAGGATACGAGACAAAACATAAGCATATATTTATAGTTCATACCTTTCTAAGTCACAAGTTGAAATAGTCAATCAGAAAAACACCAGAGATAAAGAACCGTTTCTATATAAAGTATGTGTAATGGTTAGCATTTTGTTGATGAATTGTGTAGAGTGTCCTATGATCATTGGTATCTACCTGAATGATGCTTTATATATGATATTTTTAATCCATTAGTTGTATTTAGATTTGAGACTTTCTGTTTTCCATGTTATTTTCACTTTTTAATTTAATAAAATTAATTTTAAAAGAATTTAATATATGAGTATTTTGTTTACATCATTTCTAACCCTCTCTCTTCAACTCCTTCTCTGTTCCCCTAAATCCCCCACTTCCTCTTAGATTTATGATATCTTTTTATTTAATAATAACACATAGACACACACACACACACACACACACACACACACACACACACACCCCAGAAAACCTTCTGAACTTTTGCAAATCCATTTAGTGTTGCTCCTGTGTCTTTGTGTTTAGGGCTGAACTTTTGGGACTGGAAAATCCTTGGATTCACCCTCTCTCAGCAGGCAATAGTTGCTTGTAGATCTTAATCTAGAGGTAAGGCCTTGAGACATTTCTCCCCTTTACTTTGGAATGTCAATATGTAGTTCTCGTGTAGGTGACCATCATATTGTTTAGGTTGCATGCATGCATCTTCCATGTCATATATTAAGATGCTTCTTGGTCCTTGGGGTCTTATAATCTTTCTTCTCCCTCTTCCATGACGTTCCAGAGAAGTACAGGTCTATTCAGGAGTCCTTTCTCAAACCTGTATCTTGTAGGGCATTGTTTGTGTTTTCTTCCAGCAGAGTCAGCCTTTCAGGTTTCACATTAAGACTTCTGTCCATTTAGAGTTGATCTTTGAGTGGGCTTATAGATATGGAAGAAGCATCATTCTTGTACATGTGAGCACCCAGTTTTCTCAAGACTCTGGATGATTCTGTCTTTTCTTCAGTGAATAAATTTTGGCACCTTAGTTAAATTTCAGATGGCTATAGTTATGCATACCTACGTTTTACTCTTCTTTGTTACGGGTGTCTACGTGCGTGTTTTTGTGAGAGTAATATACTATATTTATTATTATGGCTCTATGATATGGCTTAAAATGTTCTATAGTAATCCCTTAAGTATCTTTCTGCTCAGTATGGCTTTGGGCTATCCTGAGTCTTCTGTGGTTCCATATGAATTTTCAAATTTCATTTTTAATGTGTCTGTGGAAAATGTCATAGGTGTTTTGATTGAGATATCACAGAATCTGTAAAATGCTTTTGATGTAATGGTCATTTTTTACAATATTCATTCTTCCAATTCATGATCATGGGACATTTTGCATTTTCTGGAGCCATTCTCAATTTTTTTTTCTTCAGAGAGAGAGAGAGAGAGAGAGAGAGAGAGAGAGAGAACTGTCTGTCTGAAAGACACATAGGGGCTTGTTGTTTGGAAAAACAAGCATGGCAGGATCTGCCTAAAGGCAGAATCAGTCAGTCTAGCGTGGGTGAGTCTTGTGGAGCCCAGGTGATTCTTGAGTTTGGGTGGCAGCTGGAGACTGTTTTAGAGAGGCTACGACAGGGAAATCCCAAGCTTGCTCAGAGGCTTGGGGAAAAAAGTAAAGAAAGCCTAGCAGGGTGGGACTGGAGCTCCACATGCAACTCTAACAGGTGCCTCACATGCAGCTCTGGCCTGTGCTGGTGGCTTTTTCATGAACTTGTAGCCAAAGTTTGGTGCCAATTGTAGTACAAGTGTTAAAAATCCAGACAGATATTTGGGTCCAACCTGAAGATCAGAAAAGCAAAGCAATCAAACCACTAGAGAGCTCTTATCTTTATGAACTCTTCAGACAGAAAGAGTGAGATCATGTCCCATCTGACATACATTTCCCTCTAGTGCTAGGCATGCACCACCACCACCAGGTCTCTAACTAGTGTGGAGGCTGTAATTAAAGGTGTGTGCTACCACTGACTGGCCGGCATGACCGACTTCTGTGGCTGTTTTGCATTCTCATCTTTAGGTAAGATTTATTTTTTAAAATACAAATGAAATAGCACTACAAATTATTGATTTGTTCATTTAGTTAAATAATAGTATTTTTGGTTTGTCCTGTTTAATGATATGAATTCCATTTTATGGAGAACACTTTAAATCCAATAAGACTTGTGTGGTTACTTCCATAACATTCATGCCACTATGACACTAGTGAGCCCTACTGTGCCTGGTTCGTTGTTATTGGAGCTTCCAGGGTTCACAACTATGTAAGACCGTTTATGACTTTTCTTCCCTGGCAAGTAGCATGAGTAGGACCTTCCAACACTATGAAAGCTAGTCAATATTTATGAAGCTTCTGAATTAATACTAGCATGACTTTCCCAGGACCTCTGTGTTAGGCATGTGTTGTCTTCAGCAACAGGGGCTTACAATCATATTCTGGAGAGGCAAAGAGTGAGAGCAATAGCCTGTAATGTTTAGAAGGGAATTGTCTATGTGACAATCAACTTGAAAACAGGCCCTGTATTTATTAGCTTTTTATTTGATCTCCTCTATGCCCTACTGTATCTGGGAAAGGCACACCCCCTCCAATGACATATGGTAAAATATATATATATATATATATATATATATATATATATATATATAAATTTATATATTTAAATATATATTAAAGCACATATAGTGATAAGTTTCTATGTGTCTTTTTCAAATGCCTTTTGTATTGGTCATCCCTCTTCACCTTCCCTCCTCTACCATGTCCTCTTGTCTCCCATTTAACTGTAAATCTTTTCATAACATTTACTAGTTTTAACCTTTTAAGTCTTCCCTTCTATGAAATGCAGTCTTCACCATGGTATAGATGTCTCCCTGTCAGTTACCTCCCCCGGCTCCATTTCTGACCCCTGTCTTCTGTTCCAGTTAACTGCTGTACTGTTGCTCTTTGAACATCATGAGGAAGCCCAGAAGTGGTAGATTTCCTTTCCTATTATGAAATGTTCACCTCAACAATAATTACACAGTTTGCTTCCCAGCTCTTTTCTGGTGTCTACTCAGATGCTAGCTCTCGTTAGTCCTTTTTTTGATGACTCTATCTGAACTCAAAATTTACTTTGTTCTTGCTTCTCTTTGGCACAGTGCTTGAGGCTCCCCCCTTGCTAGAAGTCATATAGCTCTCTTTGAACTCACCATAGCTTAGACACTCCCACCACCTTGAAAGAAAAACTCCCTGAATAGAAATGGAACTTTAGATTGAAAAGGAAAGGACTCCTTAGATCCACTGAACTAGGGTACCACTTACATCTTCCTGATAGTATAGGAAGAGATAGGACTAGAAATAAGGGAGGTACAGTTCATAAACCAGACTAATGTGGATATACAGTAACAGCATAGCACAGATAAAAAATGGGTACAGTGACAGACATACGACAGCTAGATAAGCAATGGCAAAAACAGAAGACCAAAGAGGGCAGAAATGACCACTAATGCTACTGAGTCTAGCTTCTTTCTGTTGTAGGACTCTATAATAAAACTGTGGGTCCCAAGACAAAAGGTGCCAAGAAAGCCAGATACAGGAATTTTATGTATAAGAGATTAAATTCAGAAAAATCCTTCGAAATTCTATCTTAGATCAGTGCTTATGGGCATGCTGTTCAATGCTGTGAGTTAGGCATTCTTAGAGACTTCCAGTTTGTGACATTGTTGTAGACAAAGGTCTGCGGAGAGCAGGTACTGGATTCCTAAAGAATGACCTGAAAATCTCAGCAGCAGGAACTATGACAGGAAGAGGAGGACCTGCTTACCAACTCTCATCACTGTCAGGGTTCAATTCAGCAGATGCAAACTGAATAACAATTTTAAGTTAATTTTTGTAAATGCCTTGGAGCATATATAAAGTTTGATACCAGATACAAATTTTGACTATGACCTTGGTTGATTATTGGTTTTCTAAGATGAGAAGCCTTAAGGTTTTTTTCTGGGTTTACTCTGACTCAATAAACGCATGGGTGAAGTTCCGTGGGACAAGCGGTTATTAGATTTATGTGTTAGATAATATGCTCAATAATGGGTTTATGAAGATAAGTAAGACGTACTCCCTCTGAGGGCGTAGAGTAGTAGGAGTGACAAACAGGTGGATAATTAAAATTCAGTTTTTTACAAGCCCTTCTGAAAGTGTATCTTCTCAAATATTGATATTTCTTTACAGCTGTAGTTATTTTTAAATTGAACAAGGAATTACATGAGTGTTAGAGAGAATAGCTTTGATTCATACTTTTTTGTTTGTATTCTGTTCTGTATTTTACTAAAGTATGTATTTTAAGAATACACTGAACTTTCAACTTGAAAAATTGATTTAGATATAAAGGATACTCGACACAACTCCGGGACCTAAAGTTCAGGGATCATTGCAGAAGAGTGAGTGGAATGATCATAAGATTAACAGGGCATTTGCTGTGAGATTTTATCTCCTAGGAATGCCAGAAGCTACATCTATAAAATCTCACGAGTGTGCCTGAGGACCTCAACATGTCCTGAACGAACAACAGCAATAGCCATGCTACAAGGATGAATGAAAAAGTCCATGGGGCTTCATTGCTCCAAAAGAAAGGCAAGCCATTCAGGAAAGCTGAGAGTAGGAGCAATAGTCTTCCCGAGGAAAGAGCACGCTGATTGCTTATACAATGCTCAACTGGCATCCTGAAAACACTCAAACAAATAATATTACACAGACTCTTCTGGTTGTCCCTATGTGTGTAGGACACACACACGTGTCAATTAATGAAAAAGAGGACATGAATTTGAAGTAGAGCAAGGAGGAGTATATATGATATATGATATATAGTGTGAAGAGATAAAATGGAAGAGGGAAGGATGGCTTCAATAGACATAGCAAACTGGATAGGAAGAAGCCCATGAGGTCTCAACTCTACACAAAGAACTATAGGCAACTGAGGATGGTTGGGAACAGGAGAGGTTTCTTCCCCAGGGAAGAGTACACCAATTGACTGTCTAGTACCAAAGGTCAGCCCTCAAAAGCATACATAGAAGTTTCAATATATGGACTGAATGGGTTATGTTTAAGGATATATGTGTATACCTATATATATGAATGCAATAACAATTAGTGAGAAAGGAGGCCATGAATTTGAAGAAGAACTAAGAAGGTAATAAGAGAAGGTTTGGAGAGAAGAAAAGGAATGGAGAAATGTAATTATAGTATAATCTAAAAAAAATAAATAAAAATAAACAAGTCTTGGTGTAGGAGGTCCTTCTATCTATGTATTGCTTTCATTGGTTAATGAATAAGGAAACTGCCTTGGCCTAGTTGATAGGGTAGAACTTAGGTAGGCGGGGAAGAGAGAACTTCATGCTGGGAGGAAAAAGGCAGAGTAGGAGAGTAATGCCATGCATCCGTTGGAGACAGATGCTGAAAATTTTACCCAGTAAGCCACTGCCACGTGGCGATACACAGATTACTAGAAATGGGTTAAATCAAGCTGTGAGAGTTAACCAATAAGAGGCTAGAGCTAATAGGTCAAGCAGTAATTTAATTAATACAATTTCTGTGTGGTTATTTTGGGGCTAAGCTAGCAGGGCGGCCGGCAAATGGGCAACTGGACAAACAAGCAGGACCTCTCTCTACAACTAAGTCTTAAATTATTCATAAATATAAAAGATAAATATAAAAGACTGCTTTTGAAGTTTGAGAAATATAAAACTTAATGTTAAGTTCCATAACTTCTGTTCCAAATATCTACTTGTGTATCAATTCACTGAGTTGGCTAGGCTTTGGGTCTGTTTGATATCAATGTGTGATGTTTGTATTTGTAAGCTTTTTAAGTAATAAAGTTTTTGGAAAGCATTTGCGAGCCCAGTATATATTTTAGAGAAGCTTCAAAAATTATATTTCCAAGCTCTTTATTTTCAGTTCCTGCATTTAAATGCGTGTGCCTTTTGTTTTTGAACTGATAGTTAAACGAAACGTATCATGTATAATACATTTGGAAGTGCGTGCAATGTGGTACCACTGGACCAGTTAGCAGTCAAACACATTTCTTATATAATTACTGGTTTTGTGCTGAGAACAGTTTGTAATCATTTACTTGGCGTTCTTCAAGGGCAACACATATTTTTGCCCTTGTGCAACTCTTGGAATATTTCCTTTTGGTATTTTGGATATTTGA
The DNA here is from genome assembly GCF_018167655.1 of Microtus oregoni. Taxonomy (NCBI): domain Eukaryota; kingdom Metazoa; phylum Chordata; class Mammalia; order Rodentia; family Cricetidae; genus Microtus; species Microtus oregoni. The sequence continues at coordinate 79,809,905 of NW_024543060.1, read as the reverse complement.
CTGACATTTGCGCACTCTATCTCTGAAGTTAAAGAAGAAGGAAGACAATCATTATAGCAGATTATGCTGTATTTTTTTTAAATAATCTCCTGAGTCTAATTAGTGCTATCCCTACACATGTGGGAGTATGGCCATCCACTGGGCAGGACAAATCCACAAAAAAACCACCTCTGTAATAGCGTGTGATTCTCCCTCTCCCTGCAGCCATAAACTGAAAATGACTTTAGAAAAAGGGAAGATGCTATGAAGTTTGAAGGGCAATCGTGCTGGGGATATCAACCCGGGGTAGAGACAGGTGGTAGTGAATTGGTATGGTCCATATATGTTGTATCAGTGTGTAGAACATTCATTTAAATAACAAAACTGCTATTTCTTAAAAAAAGAATATGGTATAATAATAAGCTGTGGATTAGGATTCTTTTGGCTGAATTTAAAGTTTTTTTTTTTTCTTGTCTCCTCTGACTTCACATTTTCATCTATGTCTCTCTTGGTTTTAAAGTCCTTCTTGCACATGTCTTTTGAGAATATGGATGGTGATTCTCTCTCTTCTCGCTCTCCCTTCCTCTCTCCCTCTCTCCCTCCCTGCTTTCCTCTAGGCCCCCTCTTTGTCTCTCACTGTTTCTCTTCCTTGGCCACTTCCTGTGTGTTTGGTTTGGCTGAAATGAGCAGCTGACTCACTCCAAGCACAAGTCTTTTGAAGTTCGGTGCCTGGAGGCATCATTGAATGCAGAACCACAGTAGCTGAATGCATCATAATCCCTTTGTGAGAAAATTGACAGTCATGTCTTTAGTAAACTCTGGGTAGAACACACTGATATATATTGTTTTTATCAAATTAAGAATTTGATCCTAGGGGCAATAATAACATTAAGTGCCAGAAACCGTGACTTTATTATTATTATTATTTACTTTATGTTTGCTGAATTGATTATGACTTGTCTTAACTGCTATATGAAAACACATTTGAACTCAGTGTATGATGTATAATCATGGATCATATCCTGTAGAAGAGAACATGTAACAGGTTTTACAATCTCTGTTGCTGCTGGTTTTATCTTCATATCTCTATCGGCCATCAGAAAACAGTGCTGCTCATACTTTTGTCTCAGGGTAAATCATTGCTCGCCACATTTACTGCCGTGTTCTGCTTCAAGTTGATGGTCTATGAAAATGAGGATGACGGGCTCTTAACGTTTGAAATGGAGCAATAATCACGGGAAGTCGTGAACAGGCATAGGCTGTTTTCTTCTGGCTAGTTCAGGCGGGAGGGAAAAAGAAGATGCTTGTAGATGTTGCTAAGACAAGACATAGCGAAGGGAAAAGCAAACTACCAATTACTGAGCGCCTGCAATATGCTCCCCCTCCTCTGTGATTCACTAGGAAAAACACCATTTGGGCATTTCCAGAAGCGCTAGAGGGACAGATTAGGAGCCGAGAAGCACACTGCTTCTCTTGCATTTGATTGCAGCGATCCTTTGAAAAACACATCCAAAGTACAGCCAATCGCCACACACAGGCATGGAGTCCAGAGGTTCTTCGGCTTTAATTCAGGTCCTGGAGGCCGACTCTGCTCTGGTGTTAGTTCTTTAAATTCAGGGAACTGACTTAAAGTAGCAACAAGCAAACACCCCCACCCTCCTCAAATAAAACTAAGTTTTCATTTTCTCATCTACAAAGGTCCCAGTGTATTTTCAGGGGTTCTCGATACTGGATGATCTATAGATTTTTTTTTTCCGCTTAACATTCAAGGGCAAAGGAATTTAGGATACATTTGTTTTTTTAAAATGAAGACACAGTTCCTGACTTTGAGGACTCAGCATTAGGAAGTGATCCTAAGAGAGCGTTTCTTGCTCATATATTGTTGGGAATGCTTGACTTTCTCCAGAGCTGCGCGTGTGCTCTGAGCAAAGCTTGGCCAGTGGAGTCTCTTCGGTCCCCCAATCTCTTTGGAGAGTAAGCTTTGTCCACAAGATTTGTCAGCTTGTGTCTATTTTCCTTCTGTGATGTCTTCTAAGCATCCTTCCCGCCAGAACACTTTCACCTTCTTACGCTTCAGTTCCCACTCTTACAAAATCTCACACATTTACTAGAAACATGGAAGATAAGGGAACAGCTTGTGAAGACCTCTGGGGCGAATGCGGGCTAAAGGGCATCGCCACTAGGTGGCACTCTAACCACACACGCCTTTAATCAATGACGCGGGCTTTACGGATGAAAAATTTCACTCTTGCTGTGTTTTAAAGCTGTGCTCCCTCTTACCCACTCAAATGAAAGGCTTAGCTTTCAGAACACTTGAATTTTTTATGGGTAGCTTTATAAAACCACAAGTTCAGTTATTTGGTTAGGCATTCAATAATTTATAAGACCCTTTTATACCTCATATAACGAAGCAAAATTCAACAGACACACGAGGGGTGCTGAGATATGAAATAGGCTCGGTTGGCTTGGCTTGGCTGTTGCAAAAAGAGCCACACATTTTTGAAACACTGTACTGTGATGAAGCCATTTAAAAATTTTAAAGCATTTCAAAAAAAAATGTACAGGGATATGAAAGGCAATTCTCACCCCACCCCTGTAAAATGATGCGAAATAAATAAATAAATAGATTGGTCCATCCATCATTGTATTTCAGTGATTTTGTTGGTCATTTCTACGGATATATTAAGTGGAGGTCTTGGGAGTTTATAATGTTTTCTGTAAAAGTCTTTTTTTTTTTAATGTTCTACTTTGAAATGGGTAATAGCTCTTTTGTATATGGTTGGCCCTAGAGGTTAACTTTGATGAGTAATCTATTGCTTATGTGTGTGTACAGTTGTCGATAACAAGATTCCTTTCTTCTTAGACTGTCAAGTGAAATTTCCATTTCTGCAATCACCCAGACCAATTCACCTGTGGTTTTGCTCAGAGGAACTATGTGGGAAAGAATTACAGCAAACAAACACAGAAACAAACAAACAAACAAACAAAAAAAACCCAGGATGTTTCTTGGCATAATTCCTGGCTCAAACAAATTCGTCTCCAAACATTAAAGAGGCCAATATCCAGGTGTAGCTTTCAGCAATAGCAGTAACAACAGTTCAAATCAAGAACAGTCAAACTAGAAAACTGAAATTGAACAGCATACATTTTGATTTTAAAATTAGTATCTAATGTATGACTTTATTTTTGTCTTTTAAACAACATCATAGTCTATATCTATATCCATTTTCACAGCACTGTTCCCATAAGGACACTTTTACACACGTATGGAATGGATGCTGCGTATATTCCCTTGCATTCCCTACCCTTTTCATTCCACTTTCTCATCTCCCCTGTCAGTCTCCTTTGTGCTCCTAGACAGCTTTTATGTTCATTGATATATTTATTTATATATTAAAATGTCTTTGTATTTATCAATTGATTGTGTGTGTCTGTGTGTGTGTGTGTGTGTGTAGATGTGTGTGAAGGTTGGAGGCAAACTTCCCATGGAAATGTTCTCTTCCTTTTGTGGTCTCTGGGTTCCAGGGGCCAAGCTCTGGCAGTCAGAATAGGCACCAAGGACCTTGACCCTCTGTGCCATCTCACGGACCCCATTTTAAATGTGGGTGAGTCTACAGCTTGATGATTTCTACAGACTCCATGTAAAGAAAGCTATGGTATGAAGACACTGTGAGAAACAGTATGATTCCAGGATGTACATTTTAAAAGATATGTGATATGGGGTAATCAAATGCTTTTTGAAATAATTAGGCTCACCTACCTCTTCAATAATGAGTTATATTATATCAATTGAAATATGTCTAACAATATTAAACATATAGTAAACTCACACAATCATTGATTCCATGTCCTATCTTCCCAGTGTACTCTATTTTCCCTCCCTGTGATTTTTCTATATTTTACACTACTCATAATTTTTAAAACTCCTGTGCAATGTTCAGTACATGTCACACTGTAGATGTCTGATTCCTGTGGACAAATTTGTAAATAAATATTAAATGGAGATAGTGTGTTGCAGGAGGAGGAGGCCCCGCTTGTCCATCCCTGCCTCTGCTAGCTTAGCCCTGAAATAACCACACAGAAACGGTATTAGTTAAATGACTGCTTGGCCCATTAGCTCTAACTTTTTATTGTCTAACTCTTACATATTAGTTGAACCCATTTTTATTAATCTGTATATCACCACGAGTTCGTGGCCTACGAGCGAAGTCTCTGGATGTCTATCTCCATCAGCGGGTCCATGGTGTCTCTCTGACCCTGCTTTCTTGTGATTCATAAGCTATTAAAACAAGCACTTACCTTTTATAATACACTATAGCAGAAAAGGATAAGGAGTTTTCTTCCAAATTACCAAGATGGCCTCTGGGTTTTCCTCTCACCTGGACAGGCTTTTCTCTGACCACAAGCTCCTGACCTTCCCTTGACCGGAGCATTTTCTTTAGAAAACCTGCAATTATAAATGATGCCTATCTCTCTTGGCTATAAATCATCTTGCCAACTTGACAACTTCAGATGGTCTTTCTCAAGGATTTGGGAGCCATCACTTGAAATGCTGCCATGGATAAAAGGGGGCCTGATCTTCCACTGTCTGGGAGCGAGGGCCCTAATGCCAGTAATTGCCAATTAGCTCTCACCCAGGGTTAAGTATCCAGACTGTTTGGTCCTCACATCCTCCCGTAGATTTCCACTAATTTCCTACCCCCACCAGAGTGCTTCCTAGCTGCCCTACCTCTGTTTCAATGGAGTTGAGTTCAGGTTCATTTTCACTGTAATCTTCCCCATTTAAATCATCTTCGCTGTTGAACTTTCATGTCTCATTTTTCTTGACCCAAGTTTCACTTAAAAAAAAAAAGCAAACAAACAAAAAGGAACATAAGAAATACCAAGGTAGTTGACACAAGCGGTTATTTAGGTCACTGCTAAATCTGTGTTGGTGGCATCAAAGTTATTTATGTGTTTTTTTTTTACCTTTTGAATATTAACCACACAGTTAGGATATATTTCAACTATCTCTACATGTCCATAAATTCTTGTGGAAATGTTTTTTTTATAAATTACTTAAAACCGTGTATGACTATATGATCATATTTATTGCTATTTAATTGTCTACTGGGAGTAAATGATCAAACCTATTATAATAGATAACACACCCAGTAAAATTTCAAAAGTAATCTGTATTACTTGTGTATGTCGGTGCTCGTGTGGGCATGCAAGACATACGTGTGTGTGTATGTGTGTGAGATGTGAGAAAGAGAGAGAGGGAGAGGGAGAGGGAGAGAGAGAGGGAGAGAGTGATTGCACAGTACTCTGGGAGACCATTCATAATTAGAGGAACTTGCTCTCAGCTCGGCCACGTAACACTCCTTGGGCTTAAAACGAAAGGGGGATCCATTGAGAAATAGTTTACAACTGATGCATTGAAGTAGATTTTTTAAATTCCACATAATTTACAGCTCTAATTTTTAAGAGTTTTCCTTTATGATCCTTCTAAATGTGTTCATCTGAAGCCCCAGGAAAGCTTTACTGTTTTATTGTTTGTTGAGAGTTTACACATGATAAATTTGATCAAATATTCTTGGGTCTCTTTAATATAGCTGCAAAAGTCTAAGGTGATGATGAGACACAGTGGAGCAAGCCAAGTATATATTTCATCATGGAAAGGAATATGCTTCTTCTCCATGGGTCAGGTCTTCTGCCCTGGGACCTAGAAACTAAGAACTTCAGATCCCTCTATCCACAGGACCTGGAGTCCCAGAGCCTCTCTAACTCTTGCTGTTCACACACAAGCTAACCCTTAGGATCCCAGAGAATATGTCTGTCGCTCTGTCCTGGGCATAGACTGTGCTTTAGGTTTCTAACATGTCATTTTGTATCCCTGCCCTATCTAGGCTACCACGACTCTGATGGAATGCTCTCTCTGCTTTGGAGTTCCTAGTTAGCAACAATATTCACTGCTCATCTATTTGAATGCCACTGTGTTGTGTTCTGTTACCACCAAAAAAAAAAAAAAAACATTAGATACTACAAAGAAACAATGGTTACTAAGGAACCCGTTCTTGGCTTTTACATCAAGACCACTGTGATAAGCTGAGCACTGATGTGCTTTTTAATTTACCTGTACTCGTAACTCTTCCCTCTGATTGCGCCTATTGTCTTTAAGCATCTGTTTTAATCCTAAATTTATTTCAGTAATCCATATCCTACCTTGTAATTTCTATATCACACCAACACCTGGCATTACTATAGGAAACAAGGATATTTAAGGACTAATAAAACTCACCAAGGCCAGTTGGCCTGCGTCTGAAAAAGCCTGGGATAAAACAGGACTCATTGAACATAGTGGACAATGAGGACTACTGAGAACTCAAGAACAATGGCAATGGGTTTTTGATCCTACTGCACGTACTGGCTTTGTGGGAGCCTAGGCAGTTTGGATGCTCACCTTATTAGACCTGGATGGAGGTGGGTGGTCCTTGGACTTCCCATAGGGCAGGGAACCCTGATTGCTCTCTGGGATAACGAGGGAGGGGGACTTGATCAGGGGAGGGGGAGGGAAATGGTAGGCGGTGGCGGGGAGGAGGCAGAAATCTTTAATATATAAACAAATAAATAAAAAAAAAATAAAAAATACCTTGTTGTCAAAGTTTCTCATTCTTAGCCCCACTTGACTACATGAAACATCCATTCATCCTTCTCATGCCAGCAAAACCATGGAATCAGCTTAGGAACTGATCAATAAATGAAGGCAAAGAGAAAATGGGATTTATATACACAATGGACAATTGACATGTCCCATAGAATGAAATCACACTTTTTAAGGAAAGTGGTTAGATGTGAAAATGATCATTGCGAAACAAAATGACCCAGATGCACAAAGACAAATATGTTCAAATGTTAACAGTCAAGATTAAGGGACTGGAGAGATGGCTCAGCAGTTAAGAGTAGATTAATTCCAGAGAACCCAGGTTTGATTCCCAGCACCCACATAGTGACTCACTACTATCTATAAATCCAGTTTCATGGGCTGTCAAACCATTGTCTCCATAGATACCAGACACACAGAAACATCCATGCGGGCAAAGAACCTGTGCACAAAAAATGAAAACAAAACAACACTATTATAAAATCTAAAATATAATCAATATTTGATAAATAACATGGAAGCAGGGGTGGGGTCTAGAGAAAAGCAGCCGAGAGGAAAAAGAGGAAAAATGAATAAAGTATGTTGGATACATGTATGAAAATGTCATGCTTGAATTCTCAGTATTCCTCATTGTCCGCTATGTTCAGCTAGTCCGGATTTATCCCATGCTTTTTCAGACCTAGGCCAGCTGGCCTTGGTGAGATCCCAATAGAACATCCCCATTGTCTTAGTGTGTGGGTGCACCCCTTGTGGTCCTGAGTTCCTTGCTCGTGCTCCGTCTCCTTCTGGTCCTGATTTGGACCTTGAGATTTCTGTCCGGTGCTCCCGTGTGGGTCTCTGTCTCTGTCTCCTTTCATCGCCTGATGAAGGTTAATATTCCTGAGGATGCCTATGTGTTTGTCTTTGAGAATTCTTCTGAGAATTCAAGAACAATTGCAGTGGGTTTTTGATCCTACTGCACGTACTGGCTTTGTGGGAGCCTAGGCAGTTTGAATGCTCACCGTACGAGACCTGGATAGAGGTGGGCAGTCCTTGGGCTTCCCACAGGTCAGGGAACCCTGATTGCTCTTCGAGCAGATGAGGGAGGGGGACTTGATCGGGGGGAGGGGGAGGGAAATGGGAAGCGGTTGTGGGGACGAGGCAGAAATCCTTAATAAATAAATAAATTTAAAAAAAAAATAAAAAAAAAAGAAAAGAAAAATAAATAAATAAATAAATAAATTAAAAAAAAAAAAGAAAATGTCATGCTGTAGCCTATTATTTTGGACAAAAATGTACACTAATGAACTTTATTATGAAGCATGTGCCATCTCCTTTCACAATTAATCTTTTATCTTGGGCAGTTTTTGAGGAGTCCACAAATTTGGATCATGATTTCTGGAATCCTTTTCTGTCTTTAACACCTTGTCTATTTAGCTCAAGTCACTCAAGGTTACTTTGAAGATGCTGTATACAATGTTACAAGTAGACGCAGGCACACACACACACACACACACACACACACACACACACACAAAATTATCTCCTGGTTTCATAGGACGGTAAACTGAAAGAAGAATGAAGTACACAAATAAAGACATTAAAAACTGGAATTTATACAAACAGTGTTTGTAAACAAACATACAAACATAATAGAGCTCATGAGACTGACCAATATAGCTGTCAGGGAAAACATGGAGATCGTCAAGTTCCGCTCTTAGCTCCCTTTCCTCCATTTTAAACACTTGCGGCATCACTCAGAAGTTTCTAACATCACCAGTTCTCTTGTCCCCCTGGTGTATTTTTAAATACTTCACTTGGCACACAGTTGAATGAATGGTTTACTTAATGGTGAAGCTGCTGGAAATGAGGTTCTCTAAAGCCACAAAGGTATCATTGGATTTCCATGTATCCACTGGAAATGTAAGAGGGTGCAGGAAGCTCCCTTCAAGGAGTTTTCTACATGTGGGGGGAGGAATATTTGATAAACCTGTAGTCTGTGGATGTTTTATCAAGTGGATTAAAGAGTGATCAACTAAAAGTAAATTAGTTCAGAGAACTGCAGACTGTGTTTCAACTGTCAGACAAAGTTTGGGTTCTCAGTTAAACAGACAGTTTGAAACAACAGGGACAAGACTAGGTCTTGAGACTTCTCTATCTGACAGTCTCAAAGTCAGGATTTTTTTTTTATATATAATAATGTGTCTCTTTTATTAGCATGATTTACTTATCCAGAACGATGGATTCCATTTTGACTGTGCTTTTTCTTCTTTCACAACAATAACAAGCTACTCCCTTAAACACAGATTGAAGAAATATTTGCAAGGGAGTTTGCCTAGATCCTTTCTTAGGTTCCGCACCACGTGCTTCTTCTTTTGCTGAGCACATCAGATCTGCTAAGCTCTGCTTAACACTTAGCTATGCTTACTCTGTGATTCTCCAAAGACTAAGGAATACACACTGAATTATTGAATCAGAGATAAAATAAATCCTCATGACTAGGATGCTGAAGTCTTTGGGAATAATTAGCTTTTGGAAGAACTAAGAACAGGTGGAAAATGTCTCCTTCTTCACTAGACTATATACACATATATATTTTTCCCTTCTGTCCCTTGTTCACTCTGTCTGTTTGTCTTTGTCTATCTGTCTCTGTCTGACTGAATTTTTGTCTGTGCCTGTCTGTCTGCCTCTCTTTCTCTGTGTGTTTGTGATTTTTTTCCTTTTCCCAGAAACTTAACTGAATTTAACTACTTAAACCTCATTGTACAATATTAATGATTTGTTGAATTTATACCTTTTTAATTGACTCTCAGCCAAATAAGTTTTTCCTTGCAAATTAAATATGCTACTTAAGTAGGATACTACTTTGTGGTTACTAATATACTAAAAAGCATCTCATATGTAAACTCCCCTTATTGCAAATCTGTGATTTATCTTTTTCTATACAGCATTGAATTTGTGCATCTCTATGCCATAGGCTTTCATGACTCTGTAGCGCAAATGTAAAACTATGGGGCTGTATCCATAGCAACAGCTTGCATCACTATTTTATCCTACACATAACCAGCAATTTCAGTAATTATGTTCCTTGTGTTCAGTCTGACCAGAGGTACACAATAGGTTCTTAGAGAGATGTCAGCTATTTTCGCCTTTCAGAATAGCAAATTGTTGAAGTAAACCATTTTTTAGACAACTATGTATACATGTAGATTTATAGAGAAGTCAACATTTATTTTATGCTGTGATCTTCAGTGAAAGAAAGTTAGGGTAAAATTGTACAACATTCCCCGTTCCTCAAAGTTAGACTCAAATTATCTATGCTGAAATTAACTCGTTAAAGTGAAGTTTTTTACTGCAGACCTAAAAATGTATTCTGGGTAAAATCCATTAATATGCATTTTAATAAGTTTCTTAGAGACTTTTATGCTTGTTATAGATTAAGAACTAGTGCCCTAGAGGCAATTTGTATTTATAATTCATAAAATACAGGCCAAGAGTTTCAAGGCCCATTAGGGACTCAAAGAGACACTTATCAAGGGAACAACTTTATTGAAACCATAGCATAATATAAAATGCTACAATAGAAAATAAAAAGGGAGTAAGAATGCAAGCAAAGGAGCAGGTATGGCTTTGAGTTTTTGCAATCATTTCACACAAATAAAAAGTTTTTTTTATTTCCTAGGGTATATTCTGAAGCCTTCTTCTGAAGCTCAGGTTTCTCAGAACATCTAAATTGAGTTACAGAGATTCTTTCAAACCATTGCTTTAAGGAGACAGAAAACCATTCATAGCTACTTTCCTGTATAATGATCTTATTAAATCATGAATTTTTTTTATCTATAACGTTTAAGGCATAGGAAATGAAATGAATACTATCAAAGTTATTCTTTACTTAGATACTGAGTTTTTGTAAAAATAAAAATACAATTCCAAGATTGAGTTCCAGTTCAGATCTCCAATGTCCCACTGAGAAAAAAACACATGTATATTTCCAATTTCAAGTTTTTCTTACCTCTGTGATTCAAATAAGATTGAAATGTGTTTAAAGCCAGTGGTTAGTAGATCCCAACATTGCAAATACTTGTATCTCTGCTTCATCCCATTAGTGATGAAATGGAAATATTCTGTAGATGGTCTTAGTGTTGTACCTGTTAGAACAATAAAGAAGTGTAGGCAGAATATTCTGTCCCAAATAACCACATAGAGACTTATTATTAATCATAACCCATATTTTTTTTAAATCTAAGTTCTACCACATGTCTCAATTCCTTTCTTTAGCAAGGCATGTTCTTCTGGCTTCTCCCTGCATCTCCTGTCAACTCCTCTCTCCTTCATCTTAACTCTCTCTCCCTCTCTGCAAGTCCTATATAACATCTCCTTGCCTAGTTATTGGCCTTTCATTAAACTAATGAGGACAACACATATTCACAGTGTACAGAAAGATTGTTCTAGAACAAAAAAGTACTGCTCAGCAAAGGGAAGAAATAAAACATTTCAAGATATTTGATTGGCTTATAAGTGTAACTGACACTGAATAATTTCAAAATGTTTTTTTCTAATCTTGGATCAAACATTCCTTGCAATTCATGTCTGGAGAGATTGTTACAGTTTGAGGATTTCACATAAACTTAAACTTTTAACATTGTCTTCAGACACGTCAAGGCCTTGAGAAATATTCATGTCTCCTTGGGTGCTTGAAAAATCCACAGAATGGCTCAAACACTACTCATACCAAATCTGTTGTTCTAATAGAGTATATTAATTTGATTTCACTTTGACAAGGACAGCCAAGTCTTCTAAGTAACTAAGATGTCCCCCACTTTCATTCATGGTGCGTTATTTCTACTGAGCCTCTCTCTATATATATAGCTTATTTAGATGTACACTGTGTGTCTCCCATCTCTCTCTGTGCATTTCCTAAATTATACTTCTGTAGGAAGGTGTAGTGGTTTGTGGGGACTAGGTGAAGTCATGTGTGAATGCATAGTACATATTATTGACATTAGCATGGCCATGTCAAGGACCTCAGTGCTTCAGATTCAGATGATTGACAAGGCCTTCCCTGGGTGAGGCTTGGAGAAATGGAGACACCTTCTCTTGGTCCCAGTGCAAATAGTTGACACCATTTATATTTAGCTAAAGCTAGTGTGTGCAGAAATTATCTCCTGCAGTTTCTTTTTTATTACGTCAAAATATTAAAGTTCTTTATTACTTAAGCCTAAAGAGTCTTTAAAATTTCAAATGTCTTCTACAATTGCAGGCTTTTATGGTACAGATAAAGATTCAAAATGATTTTTCTAAATCACTAATATTAAATGCTACAATATTTTATACATCCTTTCCTCAGCGTAGCCAAAATATTCCAAGTATCAAACTTGGCAAATATTTATTTTATGGCTACCAAAAAATAAAAAGACTAGTTCTACGGGGTTAGAACTTTTCAAATCATGCTATTATGTCATACAAATAAAGAAGAACCAACTGAAGAGAAAATTTGATTCTGTGTACATTTATTCAACACAAATATCCTAAGTGTTTTTTTAAATACTAATACTGTTTTTGAAAGTTTCTTTGTAAATGTATGTGTGTATATGTTTGTGTGCATGTGTTTGTGTGATGTGTGTGTATCTGTGTGTTTATTTGTAAGTATGTGTTTGTGTGTGTATTTGTGTATGTTTGGGCATGTGTGATGTGTGTGGTTGATGTGATGTGTGTCTACTTGTGTTTGTGTATATGTTTGTGTGTGCATTTGTGTGTATTTATGTTTGTGTGTATACTTGTGTTCAAGTAATGTGTGTGTATTTTTGTATGTTTGTGTGAGAGAGAGGTGTGTGTGATGTGGGTGTCTGTTCAACATGTGAGTGTATGTACACGCTATACCTTACATGTGGCCAATGGATGACTTTCAGGACTTGGTTTTCTCTACCATGGGTTCCCAGGAGCAGGCTTTTTTTGCTGACGTAGCAACGTGATTTGAGCTGATGAGTCACCTCAAGATCTCATAAATACATGTAAATAAACTTTATAAAATAATTTCTTACACCTAAAGTGAGTGTGATTGCTTTTCAAATATACAAGGACTAACTCAGGATTACTATTGAACAGTCTTAGACCTATAACCTCAAAGGAAAGAGAAGCAAACATTACGAGTCTCCCAACCAAAAAACAAGCAAATAAACAAAACAAAACAAAGCAAAAAAGCACAGGGCCAGATGGCGACAGTACAGAATTCTACCAGAATTTCAAAGAAGAGTTAATACCAGCAGAGACCATTCAGATGATGTTTGGGAATATGACTGTCTTCTGCCCTAGTCCTATAAAGCTGCCTCAAGCTAAATTAAAAGATAATGTATAAATTTCTTTGGTGGAGCTAATTTTAACAGAACATAATGTTGAATCTATCACATGGTTGTTACGGCTAACAATTTTGTTAATCTCAAATGCAAAGGAGAAAGTAGGTTAAACAAACAAACAAACAAACCACAAATGTACAGTTTGGAGCAGAAAGGAGCAACAGGAAGCTCAGTGTTACAGCCAAAGCATGTGATAGAAGAGGGATTGAAATTGCTAAGGAGAGTAGTACCAAGGGGTTTACTCTACACTGGAGCACAGGTAAAATTGTATAAAGGGTGAAATCCCAGCTAGCTAAGCTTTCTCTGTGGGAAAGAGAAAGGTCTAAGGAGTTAACTACTTGTAGAAGGCACCTAGAAAAATATCTGCTGCTATTATAATTCAAGACGGCCAGTAAGACTTGGCAGTGTTATCCTAATTGTATTCTGAACACTTGGTCCCTACTTGGTATGACTGAGGTGATAAAGGGTTCAGTTTGTTACGGGAAGTGTTTCCTTGGGTACCAACTTGGAGGGTGTAAAGCCACGCCCTAATTCCAGTTTTCTCTCTGTGTTTCATTGTTGCACCTGGGGATGCGATGTCTCAACTTCCTGTGGCTGCCGTCATGACTGCTGCTTGCGGCTGTGCATCCTGGCCTTGGTGGTCATTGTCATTTATCTTAATAACATCAAAGTAACTAATACGGAGGGACTGCGACTTTGCACTGGAGGATTTGGGGACAGACGCATCTCATTCTTCTCCTTCATTTCTATGTGTCACTCAGCTATGTACATGCCTGATCATTTATTTATGTTTCTACCAGGTCATTTGACTGCTTTGTCTCATCTATAGTGAAGTATATCTCAAGAGATCCTTGGAGATATGATTTTCTATGTTGTAATAATAACTCAATAATAATAATACTAGCAACAAAAACTTGCAATGTGCGTTTCATTTTTCTTTTTAAGAGTATTGCCACCAGTGCTATTACAAAATGTGTCTGTGTTGGAAGGAAGAACGTGTGAATTTGAAGTGCTTTTTTTCCCCCTGGGGAATAGTCTTAATACAAACTTTCATTATTAACATGATTGTTTTAAGTATTTTATAATGAGTTTTATTTCTTGAATGCTTATTTGTCCTATCTGTTTTCCACTTCCAGATATTCCGCTCATACTGCTTCAACTCTTACATATGTATGCTGATGGTTCCCAAATCCGTTACCACCTCACCTCACTATATCCCCAGGAGCATTTTTATATTGACACTCCATTAATAAATCTAACAAACTTTTCCAGGGAAGTTTTACGGCTATTTCTACCCCAAACACCAAATGCTTTTTCTTATAACACCTATTCCTCCATCATTGAAGATTACTTCTTTCTAATCTATTTCACATAATTCTGACATTTTCATATACTATTACCGTCTTCACACTTGGTAATTCAGGGTCACAAGTGCTACTCATGATATTTGTGGAGAAAACATATGTGCATTTATCTCAAGTCATTGATTTGGGGTGACTTTTCAGAAAAATAGGTAGATAATAGACTTTTGCAAATCAATAAATCCCACTAATAAACTTAGAATGCACATGCATTATTTTTGAAGCTTGATGTCACTAGGTAGCACTGGTTGGCTTTGAACTTGCCGTGTAGACTGGGCTTGAACTCACAGAAATCTGCCTATCCTTGTGTTCGAGTGCTGGGATTAAAGGCGTGAACCATTAAGTATGGCCCATCAGTCTACTTTGAAAAATAGATCACATGATGCATTTCTTGGGTTAAAAAGGCAAAAAGACTTTGAGCAAAGCAATCAGAAAAGAGTGGCTAGACAATCTCTGAGAGGAGACATATTACAAAGTAGATTCAATGGACTCTCAGGAGTGCGACAAACACAGCTTGGGTGTCAAATTGAACTAGATCAGTACGCCAACCACTGTGGTTGTTTATGATTTGGGGTAATTCAGTTTGTCCTAGAGCATTGGTTCACTAAGCTTTAGTTTCCTTTCTATCCTCAGCTTCGAAATTATATATGCTTAATGCCTTCGGATATGGCCATTTGGAATTTGAGCACAGTCATCCACACCTGCACGTAATTATGGTTCTGCTTGACGGTATTCAGCCAGTGATGGAGGTTACTTCCTAGATTAGCTGTTAGGAAATGTTTTTCAGACCACCTGCTGGGTTTTATGAGTTTGCTGGAGTGGTGATCCGAATTTTGATACATTTATGGCCAGTTTGTACTGATGTACCATGATTGGTTACATCCACTTAACAGGCACTTAGCAAACGCCCTTGTGAAAGTGAGAGAATGTGAGCGATTGCTCTCTCTTTTTCATCCTTTGTGAGAACATCAGTAGTGCTGATGAATAATTAATCAGCTAATTGTTGCCCTGTTTGGTGCTCTCCTTGTGGAAACGAGATGAGCTCTTTTATACATGGTGATAGGTACTTAAAATCCCATTTCAGTTCAGGAGTAGAGATGCGAATTGTTTTTGTTCTGAAGCTTAAGAGCAGAGATTGCTTGTGCAGCCCCTTTGACCCCTCAAGAAAAACACCTCTTCCTTTTCTGTGTACTGTGACCAATCTTACACATGACCATTTATACTCTGTACCTCTTACGGAAGTCTCTGCTGCTGCTGAATTCATTTGAAGCTCTGAACTTTGGATGTATTGATTTTCACATTTCTTGGCTCAAGTGTTCAAATGTAACATAGTTATATTAAAATCTCCGGGAAAGATTTAATAAAATGGAACACAAGAATATATCAGTAAGCTTTAGTATTACAGACATTTATATTCTACCTAAAATCAGCACGCTTGCAGACTTTTTTTTTATATAAAAAAAGCATTTATGAGACTTGTCCCTTTTTCTATAATCCAGCTTTAAAGCAAATTCCTTCCTAAATTTCCATGGATTGCTTAGGCATGATTCCCTTTCTGATGAACCTATATAAGAGATTTGGGTGGGATAACATCTGTAAAAGAAATCTGGATCCACCCGAGTGAGACCAATTTAAACTTATTAAATTGCTGTAGCATTGCAGGGGCTCTGATTAAGAGTTCCTCTATGGAGGAGATGAATAATTTCGCTGCCACTTCAGGCCATTCCGTTTTTCGCGTTATCTCTAGTGGTGTCCATTCAGATTAGGCATAATCCTATTAAGCAATGCTCCTGGCTTTTTGGGCTGTATACACGAGGCTGAGAAATGCTTTACTGTTATTTGTGAGCACATTTCTTAATTCTTTGTCTGGGATGGCTGGCACACTTGGGCAGTGCTCTGGTTTGAATCTGAAATGTCTCCTCCATGTTCATTGTTAGAACCCTTGGTCCCTAGCTGGTGGTACTACGTGGGAAGATCATGGTCTGGAAGCAATGGTTCTCTGTGGGTGGGCCTTTATGTTTTATAGTCCAACCCACTTCTTGCCCACTTTCTACTTTCTGACTATGAATACAAGTTAACCTTTAGCTGGCTTCCTGCTCCTGCCATATATATACCTTCTCTGCCATGGTGGAACGAACCCTTGCAAATTTTAAACCAGAACAAACAAGAACTGTTTCTTGTTCCATAATTTGCTACAAGTAGAGTAACGAATGCAGAAAGTAAGTATGCTTATGAGTTCCTCATGAGAAAATGATGAGGATGTCATAAATCGTCAGGGATCAGATGTCCTCGGGACACATTACACATCAACTTAAATTTCTGTCATTCAAATTTGAGTATCTTGAAAAATAAAGTCTATTCTTCCATCCTAGCAAGTGCCACAGAAATTTTATGCATGCCAGCAAATTGATTCTGATTTTTCTCTGTATTCTTGATGGTTGTGGATTTATGTAGATGTGACTCCCACTCTGCTATCTACTTATACTACTGCTAAGATCTATGTGAAAAGACAGTCCTCTCTGTTTTCATTATCACATGTATCTTCTCCAGAGCAGCAGGGGACTGCAAGATAAAACAGCAAACAGCAAATGGCTTAATGTGTCAATTAAGTGTATTCACCCCCCCCAAATTGTTATCATCTGACACTCTTGATGACCAATCTTGTAATCCTGACAGAAGACCCATAATCGTCTTTTGCTGCTGAGCGTTCTATTCATTTCCTTTTTTAGCTCCTTCAGTCTAAAATGCTTTTGCCTAAAATGTGCCATTACTGATAGTATATGTCTCCTTTAGTTGTGACGGAGTTTAATGAGATAATTGACATAACCATATTGAACTGCAGCAACACAAATGGTGTCTGATATTACTTCATTTCTACAATAATGGATTGGAATGGTTATTTAAAATCTTCTCCTTCGAGGCAGTGTAATTATGAGCGGCTCTCCTCAAAGGGAAAAAAAATGCATACAATGGACTGTGTGTGTGTGTGTGTGTGTGTGTGTGTGCGCGCGCGTAATACATCTCTTATTTGAGTATGAAAGCAAGATGGAGAGTCTTTAGGTAACAACCTGCAAGAGAGTGCTTAGCATCCCGCCCACTTTTGTGTAGAGATCCTCCTAGCTAGTAAACAGACTACTCTACCAAATATATATACAGGAGACTTTCTCCAGGTCTGCCGACACCATAAAAGCTTCACAGACATTAATTCTAATACTTATAACAGTTACATGAAATAGTTATTATTTACTCTTCCCTTTCTAGAAGATAAGTTGAAGCACTGGGAAATTAAAATGTTCCAGTGAATGACTAATGGACAGACCCAACATCTAACGCATGTGATCTGAACCTGAATGCCAGGTCTTCATCATAATGTATGTGACATGGCTCAGCTGTTCCTTTCTCGAGAATTAACTTTGTCTCCTCATATTTGGGGCCACTGGTTAAACTATTTTAACCACTCTTACTTTAAGTATAGAATGCAGGCTAATTTCATCCAATGAGCAGCAAAGGGGTAAACCTGAGGTAGGGCATTAACTTTGGCCAAAGCCCACTGCACTGAAGGAATTCTTTGGCAATGGCAGAGATCACTTACATATCTAATGGGGAAATGCCTCTTCCCTCTGAGAGAAACACACGTGTGGGTGGGTGCATTTATGCATTTGTAGTAATTAAAATTGGATTCCTTAAGTACTTCTTTATCCTATCTGACATACTTAGATCCTTTGTTCCCATTATCCATTTAAAGCTTGCATCATTAACACCCCAATTCACCACAAATGTGTAAAGCTAAAACCTTCCTTTGTAGGAAGTTCTTTTGTATATGTGCTACTTTTATTGGTTAATGAATAAAGAAGCTGCTTTGGCCTGTGATAGGGCAGAGTAGAGCTGGGTAAGAAAACTAAACTGAATGCTTGGAGAAAAATAGGCAGAGTCAATGAGAAGCCATGGAGCTGCCAGAGGAGAAAGATGCCAGTGGTTAGCTGGAACCTTGCCGGTAGGCCATGAACCTCACGGTAAAATATAAAATAATAGAAATGGGTTAATTTAAGATATAAGACCTATCTAACAATATGTTTAAGTGATTAGTCAAGTAGTGATTTAATTAATATAGTTTCTATGTGATTATATTCACTTCTGGGCAGCCAGGAGTCAACAAGCAGGCTCTGCCTACAATGTGGACTCTCTAGTGGCTTAATTTCATAATTTATGCTAGCATTTGCTGTTAAATGGTGGCTGCTATCGCCTCTTGTAAAAAGTTATTTACCTATTATTAGTACGTAGAACTTTTCCCTAGAAAAACCTTTTCTTCACTTCTCTATTTAGTTTTCAACTAGGAAGTCCTGTGCAGAAGCTGGTTGAGCTAATGCTGCTTCTGCCATTACTAGCTTTGGAATCTGCTCCAGAGCTTCAGTGAGAACTGTGTTTGCCACTTGCTGTGGGGGAATGTCTCCCTTCAGCTTTGCAAATTCTAGGTGGATTCTCCTCCTGTCAGCATTTAGCTAGATAAGTCTCTGACATTTGGTTTCTCTTTTCTCTTCCTTAAAGGAAGGATCAGTTGTTTTCTCCTAACTTCCCAACTAGATATTTTTTTCTTTATGTTGATAGGTTTCCTGTCTTTTGAGTTTTCTACATTTCTCCTAAGGACATTTTTCTATTTTTCCACCTTTATTACCTTATGTCTTATCCCTTTTCTTTAATTTCTTACTGATTTACTTTCAATAGAAATAAAGAAATTACAGTTTTAAAAACCAAATGAAGTTCCTTTTTGGTTTCTTAGAATTTTTATACTACCCTTCTTTATATTCATTTTTTAAATTAACACAAAAATTAATCCACACTGAGATGAACGGGTCTTCAGTTGGCAATTTCATGCAGTTGCTAAGTATCAAACCAGAAGTATCGCATCAAGAGGTAGATCATGTATTACCCCAGAGAGTTCTCTTCTTATGTTTGTTTTTAAGGAAATTCCTCCATCCATAAATGATACAGTTTGTGATTTCTAACACTTAGATTAATTTTATTGCACAGGAACTTTCTGGATGTATTCTAACACAGGATGCTCTGTTCACTATATAGATTCCTTTTAGAGTAATTTAGATTGCCTGTGTCAGTTGGCCATTCCTCTCTAAATTGAATAATTATGTTCTAGTTAATGAATACATCATGAATCGAATGGTATATTTTCTTATTATTTGTCATTTTCCATCACTTTATGCAATGGTGATTAAAACTGCAACATTCTCATCAAATGCTTTTGGGAACATATGGTCTGACTTGTGTGTAACAAATATTTGGGCGTGGGGTGTCTGAGCCATACCACAGGTATACATTTATTTGTTAGAAAATGACTTTTAAAAATGGTTTTCCCATTATATTCTTCCACTAGCGATAAGATTTCTGTCATCTTTATTTTCTTGCTAGGAGTTAGCTTTGACTATCATTTTGTATTTGGCTCTTCTAGTTGGTGAAATGGTAGAGTCTGTGGCAACTTTAATTTTGCATTGTCCCCTCATGGGTGGTTTTTACACCACAGTTCTAGCCTTTCTTTTAAATCTCCTTCCAGTGGAGCACCAGAGAATGTAAGCGCAAGAGTGTCAAAGAATTTGGTGTGGGGTTGTGTCTCCTAGGAATGTCAGAAGCGACACTCATAAAATCTTACCGACATGAGTGCCTAAACACGACCTGGACAAGAACAATTATGTACATGTCAGAGTGAACTGGGGAAACCCTGTGAGGTCTCAATTCTGCACAAATCTATAGGCTGATAAGGAATGGTGAGAGAGGCAGAAATAGTCTTCTTCAGGGAAGGGCACACTAATTTGTCATTCAAATGATCAGCCCAGTAAACATACATGCAAGTAACATTTTACACCCTGAGCAGGTTATATTTAGGAATTTATATTCCTGATTTTGAAAGAGAAAAGAGGTATTTCTGGGAGGGTTTAGAGGGATGAAAAGGAAAAGATACATGTTATATTATATTTTAAATAATTAAAAACACAAAACAAGAACAAAAACCAACCGACAAACCAATGAAACAAAGAAACAAACAAAAAAAAAAATAGACCAAACATGCCCTTCCAGTGGTTAGCATGAGCTAGCTTCAGGTTTTTTTTATTTTATTTTATTTTGTTTTTTTATTTTCTGACCAGAGCTGCAGTTCCTCCCAACATCATCCGACCTCTGATGTCTCTTCGTCATCACCCTGAGTCTGGCACTGTCTTGTGAATTTGTGCTCCGTATTTATTTAGCCCTGCTTCAGTTCAATGACCTGGAAGGAAGCAGGACAAGGACACTTTCTTTCCGGCTCTGCCATTCCCATATTCTCCATGACCCTGCTCCTTGAGGTGTAGCCATTAAAGGAGACTAAACTTCATTCAGTATTTGTTTTCTCACCTCATTTGAACTTCTGTGCTCTGCTTGAGTTTAATGGGCTAGAAAGAACTTCAGCAGAAAAATCTGGGACAAATGCAAGGATCAACTTTTTATGTTTTCCTGCTTAGGAGAGAGTCACAATTTTGCACTGGCTGATTATGCCTAAGAATAGCAGTCTCATAGGATTGGGCTAGGGAATGATTGTGTCTAGTGTGAGATGAAATCTTGTACCAGCTGTACCATCAAATATGGAGGCAAGATTCCATCTTTTTTTGCTGATCAGTTACTTTCAAAAGTATATCATTATTTCATATCAATATAATTCCTTGCTAGGCTTCCAAATTTCCTTTTGCAAATAACTCTACTTATGCATAATTGTCTATTTATTTATCCAAATACCAAAATACCCCAGGGTTTCACAAATTGATATGTCATGTGTGATGAGGATTTCGTATGGTAGAAATGTTTATGTGAGAATATTTTTGTTTTCTTCAATAAATTATAAGGGGTTTGAATTTGATTACATAATTTTTTCCTCACATCTATTTCTGTACGCTTCTTAAAATTAATAAGAGACAGCCCACAACCAGTGTTCTGTGAATTTGGCACAAGCTTGCATATAACCATAAGCAAAAGAACTGAGAGGACCTTAAAGGTCATTTTCATTATAATACTTATTCTATTTCTTTCTACTCAAAAGAACTAGTGTTAAGGATGCTTATTCCATTTGTTTGACTCTCTAGTTGTAGAAGTAATTTGTTCCTCAAACCATTGGAAATCACTGAGAACTTATACTATTCTCAGGGAAATCTAGCTGTTGCAAGAGATTTCCGAGAAAAAAAGAAAAAACATCTCAATGGAATTTTTGTGTGTGTCTGTGCTCTTGTCAACGGGCTCTTCCAAAACTGTAATATTGGGGTGAAACTGATGAAATGTGTGCTTGAACATTGTTTACACACAATACATTCTTTTTGCAACTCACAAACTTATAAATACTTATTTTGTCTGTAAGAGAATTTCTAGTAAATTGTAATATCACATATTATTTTAAAAATTATTGGACCTAAATCTAACAATTGTTTAAGCAGAAAATCATAAGGGCAATAACAGAGGACTCAAGAAAGATGATGTAAGAAGCGTAAGATATCAATAAGTCAGTCTGGATCCAGTTTTAATAGCTCTACTCTAAATATATGGAAATTTTAATGATTTTATTAATTGTTTTAGGCTTTATTAGTATACATCAGGGAAACTGTTGTTTCAAATTGAAGGTAATATGATTTTAGGAACTTTGCTTTCATTTTCTATGCTAATGAGGTTAAGTTTAAACAAATAGTTCTACAAGAAATAAAAGATGTTACAAAACATTCCATCCATCATGTTAATAGCCTCACATTTTCAACAGATTGGAGTGGATTTATCACTATGGCTTTTTACATTTATGAACTTATATATATTTTTTATTCAATTCTGTATTGCTTGCATGTGGTTGTTTACCTATGCCATGACGCACATGTGGGAGTCATTGGAAAATTTGTTGGAATAAGTTTTCATCCACCATGTGGGTCCTGGAAATTAAACTCAGGTGGGCATCAAGTGCTTTACCTACTGAGCCATCATGCCAACCCATAATTCTTATTTGCTATTAATTTCTCAGTATTGTTAGTCTGGTAACTCAGTGTAACATCATCTTACATTGTGAGGATTCAGTCACTCATAAAACCCAAAATACAACTTGATGACTATCAGTTTCATTGTCTTTCTGAAAAGCCAAATTGTTTTGGGCAGCTCAAGATGCAGATGCTCACCTTGGTCACACGTGATTCCTTGCTTAAAACCATTGCGAGCTCATGGTCCCAGTCTCAATCACAACTACAGTATGCTGTGAAATGAACTTTAGCAGTTTAATGCTTGTTGTTGTTGATATTCTAGTTCTCACGGGAGGGTCTTATTGCTAGACTTAATGCTCAAGCCCATTTTCAGTTGCAGCAGCAAATTTTCCAGGAACCAATTTTGATTTCCTTGCTGTACTAACTCAAACATACACATATGAAACAAAGATGTTGTGCTTCTCTTCACCAAGCTTATATTTGATAATTCCATAAAGAGTTTCTTTATTGTAGTCAAGAATGTTTACAACATTATTCAATTTACATTCATTCCACCTGATTTTTTACCACCTAGATTTTAACTCTCTTATTTCTTTAATGAATAATAATTGCTTTGAGAAAAATAAAAATTCTCCTAGATTCTACATTCTTTCTGTGCTTTTTCCCCCCCGACTGTGTAAATCACTTAAAAGTCTTTAGAAATTCAATTTGGGAAAATTATTTTTCTAGGATTCTATTGGTTATTGCTTGAGAAGGATGAGGAGAAATAGAAAGAATAGCAACAATTTGCATTTTGCAGTTTATTCTGTCATGAGGAAAATTATTAGGTATTGACTTTAGAGAATCTCAACAGTAAAGATAATTTTAGTAGCAAGGAACAGTAGCAAGAACTGAAGACCTGAGACACAAAAGAATAAAGCTGACAAAAAGACTAGAGTGTTTATTTGACCAATAGTAATGATAAATTGATAAATAGATATTGGAAACTGAGTAGAAGCCACAATACAGTCATTATATTACTCTATCGCTCCAGAAACATCATTGATATCAGTGCTTTATTGGGTTCTCATATTCATACTGGGAATCTAAACTCCAACTTTTATTTAATGTTTTGTGGTTAAGAAATCCAAAAGTCTGAGCTTTCAAGTGATTTTTCCAAGTTCACACTCTTTTAGTGTGTCTATATACAGAATTATGTGGATGTTTTATCTCCCTGGGTCAGTACTTCCTTACACGTCATGTGCAATGCCTTGTGTTTTCAAATATGTGGAAGAGCACGTGACAGCATCATTGAAGCTATTTATTATCTGTAGTATTGAGCTTATCCGAGCGATGAATTGTACCCGATAGCAGGCAGAACAGCTCCTTTCAAATTTTAATACTTTAATTAACTAATATAAATAAAATCTCTTAAACACTTTTGACAACTCTCAGTCACCTTTGAGAAATAAGGTACTGTGAAATGTAGTAGCAGTCTGCGCAATTGCCTGAGATATTGGGCTCAATGAACCACAGGTATTAAACCGAATCTAGATGACTTAATTATGTTAAGTGTGTCATTCATTAGCTTTCGAAGGTTCTACCTGAAAACCACTTGGATATACATAATCACATAAAGCAGACTAGTTATCCTGTAATACTTGCTTTTCCACTTATGGCTTTTCTTTTTTACCTGGGAAAACAACAATTTGGTTTCTCCTATCTTTCTCAGAAGGAAAAAAAATTGTGTAGCTGTCTAGAAACTTCTCTTTTATTTTTCCAACCACTATAGTTTCTTATGTAGGTTTTAGAGAAACCACCACCAACTCAGAACACTTCCTTTCTTCTAAAGCAGTGCTCCTCAACCTTCTTAACGCCGTGACTTTTTAATACAATTCCTCATGCTGTGGTGACCCTCAACCATAACATTATTTTCACTGGTTTAAATGTTCATGGAAATATCTGATATGGAGAATATCTGATATGGAGCCCTGTGAAAGGGGTGTTCAAGCCTCAAAAGGGTAGAGACCCACAGGTTGAGAACCACTGTTCTTAAGTGGTCAGGATAAAAAGGGTCTTTATCATCTTGTACTAATATAGAGAATGTCACACACATATGGAACATAGAGGGGCTACTGTTTAGTTCTGTTTACTATTCTATCAACTAACAACATGATATAAATCATTTTGTGAATATTAAACAGGGTTACTCAGGAGCAAGCATGGTTTATGACTCATAAAAAAAAAGAGCAAGGACAGGGTTATATATAACTCAAGATGCTTGTGGTCAGATCAAGTTGAATTTCTTCAACCTTAATATCATAGATTTACATAATTTAGTTTAAAGAATGCATTTTTTATACTTTTAAAGAGAGGCAGTTTGATAAGGGATTCATGAAAATTAATGTGACAGTGACCATTAGATATAGAACTGGATTCAGAAACAAGGAAGAGTAGTATGTGGTGTTTAGAACCATTGATTATGTGCTTATCTTCTTACAGTTTTGCTATCAAAAAGTCCTTGAGTTCATTCAATGAGAAGTCTGCCAACGAAACTTTATAGACAAAACAAAATCAATGGCCCATTTTGGGTTGTTAACCTATAGGCAATATGGAGTTTCTTCTTTAAATGTTGCTTTTGTCTTTCCAATGGGTGAGTATCAGACTTTGGGACTGGGTCCTAAACAGTTTCTCTTTGCAATGCTGAGGTCTGGTCAAAGAACTTGGGGCAATAGTGCATTACATGTGTGATTGTTTATGCTGTACAGGATTGCTATTGCAGAACATTATGCCAAATGAAATGAGCTAGGTATAGAAAGATAGACACTAGATACTCTTACTTAGAGCTATGGTTAAAAATAATGGAACCCATGAAAGAAGAGAGTTGAACAGTGGTTACTGAGGCTCTGGAGTAAACGAAACGATTGTCACAGGGTTTAAAATCTTAGGTAAAACGACCCGTTAGAAGAGTTATTGTAATAAACAGTGAAACTAGTAATTAGAGAGCATATGCATTTCAAGTTACTAGAATGCTGGGGTTTGGATGTGAAATGTCCACTCAATTGGTCTTATCTTTGGACCCTTGGTTCCTAGATGGTAGAACTATATGAGAAGGTTATGGTAACTTTAGGAGGGAGAAATTGAAATGACTGACTTGCCCATACAAAGATCTTTTCCAATATTCATGATTTTTCTGATATTTATGACAATATTCTTGGTTTGTGCTTCAAAGAGTGTAATTAGAACTGCTATCATTGCTATGGCTATCAAACTATTGGAATTTTTGGCTCACAGTTGCATATAAGTCTCTATATTATACCTCTCCCTCTTCTACATCTTGTTAGTTGTCAATAGTTCAGAAGTAAGTTATAGGGTCCTGTGAGCTCTTTCCCATTGATAGCTAACTCTGGGGTAGATCCATCTTAAATAAGCCCAGTGCCAATAAATGTACTTATTTTCATTCCAAACTTAGAAATCAGCATTTTGTAACCTGCTCCTTATCTTTCAGATCTTACATTCTTTCCATCATGCCTTTAATGTTTTCTAAGCCTTAAGTAGATGGCATAAACACCGTGTTCAGGGGTGAACCCTCCACCTACTTAGTTCTTAGCATCTTATGTAGCCACTGTTTCTGCCCTCACATCTGTTCACTGAATAAAGGAGGCTTCTCTGATTAAGGTTTTGACTCACCTTCTTCTGTGTGTTTAAACATAAATATTTAGAAGAATGTTTTCTACTATGTCAATGTAGCTACGAATCTGAGTTGGGAGCTTCCTAAGGCCTAAAATCTCAGCGTTCATAGGGTTTTGACTAGGTTGGCAGTAATAGGTACCAGTTTCCTTTTGTGAAGCAGGTCTGAAATCCAATCAGTCAGGGAGCTTTTGGTTACACCCACCACCATCAATTGGGCACATCTTGCTGGCAGCTGAGTATTGTAGTTTATAGAGTTCTCAGTAGTATGAGACTTAATATGAAAACCTGTCTTATAACAGATCTTTAATATTCACTGTGCTCATGTTTATTCAAATATCAGTGACTATATTTTTTCTTCAAAGTTTTCATTTCTTATTAGTAAATATGTGAGTCCACTTGGGAAAATAAATTTGAGCTACTAGGACTGATTTAATTTTGTTTAACATGTGTTAATTGTTCATGTTGCTACAGTACGGAGCGATATTTTCCACACGTGTTTACAGAGAGGTTCTGCTCAAATCAAGGTAATTAGCATTCCCCTCGCTTTATCATTCCTTTATTTTGGAGCCTCAGGATTTTTTAATTGTTGATATTCTAAGAGTAGAATGCTGCTTGCTATATATGCTGATCATTTCTGAATTCTGGTCCCCAGGCTCTGACTCCAATTATTTGACTGATGGTGGAAAAAGTTATATCAATTTCTCATTTTCTCTGTCCTCACTGGAATGGGTAGGATTTGTCCCGGGTGCCTTCAGCAGTCCTAGTATTTGGAAGGCTTCCATTCCCCTGTGCTTTCTTGTTGATGCAAGGTTGCTGTCTATATGCTTCTCATTAACAGACATGGAAAGACATGATTCCCCTAAGAAAGGGCATTTGGGACAATGTCTTTAGCATTCAGAAATTAAATGCGTGAAGTTTAAGAATAACATTGTGGGGAAGAAAAATCTGAATTTAATGATCACAGAGTACAATTAACATTTTATAGTATGTCCTGCAATTGTTGCTTTTTTTTTTCACCTTTTAGTTTCTTGTTTCAGGGTTTCCCTACCCCAAAACAAACAAACCAAAATAAAAAAATCCCCACTGTTTTATCCTAGTCCTTGTATAACAGCAAAAGTATCAATTCTGTGATTTTCTTCAAGAACATTTTAAAATGTGTCCTGCACTGGAATATTTCCCAAATTGGTCAGAAATGGTGCTTCCTATGGGCATTTCTTTGTGTATGTGTGTGTGTGTGTGTGTGTGTGTGTGTGTGTGTGTGTGTGTGAGTGTGGATATGTAAATGCCACAGTACATGTGGAGAAGGACAGGAGACAGGTTTTGGGAGTTGGGTCTTGCCTTGCACCTTGTTGAGTCAGTGTCTCTTGGTGGCTTTTCTCTTGTTCTGTGTACTCCAGGCAGGGGACCTGCAAGCTTTTAAGTGACTGTCTTGTCTCTTTCCTACCCCCTCCTTGTAGGAGTGCTGGACTTACAATTGAACCTGTCTCATCTGGTTTTCTTTTTCCCCACATGGGTAACAAGGATTAAATGAAAATATTCAGATTTGTGTGTCTAGAGCTGTACCTGTGGAAGCAACTGCCAGCCACAATAATAGGGGTACTTAATGAGTACACATTAAAAAATAAGAGCCTCCCCTAATAGCAATATTAGAGCCTATTTAAAGAAATTAGCTAAATGGCTTTGTCTTTGAGGTTTTGCCCAAAGTGCTAGTTTTATAAGAAATCAGAAAGCACTTTTCCAATGTTGGCACAAGGAACCTCACTTCCTTTAAAATGTTTGGCAATGAGAAAAATGATTATCCCAACATTAGTCAAAATTCAGAAGGGAATAACTCATTATAGATTTTACATTATTATTTTATGATCTTTAATTGTTGCACGGAAGATTAAAAGTAGGCAAACTGTATGAAATACAATGTTCATTCAATGGTTTGAATTGGAATTTTAATACACTGAAAAATCTACACATATGGGTTTTAATTGATAATTAAATCACAAATATTATCACATTAATAATACCTACCTAAGGCCATTATGTAGTATGAAATAGTTAGTAATAAAAAGGATTACATCATGTTTTACATTGGTTACTGCTAATATTATTAGTTGTGCTCAGGTATCTGGAAAGCAACACTTGTTCTCACTCTTCTCTTAATTATATTTGCAGGTTGAAATCCATATTAAATAGTAGGTGGTCTATTATTTGTGCCTTAGAGGCAACACGAATTCAATAGTATTGATGTCAGAAATGTACTAACGCATATACAAATTTCTTCCAGCTTTCATATCTTGCTCATTAAATTCCCATGAGCAACTCATTATTTATGATTTTTCAAAGTGTGGAAATAAGTTCTCAGCAAGATTATCAGATGAGGAATGGGAAGAAATAATCATTTTAATAAGTGTTATCTTTGATTAAGCTATAACTTGCACAAACAAAATAGTTTGGAGAGCCACCTCCAGAGACTACTAATAAATGCTATCAATTTTACTTTTTCGTTTCTTGAATTTTAAATTCTTCCTGAGAATCCAAATGGTAGAGAATAGTTTCTATCCTTGCTGGGTTTTTTTTTGGGGTGGGGTGGGGTTGGTGCTTCTGCACTACGGGTTATATAAGATCTTGTAAATTATTTCTTTAACTTTTGTTCTATTATTCTGTTAAGGCCAAAGAGTCATTTTTACTTTTTTTATTTTTTATTTTATTTTATTTATTTATTTTTTGAGACATTTATAACCATTGTCACAGTTCTGTCATCAGTACCATTCAGTGCTATCACACTTGAGACACAGACTGTAGTGTTGATCACATAGATCTTGAGGGCTTTTTCTTATTAGTGAATGTAAGAAGCAAAAAAGTGTCTCTCTATCAAGATCTCTCTTTCATTGCTCTCCTACTCCATCCCTCTCCCCCTCGACCATCCTATTTCCTCATGTTCTCATCTTACATACTCTCTCCTTTACCATCCCTTTCTCCCCCAGTTTACCCTGGAGATCTCATCTAATTCTCTTTCCCAGGCTGATCAATGTCTCCCTCTTAGGGTCTTCCTTGTTACCTAGCTTCTCTGGAGCTGTGGATTGTAGTCTGGTTATCCTTTGCTTTGTTTGTGCCTAATATCCATTTATGAGTGAGTACATACTGGGTTTGTCTTTCTGAGTCTGGGTTACCTCACTTAAGATGTTTTTTTCTAGCTCTAACCATAGAGAGAGAGCCACTATGGGGTTAGGGAGAAACTTGCTGCTAGGGAAATTCCTTAGAATCCAGAGACGACCCCAACTAAAATTCCTAGCAATAGTGGAGAGAGTGACTAGACTGGACTTTGCCTGTAATCAGATTGTAAATATCTCAAATATCATCATAAAGCCTTCCTCTAGTAACTCATGGAACCAGCTGCAGAGATCCACAACCAAGCACCACGCCTAGCTCCAGGAATCCAATCAAAGACAGGGAGGAGGGAGTATGTGAGCCAGGGGGCGTCTAGATCATGATGGAGAAATGTACAGAGACATTTGAACCAAGTTCGTGGAAACTTGTAGACTCTAGAGAGACAACTGTCTCCATGGGACTGAACCAGGTCCTCCTTATGTGGGAGACAGCAGTGAAGATTGAACTATCCGAAGGACCCTGGAAGTAGGACCAGGAACTATCCCTGGTATGTGAGCTAGGGTGTCAGAGCCCTTTCCCTTTGTTGGGATGCCATGCTGGGAGGGGCTAAGTCCTGCCCTTATGTAATGTGTCAGACTTTGTTGACTCTCCATGGGAACTCTTACCCACTGGGAGGAGTGGATGGGGGTAGGCTGGGGGCGGGGGAAGGAGGGAGGGGTGAAGAAGAGTGGGAGGGAGAACTGCGGTTGAAATAAAAAATAAATAACAAAAATTTAAAAAGAAACAAAAAAGGGATAAAATCAAGTAGGCAGTGTACAGATGTATGATATGAGAGTCAGGCATGAGACACAGTAAACGAACTATCAGATAAGTTAGCTATAATATATGTAATATAATATATAATATACTATAACAGAAATATGCAATTTTTGAAAAATAAATTTTTATTTTTTGAAATTATAATATAATGGCATCATCTTACCCTCACCTTATCTCCTTATTTTCTCCCATTATCATTTGTGCTCTCCTAATCAATTGCCTCTTTTTCTTTAACTGATATTTTATACACGCACTCACACACAGACACACACTGTTACACACACACACACACACACACACACACACACAGTACTCATACATTTACCCCAAAATTAGAATGTTGTAGATATTGAAATATACTTCAATTTGCTGAAATAAAAGTTAAGAAGAAGGTCAGAGAAATGGTGTTTAAGACCACTTGATCCTGTTGCAGAGAACCCTGTTGGCGTCCTGGCATTCACATGGAAGACAACAATCATAAGTAATTTCAGTTCCAGGGAATCTAATGGCCTCTTCTGACTTCCTCAGGAGTCAGGCATATGCATGTTGCACATTCGTTCCTGCAGACAAAACACTCACACACTCCTCACCCACTTAGGAGGATGATTTTTGGAAAGGCGGCACTTTTTTTGTCTCCCTCTTTCAGAAGGAGTAAGTGCTTTGTTTCCCAGGTAAGGTACTCGACTTTCAAATTTGTTTGACTTTATAATAACCAAAGTATTTACAAGAATATTTTTCAGTCCCTGTTATAACACCAGTATTTTCGGAAAGCCATATTCAGTTCATAGATAAATAAGTAGAAAGCATTAGCTATCAAGGGACTGTACTATTAATCACTATGGATTCAGAATTCAGATTGATCCATGTGGATGTATTAAAATTGTGCATTTGGCAGTAATCCCTATTGTTGAAGTGAATTAGAATATCAGTGATACATTGTAAATGTTAATGCTTTAGATATAATATCCGAGAGTATATTTTAGAGCTGCACAATGTCACTACATCTGCCCAACTCAATATTCACCAAACCCTTGCCTACTAAGCACTGATAGAAAAAGGCATGAAACTCAACGCCACCAGGAACTGTGGTCATACCTCAGAGATGTTTGCATTCATAAAACTGAAACTTAATAACGTAAGTAAATTGACGTATAGAGACTGCAGTAAGTTCTCTTTTGCTTTGATGAAAACATTTGAGGAGAAGGTGTTCACAGGAAAGCAACTCAGTGTGAAAATATTCTGGAAACGCTGTGGTTTAATAATCTGTTTTTGGAAGTCAACATTTTAGCAGAGGATGAATCAGAAGGAAAAGGGTGACATGTGTCTAATGTATCTTAAAAAAGAAAAAAATCATTTAAGTACTTTATTTCTGTTTCCATTGACCTGGTTTTTATTGCAATCTCCTTTTGGCACCCCACTTAGCTGTTTGTGAAACTGCGAAATGGTGACCTTGGCAAAGAAATCCTGACACTCTCTTAAGTGTTTAACCCTATTTTCTAACCCCAGCTCAATATGCCTAACTCTGACTCAAGATGTCTAACCTCTTCATGGCCAGTGAAGCACTGAAAGCACGATAAAATGTAAAACCCATTAGTTCCATTCTAATTCTTATTAGCTTCCCTGGAGACTTCAACTTCTTGAGTTTCTGGAGTTCCTGAGGAAGTGCTAATGGACTATCAGCACAGGGAGAGCAAGCTGATTGCTAAGTGAGGACCTACTGCGTGTGTGCAGCCCAGTGCAGTGTAGTGCGTGACTACTTCCTCAAGATGAAAACTCTTACGTTATGTTTGGAACAAGTAAGAAGTGTGTGTGTGTGTGTGGGGGGGGGTTACCTATTCCTTTTTTATTCTCTCCTTTTCTTTTCTTAGTTTTTATAATAAGAGTAAGTATGTACACTGCATGCAGAGTCAACAGTAATTTCTTGGTTAGCATGTTAAATTAGTGTGTTAGTATTGGCATTTTTTTTAAAAGAATGGAAAATTATGCCTGACAGTTTCTCTAGGCTAGAAGTACCAAATCAAAGTGCTGAAGAGGGTAGAGTCTTCTGGGAGTTCAGATGGGGAATCCATCACGCCTGGAAATGGCTCTTTCTAGTAATTCATGACACTCTTGCTTGCAGAAGCAACCCTTCAATAGCTTTCCATCATGCCATGACATTCTGTCCAGTGCATCTTTATGTGTCTTCACATGACCTGATTATAAATCCACCCCTTTTCTCCAGTACAATCTCCTTTTAACACAGAGTAGTTTCCCAATAAATCCTCATCTGAGTTTTCTAGGAAGCACTTTTTGTGTCCAGCAATGCTATGAACTTTCCTCATGTTTCTCTACTCATGGGAAACAGATCTTCCTGGGCCTCATGGAACTATTTTACTAGCGTGTCCCTATGGCACATGCTGGGAGAATCAAGACTACTTTAGAATGCCAGTGTCCATCATTATCTCTCTTCCAGAGGCTCTCGACAATCAGTGTCAAAAGGAAATACTATAGGCTGAAAAGCAGCTCAGCAGTGATACATACTGCTGATTTGGAGGATCTGAGTTTGATTCTCAACTTGTAACAACCGGCAAGGAAAGACAGTCAGTAACCCCAGCTCTGGGAGACCCAACTCCCTCTTTTGGATTCTGTTGGTACTGCACTCTGTGATACCTATATACAAACATAAAAATATACATAATTTTAATAAAACCTAATAAATCTGAAAAAGAGAAATACCATATCATCAACTTGCCTAGTGCATTTTACTTCTATAATAAATTAAACTTTAATTTACGTTGTTATTGATATTCTAGAATATGAACGAGTAGAGCCAAAGGTAACTGTTGATGTCTTAAAAATTTTTGTGCTAAGAAAGTTATGACAAATATTTTTGTCATTTAATTACTATAAAATTCCTATCTGTACCACACTGGCAAGGATTATGACTTTGAAAATGGTGTTTCTATATCAACCAAATAATTTTGTTGAATTGTGCTTTAAACCTTAGAAGTTAGCTTCAGAGGTAAAGCTTTTATTTTTGAAAATCAAAATGATAATCTATAGACAATCTTACTGTAAAGAATACTGTGACATTTTAGACATATGTTCAACTTCCGACTCTATAATGAGTTTATTTTGAGTCTATTTATATACAGTTCATTCAAAGGGCAAATGAGAAGTTATACACAAATGGCAGGGGTCCAAACCTGATGTCAGCTAAACGATGATTTTCTGTGTAATACAACACCCTGCTGGGTTTTCTGAAACATCTTTCTGGAATGCCACATAAAAGCTCAGTACTAAAACACAATGGGAAAAAAGTCATTTAAAATTGACAGAATACAATTATCTCCCAACAAGTGTGAACTAGATAATGGTTTTTGTAGGGTGAAGGGCAGTGGACCTTGACCTCAATGTGCTGATCTATAGAAGTATAGACATCAGTCGGGGCTGCTCACCCTCTGACAAGCCATCTGGCTAAGTGGTGTTACTGTGTCATGTGGTATACTATCAAGGGTGACCTTCTGTCATCAACAGTGTTCTGTATCCTGAAAGTCCCTCAGGAGATGCTTGTGTGCTCCAAGGCATGTTTGAGTCAGAAAGCAACAAGGTCTTCTAGTGGTCTGTATCCAATCTGTTCCTTTGACATCTTTCAAAAGTGGATGCTCTTGACTTCTTTGAACTATGCTTCTTGTCTGTGGCAAAATCTAAAACAACTGTGTAGCTGGCCTCCCCAGGAGAGCCTGTTCCATGTTATAACCTCAATGGAAAAACTTTTTGTCTGGATAGTTCCTATTCCGAGATATTTTCAGTGGACTTGCAGTGATACAAACGATGATACACTCATTGTATTTATAGACAAGTACCCCAAACGGGTATTGATAAAACAACCATAAAGATAACGATCATAACTGCACATTCTGAGTGTCTTTATAAAAGATAAATACCATGAATCATAAATCTTTCTGCCTCCTATCTCACCAAGGTTTTTGAAGGTACTTTGATAACTTGAAAGACCTCCCATTTCTGCTTGTATTTTCATTTAATTTCTTTTTGTTTTTGCACCTAATTTACAATACTGTTTTTATACTATCTATTGAGTTCAGAATATGTTTTCCTCTTTGCTTGTTGGCATAATTTGCTTGGTCTCTCTGAATTGTTAACTACTACTGTTGAGGATGTGTTGATTTTAATGCTAATAATGGCAAACAGCTCCTCTCCCGGAAGAGATGAATTTGTCAACATAATTTCTTAATCCTCTTTCATCTCAATGATAAGTACAATGTTAATTTAAAAGTCCTGAGAACAAAAACTATACATGATATAACTTTCTGTTCTTAACAGCCATAAGTTCCATACCTGCTGTATTGTTAATTTTCTGGGTGAGAGAGGGCCAATAAACACATTATTTCATATAAAATAATGACTCAAGAAAAATACAAAACCAAAAACAAATATGTAAAGGTATCTGGCTTTCTTTCTTATTCAGTGAACTGTGGCATCTTTGTACATGATCAAAGGCTTTGAAACACTTCAAAGATGTCTAATAAAAACCCAGTTTCAGGGTTAGGGAGGCAGCATAGTGGTAAGATTTTACTGTGCAAGTATAGAGAATTAACTTTGAATGCCTAGCACCCCTGTAAAAGCTGGGTATGGCCTGCCTATAACCCCTTTGCTACAAGGCAGAGAGAAGCAGATTCAGTGGCCAGTCAGACTAGTTAAAATAGTGAGCTTCAAGTTAGGTAGAAAACTGTATTTCAAGGGTTAAGGTGAAGAATGATAAGGAGGACATCTAAGTCCTCCCATGCCCTCTCCATATATATCTGCAAACATGTGTGTGTGTGTGCATGCATGTGGCACACATGTATGTGTGTGCACATGCATGCACACATACACACAGAGAGGAAACTCAGTTTTCTGCTAACTTCAGGGATTTTACCTCCTTAGTTGATCACATTTAAATTTATATTGATTCACATCAACAACATTTCAAAGAGCTATTAAATACAATTCTGAAAATGATTAAATAGATAAAAACTGTTATGAGGTTGTAAAAGACTAGGAAAGGATCAGACAAGTAAAACATGCAGACTGTGAGGCTTATTTTTTATTTAAATATTTGCACCACTGAAAATTGAATAACAACTTGTGTGGTAGTAATTGTTTCTTTGCCCTGAGGCCATGTAGGGACTTTTTGCTAGACTTTCTAGGTTCTTGATGTCCATTGCTCTAGACTCAACACTTTTCACTTAGCAAAGTTTTCAATCACAGAAGAATTTATAATCTTCTGATGTTGTACAATTTGCAAGCTCTATTTAATGTCCCAAGCAATCATCCAACCTCATTGTATGCATTGTAGAACTTACTGACATTTTCAATTTACCCTCAAATTAAAACATAGCACTGTGAACATTCATTGCACTTTTATTACTACAATAAAATATCATGGCCAAAGTCATTTGTAGAAGGAAGGGTCTATTTGGCTTCTGGATCCAGAAGGATATGTAAGAACTTGTCATGGAAGGAAAGCATGGTAGCCAGAGCTAGAAGCCAAGAATATAGATCTTGAACTGCAAACAGGAATCAGAGAGGAAGAATTAGGAATGCATTTGGCTTTGAAAGCTCAAAGCCAGCCCCCCACTGACATGCTTCCTCCAGCAAGGTCACAACTTCTAAAATTCGTCAATGATACCAAATGCGGACCAAGTATTCGAACACCTGCGTCTGTGAAGGACATTCATATCCAAACTATCACATCCTGATAATGCTCCATACTGGCAGTCACTCTAGCCTGTCATGTATTTGCTCCTTATTTTTCTATAATTCAATCCAATCTGACTCACGCAGAGCCCAGAATCTCCAGTTACTGTGTGAGACAAATAGAAGCAGTAGCTCTGAACACATGAAGACGAATCATTGCCACTCAGCTGTTCACTGGCCAGTCTTCCAGAAGCTCGTGTGAGGGGAACAAATGTGGAAAAGAAATGTAATCCTAAATCCCTTTTTCGCATAGGTTCCTCAGATAAATTCTGGATACCCAGAAGTGCTTTTCAACCTCCATTTTTCTTTGGATGGGGGCTTTTCTCACAGGCTCAGTGGAGTCTGTCATTGTCTGGCCCTAGGTCTGCTGTTTTCTTTGACCTTGGTATCTGTGTGATGTGACTCATGTCTCTGCTTTGATTAACTCATTTATTTCTGGTGGTCCATTCCCTTGTCTCTTCTAAGGTTGAAGACAGGTGTTGTGTGTCGGGAGATGTAGTAGGAGCTGTGGACCTCTTCCCACAGCCCGGCTCCTGGCTGTCTGGCTAGCTTATACCCTGAAATAACAACACACAAACTGTATTCATTTAAACACTGCCTGGCCCATTTCTGTTAATGTGTGTAGCACCGAGGCGCGCTTACCGGGAAGATTCTAGCCTATGTCCATCCTGGGTCAGAGCTGTGGGCTGCATTCCTGCCACCCAGCTCCCGCAACAGGGGGGAGATTATAAACATGAAATTTCTGGATATAGTTCTCTCATCTGAAGGTGCCAGCTCTATAAATGTTGGTCATGTTCATTAAGAAGGTTGTCTTTGTTGGGGAGTTCTGTTTTTAAAATTCCCCCTCTGGAGGCAGAGGCAAGAGAATTTCAAGGCCACCCTTGTTAGGCCCATGTCTTTGCTTCAGCAGGGACTAAACTTTTATTATTAAGCTATGATCCTATAATCCCCCATTTGGAAAGCCCCTGGTCCTGAACTCACAACTTGTCTTCCTCACATCCATAGCTGACCTCTCAAACACACCTTAGGTTGAAGCTACCTGTGTATACCAATAAAATCTTCTTTTAGTTAATTACTTGCTTTAATTAATTTGGCCATTGATGGTTTGGGTTAGTAGTCTTTCTGCTGCCATTTTTGGGATTAACCTATGCCCAGTGTTTGCCTCAATGGATCAAATGATAGTGACAGTTTTCTTATGTTGTAGCATACCTCTAGTATTTTCCATAACACTTATGTTAATCTACATTTATGTACCAAGAATATATAAGAGCTTCCCTTTCTCTTCATTATAACCCCCACTTGTTTTCCTTTATCTTTTAAATTTTAAGTTTGTATGTTTTTAGTAGAAATAGAATTATTTGCCGTTTAAAATTTGACCGCTAAGCATCCTATGTTGGTGGGGGTTGCTTATTCATTTCCTGGCTGCCCAGACCCAAAATAAGCATACAGAAACTGTATTAATTAAAACACTGCTTGGCCTATTAGCTTGTTCATATTTCTAACTAGTTCTTATATCTTAAATTAACTAATTTCTATTAATCTGTGTATAACATGTGGTTGTGGCTTACTGGTGAGGTTCTGTCCGGCATCGGATGTCTGTATCCTTCTGTGGCTACATGGCTTCTCCTTGACTTTGCCTAATCCCTCCTCCTCTATCTGCTTGAAATTCCAGCCTTACTTTATTCTGTGCAGCAATAGGCCAAAAGCAGATTCTTTATTAACCAATGCTATTCACAGCATTCAGAGGTGGATCCCACATCAATCCTAGAAACAAGAGGACTCATCTTTGAGAGCAGAAAATGCCTCTTCTTTCATCAATCGCCATAGTTCTTTGATTAGAGGTAAGACCCTACCATATAGTCCCTTTACAGGTTAATATCTACATTTATATTGCCATTTATCTAGTCTTCTTTATGTAGTGGCCTTCCCAGTCTTCTGATTCTTACAGGCTTTTTGCTCCCCTGATATGAAACAAGAAACAGGCTTGCTTCTGTTTCACAGGTTTTGTTTTGACACTTGCAAAACTGATAGCTGAAAGTCGTGTTTGTTTTTCCACTGTAGTTTGGGATTCTTGATGCCATTTCCTCTTAACTCCCAGAAGATTGGTTTCTGAGAACGGCTTTAGGAAGCTTCTTTGTTAGTTGGTTAAGCTTTATAAAGTAGAGAAATAGAAAATAAAAAAGCAGAGAAAACTAAAACCTTCTTTTTATCTGTTTTAACTTCAGCAATATTAGCAGAGGTTCAAGGTGGATGTATGAGAGAATGTCTGCTGCCGCTTTAATAAAATATACAAGCTCATTAATAATAAATAAAGTGAAGCTACTCAGAATGCAACAGAATGGAAAATTATTTTAGCACTTTGAAATCTCTTAAGAAAGATTTTAAGGTCTCTTTTAAAAATTATTTATTATTGCCAACCCAAAAATGGCTCCCTTAATTAAAATATATACTTCCCTGCTCCCATAACCACTCTTCCTCCATCCTAACTGTCCCGTTTCCCCAAGCTCTCCCCATCCTCCCCTTCTCACTTCTCTCTTCCCATCTCCTCTTACCCCTGTCCCACCCCCACCCCCAAGCTCTCAATTTTTGCCTGGCAATCTTGTCTACTTCCAATATCCAGGAGAATAACTACATGATTTTCTTTGGGTTCACCTTCCTATTTAGCTTCTCTAGGATCATGAATTATAGGCTCAATGTCCTTTATTTATGGCTAGAATCCACTAATGAGTGAGTACATACCATATTCATCTTTTTGGGTCTGGGTTACCTCACTCAGGATAGTGTTTTCTATTTTCATCCATTTTTATGGAAAATTCAAGATGTCATTGTTTTTTTTTTTTTTTTTTTTTTACCACTGAGTAGTACTCTAATGAGTATATATTCCACACGTTCTTTATCCATTCTTCCATTGAGAGGGGTTCCCAGGTGTCCAAGGAGATGTCCCCAGCTTGTTCCTTGAGCAGCTGAGGAGAGGGCGCCTGAACTGGCCCTATCC
The DNA here is from genome assembly GCF_018167655.1 of Microtus oregoni. Classification (NCBI taxonomy): domain Eukaryota; kingdom Metazoa; phylum Chordata; class Mammalia; order Rodentia; family Cricetidae; genus Microtus; species Microtus oregoni. The sequence continues at coordinate 79,771,278 of NW_024543060.1, read as the reverse complement.
TATAGCCACACTGATGAATATCTTGCATATCACCATAGAACCTTCATCTGGCAATGGATAGAGATAGAGACAGAGACCCACATTGGAGCACTGGACTGAGCTCCCAAGGTCCAAATGAGCAGCAGAAGGAGAGAGAACATGAGCAAGGAAGTCAGGACTGCGAGGGGTGCGCCCACTCACTGTGATGGTGGGGCTGATCTAATGGGAACTCACCAAGGCCAGCTGGACTGGGACTGATGGAGCATGTGATCAAACTGGACTCTCTGAACGTGGCTAACAAGGAGGGCTGACTGAGAAGCCAAGGACAATGGCACTGGGTTTTGATTCTACTGCATGTACTGGCTTTGGGGACACCTAGTCTGTTTGGATGCTCACCTTCCTAGATCTGGATGGAGCGGGGAGGACCTTGGAATTCCCACAGGCCAGGGAACCCTGACTGCTCATTGGGCTGAAGAGGGAAGGGGGAGTGGGGGGAGGGGGAGGGAAATGGGAGGAGGTGAAATTAATAATAATAATAATAATAAAGAATATACATTAGTAGTAGTAGTAGTATTTGGTAGCATCACTAATAGGAACAAATTTCCTGTTGAATTTGATTTAGATGATAACCTGGATATTAATCATACAAGGCACTAATAACAAGAACTCTAAATAAAAGCTATTGGCATATGCAAAACTCAGGGATTTTACATACATACCTACATGCATGCACACGCACTTTATGTAAGTTTTTTGAAACAGTTTCTCTGAATAGTTTTAATTCCTGTCCTGAAACTATCTATCTCTTTTTGACTAGACTTGCCTTAAACTTAAAGAGATCCACCTGCCTCTGCCTCCCAAGATCTGGGATTAAAGGCCTGCACCACCACCACCTGGCTATTTCTCTTAAGATAGTAAACAGTGCCAGGTGTGGTACCACATGTGTTTGATCCCAGGGCTGGGGGGGGGGTGGCAGAGGCAGATTGATCTTTATGAGTTCTAGGCCAGCCTGGTTCTAGGACAGAGTTATTTCCAGGACAACCAGAAACCCTTGTCTCGAAAAAACAAATAGAGAATAAAGAGTGTCATAATAAACCAAAAAGTAATGTTTTGAATGAATAGTTAAAAAGCTGATGAGTCCATATAAGTTCAAAAATTAGTAAACAAAATTAGTGTTACTGCTAAACTAAATTTACTCTTTGGGTCACAGTGAGTTAATACTAATGTATCTATGATAAATGATTAGAAACAAGAAATAAAAACCATCTCGAAAACATGAAAACACCATTTGTCTAAAGGCTGATGCTGTGTTGTCTAGTGAAAGATAATAAGTACAATACTTCAGTATTACTAAGTATAAGTCTTTATCTTTTGAAACTTTAAAAATGTTTTCATTAAATTATTTCAGTGTATGGTGTGTGCATGTGTGTGTCTGTTTCTCTTTGTCTGTATATGTGCTGTTTGTGTTTCCCTGTCTCTGTGTCCATGACTGCGTATGTATGTTGTGTGTGTATGTGTGTGTGTCTGTGTGTGTGGTTTGTGTGTTTGTAAGGTAGTTGTCTGTGTTTCAGAATCATCGAACTTTGCTTTGTTATAGCCCATGAAGCAGCTCCTATCCAGAAAAGAGCTTTTATGCCTACCCATCAGTAAAAACTTAGCTTTAAGCTGGAGCTTGTGAAATATAGCCAGATCATCATTTTCACTACTCTTCCGTCCATGCTAAAGGTCAGCTAGTCTCTTAACATTATATTAAATCCACAAAAATTCTAAATTCAACTAGATTTCAAAATGCAATTGTTTTTCTAAAGTTTTTTTTTATTTTAAAGATATTGTTTTCTACATATATAAATTTCTGTGAAAGGTATTTATACATTATTTTAAAGAACTATACATAGTATTCAAATATGCAGGAGCTGTGGTGTCTTTTCTCAATAGCAAACAATACATTTTGGAATTACTTTTACAATATGATGATAATCAAGTGTGCAAAAAACAAAAAATGTATTAATTATTAATAATAAAAAGTTTATGTATAACAATGATTTATTGTTTCCATGCGCAAGTGCATTTGTTTGCTTGAGTTTTTGTGTACCATGTGCCTGCAGTGCCTGCAGAGGCCAAAAGATGGCATCAGATCCTCTGAAACTGGAGTTATAGATGGTTGTGAGTTAGCATGGAGATGCTGGAAAGTGAACCCAGTTCCTCTACAAGAGCAGTCGTTACTCCGTTCAACCACAGAGATGCCCCTCTTCCCAAACCAGTATATTATTTCTTTTGTGAGAAAGAACAAAGTAAACCAACTAACCAAACAAGGAAATAAATATAAACAATCCTTCATGGTTGGAATGGAGCATAAGAATAAAGAGGTTCCCACTGTTCCCAGTCTTTTGTTTACTACTCAGGTGAGAGATGGCAGGCATAGAGAGCAAGCAAAGAGGAAAAGCACTGTGAAACTGGAGCATAAATTAAACTCTGCATCTGGTTATGATTGAGAGACAGGTCAAGAGAATTGATGATTGCATTGCATCTGGAGAGCCAATTCGACATTCAGAAATATTAACACTATATATTTTTGATTGTTTGCTCTGTAACAAAGGAAGTAGATTCCTTTTTTTTTTGAATTAGATGTGAACACATCACCTTTATTTATGTTACAGTATATTATTTTAGGCTAACTCAAAAAGTCTTTGAATTAAGATAATTTCAAACCTTAAAGGAAGTCTAAGTTAAAACACTGATATAAGTTACTGCAAGAGTCTCAGAATATGAAGCAATCTGATAAGGGAGATGAAAATTCAAATTCGGGATATCTGCAGCTAGTAAGAAAAAATACAGTTAATGAACAGTGAGTTCACTTTGATAGTCCAGACACTGGTGAGAATCGGAGGATGGTCAGGCTACTTTGCTCCCCGTCTAGCCTCTTTGATATGCTCACATTCTGTCTTACTTCCAGTGCCTTTCCATTTTATCTGGCTTCCTTATGAGCTGGGAAACGGTTAAGAGCAACTCTTTGCTTTTCGACTTTCTTGAGCTTTCCCAGCACCTGGTCAGAACAGATGCACTGCAGATTTCACTGTTGTTCAGCCAGTATTCTCCTGGTCATGAACAAGGGTTTAGAACCAAGAGAAGAAAACATGTGCCAACATGCACACCCTTGATAAAGCCTGTGTGGCTGAGGGGTGAATTAAATTGTTTCCATTTTATTTAACCCATGCCTTAAATATCAGTGTTGGTGACTATAATTTACCCTGCGGTGTACAGGTCAATAAAATATATCTTTTAAGTATTTTTGGCATCCTGCTTATTCTTGTGTTTTTAGTCTTTTCTCTTAGCTTGGATCTTGGGGGATGGGTGCCTCCCTAAGTAGACCAAGATATCCTCCAACTTGTGACTTTTCTGTCTTAGTATCTTAAATACTAGCATTACAGTTGCGCACCACCGTGACTGCTGCACTGCACTGTATCCCTTGTGTGTCTGGGTCAGAGAGAGCACTTGCATATCTTCTGCTAACTGCACTCTAATGATGGAGGAAGGTCATTGGTTAAATAAAAAGAAACTGCTTGGCCCTCATTGGTTAGAAGATAGGTGGGAGGAGTAAACAGAACAGAACGCTGGGAGGAAGAGGAAGTGAGCTCAGACTCCACAGCTCTCCTCTTGGGAGCAGACGCCTCAGAGAGACGCCATGGTCCCAGCTCCCAGGCAGACGCACGTGATGAAGCTCCAACCCAGATTGGACATAGGCTAGAATCTTCCCGGTAAGCGCACCTAGGGGCGCAACACAGATGATTAGAAATGGGCTAAATTAATATGTGAGAATTAGCCTAGAAGAGGCTAGATAGAAATGGGCCAAGCAGTGATTAAATGAATACAGTTTGTGTGTTGTTATTTCGGGCATAAGCTAGCCAGGCAGCCGGGGTGCTGGGGACGCAGCCCCACCGCCCCTATTTACTACACTCTAACCCACATTATAATTCCTTTCATGGGAGGAGCAATGTCTTCCTTAGTCATGTATGGTTTGGATTCACACATGAACATCAATGTTACTTTAAAGTACTTTTTTCTTACTTTTATTTTATGTAAATGGATCTTTTGCTTTCATGCATTTCTTTGTACTACGTGCTATATGTGAACTGAGCACCAAGAAAGTCAGAAAAAGGATCCATATCCCCAGAGACTGGAGTAAAGATGTTTGTAAGCTTCCATGTGAATGCTGGGAATTAAGCCCGAGTCCTCTAGAACAGCAGTCAGTGCTCTTAACCATTGATCCATTTCTCTATCCCCAAACACCAAAATATTTTTCAGTTGAATTACAGCTAGAAGTATTCATTTCTATTTTGTGTTTTATTCAAAGAATATTAGGGTTTTATTTTCCATAATGCTAAAATAGTCTTACTGTTAGCAAAATGTCTCCTCCTTAGATAAGTCCTCAAGATTTTGTGCCATTTTGAGCATATAATGACAATTCCAGCCATATTTTCTAAATCATTAACTTTGATTTCCCAGGTGTATGAATTAATTTTGAGTAGTAGTGGCTTGAACACTGCATATTGTGACTTATTTGGATATGCCTGGCAGATGATTTAAAGTGTCTTATAATTATAAAATATGATCGTTTATCGAGACAGGTGTACATATGGTGCACCTTCTGAAATCAAATAAAATGTGCCGGAGTCTAGCATCTGTGTGGAATGCATCCATCACAGCAGGTCTGGAAAACTCTTGGAAGCTTATTTTGTTTTGACTAGAAATAGCCTTTCTCATGCCCGTTCTATACAGGCATACTATTTCCTGTCAGAGGCAAACTTTTGTGAACTTGGTTATCCACACCTTTTAGTGCTCATTTCTTCACTGGCTCTGTAGATATTGTTAGACAGTGTGTTTGGATATAGGTTGAGATGTTAGAGCAACATTGGAGAGGTAGCTTTCAAACCTTTTTCTTTTATTTCTCTTATAATAATAATAATTAAATAAATACTTGGGATTGAATAGTCCATGATGGTTGGGTTGCTCTGCTTTTCTATGTCATCCGCTAGTCCTGTTGTACCATTGTTCCCCCATAATGTATTCACAGTCTAACTAAACAAACAGTGGAAGAAATGTCTAAGACAAATGCTTTACTTTTTTTAAAACATTTTTTTTAATTTTTATTTATTATGTATATAGTGTTCTGTCTGCATGTATGCCTACTCTCCAGAAGGAGGCACTAGATCATTACAGATGGTTGTGAGCCACCATATGGTTGCTGGGAATTGAACTCAGGACCTCAGGAAGAGCAGTCAGTGCTCTTAACCTCTGAGCCATCTCTCCAGCCTAATGCTTTACTTTTTAAGGTCACAAACTAGAAGCTTCTCAGTTGACTTCCTTTCACATGTGACTTTCCATGCCAAGCCGCACAATAAGCCTTGGAAGCATAGCCCATAAGACAGTTGATCAAGCCTGTGTCATTAAAAGGGAAAGAAGGACTCAGAAATGGGGTGGATGTTTTGACTCATTCTGCACATCTGGCCATGTTCCATAAATATCTCCCTCTTTCCTGCCTTAGTCATTTTCTTAAAAAAAAAAAAAAGGACCATTCAAACTACCTTTAAATTATCCCATCCAGAATAATTTAAGGCAAATAAAATCGGGGCTATATTTCTTTCTTAGACAAGTTTGAGATTTGTTCTTTGCTACCTGGTAAGACTTAAGTGAATGTACAAAATCTGTATTCCCCAACCTGGCCTATGTGACTCACTGTTTCTTGTCGGTGGAGTCAAATCTCTCTTCCGAGAGTACTTCCATTGTCAGGATGTTCTTCCCAACCACCCTGGGCCAACCGACCATGCCCTAAATCCTCTGAAACTATCAGCCAAGTTATAATTGCTTCATATTTTATTTTTTTCCCCCAGATGTTTGGGTAGAGCAACCATAAAAGTAACTAGTACAGCATTACAAACTAATGTGAGCTAAGGCTACCATGTTATTGTTAAATGACAGGCAGAAAGAAGAAAGAAGGGGGAAGAAAAAGAGGAAGGAAGAGGGCTGCAAATAGGAAGCAAAATGGAAAAGAAATCAAAGTGACAAAGTTAAAAAGGAAAGAACAGCCACCATTCAGTTAGAAAACAAAAACAAAAAAAAATGACCATTAATTTTATTATGCTCAAATTCAGAGACGCTTGTCTTGCACTAATGGTTAATTTTGTCATCCTGTGTTTGAGGAGCCAGGCATTCACGACTAGTTATTTTGAGTTCTGAAAAGTGGATAAATGAGTGGATTTTCCATTTCTTGTTTGGAGTATCAATGAAATCACAACCACCACAAGTAGAGAGTTCTTAAAGATTGAAGGAGTATTCCACTATAGGGAAAGTAGACAAAATTTGCAAGTATTTTTAAGAAGTTGTTCAATTTCATAAGTAATACGATAACTGCTAACTGATTTTGATTTTTTTTCCCGTTAGCAATTTATTTGGGCCACTGCACTTTTTATACCACTCTTTAATATATTCTCCACAGAATCCTCAATTGACTGCAGAAATGATTAACAGTAGGGCTTCCCTGCTGTTCAGCTCAGTCATTCATGACTTCACCAGATGCTTTTGCTTTGTGGGCCAATGAATTTTTTTTTCATATTGCATTCCCTCCCCTGGATATAGTCAAGATTAAAAATATGGCACTAGATTTTATGACTAAAATTCAAAAATGGTAGGGAGAAAACAATCTTTTATTTGCTCAGACTTAAAGTTAATAATCATTTTACTGCTGCAAGCCAGGTAATTTAGAAGTGTACCCATTTCCCCTCAATTAGTTACTTGCTATTTTTCTTCTCTGCTGATAAAACGCCATTAGTTTTTACCACCTCTAGCAGTCTTCCGCTTGGTTTCCCTATTATTTTTATGGACGTTCCTTATTTAATAGTTTCGTTTAATGTGTGGTCAAAGTCCCACTGAGCCAAGCTCATTATTTATTACTATTCTAATTATTTCTAGCCTGCACAAACAGCATGTAGTTTGAAGTACATTTAAGTAGATAAAGACACAAATGCATACCTGAAATGTTCACCTGTGTTTTAAGAGGGCAGTGTCAATTTATCTGAAAACAAAAGGTTTTTATGAAAAAAAAAAGGATGTCATTGAGCATGTGACGCTTTTGGAAATTCTTCTGCTCCTTAGAAAATATATTTTTTATAACTCCTTTTATTTTTTTCTAAGATTGGCAGAGCATTCAAAGATCTTTACTGTATTAGTTTATAAAGATGTTACTCCAAGTCATTCACTCTCTCTGTGTGTATACATATGTATGTGTGTATATGTGTGTGTGTGTATGTATGTATATTTATGTGTGTGTGTGCATTTGTACACATATTTATGTGTGTGTATAAGGAAGTTTAAAATGCAGTAAAAGTATAATTCCCACGATTTTTTTCATTAGAATATGTAAGCTTAGCCTCTGAACAGAAGGAATCACTTAAGTCAATTCTGTCATTTTCACAAAGAGCTAAGTCAGGGTTTCGACACATTAATGTGCAGGGCCATAGCTTCAGCTCTACGTGGCAGGAGGGGAAGTGACAATTTTCACTTCTCCTTACCCACTACTCATCTTCTGTTTCCTCCATCCTTCCTTGTGCACAGTTGGCAGTTTTAGAGTGTGAATCGTAGTTGTGCACATCATGTAGCTGTCAATGGCTGCAGTAGTTAAAGGTCAAGGGAATATGCAAAGGATTCTTTGTTCTTAAAACAACAGAAAGCCCTAGCACCAATAATAACTGATTTCTAAATTTTCTAAATGTTAATGAAGTGTGTAATGACTTCTCGATTTTGTAATAGGAATAGGGCTGATTTGAATATGTTTACTCAAAGAAGTAATTTCATATTTTTTGTTAGCATTTTTCTGTTGTTTTACTTACTTTATGCCTTTGTTTACATTTCAATAAAGATGAATGGCTACAGTTGGTGATACATATTCCAGAATACGGTCTCTTCAAACACCAGCACCTAGTGTATTGAATGATCACATTCATAGAAACTATAGGGGGTCTGGCACAATACAGATGCTCAGTAAGTGAGTATGAACAGACCAGTGAATATAAATATAGTTTGCAAATTATGTGTTTCACATAGAGAGATAAATTCATGCATTCATACAGATATATTAAAATACTCTGACAACTTAGAATATTTGAAAGACTAGTTTGTTTAAGTATCATTATGTCTTCCCAGGAATTCCATAAGTGATGGGGGAAAATTGGGGTGGCGAAATGGGTAAAAATCAAATTGAGACATGGATGGAGATAGAGACAGAGACCTACACTGGAGCACTGGACTGAGCTCCCAAGGTCCCAATGAGGAGCAGAAGGAGGGAGAACATGAGCAAGGAAGTCGGGACCACGAGGGGTGCACCTACCCACTGAGACAGTGGGACTGATCTATTGGGAGCTCACCAAGGCCAGCTGGACTGTGACTGAAAAAGCATGGGATAAATCCAGACTCTCTGAACATGGCGAACAATGAGGGCTGATGAGAAGCCAGGGACAATGGCACAGGGTTTTGATCCTACTTCATGTTCTGGCTTTGTGGGAGCCTAGCCAGTTTGGATGTTCACCTTCCTAGATATGGACGGAGGGGGGAGGACCTTGGACTTTCCACAGGGCAGGGAACCCTGACTGCTCTTTGGACTGGAGAGGGAGGGGGAGAGGAGTAGGGGGAAAGGGAGAAGGGTGGGAGGAGAGAGAGGGAAATGGGAGGCTGGGAGGAGGCAGAAACTTGTTTTTTTCCTTTTCTCAATAAAAAAAAAAGAAAAAAAAGGAAGGAATAGGCTACTGCCAGCAACAGAAGAATCAAGGCATGTGGAGATGAAATTACTCATCATGTGTGAAATTTATCATTATTTATTGATAATATAATTATTACCATTAGCTACAAGGCTAAGAGTGGCAGATCATGAGGTTGGAGCCTAGGGAGGAGGAAAAGTAGAAGCTTCTAATGGGTAGAAGGTTTAGCAGAATGCTACTATTCATTGATTGGTTCACACCTTCAGTGCACATACATTTGCTGAAGGAGGGGCCCTGTGCATGTCATAATGCTGCCACTGCTAATACGATCCTTTCATAATAGTTATTCTTCCAATTTGATTTGCTTTAGAAAAATCCTAGCCGGGCGGTGGTGGTGCACGCCTTTAATCCCAGCACTCGGGAGGCAGAGGCAGGAGGATCTCTGTGAGTTTTAGGCCAGCCTGGTCTACAAGAGCTAGTTTCAGGACAGGAACCAAAAGCTACAGAGAAACCCTGTCTCGAAAAATCCCCTAAAAAAAAAAATCCATTAAATATACACACATTGAAGGGTTGTTCGTCAGATTAGTGGCATCTCAGGAAGTAACTGTGATCCCAGGTACATTAACATCATCAATGAACTAACAATCAGAAGTTCATATGAAAATGGCTATTCAGAGCTAATAAACTATGCAAAAAGTGGGTCCTAGCTGGAAGAAATGGATAATCTTGGAATGAAATCCCTGGTAACATTTTTTATATGACAAGTTGGCTTAACCTTACGTTTTATCACGGTCATGAAAAATGACAAAACAAAACCAAAATTTAAAAACAACAGTGATGACAGCCCCATAAAAACCAACAACAAAACATTAGTGGCAGCCAGGATGTGGTGCCATTGCTGTTAGTATGTGACAATGTTTCAAAAGGCTTTGGGACTCACCTGCATGAAGAATTTTGAAAAGTGAGAAGAAAGGCCACAAAAAAAGATTCGAATGATGTAAATGGAGATTAATGTGTAATTCTGGTGGACGCACAGAAGACCAGAATGCCAATAGGAATGAAGATGGCAAACGCTAGGCTTAGGGACTTTAGGTGGAAATAAGAACTCTGTCTGAAATCAAACTAGAGTCCATTCAGGTTCAGTGGGGACCCAACTTTATTGGAGATACTAGCAGAAGAGATAAACCACGAGATAAACACACTTGCATATACCAATTGCTTGTATGATTCTAAGTATCAAGTTAAAGTTTTAATTGAATTTTCTACAACTATTACTTGCAAATATTGGATATTTAGATTGTGCTTTTATGTGCGTTTATTATTGGAGTCAGGTGACCTGATGGAGGCTGCTGAATTGTGCATCCTCATAAAAGAATAACTTTCTCTGCTCATACATAAACCAGTTTTGCTGATGCCAAAGATTCACACTCTCCTTTCTGACACTTTATTATTTGCTGAAAAATAGTCTAATTACAGGCTTCTTCTCTCAGAGTCATAGTTCTAATTATTAGTCACATTGACCTTTTCTGTTGAATAAAAAGAAACAAATGTTACTTCATAAACCATAAAAGCAATGGCATTAAATGTTAGCTGCAAAGAATTGCATTCATTATCTATTCCTAAATTAGAGCGGGACATCTTTGCAAGGTTTGCATTTAGATATGTTTGAGTTTTTTTTTTTTCATAGAAAACTTCTTTATTTTTAATGGAGCAGGCAGCAGGCTTTTGTGACCCCAAACGTTCTCCTTCGAAAAGAAACTTAAATCAAACTTTATATATTGCTTAATGAAAACGCTTCTGCAGAGTTGGCATGCAACTTCAAATTCGCTCTGACTTTCTACTGTTGCAGGAAGCAAATCACCCACATCATTTTCGTGGAGCGCGGTTGACTATAAAGAAAGTTTTCAGCAAACACTCATCAAGGCTGAGGACTGTCAGAGTGCATGCCTACCGAAGGGGCAAAGAGCCATCCAGGGTCTCTGTAGTTAGTTACTTGAATATTTCTCATGTGTCATGTTTGACTTCAGTGTTTGCTTAATGAGGAACCTCAGATACAGGCTAACCGATTCTCTGTAGTAAAATAAGCTCTATCCTACTTTACAGACAATTTTTAGAAACTTCTAGAATCCTTCGAAATATTGTATCTGATACAAGAGGAATGATACCCATGTTGATCATTCTATACATGTAAAGTGTCCTTATTTGTTTATTCTTCCTATTAATATAAGTACAATTTTACATTGATACCTTCAGTATGGGTTTTTTAAGATCTAGGTTTGGGATAATAAACCCATTAAGAAAGCTGGAGGGAAATTTGAATAGTCATTAAAATGTAACAAGATTCAAAGTTTGAATGGAAAGTCTGGTAAGCCTTATGAAGAGTGTATTGATGGGGTTACTTTTACAACATTTGAAAACTGAGATATCTCAAAAGACCATAGTACATATAACAGAATCATCCTTTGCTGTAAAGAAAATGATCCAGGCTATATTTTCCTAGTGTTTAAATGTGATCCTCTAAAAACATCATTGAAAGAACACATGAGACTATTCTGTATTCTCATCCATTCAGTAATGCAAATGCATTTTTATTAACTACAACAAGGTAAGCAGTTTTGAAATTTTGGAAATGTATCAGTAACTAAAACATTTCCCAACATTATGAGTAATATGTGACTAGGAGAAAAAAAAATAAACAAAGTGAAGCGAGCAAAACATAACAACCGATGAAGGGTAAATCTATGTCAATACGGAGAGGGATGGAGTGTTCTGGTGTGTGGCCATGGACGTAGAGACTTCAGGTGAGGTTCCTAGCACAGACAGGGATATGGACTTTGGTTATAAGACTTTGAATGGAAAAATAAAAAAGAAAAGATATCAAAAAAAAAAGACTAAACTTGGGAGATGGGTTGTGTTCAGGGGAAGGTATGGGAATCATGAAACCGAGTTCAGCCAGAAGGTGTCTGTGTAGTAGGTGACTTCAGGGACACCAGTGAAAGCTCAGGCACAGAGGTGTGCCCATCTGGACATAGGTGTGCCATTTTGTAGCTTCTGTTTGTTGGTAACTCACTGGCCTGGCCAGGAATGGCTAAAAGAGTAGTGGTTCCTTAGGACTGAATAAGCTGTGTTGAGAAAAAGAGAGGCCGCTATGAGCGCTTCTTCAAACAAAATGAATGGCAGTAAGCAATCGTTGCTTCAGCCTGTACACAAGATCTGAGTGGGACTCCAAACATGTTCATTCATGTAACTCAGAAGACAATGAGAACACTATGGGGAGAACAGAGGCAAATACTCACGAATACTGCAGAGAGAAAGAATGGTGATTGCAAAAACCAGAACTTATTTTACGTGAGGATCAATTCCATGTCTAGCAAGATCAAGAGGGTAGTCAGAGAGGAGAAATTGAGGGGAAGAGGAGGGAGATCATATGAAATCGCGTAGGTCATTTAGTTATATGAAGAGTTATTGAACTTTTATAGAGTATATGATATGGGATTATATTAAAATGCTTATAGTAGCTGTCATATATGAATAGGCTATGGAGATAAATAACATGTCATAGAGTTAATAAACATTAATAGTTCTTTTTGCATCTTTCTATCAAATGACCCCTTGCTTTAGCAGACTTTGATTGTGTTTATCTATATAGACTCTGTACATGCTGCGCGTATGCAGGGGTGTCATCACTGATATTTAGCAGCAGTATTGCATAGTTTCCAACTGGCCTTTAGCTCGATATGTAGAAAAGATACATTTCTTTTTTATTGATTTTTATTGAGCTCTACATTTTTCTCTGCTCACCTCCCTTCTTCGTGCCTTCAACTCTCCCCGCAAGGTCCCCATGCTCCCAATTTACTCACGAGATCTTGTCTTTTTCTAATTCCCATGTAGATTAGACCTATGTAAGTTTCTCTTAGGTTCCTCATTGTTGTCTAGGTTCTCTGGGATTGTGATCTGTGGGCTGGTTTTCTTTGCTTTATATTTAAAAACCACTTATGAGTGAGTACATATGATAACTGTCTTTTGGCTCTACAGATTTTTTTGGAATAAAATTTTGATTTTTTTTAAGTGTGTGAAACTCCATTATAAAAGAGTGATATATGATATTTTCTTCCTTTCTTCCTTTTTATCAAAAGCAGCAAGAACATTTTTTTTAGAGTAAAGTATAGTACAGATTGACAGTGAACCCCATGACTTAGAATACTCAAGGGCTAGCATTTGTCATTTTCTGAAAAAAGAAGGAGGAACGTTTGGTTTGCCTTGGGGGCTGGCGTACAGTGATAAAAGGTAGAGCTTGTTGAAAATACTCGCCATAGGTTATATAAGAAGGTCTTAAGGGAACAAAGAATGCTTCACCTTGCCAGATAAGAGTCTACAAATAAAAATTTTTGGATGCTACTTCTGCAGTGGACCCGCATAATTTTATATGTTATTTTTATTTATTCTTTCTGCTTTGTAGGTCTCATTCTTCCTGACAGCAAAATATCAGGTACCTTTTTATTTATATTTGTATAGTCAAAGTCTATTATAGTCTCTGCATTTCATTCTATCAATTAAACCTAATAATCAATCTAATCAAGTATTAGAACCACACTACACCACATTGGATGATAAGACTGGGTATATAAGATGTGGTGCCGAGAAAAAGAAGGGCTCTGTGGCTTGAATCAGGTAAGAAATTTACTTCTCTAAAGTATTCGTATTTTGTCCTGGCTTTGATGATCAATAAGTGGTTTGAGATACTGTATTGTTAAGAGCTAGATAGATCTTCATTCTATCAAGCTGAAGTAAACTTCACTGTCTTGTCGCCATAGTTTTTATCTTTTTGTTCTGGAAGCACAAATTGTCCCCTAAAAATGATACTGCTCTAGTTTAGATCAAGTGTCCCCAGAGGTCTACATGTTAGCGGCCTAGTTTCTAGTTCATCACAGTTGGGAAACACTTAATGGCTGAGAGATTGAAGTCTGATGGGAGGGGGGATAGGACACTGAAAGCATGACCTTGGGAGATTGTTGGACCATAGGCTATTTTTCCCATCCTTTCATCTTCTTTCCTGAGCTAAAAAAAATATGTGTTCATCTCATATTTCATGATACACAGATTTCCTGCAGCACAGAAAGCAACAGGACCAACTGATCATAGCCTCAAAACTTCAGCTCATTAGTCAAACATTTCTTTTCCTAAGTTATTTACCTAAAATATGTGTGGTAATAGAAGGTTAACACAGGTATCAAGCCTATAATGAGACTTGTTAGGAGGGCAGAGGGCATTGCTGAGTTAGAGGAAGAAAGGATAGATACAGAACCCGAAGCATGTTTGAAAAATCATGTCATAAGTTTTGACCTGTACCTCTGACATTAACTCTGGACTCGAGGTAAACCCAAGCAAACTCTTGACCACTGTTAGCTCGATGCCTGTTAGAATTGTTGAGCCATGTTGCTTTTGAATCTATCCTATCTCTCTTATACCATTTCAGGAGTGATATCTCCCATTACTGAGTTTTCCATGGAATGGAAGATGCTATCATTTTTAAAAATGTACATCTTTTATTTTATGAGATTACTATAGAATGCTATCATTCCTCTCTTCTGTTTGCTCATTCCAATCTTTTTCATGTGCCCTCTTGATCTCTTTCGATTTCTTTACCTCTTTTTATTTGTTATACATAATATACCATATGTATATGTAAGATTATATATATGCATATATATATATTTAGTAAGTATGTGAGTGGTAGTGGGTGTGTGTATTTACAGGGAGTTTGCTGTGAGATTGTATCTTCTAGAAATATTAGTAGATACACCCTTGAAATCTCAGCAACACTATTTCATAAATGTTACATGAACAAGAATAAATGTAATAGACATGTTGAAATAGAAGAGGGAAAACTCAGGGGGTGTGAAACCTAGAAGCAACTAAGAAATCCTGAGAATCATGGTTTTTCCCCAGGGAAGATCCCAGTAATTCACACCAAAATGTGTTGTAGTTCATTTGCCTCACTTCCTTGCTTACATCCTTTGGAATCTTGACTTCTTTTTAGCTTTTTAGACTTGAGCAGTGGGTATAGAGCAGAGGCAGAGATGGACAGAAAAAGACAGAGACAAACAGAGACAGAAAGATAGAGCTAAAAAGCTGTTATACTCCTTAGCTGCATTCCCAATCTTCCTACAAATGTGGCGAGAGTCTTCTCTGCGCACCTCCGAAGAAGTGACACTGCAGTCCTTCAATAATGCAAACTCTTGTTGCAAAGAGCTATGTTGATTGCACTGTGCATTCTTCTACGGAGCAGATGTGTCAACTGCGCTGTTTCAGTCTATTCAAATGCAGACCAAAGAAGCTGAGGCACATACTCAAAGGACAGAGCTTTCTGGAACCCAGCTTTATGCTGTATGTTGTAGAGGCTGCTGCAGCTTGCTTTCCTTACATTGAATCACCGTCATTTTATGTGAGCAGGAACAGGATAGACTTGAATGGGATGACAGTATAAACTGGTTCCAAATGATCTGAGTGTTTTAAGCCTAATTTTATGTTAGTTTATGCCCTTTAATACTTAAAGAGGAATCTGCCTTTTTTTTCAGTGAAGAAGCGACTCAGAGAAGTATATATAGACAGCTGCATCATAATGCACAAAAATTACCTGATCTCCTCATCACACGCACCGCTTTATTCTTAGAGCAACACCATGAACAATTATATATTCTATTCTATTATTTGGTCTTTTATTAGCTTCCATTGCAATATGAGTCTTCCTATTATTATTTTGAGATTTCTTTTCATCTGTAATCTTGAGAACCACACATTAAAATGCATAATATGCATGAACTAGATTTAGTGTTTTTACATATGTGTGCCTATATGGGTGTATTGAATACATCAGGACATCTATATAAGTCATCTCTTGACAGTATATATCTTTTTTTTGTGTGGATTTCCCACAGTGAGACTGCTGATGAAATCATGAAGTCAAGGCCAATTGTCCTATGATGCCAATGGGACGCATATGAATTCAACAGGATTGTATATACAGGTAAAATTAACAAAACCTACATCTGAATATTATACCTTGCACATTAGGGTAAATAGTTTTAAAGTTTTAAATTAAAAGGATAACCAGTGACTCAAAGAGTCATGTGATTTTAGAATGATAAAAAAGGGTTCTCTAGACGTTAGAAGAGGGAGATGGCTTAGTGGGCAAAGATGCTTGCCACCAAGCCTATAATTGAGGTTGATACCCAAAACCTATCTGATGGAAGGAGAGAACCATTTACACAGGTTGACCTCCAACTTCCTCTTGCACACCATGGCACAAGAGCATGCGCAGACACATAAATAAATAAGCGAGCAAATAAACATCAAGGAGTAGAATGACAACTGTTGTAAAATGGCTCCTAAATGAGCTTGTATTATTTTATGTTATTTAACTAAATAACAAAATTATAGACTGGATGAATGAAAGAGTGATTGAAACTAATAAATTCATGAAGATTGGACATGCTATTTTTTCAGTGTGTTTGATTTCAGCTAGTTTTTGGAGATTGGTAAAATTGTATTTATTTTTAATTAAGGGTACTTCTAAAGATTCTCTGTTGGTTTCTTTCAAACCGAATCCATGAGCTAGTTCAGGCTCTTTACAACAAATGTATTTTCCCAGTATACACATAGTTGAAGTTTTAATTGTGCCATTTGAGCAAATATGCTAGTTAAACTGTAAACAAAGCATTAATTTTCTCTTTCATCCACTTAATTTAAATCTTAAAAATATTTATTGTAGTTTAAAATATACAAGTATAGTCATATATTAGTGTTTTCTGCCTCCTTAGTGTTATGGGATATGCAGCTCTGCCACATTCTATCAGTTGATCTCACTGTGAGTTGATAAAAAGAAATGCAAAAAAAGAAAATTTTACTATAGGTAGTGAATTTATAATGACTTTATTAAATTATTCTAACTGATGTGATTTGTGCTGTAAGAGATTTTATTTTATTTTATTTTATTTTGGTTTTTCAAGACAGGGTTTCTCTGTAGCTTTGGAGCCTGTCCTGGAACTCCCTTTGAAGACCAGGCTGGCCTTGAACTCACAGAGATCCGCCTGCCTCTGCCTCCCTAGTGCTGGGATTGCTGTAAGAGATTTTACTTGTCTCCTTCACTGATGTCTTGCAAAGAGATTCTTTTTTTGTTTCCTTTTTGTACTTGGGATGAAACATTCTGATTAAAAATAAAAACAACTTAGAGAATGAAAGGAGTTATTTGGATTACACTTCCAGATCACAATTTATCATTGAGAGAAGGGCAGGAACTCCAGGGAGAAACCTGGCTTGCTGGCTTGCTCTGTGTCTTGCTCATATGGTTATGCTTAGCAAGATTTCATATATGTTCTTGAAGCACCTGCTCAAGGATGGCACACCCCACTGTGGGCTGGTGCTCCCCAATGCGGGGTGGATCCACCTGAATCATTCAATAATCAAGACATTTCCCCACAGATCAATCTGATTTAGGCAATTCTTCAATTGAGGCTTTTTAATTGACAGCTGTGCTTACTAGGACAGAGGCCAAACTATAGCCAATTCTCAAAGCTTATTGACAAGTATAACTTCAATCTATATTTGATTCTCCCCAACTAAGAAAACTAAGTAACCTCATAACCAAGTTCCAATCGAGTGCTTGTCTCATTCCTTTACTTTGGAAGCTGTTCTTGGTGGGAGGCAAGAACCATTCGCGTGATTTGTTGTATGGGCTATCTAAGGCCTACCTAGTCTCGCTTGAGACATAATTTGTTAAGACTCATTTGTGTCTTACTCCTTTCAAGGGAAATACAAATCTCTGAATGATGTCTTTTTTTACAGCCACACTGTATTAATTTTTACCCATGGAAACAAATGCTCTCGCATTTTATGGGGCTTGTTATTGCTGCATGATTTCCTCAACAGGTCACTCAAGTACATCCTCGGTACATCCTATGAAGTGTCACCAGTAGCGTTCGCTCTAGGGTAGTCTTAAACTGAGGCTTTGTTCAGTCCTTCCACAATGGTATTCTAGGACCAAGTTCACCTTTATGGCACAAAGCACTTTTGTGTAATAGCTGTCTTTCATCCTGTGCATGGAAATGGTAGTTTGGAACATTGGAAATCTGGGAGGGTACCTAATCAAACCTCCCACTATTTTGCCTAATTTTCTTATGGAATCCAGGTGAAAGTGGATCCCAAAGGTCAAGGTCATCATGTCTTCCAAAATCAAGAGTATGTACCTCCTTTATAAGGGCAATACTGAAAACAGATCTCCAAAAGCAATAACAAATATGAAAAAGACCACTTTTTTCTAAAAGACCGAATGTACTGTTTGCTTTACGGTATTGTTTAGAGAGTGCAATTCTTGTAAGATCTCTACTCCCAAAGTGAATAATTCTGATAAGCAGATTTTCAAAGAAAATGGTGGAGCTAGTTCATCTTCAAGCTGACCTGGTGGATTTGAGCTTGGATAAGGAAGCAGAGTAAACTGTCTCTTTGTTTTCGCACGCAGTTATGGGGACTCCTGGGGCCTGTACTGTGCCCTTGCCCTCTTTGCTCTCTATTAAAAGAGAACAAACATCACATCGTTACCAAAGCAGATGCCAAGGGGATTTAGAGCTGCATGTGGAAGCTGACAGGGACATTTGTAAGCAGAAAAAAACCCTGTCACACTCACTGTTATTAAACAACAGTGTCTAGAAATTGCTCAGGCCCACCTTACTGTAGGTCAACATTAGCTGTTGGCATATTGTTGCTATCAACTTTGGGAAAAATTTTCTCATACTAGTGAGAGAAAAAAACACAAAAAAGATTCATATTTTCCCACCTGCTTTCACATTATTTGACAAGTCATAGTAAAGTGCATCTGACAGAAAAATAATCTCATCCCTAGCAATTGTTGCTTGCATAAAAAATAATCTCATCCCTAGCAATTGTTGCTTGCATACAATTGTATAATGCATAGCAAAGAGTTAGCTTAACAGTATCCAAACTTAAATAAAAAATATTAGTAAGTTTTCCCCGAGACCCTATGCCCAGTAGAGCTATGGGTTTTGATAATGGTTCCAGGTAGGGGTTTTATTTTGGGAAGTGGGCTTTAAGTCCAGGTTGAAAACGGTCAGTTCCTCTCATAACATTCATGCTACTATTGCACCGGTGGGTGTTGTCTTTCCTGGTCAGTCATTGTTGTAGCTGCAATGGTGGGTAACAGTGATGTTAAATTTTCTCCTCTGGTGACAGGTACAGCACCAGCCATCACTGTGAAAGTGCCATACCTTTGAAATCATGAAACTATACCTTGTAAAGGGGAGACTTCATTGCCTCTGGGTTCTCCAGCTACTCAGAAGCCATGAGCTCTTTTTTCAGATCCTAAGGAGTAAAAGGTTTCCTTCACTTTATAATCCATTCTTTATGTTTTCTCCCCATTTTAAGATTCTGGTCCTTTGTTTCGTTTTACTTTCTTGTTAAATTTTCCCCTCACTTTGTGTTCTTCTTTTTCTGACCTCCTGCAGGCTGACATGTTTGATCTTGTCTCATTCATCCTAAGCCTTCAGATTTCTGCCAAATAAACCCGCTTCCTGTGTTTGTTTGTTAGCCTAACTGACATTTCAGGAATTACAACAATGGATGATTCAAATTTAAACTGTGTTATGACTCATTGATTGACTTGTGCATTTATTCATATAATTGTTTTCTCTTCCTTTGGCTATTACTCATTATTTTAAAGGCTTTATGACTTACATACTAATGTTTCTGTAGTTAGGTTTTAAAGTGCTTAAAAATTTAATTACTATGCTATCAATGGAATCAAAATATAGACACAAGCATAAATCCACAAATCTATGGCAACAGCAAAGGATGCTGTCATTTGGAAAAAGGCAGTCTAAAGAATAGGAAAGAGTTTTTATCAGCTACACGTCTGGTAGTAGTTTAATGTCCAAAATGTATATAAAGAACTCAAGAAACTAGACATAAAAAATAAAAACAGAAAACAAATAATCAGGCCAAAAAATGGAATAGTGTTGTTGGATATTTGATTACACTATAAACCCGAGTTTGTATTTGGTTTAATTAAATAAAAGCAATGTTTGATCAGGAGGTGGAGCCAGCAACTAGTTGACGGAAAGTAATCACAGAGAATTCCGGGCATCTGGAAAAGGGTTAGAGAGATGCATAGGAATTAGTGGGGAGAGACTTACAAGCTTAGCAGAGCAGAAGGAAACTCTGTTTTGGAGACACTCATGAAGAGGGAAAGTCAGCTCAACTTCTCTGAGCTAGCAGATATTCACCCCAACCTCTGACTCCCAAGTCTTACTGATAAATAGAACGATAAAAATGTTGTTGAACTACGTTTTGGTGGTAGCTGCATAAGGCAGCTCCATTGGGATGTAAAAGTCCTCCCAGACCTTTGCCTGAGATGTGAGCCAGCAATTACTGGCTGAAACAGCGGTGGATTCACATACAACGGCTGTGCCCATGAAAAAAACAAAAGGATACAGATCTAAACAGAATCCTCAATGGAGGATTCTCAAATGGCTGAGAAACACTTAAAGAAATGTTCAACTTCCTTAGCCATCAGGAAAATGCAACCAATAACTACTTTGAGATTCCATCTTACACCTGTCAGAATGGTTAAGGTCAATAATACAATCTTATGCTGGCAAATTTGTATAGCAAGGGGAATGTTCTTTCATTGCTGGTGGGAGTGCAAACTTTTATAGCCACTACAAAAATCAGTAAGGTGGTTCCTTAGAAAGATAGGGATCCATCTACCTAAAAGTCCAGCTATTCCATATTGGCTATATGCCCAAAGGAAGTGTTATCCTACCACAGGATCACTTGATCTAACTTTTTCATTGCTACACTATTCACATTAGCCAGAAACTGGAAACAACTTAGATATCCCTCAACAGAATAACAGATAAAGAAAATGTGGTCCATTTACACAATGGGGTATTACTCAACTGTTAAAAAAAAAGAACATCAAGTCTCTTGCCAACCCTAAGGTGGCTCCCTTAACTAAGAATTGTGCTTCCGTGCTCCCCTATCCAACCTTCCTTTATCCCAATCATCTTGTTTCCCCAAGTTCCCCCCATCCTCCCCTTCTCACTTTTCTCTCCCCATCTCCCCTTACCCCTATCCCACCCCAGCCCCAAGATCCCAATTTTCTCCCCGGCAATTTTGTCTACTTCCCGTAGCCAAGAGGATAACTATATGTTTTTCCTTGGGTTCACCTTCTTATTTAACTTCTTTAGGTTCACCAATTATAGACTCAGTGACCTTTATTTATGGCTAGAAACCAATTATGAGTGAGTATACACAAGAGTATCTTTATCTTCAAATAAGTTTAAAGAAATACACTGAATATTAACCTTCATCAGGCGATGAAAGGAGACAGAGACAGAGACCCACATTGGAGCACCGGACATAAACCTCAAGGTCCAAATCAGTAGCAGAAGGAGAGAGAGCACGAGCAAGGAACTCAGGACCGCAAGGGGTGCACCCACACACTGAGACAATGGGGATCTTCTACTGGGAACTCACCAAGGCCAGCTGGCCTGGGTCTGGAAAAGCCTGGGATAAAACCGGACTCTCAGAACATAGCGGACAATGAGGACTACTGAGAACTCAAGAGCAATGGCAATGGGTTCCTGATCCTACTGCACGTACTGGCTTTGTGGGAGCCTAGGCAGTTTGGATGCTCAACTTACTAGACCTGGATGGAGGTGGGGGTTCCTTGGACTTCCCACAGGACAGGGAACCCTGATTGCTTCTGAGGGCTGAGGGGGGGGGAACTTAATTGTGGGAGGGGAGGGAAATGGGAGGCGGTGGCGGGGAAGAGACAGAAATCTTTAATAAATAAATAAATTAAAAAAAAGAAATATATTGAAACCTTGAGGATAAAATAATCACATTTGTGTGTGTGTGTGTGTGTGTGTGTGTGTGTGTGTGTGTGTAGTTGAAGGCTGTGAGAATACATAATATTCATTCTCAGTAAATGTCAAACGTGCTGGGAATAATTGGTAACTATGCTCTCCTTATAAATTAGATTATTAGAAACAGCTCATCTGTCTGTCCTAAGTGGATCTTAGTGTTCCTTGAGCTGCATCTCTTGTCTTGTCTTCTCTTTAATTTTGACAACCAACATATTATACTTGCCTTCTTAGAGTTTTATGAGTTTTGACTTTTTATTTAAGTCATTAGGCTCATACAGTATTTCCCTTTCTGTACTTGGCTCATTTCATGTAGCACAGTGTCTTCCAGGTTTATTCATCTTGTCACCAATGACAGAAACTTCTTATTTTAAGAGTTCAATAATGTTTTAGCTAATGCTTATGATATGATATCATATCCTTAGTCCACATATGTGTATATAACACAAATTGTTCTATAACTGAGATAGTCAATAAAAAAGACTGGAGGAATTTTTCCAAATGGAGGAATATATTTTTCCTTTTTGTGTCATATGTAAAGATGCAATAAATAATGAAAACTGAAAATCAGAACACTTCAGTAAGAATTGTTAAAGTATTTATGAATATGTGAAATATAAGCATAAGAAATGATAATGGCTGGCCATGACTTAAAGAAGGAATGGATCACTAGGAATTATTAGTTGAATGATTTTTTTATTTTTATTGTATAATTTAGTGGTGAGATGATTTTAAAAGAAAATTTTTATAAAATAGGATACTTACAGCTTTGTATGATGGTAGAATTTCAGCACTTGAAAGGCTGAAGCTGTAGAACTATGAATTCAAGTCCAACCTGATTTACAAAGTAAAACCTTTCTTCAAAACTCAAATCAAAGTAAAATAAGATTGAGCATTCAGAAAACTACACATTTGTAGTGTTTTCTCTTTTTATATAATATTTTTATGTTGTCAAAGTTTCATTTGTTTTTATAGTGTATATTGATCACATATGCCCATTGTTCCTCCCTTCTAAGTATCATGGTGCTAATGCTTTGTCTTCCTACAAGCTTATATCCTTCTTTTCACAGTTCTTGACAAACACTAGTCAATGCTGCCTTTATACATAATGAGTGTGCAACTCTCCACTGGGCATGAACAACTTACTAGAGGCCAAAATCATCACAAAGGAGTGTGACTCTCCCTCTTTCAACAGCTATCTACTGCCAATAGCTCCTCAGCTAATGATAGGACATCTTCCCTGTTCATGTTGCAAATTTGACTGGCTTCATCTTATGCAGGTCTTATGTAACTACAGTTGCTATGTGTTGATACATGCAACGGTCAAGTCACATTGAGAAGTCAGCATTTTGCATTTCTTCTTACCAACCATTGTCTATTATATTTTCTAACTTCTGTTATGAAGTTTTCTGATCCTTGGATGGTGGAAGGTTGATTCAGATGGACTATCCACAACTGAACCTTCAGGGTTTTTCTCTGCACTTTGACCAGCAATGAGTGGGTAGTCAACCAAGACCCACTGCAGAAAGATGTTCCTCTGACCAAAGCTAGAAGCAGCACAGATCTATGGTTATAATCATAAATATTTAGATTGCAGTTGGACAGCAAAACCATTTATTAAAACAACAGTAGGTTCTTACATAGGACCCATGTTATTCCCTGTCATGAACTTTGACCAAGTTTACAATACCAAGCTTGGACCTTCCTGAGGAACAGGATTTATATCTAATCAGAAAGCAGTTAGTTATCTTCAGTAATATCATGCTGGACTATTGCACCCAAGGGCACATTTTTCAGGCATGCCAGTGTTAAGGCATTCAGAGTCATCACTCGGGATAGCCATTGACATTTCTCTTTCCCAGAAGTCTGTATGGTAAGTACCTTCTGGTACTAGGTAATCTTAGCAGCAGGCAGAAAGTTTCTTGATCATTTGGAAGTTGATATTTTTTATGCCCTACCTCCAACATGAATAGTGTCTTATGTAAAAAGGTCCTACCATCTCATTGTGCTTGGAAATCAAGAGCAACATCAAATCTCTCTGGTGTTTTGGGCTCCTGTGAGGCCACCTCAAATAATAATACTTGGCACTAAACTTTTTATTTAATAATAAGATCATTGTAATGTTAATATCTACTTTTTTATCCGTACTTGAAATGTTGTATAATATAAAAATTAAAGCAAAACCCATTTTGCTTATTAGTATCAAAACTACCTAAGTTTTCTTTAAAATAGGAACCTGGAAAGATTATCCGAAAGCACAAGCTCAAAGAAAATAAAGGAGGATATTTTATTACAGTAAAAATCACCTGTCTACAAAGTAAAGTATCCACTCAAATGCCTCATGTAAGTGATGAAAGTGAGAGATTTCTTTTCAATGAATGTTTTCTACAGAGGAACAATACTCCTGGTTAGTTATTAAAGGCCCGAACCACAGCTCTGACTTTACCAGACTACATTTTATGAGAAAAATCTCTAAACAATTCTCTCCAGGGCTGGGATCTGCTGACCTAAACCCCCTTTCTACCATGGAAAAAAGGTCATAGGAGGGTAGGATGTATCTGTCAGTGGGGAAAAAAAAAACTATTTTTGGAAAAATCTGGTTTGCAGCGATTACATTTGACTTGGGCAGAAAATCATTTCCACTTCCCTACAGCATTATACCAGCCAGGGTTTGCTTTTTGAGAAGCTGGAAATAATCATACAGTCCTTTTAATAGCAAAAAAATGAGAAAATGGGAGTGAATATTTTGTTGGCAGATTAAAAATTAAGACTGAAATATCCAACATTGCTGGAAGAGAAACTCTTCAACTTCAGGATCAATTTAGGTATTTTTCCTTATAATGGAGCTATGTCAATTTAGTAAATGACACTGCTGTTTAAAATGTCATTCCCTAACACTTTCTAATTAAAGTGGCAATGAACTATCAATCTGTTCCCATTAATGAATTTTTAACCATTAGAATCTGGGCTGTATGATATATAGTTTAGTCCTCTCCCCCCTTAGAAACTCTCAGAGTTTCCCAGAGACTCCTTGGAGACTTGAAGGCAGAGCTCAAAATTCAGTGCTTAAAAAATGGCGTCTTGGGAACAACTTAAGGGGAAAGGAGAAAAGAGATCGTATAAGACAAAGAGAGGGAGCAGGAATGGTGAAAGTGAGTGGAGAGAGAAAAAGTAATTAGCATTAATGAAGTGATTATCGCCCAAGTCATTGAATACTGTTGGTTTAGTCCTGTGAGACAAGGAGGGTGGGGATGTCGTTTTAGCTATATTTTTCTCTGGAAGGTGAAGGAATGCTTTTCCTTTCTCACTCACTTAAATCTGATTTCTTGTGGATTGTAGATCATTTAAATTTCCTGTCCTGAATGCCTAGACTGTTTTGGCAGAGTCAACACAATGTCAGTAGATGAAGAACACTGTGGACAAAGATTGCAGTAGTTCAAAGAAATAAGTCACAAAACTTCAAGCACATTGTACAATTGAGTAAGATAATCCTAGGCTTAGATTTAAGAAATATGGAGAAAGAGCATTGTATACTGTAAGGATATAACTGATAACCCCACAGTCCTATAATGATAAGAACAATGAGTCTTACCTCAAGAGAATTGAGTAATCCAAATGCCGAAAGTTTAGGACAAAAGAGTTTGATTCTTGCCTCAAGATTTTCATGGTTACTTTCATCTCTGCATATCTCTTTCTGTGATCTAATTTCTCTCTCTCTCTCTCTCTCTCTCTCTCTCTCTCTCTCCTCTTTAGATATTTTGATTTATTTATTTTAATTTCATGTGTGGGTGTTTTGCCTTTATAGATGTCTCTATACCACATGCGTGCAGTGCCCACAGAGGGCACTGATTAGATCCTCTGTAATTGGAGTTAAAGATGATCGTGAGTCTTGATGTTGATACTGGGATTCAAGTCCAATACCTCCTGAAGAGCAGCCAGGGTTCTTAACTACTCTACAGCACTGATGATCTAATTTTTGCTATACTTTGCTAGTTCTTTGTACTCTTCCTATCTGCTCAGGACTCCAGGCGATTGCTATGACATAGTTCATCGGAGAAATTGCTATGCTCTCTTAAACTTCACAAGAGGGGACTTAGACTTTTAAAAATTAAGTATGCCCATAGGTGAGTGTGTGTGGTGGTTTGCGTATATAAATGCTGTGTTCATGGATGCTAGAAGACAGCATTTGGAATTCAGCTTGAATCCTAGACAAGTGCAATGTACACTCTTAGCTTCTGAGTCATCTCTCCAACTCCAATGAGAGGGCCATTGAATATCCTACTTCATTTTTTCTTTATTGCTTATTTACTTATTTCTTCTCTCGCTCTCTTTGTATGTGTGTGTGTGTGTCTGTGTATGCATGTGCGTACATGTGTTTGTGTGTGTGCTGGAGCACAGGCACACACTTGTGACTTTCGGAGGACAGCCTCTGATATTGTTTCTCACTTTCCACGTTGAGATTAGTTCACTGCTGTGGACTAGGTCACAAGGTTTTTGTCGCAGCAAATGGATCACATACATGCATCTGTGCCTGGCTTTACATGGGTTCCAAGGGTTTGGTTTGAGGTCCTCTTGCTTGCACAGTGAGTGCATTAGCCACTCACTCTTACCCCAATCTTTTAGTTTTCTTTGATAAATAATAGCTAATGACCCATAATAGTATTTAGGCAAAGATTGTAGTTTGCTAGAATTTAACTTTTATTATGTGTCATCTTAGTTAAATATTTCATTATAATATAACTTATTCTAGACTATATTTTATACATTTGCTCACCTCTCCCCCTCCAAGAGTATGGACATAGTGGATAGAAAGAAAAAAAGCTTCCTAAATAATTTTAACCTGTATTTAGTTAATGTTAATCTCCCAAGTTTTTCCCTGCTTACTTTTGGCAGTAGAATCTCAATACAGAGATTTCAGATTTTTAAAATAAGAAAATAGATATTATCTCAAGGAATTATTAAAGAAATTTAAATAATGTTTCACCTTTTAGAGAATGTAATAGGAATCAATATGGTATTTGTAAATATGATCACATTATCATCATCATCATCCATTTTACAGGAATAATTTATTAAATGGCCCACTTCTTTCTTTAATCTATTCAATGCTACATACATTTTAAGCTCATTTCAGGAAACGAGATCTGACTAGTTCTGTCATGAGATGGGATCTGGTGAAGGTGAGGCTAATTTTAATGTCAGCCTACAGGCCCACAGTGTCTGGAAGACTTTTTAGTGAAACAGGAAATTTGAAGAACTGTTTTGTCTTCTGCTGGAAAATTCTGTCAGTTGTTTGTCGTGTGTCCTGCAGAAAGTCTGGCAGTTTCTCTGGTGGAGCAGGAACCCTGAAGGATTATCCCATCTTAACTAGGTAAGTTTAGCAGTCAAGTACCTGTTGCT
Source organism: Microtus oregoni (assembly GCF_018167655.1). Taxonomy (NCBI): domain Eukaryota; kingdom Metazoa; phylum Chordata; class Mammalia; order Rodentia; family Cricetidae; genus Microtus; species Microtus oregoni. The sequence goes on along the minus strand of NW_024543060.1, from coordinate 79,744,214 downwards.
CCTGTATGCCCAGTTTACACAGTACACCAACAAGCAGTTCAAGCAAGAGCAGTTTCTTGCCCAAATGATTAGCCTTGTGACATTGAAGGCAAATTCCATGAGTTTCTTCGGTGCCCACCATCCTCTCTAAAGTAATTGATGCTGCCAGAAGCAGACCTGTCTCACTTGTGAGAAATGTCTAAGATTTAGCAACATTTAATCATAGGTTTTTGAACTGTTGAAGATCATCTAGCTGAAACAAATCTCTGTATATCTAAAAACATAACTAACATGAATAAATATTTGATTGTTATATATATATCTATCTATTAATTTGTATTTTAATTGTATATTATATTTTTAAATGAGCTACATAAACATAATCTCTCAAACAAGAGGATATATGTATATATATATATATATATAGTGTAGCAAAATTGACCTTTAATTTGTATCAATAGACCAAAATCCATACCAATGTATAGTATTCATTTCTATATCAACTAACCTTTAGTTTCCTCAGATCTTAAGCTATTAGAACAGTAGTCATAAAACTCAGAAAAGAGAGGAAGAGGAGGTTTGTAGAGTCCAATAAATAATATATATTCAAACCTGCTTCTCTACTTGGTATAAAACACATTAAGGGAAGGGGTGTGGATATTACGATAACAACAGCTAACCTAAAGATCAATAACAAAGTCTATTGATCTACCATGATCAATCCTGTGGAAAGGTCTGCTCTGTTTATCCTGACTCTGTTCCTTCTGATGTATCTAAATACAGAAATGGTAAATGTTCTCTATAATCATCTATATAACTTATTTCATTATTGGAAGCTTTAGTAGGATCATGAATATTTAATGATCCTGAAGGAAAAAAATACAGACTTTAAAATCTATCTCAAAATTGCCAATAAAATTGCTTAGATGGCAAACAACTCCGCTTCCAAGGTGAAAATTTTATGGAATAATGCAGAGCCAGCTCTTTTTCAAAACCACAATCTCCCGTCCCGAGTGAGACATGTTCTTACACATCACAACATTAATAGCACTGTATCACTTGATTTAGTGTGGCAAAATGCAGTGTGACAAATGTAACCCGCTGGTGGATTCGGGTATGAGAAAAATCTGTCACCTAGGAACTGTGAGACAAAGGTACACTTTTCTGAAAACAGAGGTTAAATAAATCAAGCTTTTTTTTTTTTTTCCGGAAGCAGGGAAAGTCATTTAAAAAAAAATGCAGAGTTTTATTCCAAAGCACATTTCAATTCACCTTTGTGATGATCCCTGGGTATGCCAGTGAAGAGACTAGGCATCAGACAGGAAAAGCCCTTAAGCTGTTTGAATTTGACAGTACTTAGTGTGCACGCAGTATTTTCCTCTGTAGTGTGAATCTTTGGAAGACAGTGGCTTTTCATCGCTTGTCCTGCATAGCCCAGATGACTCTGACACAGACCAAGTTGACAACCTATGATCCCTTCTTCAGCAGCATCTCACAAAATGTACTTGAGAAATTGAAGATATAACAGAAATGATTTTGGTGGACAGTTGAATATATATTATATTATATTTAATGGACTTCATATATATATGAAGTGGAAATGAGGTCACCATAGGCCTCAAACAAGTTTTTCTTGTGTTTAGTCCTGTCTATTTTATTTTTGTTTGAAATATATACTGTGTGGGTGTTTTTGAATCTAATAGAATGAATTGGTTCAGAGAGTAAGAAGCCAAGTTGAATCTTTTATTTAATATATTGAAATTATAAATAATTAATTGTTCATTTGTCTCTCAAGTAGTTGAATTCATTTTTAAAATTTATTTTCCCATTGTTTAATTTTTCTTTGGCAGTTTCATACACTGTACTTTTTATCACATTCTTTCCTATCCCCCAACTCCTCTTAGATACAACTTCCCTACCACGAAACTTCGTGCTCATTCTCTCCTTCTTAAAAATAAAAATAAAACCATAAATTCTGGTTTGTGTTGGCCATCAGTTCCTGAGTATAGATAGGGTCTGTCCGAGAACATGATTCGTATGCTCAGTGCCGCTTTACTGAAGAAAACAGATTCTCCCACCCCCAGAAGCTATTTTTTGTGAATACTCTCTTGATCCACCTCCCATCTTGTATTTCATGTGGGATTTTTGTCTGGCTTGCTCTTGTGCTAGTATTGTACATGCTCTCGCTATCTCCCCATTTTCCTTTGTTAAGTGTCCCTGTTATGCCTGCAGAATGCTGGAGGGAAGAAATCTACTCTTTCTATCTTTTTGTCTTCTTGTCCAACTTAAACTCCTGAATCTATAGAGGCGTGCGATAAAGACATCCCATGCAGGGTGGTGTACGCCACAGTATCTCACTCTCTTCACCTTGTCCACTTTCACATCTCTGTGTTACTTACCATACATTACAAAAAAAAGTTTAATTAATTTTTACTTATATGAATATTCATACCTTTTTCTGAAGCCAGAGATGAGTTCTAAAATTGTTGAGGCAATGTCTTATTCATTAGGCTTTTTATGATATATGCAATATTTAAAATTTTTTAACCTTTAAAATTAGTATTAAATTTTGAAATTCAGAGTTAATACAGCAAAGTGCTAGAAGTTATAAATGAGTGTCTTTCTGTTTCTTATTTTATCATTCATTTTCCCCTTCCTACCTCATCTTTCTGAAATGTAATGACAGCTATTTGTTTTTTTTTTTTTTTTTTTTCATCAGAAATTACATTTTATTTTTATTTTTTTTTCTCATCTGTAAAGTATACATGTTTTAAAACTGAGTCAAATATTTTAAAAGGCTTAGAGATAACAAGCAGGCCAAAATCTTACTACTTATAATCAATAATCATAGTCACCAGTTTTTTTTAGTCTTTTTCAGTCATTTATATTCCATTTAAACTAGACAAACTCGTAGCTATCTTTCCTCATTTTACATATTAGCTTCTTATTTAGAGGATATCAGGAAAAATTAGGAAAATATTCATTATGAAATTAACATATCTTCCTAATGTTTCTGTCCTATTATATAAAATAGGGCAATGCAGGAGACTATTTATGTTTATATTTGTTTTTCCTTTTCTCAGCTAAAGACAGTTGAGATATCAGCAATCCTTGCTTTGTAAAATGTAGGGAACAAAAGAAAAGAAATAATGAGGTTGATGGATGAGTACCAACAGGTAAGTTTTGGTATTCAAAATATTAATATAAATGTTAGAAATTAATGTCTGATGTTAATTTGAGAAGAGAATGAAAATAAACATAATCCTTTTTGGGTTCTCAGCTCACATTAAGTACACATTTATATTTAGATATGTCCACAAATGCCGTTTAAAATTTCATGGATGTCTGGTGTGTGTGTGTGTGTGTGTGTGTGTTAGTGATGCATGCCTTTAATCCCAGTACGTGGTTGGTACAAGAAAATGGATATTTGAGTTCAAATGCAGGCTTGTCTACAGAGCTAGTTCCAGGACAATCAGGGGTACACAGAGAAACCCTGTCTCAAAAACAAACTCATGAATTAATGAACACAACATCAAACAAGGTACCTCAATGGATCAGGAAGAGAGAAAAATCACACAGTTACAAATAAGAAACGATCACGTGGATCCTAAAATGTAAATACCTAATATTTTCTGGAAAAGCTTTCAAGCTTCTTTAGAAACAGAACTAGCAGAGATGAAGGCTGGTATAACTTTAAGGACCTGACAAAGATTGATATATTGGCAAGATGACGAGATCAGTGTTTGCAAAGATTCACCACAAAATACTGCATCGCCAGTTCTTGCTGGACATGTGGACAAATAGAACCCACAGAGCAGAAAAGTCTTTCACACAGACCCCCAAATGATGTTCTGATAAACATGACATTCTGCAGGGAAAATAGCCATGATAATTAAAGTTTGCAGAAAGAGCAAATAGTTACAAATAGTGAGTAAAATAAATGTATATTATTCTAACAGAGATCATTGTCCCAACAATAATAACAGCAAGATGCCAAGCAGAGAGAGGAAAATTTGTGAAAAAAACAAAACAAAACAAAACAAATTATATGACTTAGAAATGAACACTGTACTGACTGCTGTGGAAAGGGAGCGGTCAGCATGAGAGGCAAATAGTTAACAATAATGGTGAAATTAAAGCTATTAAAAAGCAGGCCACACAGAAGTGACACGGAGGTAACTAGACTGAAAACACAAAGCAGAAATTAAGAAGTGGAAAAGCGATACATGGACTCAAGCCGTGTTTGGCTAGCATTTTCACCAGATCATTTTTGAACAGGAAAAAGAAGAGGACGAAATGCTTTCTTATTCTAAGCCATTCCTCACATCAGATATCCTTGCTGAGAACTGAACAAGATACTCTATACTAAAGGAAGAAAACTGAATTAGCATTCAGCCATTATGGTTGTGAAATAGATCTAAGACACAACAGGAGAATATCAAGCAAGTGAATTTAGGTTTACAGAAGCTTTGTCATCTATAGAACTATATGCCTGGTAAGAAAGAGTGAGAAGAAAATGAGTCTATTCAGGATTAACCCACCATTTAAGAGTGACAGTTAGTTCCCATGTAGATTAGATCCATGTATGTCTCTCTTAGGGTTCTCATTGTCATCTAAGTTCTCTGGGATTGTGATTTGTGGACTGGTTTTCTTTGCTTTATTTTTTTTTCCTTCTTTTTTTTTTTATTGAGAAAAAAAATTTCCGCCTCCTCCCAGCCTCCCACTCCTCTCCCCCCTCCCCCCACTCCTCTCCCCCTCCCCCCACTCCTCTCCCCCTCCCCCCCACTCCTCTCCCCCTCCCCCCACTCCTCTCCCCCTCCCCCCACTCCTCTCCCCCTCTCCCCACTCCTCTCCCCCTCCCTCTCAAGTCTGAAGAGCAGTCAGGGTTCCCTGCCCTGTGGAAAGTCCACAGTCCTCCCCCCTCCGTCCTGGTCTAGGAAGGTGAACATCCAAACTGGCTAGGCTCCCACAAAGCCAGAACATGAAGTAGGATCAAAACCCAGTGCCATTGTCCTTGGCTTCTCAGCAGCCCTCATTGTCTGCCATATTCAGAGAGTCCGGTTTTATCCCCTGCTTTTTCAGTCACAGTCCAGCTGGCCTTGGTGAGCTCCCAATAGATTAGCCCCACTGTCTCCGTGGGTGGGTGCACCCCTCTTGGTCCTGACTTCCTTGCTCATCTTCTCCCTCCTTCTGTTCCTCATTGGGACTTTGGGAGCTCAGTCCAGTGCTGCAGTGTGGGTCTCTGTCTCTATCTCCATCCATCGCCAGATGAAGGTTCTTTATTTATGGCTAGAAACCAATTATGAGTGAGTACATCCCATGTTCATCTTTTTGGGTCTGAGTTACCTCACTCAAGATAGTATTTTCTATTTCCATCCATTTGCATGCAAAATTTGAGAAGTCATTGTTTTTTACCGCTGAGTAGTACTCTAATGTGTAGATATTCCACACTTTCTTCATCCATTCTTCCATTGAAGGACATCTAGGTTGTTTCCAGGTTCTGGCTATTACAAATAATGCTGCTATGAACATAGTTGAACAAATGCCCTTGTCATATGATCGAGCATCACTTGGGTATATTCCCAAGAGTGGTATTGCTGGGTCCAGGGGTAGGTTGATCCCTTTTGTATTATAAAAAGTGAGGAATAGGAAGAGGTGATGGTGAGGCAAGAATGGGGGCACTGTGCTAAAGGTCAAATAGACTCCCCACTGTGGGAGGATGGTGACATCTTTGGGGACCCAAGAAAGCTGGGATGCTGGCCAAGTTCTGGAAAGAGCTGGCTGTTTCATCCACTGTCCACAGTTTGTGGCACCATTTGGGTCTAGAAAAGCTAGAACTAGTTGAAGCGGTTTATGAGGCTGGACCACCTGGGGCAAGCTGCTTTGAAGATGTCTGGGATGCAGATATTGAGGGACTACTTGGGTCTGACAAGATGCTGGAGCAGATGTATAATAGGAGCAGAAGATAAAGTTAAGGTGTTCAGGAGAAACTTTCCTTTGGTATACACTAAAAATTTTAGGCCCATGGTCCTGGTAGTTGGGGGATAGAAGTCCCCAAAATCAGGAAAGAGGGTGGAGATTTCACCCCTAGAAATAAGTGGAATAATCAGGTGGGTAAACACTCTGTTGATTGGCAGGAGAAATTATGTGGAGTCCATTTGACCTGTGAGAGGTGGATTCACGTGGATTCCCTGAAGCTTTCAAAATTTTTAAGTTAACAAAAGGTATAAGTTGTAGACACATTTGCCATTGTTTATGATTTGTTCTGAAATCCACATGGTAGAAGAGGTGGTAACTCACACCTCTGAGTCATGGTAGATGCTTGGGAAATTATTTTGCTTTAAAAGCATGATCACTCTTTAAGTTGAGCTTGGAGCGGACAGAAACTGTCAGCAGAGCAGAAGGGTGAAAGCATGCTTGATCTTGATTTTCAGCATGAATACAGACATGAAGGAGGGGCTTCTTTTCCCCTCTATCCAAACGGCTGGATGTGTATTGAGGAGACAGGCATTTCGAGCATACTGAGAAGTCCCTTTAAGTCTATCCTTAGAAGATAATGAAAGAAAATTTAAAATCTTGTGCTTGGGACTATGATAATAGCAGTAGCACTTTACCAGAGCTAGATTAATAGCTTCTCAGAACTCCACTGATTGATGTTATAGCTCTGATAAAGCAATATAACAATAGCATAGCGAGGGAAAGAGATCAGAAACATTTTTCATTCTCTTTATGCATTTCAAATCTCTTCTTGTCACAACTTTTTTGCATCCTCCAACCTTTATGGCTTGCACTAACAAACCTTAAAACACCTTCTTAGACCCTAGAACATTTTTGTAGATCCTCACAACTTAAGATTTCATATCCTCAGTCCTTATACAAACTTTACATCTTTTTTCTTTCCAGTTTTTCACCACAGACACACGTGGTTGATAATAGGAGCAGCCATTGTAAAGTGAGTTCCTTTAAGTAAAAGAAGTGTAAAAATAAATGAAAAAACAGTAAAAAGTAATAGCAAAAAAAATCTGTTTTGTCAATTTAGCCCTTTTTTTTGAGTCTGGTAACAAGGTAAAATGTATCTGGACCTAGTAGCAGGTCTAGAAAAGAGAGACCTATGGCCCTATTTTTACATACAAAGAGAACTGAGAATGTGGCTAAGTCTTGGTTGCTACTGTTAAACTGACAAAGCTATCATTAGCCACCACAGGCATCAGTGCTATCAGAGACCTGGCAAGAATGAATTACACCTGCGTAAACAGGAAGGCGAGACCAAGCAGCTCCTGAATCTACGAAAAATGCCAGAGACTAGTTGGCTACCTGGACAGTTACCTCCCTGGTCACTGGAGGTAGAAGTTCCAGGATGCATCAGACTTTGGCTGCTAGGACTAGAAGATCTGACAGACTTTTCTATGGAGTAGGAACTTGGGGAAACTGGCCTACTTTCTCTAGGCAGTGTGGTGTGATCAACTCCCCAGTGTTTGCTTGTACACAGTTTGGAGGAAGTGAAGGGCAGTTTTTTTTTTTTTGCCCAGTAGTAGTAGCTTTGCCACATTTGAAGCAAGCTCTAGGTGGAGGATCTTCTGTGCCCATTATCTTTGGAGGAGATTAATGTTACTGTCAGGAGCTGGCATGTCTCTCCATCTCTGATAGCTTCTTGTGCTAAATACTTTAAATGCCATTTTCTGCATATTTCTCAAGGATTTGAGGACCATTATCTATTAACGATGTCTAAACTAAACTTTGCTTGTTTCTAGTTACTTGTTTTAGCCTTAACTTTGAAAGCAGTAACAGGGGGCTAAATAAGGCTTATTCCTGTAATTAATTGCATTAGTACTTAGCATAACACATTATAATTCTGATAGCAATAAAGAATTTGATTACTTATAAGGTGACTGACTATTAACTTGCATTTGTTAATTATCCTTAACAGTTTACAACAATTTAGTAACTTTTATAAGATGAGGACTTCATGGTCCATCCCTGTTAGGATTAACCTTAAAAATAAGACTTTTGAATTGAAGGTCTTCTAGCATCAAGTGTTACAGCCTTTCTTTCCCTACTGTCCTCATCTCCAGTGGGTCACAAAGATCTTCCCCTCCTAAGTTCCATCTCGCTACCCTTTGTCCTATCCCAGCCCCTAAGCATAGTAGGTACATCCCTGATTCTGTGAAGACCACTTGATGTGGCCTCTTCTCACTCTCTACTCCCATTCTCAGGGACTAAGAAGGTCTTTGGTGAACATTCTGTTTTTCACCCTGCTGTGGAGGTACCTCAGCTCCTCTTACACCTTAGCTCATTACCGTTCCTAAATGTAAGGTACCAATACCCAGAAACACATTATGGCAGCAACCCACCAAGCACACACCTATGAGGATCTCACAATTTCCTACTGGGCAAAAAACAGTCATCACACTCTCCTAAGAACCAGAGAGCACAAGGAACACAACAGCTATCCAATGTAATAAGATCACACATCAGCACCTAGATATGCAGTTTTCCCAAACTCAGATGCCTAGACGCCAGCATAAAAACAAAATTAATAATAGCCAGGACAATATGTCTCCATCAGAGCTTAGCAGTCTCATCAGAGCAGCCCCCGAGTATAGCAGCACACCTGAAGCATAAGGAAAATACCTTAAAATCATCTCTCTGAATAAGATAGATGTCTGTAAAGTGGAAATCACAAACAGTGGAAGGAAATGAATAAAACAGTTCAAGACCTGAAAGTGGAAATAGAATCAGTAAAGAGAACTCCAACTCAGGTAATTCGGGAAATGAAAAATTTAGGAACTTTAACAGGAACCTCAGAGGTAAACCTCACCAGCAGAATACAAAAGATGGAAGAAAGAATCTTAGGCATTGAAGACACAACAAAAGCAATGGATACCTCAATCAAATAAAATGCTAAATGTAAAAAATTAAAACTTCTGGCACAAAGCATTCAGTAAATCTGGGACACCATGAAAAAGCCAAACCTAAACATAATAGGAATAGAAGAAAGTGAAGAGACCCAGGTCAAAGGTTGAGAAAATACTTGCAATAAAACCATAGAAGAAAAGTCCTCTAGTCCACAGAGGGATATGCCTGTCATGGTACAAAAATTATAAAGAACACCAAAATAGACGGAACCAAAAAAAAAAAAAAAAAAGCAAAGTTCCTATGGCAGGCAATAATCCAAAGACCAAACATACAGAATAAAGAAGGAATATTCAAAGTCTAAAGCGAAAAAGACCTAGGCACATATAAAAGCAAACCCATTAGAATTATAACCGATGTCTCAATGGAGACTTTAAAAGCAAAAATTACCTTAAAAAATCTTCTACAGACTTGAAGAGACCACAGAATTCAGCAATATCTACACATTCAGCTCTACAGAAGGCATGAAAAGAAAACCTCCAATCTAAAGAAGTTAACTGGAGCCAAGATAACACATGGACTAAATAATCCTAGACAAGCAAATCAGAAGGGAAACACACACACACACACACATTCATACATTCACGGGTATTTATTTATATTTATAAACAGAAAGACTCGACAAACTTCACTCATTGTTCTCTCTCAACGTCAATGGTCTCAATTTCTTAATAAGAAGACACAGACTAACAGAATGGATGTGAAAATAGGATCCAGCCTCTTGCTGCATCCAAACACACCATAACATAAACAATGGACATTACCTCCAGGTAAAATGATTGAAAGATATTCCAGGCAAAGGTACCTAAGAAGCAAGCTGTTGGAGCTAATTTAATATCTCAATCAGAAGAGATAGGGAAGGGCACTACAGCTACATAACCATCAAAGGGAAAAAAAAATTCACTAAGAGAACACTGCAATTCTCAACATATATGCATCAAACACAAAGACACTTGAGTTCATAAACACTACTATTGCTTAAATCACACATTTACCTTCATCTACTGATAGTGAGAGACTTCAGTACTCTATAGTTTTTTCAGTAGACAGGTTATCCAGACAAAAACTAACCAGAGAAGTGCTAGAGCTAACAGATGTAATAAACCAAATGGACCTAATATATTTAATGAATGGTTCACCTAATCACCAAAGAATATACTTCCTTCTTTGTTACTCTTGGAACTTTCTCCAAAATTGACCACATACTTTGTTACAAAGTAAGACTCAACAGACACAAGAAAATTGAAATAACTCCCATCTATTTATCAGACCACCACAGATTAAAGTTGAATATAAAAAAAAACTACACACACAACAAACAATTTACAGATTTTTGGAAATTTAACAACTCTCAACTGAAAGAATAATGGATCAAGAAAGAAATTAAGAAATTCATGACTTTCTAGAACTAACTGATAAGGAATATACAACACCCCGAATATTACTGGACACAATGAGGGATATTTTAAGAGGCAAGTGCATTAACACGCGTTGGTATGGTACTTAGAAAAATGATGGCCCACTTTAAATAACAAACAAATAAAAATCGTGTAATAAATATGTTGATGGCATTTGCCTCTCTATCTCTCCCTTCCTCCCGGCCTCTCTCAGCAGCCACTTATTCTCTGAAGTTTGAGCAGTTATGAGTACTCACCTTCACCACTACCCTCTGCAAAACGTTTCTCTGATCAAGGTTGAGAACAATTTAATTCAATGGAAAGGAACATACTATCTAAAACGTAGTTTAATAACATAAACAGTTAAACAACAGCAGTGTGTTCTCCTCTAGGGCCTCTCATTTCTCTGGCCAAAGGTTTTGAACTTGCATTCAGTACCAAACAGTAATTCCCTCTTGTAGAACAGGTTTTCAGTTCAATCAAAAGAGCAGTAGGTTAACCCCATAAGCAGTCTTGCCGGTTTTGTACCTTGGGCATTTCTTGCCTGTCAGGTTAGTGTTACATTCATGGCTCAAGCTCTTGGTAGTGTTCATGTTTCATGTCATTCGATAGCCTTCAGGGAACCTTCCAGCACTATGGAAGGTAGCCAAGAGGGAGAGTATTTCTTAGTTCAAGGTTGATTTCTCTGTGTCCATAATGGAAATATGTGTGTCTTCAGCAATGTAGTCTAACATCTAATAATGACTTGGAAACAAGAGAAATGGCAAAAATCAGTACTGTTTTGATTGTTTGGGGCCCTCCTAGGCCAATAACATGTAGGGGGATAACTCATGCCTGGCACTAAGAGTTTTATTTAATAATTCATGAGAGCAACTTATGTTTCTCTGTTATAAAGAATGCTTCTGTTCAAACACAATTTATATATAAAATGTATTTTGATTAAGTTATAAAGTACTGTTTTTCTTTGTTTGTTTTAGGGGTAGTTTTGCTCAGCCCACGCCTACCCTCTGCCTTTCTCCAATCCCTAGCCCCTGCCTTCTGCCCCTCGCCATCGCTACTAAAGTGCGGGAGAGAAATACTGAGAGATGAGAATTCAATGCGTCTGAGACCTGATACCCCCACCCCCTCGAGTTCCTCGTGGGTGATGAAAGTCACCTCTGCACCTCACTCTATGACACTTCCTAAAGCATTTTAGTGTCTCTGGTTTGTTCTCTGGTCATAACTTGCACCTATGAGGTGATATAATCAGAGAAGTCCGCAATCAAAGCACGAAACAACCTTGTGGGAATTAGAAGGACCTCCCCTCTGAGAGCATAAATCAGAACAAGCCTTTCCTCTAGGCAGCAGTCCCATTTTCAGGCATTTTTCAGCATCAGGAAGATGCTGGCATTTTAGGTTGTAAAGGAAGTATGCTTTGACTCCTCAGCTTTGCTTCTGGAGGATCCGACCCCATGCTGGGAGGCAGGCTTAGCGAATGGAGTTCTCCTTGGATTGGGCTTCTCATTCTCTCCCTTGAGTACTTTCGTATAGTGCACAAACAACACAAGTGCACATAGCAAACCTATAGCTAATGGTTTTCACAGTGGGAAGTCTAAGCTAGTAATTACATTAGATAGTATTTAGAGAAGGCGACCTACTGACTGTGATATCTGTTTGGCTGCTGTTGTTTGGTTTGGTTTTACTTAAAACAACTGAAGTCTTTATTGTTGCTAATGAGGTTGTTAGAATGAATTCTTTGTCTAATACAATCATAAAATGGATATTTGTGTATGGGGTGTCATGTGTTGATTTTCACACATGTGTATTTTGTAGAGCTTAATTCAGAATGTCTGTATTTGTTCAACAGTTGATCATTTCTTTCTTTTTATAATTTTTCCTTTTTCACATATATTTTTTATTGAAATATACTTTCCATACAAAATTTTCTGGTAATGGTTCCCCTCCCCCAACTCTTTCCAGATCCTCTTCATTTACCCAAGTCTACATTTTTCATTTTTTTTACTTATTAAAAAAAATAAATTAAATGATTCCAAATGATATTTTGCTACACTTATATTGGAATGATCACACAGAAACTATTTCATTTGCAATACTGTTTGGCCAATAGTTTAAGTGTATTGTTAACTTGCTCTTATATCTAGAATTAACCCATTTCCATTATTTTATATTTTACTACAAGGCCTGTGGCCTACCGGCAATGTTCCAGCTGATGGCTGGTGCCTATCTCCTCTGGTGGCTCCATGGCGTCTCCCTGACTCTGCCTCCTTTCTTTCTCTACCTTCTTGGAATTCCCGTCTTGCTCCGGCATTGGCCAAAACAGATTTATTCATTAACCAATAAAAGCAATACATATACAGAAGGACCTCCCATACCATAAGTTTTGTCTTTATTCTTGGTTAAGTCTTTTCCTTATTTTAAAGTTATTCCCTTGTGAATTTTGTATAATCGAGTTTAATGACATTCACTCACCTTTTCAGTTTCTCTAGGATTCACCCCTTTGCTCTAGGACTTTGTGTGTCTTCACTTCTTTATTCCTCCTTCCCTCTGTCAGGTTTAGACTCCTCATCCATAATTCATGCTACTCATATGTTTTTCTCAACTGCCAACTGCTCAGCTTATCTGGACACACCCTTAATGAACACTGATTCATATTCTCAGCATTTGTCGATTGCCACTAACTCCTAAGTCGAGTAGATTTATGACTACCTCTCCTCTTCATGCTGGATTATTCTTGGATTGAACTTGCTTGGGTTCTCTGTATGATGTTTCAACTGCTGTTATCCATACATGAATCTGCCCTGTAATATCTGGAAAGCCCCATTTCTGTGTGGTCATTCACCACTCCTAGCTCTTATATTCTCCACTCCCCTTCTTCTTCAATGATACCGGAAAACATGGTTCCGCTTCTTTATGTATGACTTTTTCTTTTATGTTTTGAGATTATAATGTAATTATACCATGTCTTCTTCCTCTTCCTCCATTCTAAACTGCCCATTATACCCCTTGTCCAATACATCACTCTTTGTCCTATATCAATTTCATTATCTATAACTTCATACTTTCCATTTGTTATTCTTGTCACCATTAGTGATAAATTGATGGCAGCTGGGTAGTTTTCTTTTTACCAATCTTCAATGAACTTTATTATTATTGTTGTTCTTGTTGTAAAACCAGGTACTTTCTTGCATATGGTTCATGATTTCTTTAGGTCTCTTGAAGGTAATTAGTGGGTTATAGTAATGGAATTGGTGTTTCTATAGAAAGTGAAACTGTGACTAGTTGGCTTTACTCTCATCTTGTTCTGCTTTCAAAGAATTTGAAGATTTGATTATTGGACCTGAGAGATGGTAGTATTTTTTTTAAAAAAACATGGAAAAATAGACACCATCAGGAAAAAGAAAAATGACAGAAACATGGTGCTTTCACACTTTGTAGCATGGCGAAAAATTGTAACAGCTGGCTTAAAAATTCATATTGGCAGAGATGTTAGTTGTTATTGGAAAGAAGGGGTTTTGCCTGATAAGAGCTTGGGATATTCTCCTAAGTGGCTTGTGTTAAACACAGAATAGTTGAAATTCTTTTGAAGAATGATTAGGAATTGTTTTAAACTTTGCTTGATTGTAAAATTTCCCCCCATTGACAGAGACAATGTAGAATGTTGCTGATTCAACTTTTAGTTGAATCAGATGGAACTATTTAACACATGGCAAGAAATGGAATTTACACTTAGAATGAATGAAATGGCCCATTTTAACTGTTCATAAGATGAAATCACCCTTCTTTTATTCTTAAAGTGTTAAATAAAAATAGTAAATAGGCAGATCATGTGGTGAATGAAAATATGTAAAGTGAAAAACCAGTGAGTCATTAAGGGTCTTCAACATTGTAATAGTTTCTCAGTTTTGTTGGACTAGTGTATATCCACCCATTTTCCATTTACCTGTGTTAAAATTCAGTAGTTTCCACGTCAACTTAAGATGATATCTACTCATGGAAGAAACCTTGAATATACTAGGGAAAGTCTGAATTTCTGGTGGGCATGGCAGGTTGTTAGAGATAACAATATTTACTTTTTGTGATGTTTCCATCTCCATCATGTTATATTGCTTTTGGTTTAATATTTAACTTTATTATAGAAGATAAATCCGAGTTTATATTATATTAGCATTATATTAGTTTATGTGCTATAATAAATTTAAAATTTACATTTATTGTTCAATTATGTGAAAGATGAATTCATTGTATACGCAAATTGCAAGCTGGAAACCTTTAAAGATCATGACCCTTCAAAATGATGCATTACTTGAATATATGATCCTATCCAGTAGGGAAAAGACCGGTTCTTCAGAAACTAAAATCTTTACTAAGAGAAATGATGAATGATCACTCTCATTGCATTTATAGCCCCCTAGGTTCATTCATACTGTGTCTCCTTTACCTTTCATTCATTCATACAGTCTTTGTTTTGCTTCTTATACTCAGTATAATCATACTTCAAGGATAGGCTATTCAACAATATTTGTCTTGATAAGTCAGACAGCCAGGGAGAGTAATTGGATCACTAAAGGGGTGGGGTTTAATTAACTTTATAAAGTGCCTGATTTCTGAGCAAAATAAAATTGACATTTTAAGATAAATCTGCTTTTCTAACATAAAACTTTCTCAGCTCCGTGAGTATTTGCTAGGTTAGGGGAATATCCTTCACCATAGTACTTTGTATGAGTTTGCACATAGAGGTTTGGGTTAGTTTTACTCAGATTTGTAAATTTCCTGCTAGTTTAAAGTATGTTTTGTTATCTATTGATTCTTCTTTATCTATTATAATTCCGATTCATTAAAATATGTTCTAGTACAAGTTTCTTTTTATACTTTTATTTTTATTTCGCTGTTTTCTAAATTTGGAGAAATAAATTGAAAAAACTTAAATATCCCGTGTTATCTTGAAAGACGTTTTTGTTTGTTATTATTCTGTTTATGGTAAAGGGAGATTTCTTGTCATTATTTGCTATTTGCCTGTCCAGAAAATTAAGCTAATCTTCCTCATAATTAAATATTCTTATTCCAGCAAATGATACTATTTGTCTGCTTGTAAAATAAAGATATTAAACTAAGGATACATGAGGCAGTTTATTCACTTTTCTCTGCCAGCTCTTTTGGCATAGTGTTGTTAGTAGTTTCTACTTTGCATTTGCATCATTAATCCTTTCACTTCTATTTTTCTTCCTAAATATTTTATAATTCTTCTCTTTTATTTTCATCAAGGCCAATAGGGTATGCTTTCTCTAATTTTAACCTTTCTAGGTAATATCTACCATAATGATAGTTAATTTCTATTTCGCAATCTTGGTGATTAAACTCAGGATCTTGTGTATGGTGTATATAAGCAGTCTCTTTATGAACTATTAACATATCATAATATCACTTTTAATATCAAAAATGACTCTTCAAAGGATTCTGATGCTTAAATCACAAAACAGTACCAGTATCAACAACAAACCATCCAATTATGCTTTCAATTTCCAGGAGAACTTTGCTTCTCTTTGCTTTTCAATACTTCACCTGCATTGTTTGTCTGTTCTTCATGTAGTCTTACACACTATTCCTTCACGCCACCATTCCTCTTCCTATGTCAGGAGTTTCTTCATGTAAGTAGTTTGCCTTTTTCAGTTGTTTCAAAGTTTCAACACAAGACCAGTATTTACAAAAGAGAGTATGATCTCCAAGGTCTAGAACAGGAACCCCAGAACGTAATAATATCTTCTTTACTAATCATATTTCTTTAAATTATAAGGCTATCACTTTAAATATTAGGTAGCAAAGTAATAAAACAGTGGGCAAAAATTAAAATGTGGTGGCTTACCTTTCATTCCTCGGAATGACCAATCTAGAAGGGACAGAAAAACTCAAAGTCAAATTCTTAGAAACACCAAACCTTTTGAGATAAATGGGCCATTTGAAAGTTTCTGATGAATGAAGTTTGTTAACAGTTATGCAAAACAGATGACTCCAACTATTAAAGAATTATGAATATTCATTGTTTCCCTTTACATTACAATTGCACTTACAATTAATTTATAATTAACAATTAACAAGAGAATTATAATAACACTCTGATTGCAAAGTGCATTAAACACCACAGGAAAATCTTGTACATATGCCCAAAAAAATAACCATGAGACAGAGCAGGTCATGAAAATTCCAAATCCTTTTATCACTTGTTTCTTTTTAATGCATTCATAGAAAATCTTCCTCATGGTGGTAAGTCAGTTTCCAATCCAATTTAATTTAAAGTCTCCTATCTCAAAACTCAAGACAATTGAACACCTAAGAGTGTCTCAAAATATATGTATCATTAATAGTTTATATTGATCTTGCTAGTCTCTGCCCACATTTGAAACAGGCACCCTGGTTAATATCATGAAGTAGCTTGCTTAGAAATGATAAATCATATGTCCATTATTACAATCAGGCATGAGATTAATCTGTATTCCAAAACTCATACTGTGAGTTATGGAGGAAAATTTCTCAGGAAGTAAGAATAATCTTCTACAATTAGCGTGACTATATTACAACCAGAAAAAAAAAAAAAGATCCCTTAACAGACAATTTCAGATAGTTACTAAAACAATTCTGGTAACATTTTATTTGAACTTAAGCATGAGTAATACTAGTGAGAGAAGAAGTGAAGCCCACAAGCTAATGTATGACATCAAGATCTGAGAGACTTAAATGTGTTCCTGTAATTCAGATTTTCTCCATGACACACTTTTTACTTTTTATTACAAGATGAAAAAGCTGTCATTTGTAACATAAACCTAATATCTTCATAAATATTCTAACGCTTTACTATAATATATTGAACTATCATGAGTAACACATAATCATGTTAATCCAAGAAACTGAAAAATGAGGTCCATCTTCCCAATGACCATGGTTTAATATTGAAGGCATATTTTACATAAAATTTTTAATGCATATTTGTGTTATTGATCCTTCTTTAAAACTTTCTAATAATCCAATTTGTGACATGTACTGTGATTTCCCCAATACACTTTTGAAAGAATTTGAATTTGGAAAATAAAATTTGGCATCACCCTCAACATAAATGCTATCAAAATACTGTTTTGAGACACATACACTTTCCTGAATTTAAGGCAAACGAAAGCCAAGAAGCATTTTGCTGGAAACCTATTTGCTGCTGGGATTTCTGTGTGGATTATTACAGTGTGCTTTCTTTTGAAATATCCAGAAGAATACTTTGTGGGAAAGAGGAGCTGTTGATAAAGTAGGAAATATGAATAAATAATTGATTATATTTGTAAAGCTTTAAATGTTCAGCAAAAATAACAACAAAATGCATACATACGTTACATATTCAAGATACAAAGTGGGAAGGCAAGCGACATCTGTGCATTTCACAGCTCTCCTAAACAATTTGTAGTACTTTAAAACTGAGCAGCCCTTACCTGATTTAAAAAAAAAAATGTTTAAGTAGCTATCCAGTATATCGGGGTAGGATAAGAGTTTTCATATTTAGAAGTACAAAATAGAAAAATAAGTTAAAAGTTAACAAAGATGTATTACTACAAGCTACTTAAAATCCTTTTGAACTAAAAGCAACAGTGGTTCTTCAATGGTTACTGAGGAGAAGTGTTCATCACCTAGCAACGTGTCACCTAGCAACGTGCCAGGAGGTAGCTCTGAGAACAGTGTTTGCAGGGTTCATATTGGAATGAGCCGCTGAGTGAATAAAGAAACACAACACTTTAAATCACATTTGACAATAAAATAAACAATTTTTAATGATCCTTTTTTTTTCCCGCTTGAAGGGTCTCTCACTAAGAAAAGAGACACTACAAAAATCTAAATAGAAAAGCCGAGAAGAGAACAATTACCTTCTTAGCATGAAGAGAAAGGAAACAAATGAATTTTTGCTGTCCCAAGTTGCACTTTCTCTATTTCCCCTAGACGCTGAAAGATTTTAGGGCCTAGGTGGTAGAAAAGTATACCTACTACAGTCTCTTACATGGTAAATTAAATAATATCACAAACATCAGAGTTGCTGAGGATTTTAAATTAGATTAAATTGAGAAATCTGTTGTGTGTTTATTATTATCAGATTCCAGGTAGCAGCCCAAAAGAAAAGAAGTTAAACTATGATCCGCATCTATGATTTTAAGATCCTCCTCTGCTATCTTAGACTTGAGGTATTGCCTTTACATATACTCGTAGAACAGAGATTATAAACCCATATCTTCTTTCATATTGTGTGAACTGAGTGTAGATCATGACGCCTCCCCAGAGATAATCATTCAGTGTTCTTTTTTTATTCAACTGATAGGGGAATTTAGATGCTGGATATGACCCCCTTAGTTCCTCTCACTGAGAGACATTCTACAGAGATTTCCTGGTCTGGTAAGGAATCTTGACTTCTAAACTAGTAAGCACAAATTTTATGGATACTACTTGGGTGGTTTCAGGTCATTGCTCAAGACCACCCTTGCAAATGCTTGGTCGCTTCAAAACTGTGAGAGACTTGAGTGTGCACTCTCAGAGCGGTTTTCCCCTGATTCTTTGAAGTGACCCTTAGGGATCTAAAAAAGGGAATTTCATAAACTCCATGTCCACCCCAGAAACAGTAAATTCCTTTATTCTTTACTTTGAGATAATGAACACAAAACTCTCTTACTTATTCTATGTAGTTGACTTCTCTTGGAACCTCTTCTGCCCTAAGTTGCTGTTTGATGAGATAAACCCTAACGAAATAATTTCTTCTCCAGGTTCTTCCTTTAATGAGAAATTTAGTTTCAGCTACTGTGGGTTTCTGTGGTTGCTTAGGTCTTCTGGAAGCTGCTCACAATTTAGCATCTTTCTGCACTCTATACTTCTTTACCCTTGATTGTTTTATTAACCTTTTGAACGACTGGCATTCCTTGAGATTTGCCATATTCCACCTTAAACTTTTGAAACAGAATCTTCAAATATGTCTCAAGTCTTCCCTTGTGGTAGTAATAGTGTATAGTAAAGGTAGCATTCAATAAATCCTCATAGAAGAACCGAATATGAAGTGGCCTATGTCTCTAGTAATAAAAGCCTTCCAAAAATTGGTTTCAGTGGCACACTACAGGAAGTGGAGATGTTAGACTGAACAAGAGAGCTATAAGAAAACTATAGGCTGATGGAAAAATACGCATTTTACCCTGAGGCTTCTTCTGTATTTTTGCTAAACCAGTAATGACTTCTTCAAATAAATGAATGGACATAAAGTTTTTGAGTAAGCATCTAAATGATCAGAAATTAATAACAATTTTAAAACTTGCAAGGTCTGAAGTAGAGGGAAAATGTGATGAGGAAACTGTAAGTGCAATAGTTTTCTTCAGTAAACCATGTTTATTTTTGGCATAATATGGAGAGGATGTTGAGAAAATGTGAATGGGGAGGAAGTTCAATTTTCTTTGAAATAAACAGAAAGTTGAGTCTCAAATATTTTGGGTAATATTATTTTCACTGTAGGCTTTATACAAATAACACATCATAGTTGGAGACATGCTTCAGTTCAAGACAATGAGCCAGCATCTCTACTCAGAAGTCTTTTCATCAACTCATAATGAAAGTACTCAGCTCCTTAAGGCTGTTTTGATTTCCACATCTTACCAAAGACAAAATCCTTATTTAGTCTTTTCAGATTTCCTGGGATGAGATTTAAGGCTTTATCTGAGTGAGTCAGTGCTTGCCTTTGAACATCTTCTTGTAAATCTTTTTATAAGGCACACGGTTCGTCCTGAATTTGAACAAAAGTTTCATCAAATGCCTCTCCAGAAATACTTTCATTGAAAACTCTGAGATTTTTTTTATGAATTATTGCTATAGCAGTTCCTTCTATCTTTTTAAAATAAAAGTTCCTTGCCTATAATGAATCTTTTATAGACTCCTTTTGAATTAAAGCCAAAACTAATTGTAAAAACAGCAAACAAAGAAACAGGCTTCATTCTTTAATTGACTTTCCTTGTTTCCACTGACTCATGTAAATACCCTAGATTACATTGCTTGCTGATTGTGGAATATAAAAAGTGACTTTCTGTAAGTTCAATGAAATTTGAATCTATGTTAAATGAATATTTCAATCAACAAGAATAAAATCTGCCATGCTATTAATTATTTTAAATTAGATTGAACCTAACTGTTAGCGGCAAGGTTGGAGCAGCTTTAGTTTGGCTACACCTGTTGTGATTTCTTTCAAATTATTTCTTCTTGATAAATAGCAGAGCATTTTTCCTTTCACAAATATAGAAATGATATGCATTTTAAATGTGTAACATATAACTTCATTTACTTCTCCACAAAATAACTCAGTAGAGAAACATGGTCAAAACTAACTGGGCAACCTGATCAAGGCTAACATCAACCCTGAACAGGATCTTTTCTAGATGTAATATTATAACAACCACACTTTAACTCTATAGTTAACTTAGGAACATGTATCTTTAGTGAAACCACAAACAAAACATCTCAAGGAGCAAATATAGGGAATTCAACATTATACTCAGATACTGTATTCATTGAGACGTGGTAAACTCATTAAATTGAAATAAAGTTTTGAAAACATTGACAGATAAGAGCCTAAAAAGACGTGAAAACTAGGTGTAATGTGGTATATTTGATGTTATACAGAAATTACCAATGATGACAATTAGTTAAAAAAATGAAAGCAATCTGAATTTGGAATTAATATCTTATATCAACTTATTATTTTCCGCAAACTCATCCAAGACTAGGGATTCTGATAATAAAGAAATCTGGTTGTGAATGATAATATAATTTTTAATACTTTTTCTACAAATATAAATATTTTCTAAATTTTCTTTCTAAGTAAGCAATAAGCCTAGGATGACGGCTCAGTTAGTAGCTGCATGCCATATGGTTACCTGTCCAGAGTGCTGCCGTACTTTCCCTTCCCAGCATTGGGATTACAAGTGTACATCAACCCATCATCAACACACACCAGTGGGTAATTTATAGACTCTGGAGAACAAATTCTGGTCCTCATGTTTGGAAGAAATTTATAGACTAAGCAATCACCCCGAAACAGAAAAAAAAAATCACTAACGAAACAGAGGGAATGGGAGAACCAAATGCTACATTTTGAAGCAGCTGAATTCCCAGGTCCTAAAGTAACCTTGTATTTTTCTATTACATGAGTTATTAAATTATCTTCTACTACTGATATCAATTTAATTCATGCTATCTCTTGAATGTAAAAGAATTATTCTTTTAAATTGTGTTTTCATTTGCCCTTGAGCTGTTTCTCATCATAACTGGAATTTATTATTCAGGCATGATTAATTATTGTTTCAAATAACACTGAGCATAGCATTTATACTTAAGAAGATAATAAGAGCCTTCTAAGTTCAATTAACTGAGTGTTTGTGTATCTTGAAATTCATATATTGAAACCCTAACTGCTCACATGAAAGCATTACAGAAGGTGACCTTTGGGAAGTGGAGCAGTCCTCATGAATAAGACTGGTGAGCCTATATAAGGACATCAGTAAATGTAGCACTTGTGTATGGAATCCTCACAGTAAATAATAAACAGAATATTGCCAAAATTGAATAAGTGAATTTTTATGCAAAAAAATCTCAGAGAATTCCATTTGTGTAATTTGAAGATATTAAAAAACACTCTCCTGCAGCCATGAAAAAGGGCTGTTCCAGAACCTCACCACTCTGGCTCCATGAATTTAGATGCCAAGGCTTTGGAACTCTGGGGAAATTATTTCTTATTATCTACTATACTTTTTTATTATTTTATGGCAGTCCAAAGCAAGACATTGTTTCCTCTGTGCTTGTCTTCTTCCCCATTTCCTCATCTCTAATAAAGCTAACCTTATGGATGTTGTAAAAATCATGTATGAGTATTTCATGGAAAATACGTCAGTGGTGGAAACTTTTGCTGTGGAGAACAACTAAAATAGGCCTTTAGGAAAGCCTATCTCATTGGTTACATTCTCAGTTATGCTGAAATCATGATTTTTCTCTTTTTAAACCATCTTCTTTGTCTGTGAATAAAGAATTTTCACTAAATACATCTAAGCAATGAGCTTAAATTCAATGACTGAAATCAATATTATCTAGAAAATCTTTTAAAAATGGTTCCACAAAATAGCTTGTCGAAGCTATGCTAAGAAGGGGTTGAGAAAATGCAACATTTCCATTATCATAGCCACTGATGTGACCTGCAATGTGGTAAGTATCTTAGAATCACATGTCAATCTTTTCACTTAAAAACTTTCATATGTATTTGGAAAAAGACACAAAATCTTCCTCCATGGCCCAATGTCAGCTTTGTTCGAGGAATTTATTAGTTAGCGTTGTGCTATTATATCTCAAGTCACATCAGTTTGGATGCAGATACAAAATTTTTAAAATATGTTATTTTTCTTAATGTAATTCTGAAATGGTTTTTCTTTTCTTTTTCTTCTTTTTCTGGGTCAATTTTGTTCATGATGTATAATATTAATGTGTTATATATTATATGTGAATATATAATACAGAAATATAAAATATATAAATATATTTCATATGCAAATTTTCACAGCACATATGTATATATACATATGAGTGTGTCTTGTAGATGTCAGAAGTTATATCCTCAAAGTCTTGTCTACATGGCAATTTAAACATGACAAGGATGATGCTGATAGACATGGTAATAGAAGGAGGAATTGTAAGAGGCCTCAACAGTAGACAAAGAACTTCAGGTACCTAAGAAACGCTGAGCATGGGAGGAGGAGAAACCTTCTCCAGGGAAGAACACATCAACTAGTTGTTCAAATAAAGGTGGTATTAATATCTTTTCCAAACTTTAACATGAAATGGCCATACTACTCTGTGGTTAAAGCTATCGTTTCAAATATACTTTTAAGATAACCTTTAGTAGTAGAGTTTGTGTGTTTCCCTTCTTTGAGTTGTGCTGGTGAAGGACTGGACTGAGCTCCCAAGGTCCCAATGAGGAGCGGAAGGAGGGAGAAGATGAGCAAGGAAGTCAGGATCACGAGAGGTGCACCCACCCACTGAGACAGTGGGGCTGATCTATTGGGAGCTCAACAAGGCCAGCTGGACTGTGACTGAAAAAGCATGGGATAAAACTGGACTCTCTGAACATGGCGAACAATGAGGGCTGATGAGAAGCCAAGGACAATGGCACAAGGTTTTGATCCTACTTCATGTTCTGGCTTTGTGGGAGCCTAGCCAGCTTGGATGTTCACCTTCCTAGACCTGGACAGAGGGGGGAGGACCTTGAACTTTCCACAGGGCAGGGAACCCTGACTGCTGTTTGGACTGGAGAGGGAGGGGGAGAAGAGTGGGAGGAGGGGGAGAGGAGTGGGATGACGGGGAGGGAAATGGGAGGCTGGGAGGAGGCTGAAACTTTTTCCTTTTCTCAATAAAAAAAAAAAAGATAACCTTTAGAAGGCTTCTAACATTCTGTGTCATTTACTTTTTGCAAAACAATTTGTGGTTCATTCTTTAACTTTTTCACCTTATAAAAAAAAAGCTCTCTTCCTTTTTGTTGAAAAGCTTTCTTCTTTGATAGAAATGTAATTTTAGTTTATCGACATTGACATTTGAATTTGTGTACATTCATTAAACATTCAGATTGTATAAATAATGCGATCTGTACGTTAACAAAGGAAACTTTCACGGATGAGCAGCTACTTCCTTTGGCATGATGACAGCTACTGAGAATTAGAAATTTTATGGAGTAAAAAATACTGCCTGAAAATATCTTTACTAAAGGAATGAGCTCATGTTTTAAAGAGTAGTTGTTTTTGATAAATCAATAATTTCAATTATATAAAACGATACCATATTTTACACTCTTTCTAGGAGAAAAGATCATTAAAATTATGGTTTTCGATGAACTGTTCAATAGTGTACAAAGTTATAGTATCGATGTAATTATTTACTCTTAGAGCAATTTCCTTTGTGCTCTACTGAGACCCCCGTCTCTCTATCTTACTGACAGAGTCCTGAACTCCTCTTTGTATAATTATTTATGGTACAGTTCATGTGACCTTCCTTTTTACAGTTCATTGTTCAGCATGCTTAATCTACTTTGTTTTTGACCAGTGACCATCATACATATTTTAGTCTAGCCCATGGGCATGCTGTTTAAAATCCATTACTAATTTGACAAATAAGAGCACAAATGTACTTTTTTAATCACATTGTTGTTAGAGAAAACACAGTATGGTTGTGACTGGCTTTGACTTTGTCATATTGTTGTTTGGATGTATAAAAGCAACAACACCTAATTCATACTAGGAACACAGTTGATGTTTTCTGTATGAGTTAGAAATAGATTTACTGTCTCCATGGTACAATGCTGTTCAGCTATTACCTGAAAGGACCGTGGTTCAAGCCCACCCATGGATATGTAAAGATATCTTATATAATATTGCACAAAGGGAAAAAAAGGGAAAACAAAACAGAATATGTGTTTATAAAGAGAAAGATCAGGAGTTGTAAACATAAAAAAATGTGTTCAGAGTGTATTAAGAAATGGGCCACATTAGTAGGCTCGATTACAGAGAAGAAGAAGAATCTAGGCATAGATAGGAGGTAGGTGGATTTGGAACATAAAGGGGCAAAAGAAAATGCAAGGAGAAAAGTGAAAATTAAGGGAGTGTTTACTAGCTGGCTGAGATCTTTCTTAGTTTCTTGATTTTCCTGTATTCATGACAAATTCTACAAGCAAATATTAAACACCTACTATATGTCAGCTGCTGCTTTTGGGCCTTGAAGAACATCATCTGAAGAAGAGTAAGAGTATATGACTTCAAGATATTTTTTCCATATTTATTTATTTAAATATATTGGAAGAATGAAATTTTTTTATGTGCATGAGTGTTTTGAAAGTATTTCTACCATGTGAATGCCTTGCCCTCAGTGAGGTCAGAAGAGGGTATCAGATACTCTTCAAGTAGAGTTGTGAATGGCTGTAAATGGAACTCACGTTTTCTGAGAAAACAGAGTTCTTAATTGCAGACATTCTGCAGTTCATTGTCCTCTGTTTAGATGATACATAACAAAATTAATCAATAATTTAATAAACCACATGAAAAAGTGCCCATGGAGAGAAATAAATGATGAAAGAGGACAATGATGGTCAAATATTGTCTAATGATCTTAAAATGGCAAAGCTATCACCAGAGTGACATTATTATTATATTTTTACTTCCAAGTGTCACAATATATGCACTATCTCTTTTGTTCAATATAGTCTCTGCTCATTTAAGTCTGATCTAGCGGGTGACAGAAAACTCTTGGAAGCACTTCTGTAAGCAGAAAATTTATTTATAGTCTAGCTTATTATTTGAGTTATTAGTTGTAACAATAATTAAATAATCATATTATTTGATTCTATCTTGCATATATATGATGTCTTAAGTATTTTTAAGATTATAACATATTATTTTTATCTTACTCCACATATCCTTTTCCATATCAGACCATGTTTGTTTAAATTTTCCTGGAGTGGAAAAGAAACTTAAATAGTCAAACCTATCTAATAATTGATCTGGAAAGTGATTTAATGAGATTTGAGTGTTGTCTTTAATTCCATTTAGTCATGCTCCTTTTATTTCCCACTTGATTGGGTGAATGTAACCCAAGGGTGGTCAGGAGGCCCTGGCTGCCTGACTGAAGCACAAACGCACGCTGCCACAAGATAACGATGTCTACCAGGAGGCAATGGGTCAAAAGCTTTTCATCCTGAATGAAATGTTCTTGACAGCTTTGTCTATGAATGAAATTAATGACTTTAACAGAAGCTAGAGTAACAATGTTGACTTTTTTCACAGCATGTACAGTATCACTGAAATAGATAAATGTAGCAAGTCTGTTTTAATAAGGTCTTTTTAGGGGTATGAATTTGCTCTTTTGGTAGGGAGAATAAAAAATAAAAGGTAATTAGGTTGACTGCTAAGAAAGAACGCACGGTTCCACCCTGGGCTATCGTCAAGCATTCTGCTTCAGTGGCACTGCTTGACTTATCAAAGGAACTTGCATTTGTAGTTTTCCTAAAGCAAAAGCATGTAGAGACTGATGTCATAACCCTAAGTAAGTATTTAAAAAATCAAATAAAGCGTATTTTAATGGGAAAATATGAAAGAAATCTAAAGAAAGTGTATTTTAATATCACTTAGTAAACCAAATATATAAAAAAATTGAGCTTGGAATATGGTAGTGGAGCCTTGGAATTGTGTAGAATACATTGAGTTATCACGTAAATATGAATGTCAGAGGACTGACTTATCAGGGTCCTGACATTCCAGGGTTCTTGCTCCATGGGAAAGTAACCATGCTTCAACTTCACATTTGGGTCTGCAACAAGAAAAACTTTGAACAACAACACTTTGTTGCATTTATGGTATGTTCTTCTGTGACCATGATAGACAAGTTGCTTAATAGCAAAAGTACATTCCACATCTCATCCATGGGACGTTTTTCCCTGACGTTAGGACCTGAACTGGGCTATGATTCAGTTCCATGTGCAATTTTGAGTTCTTTATCAGCTGAGTTTCTGTTTTGACAAAACAATTCACAAATGATTGGATTCCAGCTCACGAAATCTTGTCCCCCCCGCCTGCTTGATTCTCTTTTCTCTTATCATCGGTGTTCAAGTAGAGAGCCTGGTTTTAGGATTCATTTTGAATGCTTGTTTTCAGTAGTCTTCTGGGTGTTGAGATTGAATCCGGGTCCTGGTGACTACCCTTGAAAGAGCCTCACTCATAAACCAAATATAAAACTGCCTTTGAAAATGAGACGTAATCTACAGAATTTGAAGTTTGAATTTATCTTTAGGGGACTTGATAATTTGTTTTGGGAAAAGAATTGATACCCCCTACAATAAAAAAGTAATAAAGAAAGAACAAGCAACATTGTAGTCCTTTGAGTTATATAAAGAAAAAATAAATAACCTCCAAAAAAAAAAAAGGCTGAAGTCTGGAAACGCTCAGTAAGTTAGCCTCCCGTGTTCCCACTGACAGCAGCTCAGTCCAGTCTTAGTCAACTCATTTTTAAAGAATGTCCAAAGAATATTTAATCTTTAAATGCTGGTTTTAAATGTCCTATAGTTTTGTTTCTTGTTTGGGTTCACAAGAAGACAAACTATTTGTATTCTTTCTGAATTGTTCTCTGTAGTATGGGAACAGACACTCTGAGGAAAAAGTGAAGTCAGTCTAGTCTTTGTCCTTAAGCTAGATGGGAGTGGACTTGGGTATCACTCCATCACCTTCTTTGAAACTATTTTGTAATTTTTCTAAGTTGATATGAAAATGAAACAATGCTTTAGTAATAGGCTACTAATGATTTCATAATAGAGGAGTCATCCTTGTGGAACCATAGAAAGAGCAGTATCTTGGCGAGCCTATTTTATCTCTGATGAATTGATTCTGTGAGGTGTATTATTGTCCACTTGAAAAGATCTCAAATCAGCTAGAAGACAAAACTATGAGCATGTTTGCAACGAGTTTCTGAGATAGGTTAAGTAAGGTGGGAAGACTTACCCTAACTTTGTGGGACAAGACTCCACGAGTTCTTTCCAGGCTGAAGAAAAAGAGAAAGCAAGATAATCACCATCATTTATTTTTCGTTCCCTTCTTACAGCCAAAGTCATGTGACATGTGGCTTCTGCTTCCAAGACAGTGGTGCTGTCTATAGTTATCATAGACATATAGTTATCATATAGCATCAGCACTATACTCTTAAACTGTGAATCAAATTAATAACCCACCCCCATAAGTTACTTTTGTCATATGTAGCCACAGGAAGGATAAAAGTAACTCAGACGTTATGTCTGATATTAGCCTTTCTGAAAAGTGGTTATTCCCAAGTCAGTATTGTGGAATTAGGGAAAAGTTTGTCGAAGAAGTTAAGATGGTCAAGAGGAGGGTGGCTCTTCTGTCATATCATGGAAGACTTCTTCCCAGGGCAGTGATATGTCATGGAATTGCTCTGAGATCTAGCACAGAGCAGGAAATAATTAGAGGTCAGTGAGTTACAGAAAAAACATTTAATTTTTCATATCAGGTATAGTGATGATGGGCCTTAAATCTGGAAATCAAGACTATGGAGCTTGAATCCGCAAAATTTAAATGTTTAGGAAAAAGAATAAGACTCTTTTGGAATCACAGTTGGTGACTTCGGACCTTTGCACTTTGCCTGATCTTCTAGGCTTTTGTCCTCATGGCAGTCTGAATATCAAACTTACACCTTCATGATACATCTCTGTTGGGAAAGCAGACATTCCCCGTCCTACTATTTACTGCAGTTTTGTATTTTTACTTAGCCATCATGGGAAATTTGAAGCTATTGAAAAGAACCTAGTCCCGCAATTTAGTTGGGAGCAAAATTTTACGTTAGTATTGCAGATTACTCTGAAACTCAAGGATTGGCTGTGATTTCTATTTTATTCAGAGATTAGGGGCAATGCTCCTTTTAATGCTTCTGAAAGTGCGAGGGAGGGAGGAGATTATTGCTCATCTCAGGGAGGACATCACTTTTCTCTGTCGTGTTTGCGTTGCTTTCCAATCCTGCCATGCGTAGTACCACATGCTCCTGATTTGGGATTTAACTTCTGCATTTCTGAAACTGTAATCTTGAGGACAGAAAGTTTATATTTGTTTCATTATCTGGCGAATGCTCTCTGCCTCATTCTTTGTCATTCCCCTCACACTCAGCACAGTGGATGACTGCACACAGTGTGTGCCCAAGACACACCAGTGAAAGCTTGGTCAAGAGCCTGGCTTCATTTTCTGAGGCTGTTTGCAATAGTTTCTCCCAACCCGTAGTGGTCTCAATGGAGACTGACCTTACACTGCTTCTGCGTGTGTGTCTCACATAATCACGTCTTTGAAGGCATTTAGATGTGGTTTTTATTTGCTACCGAATCCTGAGAAATGTGTTATCGTAAAATAAGTATCTTGAATGAATTACAGCGCTGGTTTGCTAATTAATAGTTAGGACACAGAGTGAAATAGATACGTGTGTTCCTTTCAAAGAGACCCTAAGGTGTTATCTGCAGCATCCCTGGTTGTGCTTGGGAATATTAAAAGTGGAATCAGCACGGATTTAATTAGCTAACAACTTAGTGGCCTGTGTCTTTTATGGAAGAAACGCTGATTTACTCCGCCCCCCTCCCGACCTCAAAAACATTCCATTGTCATTGCCAAGACATTCAGTTATTCACGATATAAATATACACTTTTCAGCACAATAAAGAGATGAGACTTAAGGGACACATAAAGACAAATAGGATTTAAAAAATTTTTTAAGCTTGTCACAAAATGTGACTTTCACAAAATAACTGATTTAGGGTTGTCAAAATTTTAATTTCTTCTTCAAATTGTAGATTGAATAATTTATGAGTTAACATAAAGACCTCACCAATTATGTGTTTAATTTTTTTTTCTTTTCTTGTAGTTTAAACACTCCTTGAAGATAGGGAAGATGATGTGTTTTCCAGTTCTGACTCTTCAGCATCTAGGTGATTGCTGATAAACCTCAAATTCACACCCCCTGGTAAGTACTAAATCCTTAATGATCATTCAGTGACTACAGGGATGACGTGATATTTTCTTCTCCACTTCCTCAAGTCTTGCAGTCTGTGTGAAAGTGAATGACTTATTGCTTTTATCCTTTAGGGAATTTATTCCCTAAAATAAATTAACGGTAAACCATATCAAATTGTTCTCAAATTACAAAGACTGTGACAGAGTCATTGCTTGAGTTTTAAAAGTTGGTCTGGAAAAGAGTAAGTTTTTCCAAAAATATTCTACAATTATTAAAAGCTGACTGTGTAGGAGAAGATTAGAGGATTTCTTGAGAAACAGTTATAAAGATTGATGCTATTATATTTCTGCTGAAAACCATGTGTGATGACATTAATAATACATCAGCGAAGGGGCTAGAGAGATGGCTCAGCAGTCCAGGGCCCCGACTGCTTTGGATGGTGACCTGAATTAGGTTATCAGCACCTCCATGGCACACACAAGTGACAGGAGCTCCAGTTCCAGGGGATCTAACGTTCTCCTCCAGCCTCTAGAGGCACCAGACACAGGTGCAGGTAAAACATTCATATTCATAAAATAATTTCTTAAAGTCAATTAAAATTATGTATCTGAGATTTATGATAGGTAGAAAACACACAGAAAAGCAAATCAGGAGGAGCAAAACCAAAGAAAATCACAAGACTCCATAACAGGAAGCCTAGAAAACATACAAGGGAAGTAGGCTTCCCTTTAAGTTGAGAACAGCATAATACGTCCTGATTTCAAAATAAGACTCCAGAGTCCAGCTTCTTTGTGTTTTTTTGTGGCAAGCCTCCCTTGTTAAATAGATAACAAATCTATTAAGTTCTTTAAACAGAGCAAGTGCAGAAAGTGGCCTCCTGTCGGGAGGTCCTCTTCTTCCATTTAAGAGGTTGAAAAGATAGAAAGAACATAATCACAGATCTTAAATTTTAGGGTTCATTGTTAACTATAAAATATCAAAATCGTATACTTGAGGTGGCTGTTCCGGCCTATGGAAGCCATTAGTCCACATCTCCCTGCCTTTCTTTCATAGATATGACATGGCAATTAGTCACTGTTGAAGCCACATCCACCTCTTTCCTCTTTTATTCTGCTTTCAACATTTTCTTTCTGGCAGGTAGTAGTTGAACAAATAATGGGTTCTTTATGAAATCATCATACAGGCAAATTGCATACTTTGATCACGTTCATCCTAATATTATCTTCTCTATTCCTTCTCTTTCACACTCCTTTAGGATCACCAATTGTAGACTCCGTGACCCTTATTTATGGCTAGAAACCAATTATGAGTGAGTACTTCCCATATTCATCTTTTTCGGTCTGGGTTACCTCACTCAGAATAGTGTTTTCTATTTCCATCCATTTGCATGCAAAATTCGAGAAGTCATTGTTTTTTACCGCAGCGTAGTACTCTAATGTGTAGATATTCCACACTTTCTTCATCCATTCTTCCATTGAGAGCATCTAGGTTGTTTCCAGGTTCTGGCTATTACAAATAATACTGCTATGAACATGGTTGAACAAATGCTCTTGTCATATGATAGGGCATCTCTTGGGTATATTCCCAGGAGTGGTATTGCTGGGTCCAGGGGTAGGTTGATCCCGAATTTCCTGAGAAACCGAAACACTGCTTTCCAAAGTGGTTGCACAAGTTTGCATTCCCACCAGCAATGGATGAGGGTACCTCTTCCTCCACAGCCTCTCCAGCAAAGGCTATCATTGGAGTCCTGAACAAAATTATTAACCTACTATTTTCTTACATTTTTTAATATAGAGTCCATGATGAGTCATTTTATTGATACCCTTTTTACTTTTTAGAACAGTAATATTTGATTTTACCCTCTGTTTTTGGAATATCCAGTCTATGGCTCTCTTGTACTCAGGCAGTTTGGGTATGGGTTCCATCTCTTGAAGTGGGCCTTAGGTCAATTTAGACATTGATCGGCTAGCTACTTCCATAATTTCATATATTTTCATATAGGATAGTCTGTAGGAGAAAAGTTTAGTG
Source organism: Microtus oregoni (assembly GCF_018167655.1). Classification (NCBI taxonomy): domain Eukaryota; kingdom Metazoa; phylum Chordata; class Mammalia; order Rodentia; family Cricetidae; genus Microtus; species Microtus oregoni. The sequence goes on along the minus strand of NW_024543060.1, from coordinate 79,712,322 downwards.
GGTGGGTTTGTCTTTATATTTCTTTTTTGATAACCTATAAATACCTTCCTGTACCAAAGACACTAAAATGTAGAGGAGAAAGCTTCATGTAGGTACTGTCTAGATTTATGTAGTGAGTTGTCAACAAAGTTTCATATTATCATTGCAGTTTATTCTCAAATTTTAGGATTGACTGTGATTTTTATTTTATTAAAAAATTAGGTGCAATGCCACTTTGTCTCGATGACAGTATCTTTATTGTGCACATATTTTTAGTTTCATGAGGTCTTATTTATTAATTGTTCGTCTTCGTGTCTGTGCTATTGACATTGTGTTCAGGAAGTCTTCTCCTGTGCCAGAAAGTCCAAAGCTAGTCTCTTCTTTCTCTCAAGCTCAGTGTCTCTGGTTTTATGTTGAGGTCTTTCATACACTTGCAGTTGAGTTTTTGTGTTATGATAATATTGTGAATCCACAATGCAGACATCTAGTTTGATCATCACGGTTTTTGAAGGTACTGTTTTTTTTTTTTTTCCTAGAGTGTATTCTTGTTGGTTTTTTTTTGTTTGTTTGTTTTTTAAAGTCAGGTGTCCATAGGTGTGTAGATTTATGTCTGGGCCTTCAATTCAATTCCATTGATCAATTTATCTGTGTTTATGCCAGTACAATATGTTTTAAATTATTATAGCTCTGCAGTACTATCTTTAAGTCAGATTGTAAGACCTCCAGCAGTTCCTTTAATGTTCAGAACTGTTTTAATTATCCTGCTTTCTTTTTTTTTTCCATATAAAGCTGAGAATTGTACTCTCAAGATCTGTGAATAATTCTGTTAGAATTTTTATGGGGATTGAATTGAAACTACAGATTGCTTTTTGTAGGATCCTTGAGTATGGGAGCTCTGTTCATGTTCTAATATTTCATCTAATTTCTTTTTTCAAATGCTTGAGGTTTTTGTTATGCAAGTCTTTCACTTGTGTGGTTAGAAGTTGCCTCAAGATGTTTTATATTATTTGGGGCTATTTGAAATATGTTATTTCTGTGATAACTTTTGTCAGCTCATTTCTTAATTGTATATAGGAGGGTTACTAATATTTGTCAGTTAATCTTTTACCAGAAAATTTCCTGAAAGTGTTTATCAGTTGTAGGAGTTCCATGGTGGAAATTTTAGGGTTCACTTGTCTGTAAAGACAGCTCTTTGACATCTTCTTTTCCAATTCATATACCCATGATTTCCTTCGGTTATCTTTTTTTCTCTAGCTAAGACTTCAAGTACAATATTGAATAGGTATGGAAAGAGTGGATAACCTTGTCTTGGTCTTGATTTTAGTGAAATTGCTCTGAGTTTCTTTTTCCTTCTCCCAGCATTTTGTAAAGTTTTTCCTGCCTAGCTCTGTTACCCTACAGATCTTCTATAGGCTCAAAACAGTTTCTTTATTAACCAATGAGAGCAACACACAGACAGAAGGACCTCTGACACCAAGTTTGTTCATATGTTGGATTACCTTTAGATTGGCGTTTTTTTTTTTTTTTTTTTTCAGTTGTTGTCAGAGAGGCTTCCATATTCAGCAGACGAAATAATGCAGAGACTCACAGTAAACATTACGTGGGGGAAAGAGTCCTTGAAAAGCACAGCTCTAAATGAGATAAATCCTTCCAATCCCTCCCCTCAGAGCTCAGGGAATCCGGAGGATGAGGAGGCAGAAAATGTTTAAGAACTACAGAGCATGGAGGACGTCGGCTCCGAATCAGTTACCCAAGACTCATACCAATTTAGAGACTGAAGCAACAAGCACAGAGCTTACCCAGATCTGCACCAAGTCCTCTGCCTATGTATCATAACATTTAACTTAATATTTTTATGGGACTTCTCTGTGTATGAACAAATGGGTTTTTGGTTCTTTGTTGTTGTTAGTTAGTTTGTGTGTTTTTCGGTGCAAGATTTTTTGTGTAGCCCTGGCTGTTTTGGGACTTCCTTTGTAGACCAGGCTGACTTCGAACACAAAGAGATCCACCTGCCTCTGCCTCCTCAGTGCTGTGATAAAGGTGCATGCCAACACTGACTGGGTGGGTCTCTGATTCTTGTGCCTGCTTTTAGGGCTCTTTACTTCTGTTGGGTTGCCTTATATAGCCTTGTGTAGCTTAGTTTTCTTTTTATCTTACATTTTATTTTGTTTGTTTGTTTTTTTTAAATCTCCTAGAAGATAGTTCTTTTCTAATGAGAGACAAAAAGAGACTGGATCCAGGGTGGGGATTGATTGGGGGATTGGAATCAGGAACTGGGAGGAATAAGGGAGGGGTAAACTGAAACTAGGATATATTTGAGAAAATAATTTATTTTTGATAAAAAAAATCATTTTTATATATGATGGAAAACACATCTGTAGTGTAAAACATACTTACCCCATAGGAATAGAGCCCAGCACACAGTCGGCCAGACTATGTCACCATGTACAGATGCCCCATTTCCTTCCAGCACTGGGTAGTTTGTTTACCCATGACAGTCACTGCTTATAATGGCTCACTCTCCTCGCTTCTCACCAAATCCCACCTTACATCAACACTAAGAAAACAGTGTTTGCATTCCTTAGGACAGTCCTTTCCTGACCTCCCCTACTGCCACCCTTAGCTGATTAAATACCTCTTGTAATCCTATTGTACTTCCTGATTATCTCTATTATATCATAATAGTGCCTCATTGTTGCTATAATACTATAGTACAGACTTAGTGCTAAAATAGGCTTAAATAGCACAAATTCATTAGTGTATAGTGCGAGTCATCAGCAGTTTTGTTGGAATGCAGGGGTTGGTGAGAACTGTGTTCATTCTAGCATTTCTGGGAGATAGCCTGTACTCAGGCTTTTAGAGCTTCTGAAGATGACTCACTGTCTGCTCATTGGCCCCTCAGATGTTCAAAATCTAGTCATTAACTAGTCAATCTTTTCTTAACCCTGAAATTCGTGCTTTTCTTTTTCAGGTTCAAGAATCTTGCAGAGCCATTGTGCCCTAGTTGCTAATCCAGGAGATCCTGCCTGTCTTAAAATAGTTATCACTTTCAATGTCTTCCTTAACTTTCTGTTACACAATTTAACATACAAAACCTGCAGAGATTAGAAAATGGATTTCCTTGAGAGATTTTCTTTGATTTACTGTAAAATCACAAATATTTTAATTTTGTAGGTAAAAATTAAACTCAAGTTCATGTATATGTTAGACAATAACTGTATGCTAGCACTCAGCTGTATGAATAGTAAATTTGCATTCATATAGGTATCATTTCTAGCACTGAATATGTGGCAAATTAATAATTTTCAAAAATTAGCAATTAATTAATGGCATAAAGTTTTTAATGTGATCTTTAAATTTAGAACCAGGAACAACTTCACAATTTCATTCTGATGTATTTTGTAGTATAACTATAGCTCAAAATATATTAATTATATATTTTCATAAGGGTTTTGCTTTCTTGTGTCATGAATCTGTATTACAAGAGAAAATGTTGAATACATCACACACATAGGAAGGCACAATTGAAGTGGTCAGGTCAAAACTCAGTAAGTCTTAAACCTACATTTAAACTTCCTTACGGATACATTATTTTTAAAGATTTCAGGAATCAATTGACTATGTTCAGTGTTTCAATTTTCTGAAGAATGTAATTTTTCTCTAAACAGAAATGACTTCATTATTATCATAAATAGCAATTTACTATCGATTTTTCAGTTCTTGCTAACATTAAGCTAAAGTAATGCTCTGCTTGATTGTAAAAAAAGAGATAATCTTTAAAGCATCAAGATAGGAAATCAACACAGCATAAGCAGTTTAAGTTGGCACTCACATCAGCACATAAGAAACGTTGGTAGAAGGTCACCCCCAAATAAACAGATATTAAAGAAGTGGTTTTGAACAGTGGTCTGACATCATTATGGTCCCTATCTATGCCTGTTCATATGAGTTACAGAAAGTCAATAGTTGCATGTCTTGCTAAAACTTCACTCAATAAATTTATCTTCTCTTCATACTTTTCAATACCAACCCTTCAGCTGTGAGCTATCATACGGAATAGCTGACTGCAGTATGGATATGTGGAACAAAGTTACTTAACATCACAGGATTGCTATTCAAAGAGTCCTTTAATGCAAAATTAAAAGCTTTACATTTTATTATTCAATATCAGTGTATTGATTTCAATAATATCCACCTTAGGGTTTGAGGAATCAAATTAAAGGAAGACATAAATATTTAAAGGGAACTTAATAGTGTTTAAAGGCTTGGGATTTAAGTATCTGAAAAAAATCAATGAAAGATAGTAGTAATAGTAGATTACTCTCAGTTACTACACACTCTTGGGCATCTCTGTATCTTATCTGGATCAAGTCACCCAAGTTGATCCTGCCTTTCCTAGAGCTGGTTCTTTCCCAGCTATGAAGAGCTTGGAAAAGCTGAATTTTCTATTTTTATCATGAGCTTTTCATAGAAAGTTAATTTTTCTGCTTTTCTATCTATGGTCTCAGGACAAAATTGTACCAAACAAAACATACACAAAGTTATATGCTGTTCTGTACCTAAAAATTTTAGAAGATACAGTGTAATGTGTTAAATTTTCTAATTATATTGTGTCTGGGGCAGTTCCAGATAGTGTAAATTCATCATATCTTTAGTTTAAAGCTTTTAGAAATGTCAGAGCAAATTGCTGACTTTGGCAAAAATACATTTTCTTTATTATTTTATCACCTATTATATATAATTTTATAATGTGTATGATAAATTCAATTTTCAACTAAGAGTTGTTTCAGTGCATCCCTTGAGGATACATAAATGATGCATCTTGGTTACACTCATCTTCACCCTTTATTTTCCTCCCTCCCAAACTCATTAAGCCTCCTTCCTTCCTAAAAACATTCCTTCAGCATTTGTGTGATTTTGTTTTGATCTTATGTTGTGACTCAGTTTAACCAAGGCCATCTCTAAGCGGATGAGTTTGAAGTTATGCCCTGGAGCATGAGGAATGCACTAGCAGCTACAGAAATGAAGCTGATAACTTGTTTTCTAACATCAGTTTACAGTTGACAGATCTCAAGGTAAAAGTAGAGCCCTGTAAGCAGCTTCTAAATCCATGACTGTTGACAAGTCCACTCTTGTTCATACACAGTATAGGGGAGTTTTGAAGTCCATGTCTATATTCTTTTTTTTTTTTTTTTTTTTTTTTTTGGTTTTTCGAGACAGGGTTTCTCTGTGGTTTTGGAGCCTGTACTGGAACTAGCTCTTGTAGACTAGGCTGGTCTCGAACTCACAGAGATTCGCTTGCCTCTGTCTCCCAAGTGCTTCTAACTTTCTTCTTCTTCTTCTTCTTCTTCTTCTTCTTCTTCTTCTTCTTCTTCTTCCTCCTCCTCCTCCTCCTTCTCCTCCTTCACTTTGTTTTTACTATTTCAAAACACCCAATTGTTGTAAAGTATTTTTATTTTAAGTATATCTATTTGACTCGATTGCCACATTAATCATATGTTTATTCCCCAATTTCCCTCTTCTGTTTTGCATATATATTACACTTTCTTTTGTAGATTTACAAAGGCACATGTATGAAACTATTTGCTGACATTTTCTTCAGTTTCATCAAGAGATAAATTTTTATTTCCAAAACTGATTTTCTTTTTTATATATTTTCTTTCATTTTATTTTTTAAAAGAAAACAAGCTGTCTTTTTTCATTATACAAATACCAATCCCAGTACCCACTCCCTCCCTTCCTCACATACCCTCCATCGACTCCCATTACCCACCTCCATCCTATCCTCAGAGTGGGTAAGACACATTGCTTTGGGGAAGGTCCAAGACCCCCTACTATATCTAGGCTGAGAAAGGTATTCATCCAAAAAGAAAGTAAAATTATACAATGGAAAAAAGTAAGCATCTTCAACATATGGTACTGACATAACTGGATGTCTACAACACATGTAGAATAATGAAAATAGATCCATATCTATTTCCATGCACAAAACTCAAGTCCAAAGGGATTAAAGACCTCAGTATAAACCCGACCACCCTGAACCTGATGGAAGAGAAAGTGGAAAGTAGCCTTCAAAGCATGGGCACAGGAGTCCAAAACTGATTTTCTGATCATTTATATTTGTTATCTGTTGACAGCTATATTCACTATCTCTGTAATAAAGGAAGAACAGGTCTTTGGCTATTTTATGCTTTCTGTCTTCTCTTCTGCAATGTTCTTGAGGCCTTGAAAGGATGGTGTAATTTTAGGACTCATTACTCAACAGTCACTTTGTCTCTGCATCTTGACAAGGGAAGAACCTCTGCATTTATCAACATGTTGTGTAAAAAGAAAAGTTTATTTGATCAAGGCTGAAACCAACAACATTTGTGTATGGATATAAATTATAGCTATTTAAGTGGCAGTCTGAAATCATGTCTGCTTTAACAATAACAGTAGTCCACTAAGGCATGGGAACACCAACCCATGGACTTCTGATCAGTTTATAGGACTTAGTATGAATCCATTCTGTAATATGAATACTTGCTCATTGGGGTTAATGTCCTGCCCACTTCTCACAGTCGGTCAGTCCCAAAGAAAATCACACAGAGGTCTGCATACGTTATAAACCGATTGGCCCATTAGCTCAGGCTTCTTTTTAGCTCTTATAACTTATATTAGCCCATTATTCTGTCTATATTAGTCACATGGCTCAGTACCTTTTTCAGCAGGGCAGGTCACATCCTGTTTCCTCGGTGTCTGGACAGGACAGTGGAAAGAGCTTCCTTCTTTCCAGAATACTCCTGTTCTCATTGTTCTGCCTCTACTTTCTATCTGGTTGTTCCACCTATACTTCCTACCTGGCTACTGGCCAATCAGCATTTATTTAAAACATAATTGACAGAATAAAAATTGTCCCTGTAGAGCAAGTTCTCAAAACTATTCAGAAAACCATTGGTTCTCCAATAATAGACATGCAGTTATTGTGCCAACTTCACATCTTTCCTGGCAGGGCAGTACTGCAGCATAGAGGGAACAAGACTAAGTAAGATCATGATCAATTTCCAGAAATATGAAAGTTAGCCAGCAGGAGAGAAGCTTCCAGTTCAGAACTACCTTGATTTCTCTAGATCCTACACTCAAGATACACGGTATCTTCAACAACATGATCTTACCATCTAGTTCTAATTGGGTACTAAGAACAATGGCAACAGCTAATGTCCAATGTGATCACAAACAACATACTGAACCAGAAAGGCATTAGTATGAAAACTGGAGTAACAATTTGAAGTTAAAGGTTCAAGAATACAGAATTAACACACACACACACACACACACACACACACACACACACACACACAAACACCTTGTTATGATTCAGCCACAATATGGCTGACACTTCCGGGTTCCAGGGCCACGCATGTGCAGACAAGCCCTCAGGCGTGACCCACGTGTGGCATGGTTGCATCCCCTATGTCATATGCAAATGACGGAGCTCACGCATGCATGTGCAAGGGCTCAAGCAGCTGTGTCATATGTATGTGACGCAACCATGTCACACGTGGGTCACTCAGGGACCTTTAAGATCACTGGAGCCATTAGGCACATCTGCCTGAGTGCTTGTCTGCACATGCGTGGCCCTAGAACCCAAAAATGTCAGCCGTGCTGCAGCTAAGTCATAACACATGTAAAACTGATACAAAAGAATTATACTTTCCACTCTGGAATGACCATAAAATGTAGCAGCGGGGAAGTGAGGAATAGGATAGACTTGGAAGAACATAGATAAGAATGAATTTATGAGACTTATGCATATAAGCTGCTATAAAAAGAAAGGATATGAATATTTTAATATCTTTATACTGGAAGGAAGGAGCAGGATATCCTGCACACAAAGGTTAATGGTCATGCTATAAACAGAAAATTTAAATATCTTATCCCAGTATGCTTTATACAAATGAAATTTAGAATAATTACTCTTTAATCCAATCACACATACCCCAGGGGATGATGGATAATTTTTTTGAGTAGATTTTAGGCACAATTAAAGGTGATAATTTGAGAACAAAATCCATCTTTGTAATGGAAATAATTATTCATTTTATGTTCTTAATTGTAATCATAACATAAATAGCAGTTTACTTCTGTAGCAGCTTTCTCTTTAGCAGGAAGATGGCATGTGGTCAATTCTTGATTGATTACACAGAGTGGTCCCCAGATCATTCTGTTTTTACAGCTCAATTGACTCTTTGGGTGAATGCCCAGCCATGCATAGCTTAAAGTTGAGGCTAAAGTTCTTGATACATTTTGGGAATAATTCCTTTCATCCAGTGTTAAAATCACAGGTATAGCATTAACAATTTAATAACCCTATTCATTGTGTACTTATTGTAAGTATGAAAATGCACTTGTGGATTTACATACCCATAATGCTATGTTTTATTGGCAGGTAAAGAATAGACTTGAAAATATTAAGGCAATAGTTAAAATAGCCATGCGATTTGAAGGAGATTCAAATTAATAGACCATTTGATAATAAAATGAAAAGTGTTCTACTCCACTGCTTCCTTTTAAAATTCTTTTTGTTAAGACAACGGTAGAGGACAGACACTGAGTCTGTACTCCTTTCTTTTGTGAGTCTTGAGGCTCAGAGAAGAAAATCTCACACTTGTCCAAGCTCTGATCTAAAGCATGGTCCTAATTCGTCTTAATAATAAAAACTCAGAGTCAGATATTGGGATAAAAGCTGAAAGATCAGAGAAGTAAAGGACCAAACACAGTCACCTCTTAACTCTCCAACTGCTCAATAACAAAGGGCTGAGGTCTTTGCTCTGACTTATCACGTCCGCTTTCTCCCCAACCTTATCACTTCCTGTCTGTCTGTACAGACTTCCAGACCTCTATAGCCAACTAGTGGATAGTTCCACCTTCTGATCTTCAGGCAAACTGTATTTGTCAGAACATAAACAAAATATCAAAACACCTATCTCTGTATGAAGTCACTTATTTTACATCACAAATAATTGATTTACCTCTCTGTGAATGAAGACCATCCTACCCACAAAATATATGTGTCAACAGTCATGATCAACAGACTATTACTAGAAAATTTCCGGAGTCTATCTTTGAAGAAATTATTTTGGTTAAATTTCAAATTAATTAGTCTCGTTTCCTTTGCTTAATGGTAAATCATTTTAAAGACTAGCTTCTTCTGTAAAGCTCATTATATTTAACTTTTAAATCTAATGTATTAGAGTCACAGTATGACTTAAATAAAGTTGGGTCCCTAAGGTTGAAATACCAGCTTGTATACTCCCTGGCTCTTGACTTTTAATCCTGTGTAAATCCTACAAATTAATCTGCATAAGATCAATTCTAATCTTTGCTATTGAGTGTTTTATGTATCGTTATTAATTAAGGTGATTGGCTTATAATTACTCCATTAATTTACATCACTATACAGATTTTCCATTAATAACACTTTCACTGCCTTTAATACTACAATAAATGTATTAAATCTACATCTAAGTTGACTATAAAATATTTAAAATCTATATCACAGTTGAGTATGTCTGTTTCCTCTTCCATTTACCTGCTATTTCTAGTTAGTTATAGCCTATTTGAGATTTTTGGAGTAGCCACTCATCTACACTTATTGATTTATGTAAATTCAGACAACAGGCCTAATTAAAATATACAGCTATTTTCAAAAAATTAGTAAATATAACATGAGTGTATCTAATATGTTTAACTATTTCCTTCAGTTTTATTCTCAGATTATGTTTCATAGGTTTCTGTATTTGTGAAAAAAATTGAGAAATATAATTTTGATGAAGGCTTGGAATTAGACAACCTGATAATCAATAATTGTCACAGTAAAGGGGTCATTTATATAAAGGCAAGTAACACTTTCAATTTTGTTTTTATTTAATATTTAAAACACTTCACCATAAATAAACTTGTTCATGAGGAACATGTGGCTATGGGACGATTAAAACATCTTTCAGTGTTGGAGAAATTTGATCTTAGTTATTTTACATTTGAAAGAACTAAGTCAATCACAAAGCAAAGAATCAGGTAAGATTTAGTTAAAATTCACCTGACTCAAAAATTGGAAACCTTTTAAGACACGCAATGTGTACTTATTTATTTTGAACTTATGGGAAGTTAGTGGAATAATATGAAGAGCAAATATTTTAAATTTTATGTAGTAGTAAGGGCGGCAGGGCTGCGTTCTCAGCACCCCCGGCCGCCTGCCCGGCTAGCTTATGCCCAAAATAATTACACAGACACTGTATTCTTTTAATCACTGCTTGGCCCTTTAGCCCTAGCCCTTACTGGCTAATTCTCACATCCCAATCAACCCATCTCTAATAATCTGTGAGAACCGGTCTTACCGGGAAGATTCTAGCCTAGTCCATCCTGGGTCGGAGCTTCATGCCGGGAGCAGGGCATGGCGTCTCTCTCAGGCGTCTGCTCCTGAGAGGAAAGCTGTCGAGACTCTGACCTCACTTCCTCTTCCTCCCAGTGTTCTGTCCTGTTTTCTCCTCCCACCTATCCTCTAACCAATAAAATGGGCCAGGGCAGTGCCTTTATTAGCCAATGACCTTCCTCCATCATTTCCCCTTTTTCGGTTTAAACAAAAAAAAAAAAAGGCTTTAACTTTAACATAGCAAAATTACATATAACAAAACAGTTATCAAGTAAAAGTTACAATAATCTTTATCATAACTAAGGAAAACTATAACTATAACTAACTATTCTTAACTCCATCAAAGACTCCAGAAAGATATATTACCTAAGTAAACAAGAACTAAGAAACTTCAAACTCTAGAAATGACAAAGACATCTCGCTGCCTGGACAGTCACCCAAAGTTCTTTTGTACCGTTGGGGCATCCATCTTCAGCCTTCAGGCCCTTGGTATCCAGCAGACATTTCCATAAAGCAGGAAAATTCAAAGTCAGTTCAGTCACTATCTGTTGTGTCCTACAGAATGTCTCGCAGACTCTTTCATGAATCAGGAACCCCGAAAGATCATCTCACCTTAGGCAAGTTCAGTAGTCCTCTCTCTGCGGGTTCTCTGTGTCCAGTTTATGCAATAGTCCAGGCAAGAGCAGTTTCTTGCCCAAATGGCTATCAAACTCCATAAGGATCCTCTTCGATGCCCATCTTCCTCTTGAAGTACATTGTTGCTGCCAGGAGCAGAGTGTCTCATTGTCATGAAAAGTCCTAAGTTATTAAAACATTTAAAATGCCATATTCTATAATCTTTGAAAGATATGAAGAATGCCTATCTAAGATATATCTATGCACATCTAGAAAATCTTAACTAACATGACTACAAACTTGACTATTATTTATGATTATCCATCAACAACCTATATTTACTAATTATACATTACATTTTAATAATGAACTACACAATCACAACACCTTAATCAATATCAGAAATACATATACATATAACAAAATTGACCTTAAATCTCTGTCAATAAAGCAAAATCTATACTAATGCAAATTATTCATACCTATATCATATCCCCCTTTAAATGTAAAAGAACATTTATAAACATTTTTTGGGAATATGGGCGCAGTTATTTCTCTCCAAACTGCTTCCTGCTGAATGGGGGCATCATTAATTAGGGCTTTCATGGTATAACCTGTGTGCTAGTTTCATCTCAGTTGGCAGTTGAGCTTAGCAATTTTCTGAAGGCGTGCACAGGAACCATTCAGGAGGACGTGGTCCATCATACCAAATAGGAATAGAAGAAATGAACAGCGTCTCATCCTCTGTGAAAACAAAATAAGAAACTCCTTTCCAAAGTATCATATCCTTAGATCCAAATTCAAGATATCTATGTTGGATTAGTTCAGCAGCATTTATAAACAAATATCTTTTAGCATCTGTTGCTCCTTCCTCAGCATTTAAATAATTCAAAGAGAGCATAATAGCATACAGTATCAAGATTCTCTGTGTATTTTCCATCTTTGTACAGCTTTGTTTTAACCTCTATTTCGTTTATTTTTACTTTTAACTTTTTGCTTTTTGAGACAGGTTCTCTGTATCTTTGACCTGAAGTAGCTCTGTAAACCAGGCTTTGAACTCTCAGAGATCCGCCAGTCTCTGCCTCCCAGGCATTCAGGATTAAAGGTGTACACTGCTACACCTTGAACTCACAGAGATCTGTTTGTCTCTGCCTTCTAGGCACTGGGATTAAAGGCGTGTGTTACCACACACAACAACTCTCTTCCTTTTTTTGTTTTTTACTTTAAGAACTTCAACTTTTAGTCTGCATATATTTTTAACACACTTTAAACCATTTAAAAATTTTCTTTGTCTCTGAATCTCTCTTTACTATATATCTCTCTTTTTCTGACCACATGAGTCTTTAATTTACCAAGTAATATCAGTAGGACTAAAGGCGTGGCTTTGCCAGCTAGATCCAGTCCATTCCTTAGCTTTCCAGCCTCATGGCGGATATACAGGCTGTAGCCATGTTTACTGCAACAACTGTATGGCATTTCAAGGTCCCTGCCAGCAAGTGAGCTACAACAGACAACACTCAAGTCCTCTCTCTCGGTAGCCGGCCCTCCTGCCTCAAACAGTCAGAGTTTGCCCTGGCAGGATGGCCGAGAAAGCCAGCATTTTTAAACGGTGTAGCTTTTTTCCTGCTATGGCTGAAAACCGAAAAGCATGCGTTCAGCTTTTCATCAACACCGTTTAAGTGTTTTGTGGCAGGACCTCTTAATGAGCTGCAGACTTTGCAGCTAAAGCTGAGTCGGGAAGCCTCTCTTAGATGAGGCGCTTGCTTGCCTCTGGCAAGCAGAGTAGACCCGAGAACACAGCGAGTCTAGTTGCCATCAAACAAATCGTAGCACTTTACTCCAAATGCTCTATTCAAAAGCTCTGTCTCCTGCAGGAGCCAGACAGAGATCACAATGGCGGCACAGCCCCAGGAAGTCGCGCTTTAAAATGACACAGCCTTTTTTCTGCTACTGTTGCTGAATCAGGAAATCTCTCTACAGCACGCCACCAACAAACAGCAAAAATCTGTGTTAAACTCTCTTTCCCTTATTTTTAAGCCTTCTCAGGTTTTTTAAGTGGGTTTAGTTGTTCACACGTCTGGGCGCCAAATGTAGTAGTAAGGGCAGCAGGGCTGTGTTCTCAGCACCCCTGGCCGCCTGCCCGGCTAGCTTATGCCCAAAATAATTACACAGACACTGTATTCTTTTAATCACTGCTTGGCCCTTTAGCCCTAGCCCTTACTGGCTAATTATCACATCCCAATCAACCCATCTCTAATAATCTGTGAGAACCGGTCTTACCGGGAAGATTCTAGCCTAGTCCATCGTGGGTCGGAGCTTCATGCCGGGAGCGGGGCATGGCGTCTCTCTCAGGCGTCTGCTCCTGAGAGGAAAGCTGTCGAGACTCTGACCTCACTTCCTCTTCCTCCCAGTGTTCTGTCCTGTTTTCTCCTCCCACCTATCCTCTAACCAATAAAATGGGCCAGGGCAGTGCCTTTATTAGCCAATGACCTTCCTCCATCAATTTTATAGTTGTCTTTTTGATATAAGCATGTGTGATGTGCCTTGGCACCTTGACTTTGCACATTACCCTCCCTAATCCACATTTTATGATTTACAAATGAGTCACTACATTCAGAATTTTATGTTGGAAAAAAATCTAGCATATTTTTAGAATGAAATAATTGATTAGCAAATATTTAGATGACAAAAATACGATTATCAGCATCTTAATAATTATTTGCTCAAGTTTGAAATCCTAAACAAATGTGTTTAAGGTAAATATTTAGTCTATATAATATTAAAATGAAGTAGTTTTAAAACCTCAGTGTTTACCCAGGATCACTTAATAAGGCTGAATAAAGTGTAAGTTATTCCAGCGTAAGTCTGCCATTCAGTATAGTTGCAGTAGGTCTAAGAATTTGTACTTTTTAGTTCACAGTAGATGTAGATACTGCTGGCTCAAGAGTCATATCCTATGGAGCAATAGCATTGGGAAATACCTCAGGAAAAAAAAAAACAAATGTAATGTATAAAATTTTTCACAAAACCCCAAAACTTCACCTATAAACACAAAGTGCCTGACTAAGCAGTTTTAAATAAAGTACACATTTTTAGAACATTTAAAAATATATCAGGATTATAGCATAGTTACTGGGTATACTACAGCAAGTTTTTCTCAGTATTAATGCCTTACTTTAATGTAATGCATGGCTCCAATTAATAAGTCCAAGGTTGACAATGACATGAACCAAGGCCCACAGTACTTAGATTTACAAGTTGTATTTTAATTTGGTGTGTATGAGTATGTTGTCTGAATGTATGATGCCCCATGTATGTGATTAGTAGAATTTGCTACTTTTTATTTAATATCATTTTTTTTGTTCTAACATACCGTATTTGTTTATGTCTCACTATTTCTTTGAATTTATTTTTGTTAAATTGATATGTATAGGTAGCACATGTATTTGATATGTGTGGATAGTGCAAAACACGCATATTTGATAGTTTATGGATAGCACATAATTTAAGAGACATCTTGCATTATCTTCTTTCATCTTCCCTAGCTATTTTATTGGAGGGTAGTATTTGGACAAAGATCTAATAATTAGGCAGGCTCATAACTACTAAAGACTCTCTTTTTTAGATGAACTTTTCTGACAGAGCCAACTATAAATATATACGACCTGCTGAGGTCTATCCATTTAGTTTATAAGCAGTTGTTTTGTTATGTTCTATCATCCTTGGCCATCCCTCAATATTTAAACACACTTTTGATAAGGCATTAATTATAATTACTTTATAAGTTCTTAAGTTGTTGGCTTAATAAAATTGCATCTCAGGACCTCATTTGAAAATGCAGTCACATTAAGGATACGTGTTAACACGTGAACTTGAATGGAGATAACCACTCAGCCCATACTCTCTACCTCTGAAGGAATGAGCCTTATTAGAATGTGGAATAATTGTGAAACACATACAGCATTGGAGTTGAATTAGGCTTAGACCGTTAGTATAAAGACTCTAAAGAGAGATTCCGCCTTTCATGCTGCAGCTTACAAGTTAAGAAAGAGTGTGAACAATTTGCTTGGTTGTCCAAAACATGAGCTGAAATCTGCCTTACATAAGTTAGCAAAGCCAGCGCTGTCTTCGTTTAACACAGAGGTAAGGATTCATAAGCTGTAGGAGACTGAAACGTTAGGTTTGAAGAAATAAATTCAACAGAACTCAAAGGCTTCTCGTTTCTGTAGATAATAACTTTTCCGTAGAAGACACAATCACT
This sequence comes from Microtus oregoni, assembly GCF_018167655.1. Lineage (NCBI taxonomy): Eukaryota > Metazoa > Chordata > Mammalia > Rodentia > Cricetidae > Microtus > Microtus oregoni. The sequence goes on along the minus strand of NW_024543060.1, from coordinate 79,697,056 downwards.
GAATTTGGCAAACCAGAAAAAACTACAATGATGGGATCTCAAGGTGGTGGATCAAATGACAGTACTAGACAGCTGATAGTATTGGATGTGCGATTCTTAAAATCAATAGCAGAGTCAAAGCACAAATTAGCTTAGTTTACGTCAGTCTGATTAATGGTGCTGGCTACTTGATCATGGTGATCTAAGACATGAATATTGATACTAAGTCTACTAAACTCTTATTTTGTCTACTAAACAGAAAGGCTATAGGCTGAGGGAACATTTTCTAATTTAAATCATGAAAATACAGTCATAGACACTCCATTGATGTCCAGGGACTACCCAGTTACAGTCCTAGATTCCTTAAAAGAAAAGAAAACTGATCCCCGTGAAGACGGATCTGGTATTTCCAAACGTTATTTTTTTTTTTTTTTTTTTTTTTTTTTTTTTTTTTTTAGTTTTTCTCTTTCCTTCTTCAGGAGGATGTACAATTTTACCAGGACAACTGTGTACTAGAAAAAGGGAAATAATCAAACTGTAGGGGATTTCTGGGCATTTTCTCTGAACTGACACTAATTATATGAGATTCAAATGTCACTGTAGTTCACTAGGCTTCAGGAGGTCAGGAAATCAATGCAGTTTTAGGTCGGTTCTATCATCACATATTGAGCCCAGTGGGTCAGTCCCTAACCTATCTTCTGCTTGTTTGTTTCTCTCTCTAATAAGTGAAACAGATACTCGCAGTTTACAGTGTCCTTATTGCCATTGTTTAAAATTTAAGTTTATTAATTATGTGACTATTAAAACTGATCCCGATAAGCTGTCACTGTCAAGAAAACCAGTAATTAAAAAATAATCTTATTCCTTGAAAACAATATTCTGGACTTGAAAAAAAAGAGAGGTAGTGATCTTCAAGTCTCCTTTTGCCTGGACAGGTAACGAAAAAAATCTTAAAGAATGACAGCTTAGTCAGGCAACGATGCTAATTGTAGCTTCAATGGCAGATATAGCCTCATTTCATGAGCAAATAATGCCACCCTTTGCTATACAGTAATCAGAAATTATAAAGTGATTGTGTCCATATTAATTCAGTAAGCTCACTGGCATTTCATATGACTATCAATCATTCCTCATTTTCTTGCTTGAGTCAATTTTTACTGTCCCACATGGTGCCATCATTTAGTGTGTGGGGACTTCAATGACTTCTCCACCATAGATATTACATTGGCCTTTTTTTTGCATTGTATTAACAGAGTTGAGTAAACAAGTCATGACTTCTCTCAACTTATTGATAAAAACTTTGCTGTTGGCTCAGCGGTTAAGAGCCTTGCCTGATCTTCCAAAGATCCTGAGTTCAATTCCCATCAACCACATGGTGGCTCACAACCATCTGTAATGAGATCTGGTGCCCTCTTCAGGACTATAGTCATACATGTAGACAGAATATTGTATACATTATATATATATATATATATATATATATATATATATATATATATATGTATATATTACTTCTCTGCCAGAAGGTGGGAATGAATAAGACAAATTCAGGAGCCTTCTATCTCAGTGAACTCCTGAGATGTCTAGTGGTTTTTCAGATCATGCTATGCTATTGATTCTAAAGTGAAGGTTAAAAAAATTGCTGCATCTGGCTCCTCTTGCAACTGAAAAAGAGACACGACTAAGCTGTGTCATAGTATGCGTTTTTATTTTGATATTCTACTTTGACCTTTTTTTACTGAGTGCCTTAGAAAAATGATAGTTTTGAGTGGAGTCCAGAAAAAAAAAAGTTGAAGCTTCCCACTCTCAACTTATTTTTCTACCATTCTCATTTGGTCATATTGCTCTTGAGGCTATTCTTGTCTGTTTGCTCTTGTCTGTTTGGGTCTGTATGTCATCACTACTAAGCTTTTTGTCTAACTCCCCTATTTGAAAAATAAAACATCCTCAAGGATGATGTTTTTTCCAAATATGCAATATTTCCATTGATTCTTGAGGGGAATAAGTGACTGACTGAACACTGGCATGTAGCAGCCTTCAAAAATGGCTTTTGATTTGAAATCGATTCATCCCAGTAAGTTATTCATTGTGAAGCTCTTTACAGACATATGGAAATCACAGTTAGGAACAAAATATTCCAAATAACACAACATAGTGTTCATTAATCAAAGTCTCATCAGAAATATGCATGAATGCACACACACAGAGACAGACACACACACACCAACCACCATGCAGCAGTTTTTGTAGCTAATTGTATAAATCTTAGAAGACTTTTGTTTATTGTTACAGTCCCACTGCTGTGTAAGATGCATTTTTTTCCGGAGGAATGAATAAATCTAGCTGGCTAAATGATGCTGTGTGGAAGATTTCTATTTGTTCATTTTTTTTCTAAAATCATTACACCTAATATTTAAATACAACTATAGTCACACTATTTATGGAAATCAGTAAATGTCAGCAGAGGTAAAAACTGAAAATCTGAGTGGGAATCATGTGCATATCTTTAAAAGCTATATCTATTTGAAGTTAAACCTACAAATTTTGCATATATTGAATTCTTTCAAATGAGCAGAATGATTTAAGCTCCCAGTACTGTGACACCTAATTTGATAAAGCATAGTATGCCATGTTCCAAGACGTCACCTTCTCCCAAGGATGCTCACAGTTCACAGGGGTCTCTAAGGGAATAGAGTGACTGTAAAGAGGCCTGGGATCTCAGGTGTGAAGCAATATTTTCTTCACATGGAAAAGACCACTGTAGAAGGTTTTTGTATTAAAGATCATCCTATGTAAAGTAAGGAGTTCTAGAATAGAAGGTAACAGGGAGGTAATATCCTATGTGACTATATTATATCCTAGTGTTCCTACTCCACTGAATTGGGACTCATTAGCACGCATAAAAGAAATTGCTACCCCACATGTACTTTAAGTTATAAATTTTCCCTACACCCAGAAATTTAGTTCCAATATATAATCATATATGTGAGTGTTGTTGTTAGCTATCTAATGTTCTTTGTAGCCACTGAAATACATCATTGGTAACTTAGGACATGAGAAAGCTTAAGGCGGTGGAGACAATACGAGAAATAAAGTATTTCTGTCTAAAATTTAATTTTCACAATTGTTTTAGCTTCTTCTTAAGACATTAGATAGTTATTGGATCCTGAAATTATTAGATCTTTATTAAATCACTTAGACTATTAACCCACTTCTTCATTTATAAAATTAGACCAAAACCACTGCCTGGCATTTTCAAAGAAGTAATATTTGCTGAAGCTCTTAAAATATGGAAATATTATACGGATATTTTTGTTAGTAAATATCCCAAAGTCTCTTTTGCCTCAAAAAATACTTTATTTTGTCCTTTATTTGAGTTGAACAACTAATGTTTTCACTGATATTATATATACAACTAAAATAAGTGCTCAGCCAGGCGGATACTGATAAGAATGTTTAAATATGTCATGAACATGTAAATATATAAATAAAATATTATATACTTTTCAATATGGTAAATTTGAGACTCTGAAATAATATTATTTAATGTTCAGACTTGGACCTTGCCAGAACTGGTAGGGAAATTAATGTACTGGAATGTTCCTCGAGTTTTACTCATCTTTGATTTTCTAAAGAGAAACTTCACAAACCAAATACTATCTCCCTTGAATGCTTCTTCATCCTGTCTTAAACAGGAATGTAATATCAGGTCAAAAGAGATGGTAGACAATGCAGAAAAGTTGAGACAAAGAAAAGGACAAATGAGTCCATTACAACTCACAGAAATAGCTAATGTTAAGTGACATTTGTAGAACAGGAAGATTGAGAGCTCCTTAGTGCTGGGAGAGCATGTGCCAGGGAAGAGAAGCTTCCCACTAATACAGTGAAGGAGAATCCTTCCTCAGATAGGAAACTAGGTGAGGCATGAATTGATTTCAGTAGATTGTGGCCCAGTTTCTAACTGTGATTGACAGGACAATTTAGATTCTACATAGATAGCATCCTTGAAATACAAAGCAGATAAAGAAGTTTGATTACATTGTTCTTGTGGTTAAGTCGAGGAATGGTCTTTACATCATTTTATCTACATATTACTTTTTATTTTTCAAAATAAGATTCAATGTAATAACCTGTTCAATGTAATAACAAATTCTTCTCTTCTTTTTATTTGCTCATAGATCAACTAGTACTTAACTGTAAACTGTCAGAGGGTCAGGTAGTCTCTAATTATTTAGAGTAATGGATGGGCTAGTGGATAAGTGCTGAAGTGAGAATCAGGAAAATAACTTTCCATCTTGAACAGTTAACCAATTGCTTTTCATGTCAGTTAGATAAAAATTTCAGAGGATGTGACCAATCATTCTCAACTACGATCTTTAATAGTTTTGTTGTTTCTTAAGTTGAAGTGGACTTAGTCAAATGAATAGACTCTGAAAGTTAGATTGGAACAGTTTTGATGTGCTTGCTATTGAGAAAATTCTGATGGTTGAGCTGTGATTTGTGTTCGTTAAGCTTTTTGCTTGGCTCCACACATGTCTCTCATTTGTAGTCACGGCAAACTGGTCATTCATTTTTGCCACAGCTTTGGCGTTCTGATGTCGTATAGGCATTATGAAAATTTGTATGAGAGTTTCCCAAAAATCTTAAAAATAGGGCTACCTTATGATCCAGATCTACAACTTTTTCTGGGTGTATGCATCAAAAAGCCTCCATTGTTCTGCAGGAATGCTTGCGCATGACTGTTCATTGCTGCCCTGTTAGCAATAGTGAAGTAATGGAGTCAGCTGGATGTCTATGAAGAGTGGATTTGGATAATGAAAATGTGGTACATATATACAATGAAATTTTATTCAGTAAAGAGAAAAATTAAATCGTAATTTTTTTTAAGAAAATGAATAGATCTAGAAAGTATAATTTTTAGTCAAGCAACTGAAACTCAGCAAGAGAAAACTCATTGCTTTCATATGCGGATCTTAGCCCAACATATACATATCTATAAATGGGTGTAAATTTTGGTAAATTCTAAAACATTTGAAATGAAACAAAAAGAGGGCTAACAACAGATAAGAAGAAAGTGTTGGGGATCGACAGTAGGCTACATCTGACATGAAAGAGGACAGGAAACTCAAGAGACATTTAAAGGGGGAACCAAAGAGAGTGGAATGGCAGGGAAAATAAGAGAAAGGAGAATACTAAGGCACACTTTGTTTAAACTGTCATAATGATAACCAATACCCTGTATTCTATTAACATTTTTGCTGTGATCTCACTGTTATTTTCTTACATTTCTTTACTAATTATCAACTATGATATATTTATGACTTTCAAATATGGTTCAGTAAAAGAAACCATCAACTTCATGTCACTTGGGACTGCCAATGTCTCACTTAGCTCCATTTAGAACTACTTCAGAACATAACAAGTTATTTTAGAACACTAGGCAATCTTTAGAAACATATTTGTAATATGTTTTCATACTCACAGTAGTGTGATCCCTAATTTGATCAAACGCAGTATTCAGTGCTTTTAAGTGGATCTTCTTTCCAGGAATCCTCACAGTCTGAACAGGTTTCTCTGGGAAGCAGCCAAGTATTTGGTAAGTAGACCTGGGAGAAATACTTCCATGCTGTTAAAGAGCATTTTGCCAGCAGAAAACAAAGTGCAATGAAGAAAAAAAAAATAACCAAGGTAGCAGAAAACAGAGAGATGATTTTCAAATTGTTGTACATACAATTTAGAATTTAAAAAGCATTAGTAAATTGGACATAATCCTCCCTTCCAGTGAAATTTTGGTACTCGGATTGTGCTTTGTCCAGTGGTAGATGGAGAAGATTTACCCAGGTACACTGTCACCTGGTGCCTCCTTAGCTCAATGTCCGCACCGCACTGAATAATATGAAGTTTTTTTATGTGATTTAAACTTTATCAATTGATTAACATATCTCCACAGATTTCTTCAGATATTCTTCAGACAGTTAATAACTTCTATTAGTTACATTAAAAAGTGAGTTTTCCTGTGGGGCTAAATTTGTACTAACCAAGGGGGTTTATTTCTTTTGGCTGTCTGTATTAATAACATCCTAGTTAAAAATATGTCATGCTAAGAATGGCTGTACTTGTGTCGCAGAAAACCGTCACATACAAATGTTCCTTCATCTGCTTTTTATATCCATGACCTCTTTTGAATTTATAACATATGGAAATAGCAGAAAACAGCCAAAATGCAGCATTGAATTATGATAATTTTTCGGGAGCATGGGATTAGACAGGCTGCAACCACATTGTCACATTTATCCCGCCTCTGTTTATGTAAAGTCTTTTCCGTCATGGTCCTGTGCTCTTATTTTCATTCAGTCCTAGAGGTTCATAATTGTGACATGGCTTATGGTCAATAAAGTCTAAAATGTTTACTATATCATTTTTAACATAAAATTTTGCTGAACTAGTCAATTCACTTACACAAAATGTAATCTATGAATACTTAACTCTTCAACAATATATCATGTATTATATGTCATAAATACAAATTTAGAGGTTCTATAAACCAAATTTTCTTTTCAATCCATAATTTGGGGCCTAAATAAACACAAAAAACCTAGCTTAATAAGTTTAATAAACTAACTTTGGTTAGTCTTACAGTATGACATTTTGTCCACTGACATGATATATTAATGATGAGTAGTGACAGAAATACAATGAATTGCATGCAGAAAACTATGGGTTGTTAATATAAAAGAAAATGGGATGATGAGAAAGACATATTATAACACAAATAATAAAAACCCAGAGACAGAGATGTTCAGGTTCAAGCTGAAGATCAGAAAGACAGAGCAGTCAAGCCACTAGAGAAGTCTTATCTCTACCAAGGCTGGTCGACTGGCAACTGGGGCCTGAGATTCCATCTCCTCCAATCTTTATTCCCCTTTAGTGCTGGGATTAAAGGCATTTGACTTCCTAGGACTTAGATTAAAGCTGTGAGTCACCACCACCTGGATCTGTTTCTGCAGTGATCTTGTATAGCCCAGGGTGACCTTGAACTCACAGAGATCCTTCTGTCTCTGCCTCCCAAATCCTTAAAGGTGTGTGACACAACGACACAACAGCCTGGTCTCTAGTGGCGTAGTTTTACCTTACTTGGATCTCAAGGTAAGCTTTATTTGTTAAAACATGCATAAAGTTTCACCATAGCATATCAAAGAAATAGAAACAGATTTTTACAATAAGGGTTACGTGTTAGGTCTGTTCATATGTGGTGGGAACACAATGGTTGCTATCAATAACTTTTTCATTGAACAATAGAAGACACCATAGTTGTTAAAATCATTAGGCCAGAGAATACAAATGAAAATGATATTTTTCAGTTGAATTTTATTCAAAGTTCTAATTGGTTTTGCAGTCTCTTCCCCTGAATCACTGCAGTGTCAGAGATCTTTGCAGATACTAGGACAGTGTTGAAACTGTACAGCCACATAGCTTCTCTCTCTTCTAATACTGGATCATTCCTTCCTTTTCACGGACAATGATCCTAAGATCACTTATAACAGTAGCCACATTATTATCTCTATATCAAAAATCTACTCTACTGCACTCAATCTATCCCAGGAAGTTCCTATTCTGATAAGATTTGTAATCTGGATAACCTACTGATAACTGGAGTCAAGATGTTATTATGAGCAGCTTGGAATAAGAAGGTAGCTCTTGGCACAAAATGCTGAGATGTACTTGTTAAAATACTTACTGCTAGAGAATTATGGTAGCATTCTTGTGGGAATAAATTCACTGATAAGAATGATACACCATCAACTTGAGTAGTATTGGAGCAATGGTAATTACAGTAAACTTTGGAATTCTTGTTGACCACAAGTTTTCTGCAATAAAATAAGGAATAGTACAGGGTAGCTAATTGGTAACTCAGAGCCTAATGTGAAAGTCAGAAGCCCCAGTTAGAAGGCACAGAGAGCCACTTTCCATTTATGGAACCAGAACACAGAGAAATCTGAGGTGAACTTTTGAGAATAAGAGTACCTGAATTCCAAAATGGTTGTATCTGAAGACTTCTTTAAGTATGACAATTTTGAATTGTTCGATTCTCAGGGCTATAAAAATGGCCCAATTCCGGGGCTGGAGAGATGCCTCAGAGGTTAAGAGTACTAACTTCTCTTGCAGCATACTCAGGTTCAGTGCCCATCACCCACTTGGCAGCTCACAACTTTTTAGCCCTCCAGTTCCAGGGAACCTGACACCCTCACACAGAAATGTATGCAGGTAATATACCATTGCAAATAAAATAAGTAAATCATAATAAATACAAAAAACAAAAATTGGCCCAATTCCTATCCTTTTCTGTGAAAAATATCATTCCCTTTTGTAACAATGATTACAGAACATAGAAATAGCCTACTAAAATTTCATAATCAATTAAAAAACTACCATGATGGTGATAAGACATTAAATTCTTAGTGATTTATATAAAAGGTACATGCAAAATCAATCAATACTGTTGTATTTAAAAGACATTTGTTTTATGAGAAAAGATATAACATTTACTTAAGAAAGTGGGTCTAATATTATATGTTACAGAATTGCTTTTGTGAGTTAAAAATAAATAATGAAGATAATATAAACATTAATAGTAAAATCCAAGTAGTATGCTTGAGGGTGAATTTTGTGTTTTATGTGTATGTCTGTCTATTTACAAATTATTTGCAACAATTAACTTTTTATAAGATTAGTAAGGCAATATTGCCTTAAAAAAGTGATGGTGACTATTTCAAAATTGGGTCCTAAAAATATTATATACCATTATAAAAATCATTGTGCTACATTTATTGTTTGGACAGAATAGAATGGTGAACTTTGTCTTTAGTAACTCCTGGGAGATGTTTTTCTCTTTATTTACATTTTCATATTTTTATTCGAATAACTTTAGTAACATTACTTGTTCATATTGATAATGAAAAACATCTTCTTGAATTTAATATCTGTTTTGACAGTTTCACGCATATAATGCATTATTATCATATGCACCCCCACTATACTTTGATTCTTCTTCCATGCCAGCTAAATCCCATTTTCACAGCTTGTTCCATTTAATTTTCATGTCCTATTTATTTTGACCCACCTGCTTTTATTAGAGTTTCTGTCAGATGTCATCAACTCAAATGATCAGGCAGGCTCAACAGAAAATGTTGCAATAGTAGGAAATTCATACATCAAGGACAAGAACTAACAAAGCAAGATAGCACAAATAAGGGATTTGAGCCACTAACCCAAGTTTCTGTGCAGCCTATTTCCCGGTTTCAGGTCTGTCTAAGTATTCAGATGCACAGTTGGAAATTTTAGAAGGCAACATAAATGGATATCTTTAATATTAGATCAGGAAGACTCCCTTGGTTGTGAACATGAAAATCTCTGTAAGATTGGCATTTGGGGCTTTTAAAATGAAGAATGATTGTTATAAAATGATAAACATTGCTCAAAGCTACACATTTTAAGAAGAGATTTGCAACATAGAATGAGTGGTGGGTTATTATTGAGACTATAGAAAGTTTAAATGTTGCAAGTAGCCACTTGTTCGTTTCCAGTTGCTCAGCTAACTTAGACCCGAAATAACCACACAGAAACTAAATTATTTAAAGCATTGCTTGGCCCATTAGCTTTACCTTCTTATTGGCTAACTCTGACATCTCAATTTAACCCATTTCTAGTAATCTGTACATCATCACAAGGTCGTACGTAGCCTACCAGCAAAGACTCAGCACGTCTGTCTCTGACAGCACCATAGCTTCTCTCTGACTCTTCTTCTCCCCAGCATTCAGCTTAGTTTTTCCTGCCTACTTATGTTCCGCTCATCAGAACATCAGAACATCATGATATCCTTTGAGCTATGGGGACCAGCTACAGAAGTTTAAATCCTGGTTCTATTGTTTACTGCTGGGATGGACAGGGATTAGTAACACAACTTTCTCTAAGGATCTTCACACAAAAACATTAGAACAATGTTCTCCTTTTTGAAGAATAACCCAGGTGCTGTATTTACCAAATGTAGATGTTTTCCACAGGTGTGCCCACATACACACACATGTGCACAGCACACACATAGTAAGTAAAATGTAACTTTTAAAATATGTAAGAAAGAATATAACATGCTTACGTTGGATGCACCATATCAAAATATCAGCTATAATTATTTTATCATAATAATTTCACTGTTTTGTGTTTTATCCACAGTACATGACATTATAATTAAATGAATTCTAGTGAAAATAATGCCAGTGCTTTTAACTACCCATACCTATTAGTCCTTTCAAAAAAAATGAAAGCAAAATAGAAGCTTACATTTTGTATTCTTAACCATATCAGTAAATCCCTTTATCATAGGTCACATATCTGATGCTAATAATACATCATTTACTCATTTTTATATTTACTTATTAAAGATGTCATCAATAAGTTTTGATCTGTCTGTCTGACCAAAATTCTCTCCCTTTTTCCATTTCTTCAAGCAGTTTGATCCTCCCAGTTGCTATTGTTATTTATAAGGAAAACACACTGAGTATTGGATTTTATACTTTTTGCCTTTTGTGCCTTTTGACAATTGTTTTAATTGGTGCTGTATATTGTATTGAGTCCTGACAGGCTACTTTTATTATCTTTCTTATTTAAAAAAATTGAACGGTGCATTTTTTATTAGAAGACACTACACGTGGTGAATACATTCATGAATATCTTTTTTATTTTGTTTACCATTTATATCTCTTCGTAACAGCAAGAATAGTATAGGCTTCAGTTTGCTTTTAGAATACGTTTTGATAAAATACCACAGTATTGCATAGGCATCCTGACAGAGATAAAGCACTTGCCGTTGAGGAAGTCAGTGTTTCCTATCAATCCCGAGCTGTGCCTTTTAAAGGTTCCGTGAACCTGGAGTGGCAGAGTTGCTTTTGCTTACTTACAACATGGCGATGTGTTTCTTTTTCTGTCAGGAATTGCTGAGATGACAACTCAAGGGAGCAAGTGGCGAAATGAGAATTAGATAGACTGAGCAATTTTCTGTATGAAATTACATGCCATATGCTCCGTATTTAGGTCACAAAGCATATTAAAAATCAGAATGTGAAGAAAAAGTCTCAAATTTATGTAAATGAATTCTTCTAAAAGTAACAGAGAAAATATAAACTAGAAAACAGGCCTTTTCCCTTTATTTGTCCGTTTCTTTCCCTCGTTGTGTCTCTCCATCCTCCCCCTCTTATTCTTTCCACCTTGTTAATTTTTTCTCTTTATTCTTTTTTTTTTTTCTACAATGAGCATCCAGGTAGGAATTGCACACCCTGAATTAGACAGCAAAGAAGTCGTCGTGTCTATACTTACAGACACCTGCTCAGCATGCAGGGCTAAATAGAGGTTGGGGTTCTATCTAGTGATGGATCATGCGAGTTAAATGTGTATGTCAGGAGGAAATACAAGAGGTGGCCAGCTGAGGGTCTTTGCAATTCGAGGAGATCACAGTGTTCACAATGAATAGCGCTTTTCTTGAAGACAAAGTGGGGAGATGCATGTGACCCAAATAGATTAAAGAGTATCTGCTTGGTGAGAGAGAGAAGTGGAATTCAGTTCTAGGGGCCTTAGCGGGAAAGATGGTACCTAAAGAAGACATGAAGATACATGACTTCACAACCAGGCACCTCCACTGTTGGGACTAATTGAGTCCTGACCTTCAGCTGCTCTTCCCTGTCTAGAACCTTCTAATTGAAGTTACTAGAAACTGTGCCTAGCTTAGAGGATCAGAGGATGGGGTTTTTACCTGTTGGCCATTGACTGCAGTATATTTAAGCCTCCATGGTGCTATTAAAGAAGGGCTTTGGTATCAGTGTTTGAAGGTCTGTGTGTCGGTCTGTCTCTGCGTGTGTATTCTCAACCTCCAGCCCCTTGCCCTAATCTCGCGAACTGGGGTCTAGGGCATAGAGCGCAGACCGGGCCGCGGTGCGCGGCACTCCAAGGCTGGAGAATAGAATGATTAACTATAACTAACCAGAATGTATATATTAACTAAATAACCCACTCTTTTGACATTTTACCAGCTTTTGTTACCAAATACTCAGGCTCAACAAATTAAGGGAACCAATCTATCAACACATGGAAATTCCTAGTATTGTTAAGTGAATAACCAACTCAAAAAGCTAGAGAAGAGAATTGCCCCTCAGGTCTGGGGAAATGGCTCAGTAACAGTGCTCACTTTGCAAGTATGAGACCCTGAGTTTCCATCTACAAATCTTATGCAAGAAACAAGGCATGGAGGTAGCACCTGGTACCCCAAAGATGGAGGTAAAGAAGTGGAAGATCACTGAGGCATCTAGGCCAGTCGACCTAGCTGAAAAATACAAGCGCTGGGTTTAGTGAGAGATCCAATTTGAGAGGAATAAGGCAGAAGTAATAGAATATGACACTGGGCATCTTTCCTCCTCTGACCTCTCCTTGCAAGCATATGAGCACACATCCCTATACAATACGTACACTTACATATGCACACACAAACACACACACATGGCACACACATACTAACACAGGCACACGCAGAGAGAGAATGAATTATTCTTCAGTAGTTTAACTAAAATATATTTATTCCTTCAGTTTGAAGAATATTTGCACAATGTGGGGGAAATCTCTAGAGAGATAGCTTTGGAGACATATAGCAAAAGGAACCAAGTCATTCAGAAGCTCAAGCTGAAATTTTCTAGGAGTGTCATTGAGAGAGTAAAGCAAAAACGGTGAAAATAATTTTAACATTATAATTTACTGATTCCGACACAAAATTGCTGCTGAGCAATTTTGCCTTTATGTGTTTTAGGAATGCTGACATCTTGTCTGCATTTTCACACACAACGTCTCACACTTTGGACCTAACACATTCAAGATGTTCTAGAACTCCATGTTTCAAATGGCTTATGTACTGAACACCGAATCTCAATGGAAAATACAGGCACTGGCCTATTATTCCATATGCAAAGCCTGTGTGCAAAGTTGGGAAATAGATTTTGCTTTTGCACTGTTAGCCAGGCACTGACTGAGACACGCAAGACTAGGCAACTAATACTTTCCTTTTCCACATGGCTAATTAAATTCTCTAGTTGAACTGGAAAGATATTCTATTACCAGTGTTTGCCACTGCCAGAGTAACAGTGTTTTAAATGTAAATGATTTAACTCAGAATGTCAAGTAAGCATGATAACCACAATTTTAATCTTATGTATAATAGAGGAAAAAATACATTTATAAGTGAACATAAAATTCTCTACCATAAATTTCATTTGTGATATATTTTATAAATATATATTTTATATAACACTACGTATTTATACAAATACTTTAAAAGCATTATATACACATATATAAATAGCATATATAAATGTGTTGCATATAATAGCGCAAATATATAAGTATTATATTTTATTTTATATATATATCGTATACCTATATATGTCAAATAATATTGCATATAAAGTGTATTCCAGTATAATCAATAAAAGCACCCAACATTCTGACTGTTTGCAAATATTTGATATAATATTTAATTTCATGTAATTGAACTTGCTATCTTTACTTAGTAGATTTTTCCAGGAAAGAAATGGCATGGAAAAATGCAGGGCTTCCTTTGGGTTTGTTTAACAGAATCAAGTAATGCTGGCCACGTAGGCAGACATGCTGACATATGCAGGGAGCCAGTTTTAGTATGCCAAAGTTGATAGCTCATACAATCTGGAAATCTGCTTACTCAGAGACAGATATTTTTCTAGATGCTCCCGTTCCGATCCACTTCTGCATTCAGCCGCCAGAGGCCATCTCCCTGACAGTCACGCTCTTCCCTTGCCCAGACTGTCAGTTTCTTAAATGACACCAACCAGCTTTTATTTTAGGAGTCTATCAAACTATCAGGCCAGAAATGAATGCACCTTAGAGGAATTTTATTGGGTGTTCTGTAGAACCTGAGAGTAGTCAGAATTCAGATCCACTGCTTAAAAAGCAACTCAGGAAATTAAGTTCTAATTAACTGCATAAAAATAAATTTATCCAGTTAGACATTCCAATGTCTGTCTCACACTGTGGCTACACCATTTTTTGGTTCATAATCTTTATTCATTTGGGGGCTCATTTTGTTTCTTGCTGTTTTGCTGAATGTCTTTCTTAGCTGTGGAGATTCCTGGCAGCTTCTGTAGGGCGTCAATGTATAGAATCCTAATCATCTGGAGATTGGAATCCCCTGGCCTCTTTTCTACCTGTGTGCCCTTTATCTTCTTCACTTGTATTGCTCTAGAGAATACTTCAAGCACTGTAATAAATGGAAAGGCAGGGGGTGGGTATTCTTGATTTGTTCACAATTTCAGTGGACATGCTTTAAGTTTTTCTCCATTTAGCAAGATATTGTCAATGGGCTTGTTATATATACCCTCTATTGGCATTTTCTCTAGAACTTTTTTCATTAAGGAATATTGGTATTATCAAAGTTTTTTCTGCTTTTAATGAGATAGTGTGGCTTCTGTCCTTGAATCTATTTATGTGTTACTTTATTCATTGAATCATCTTTGGATCACTAGCATGAAGCCAACTTGATAATGGTGAACAACCTTCTTTTAAGAATAATTTTTAAGGGTTTCTTACATTTTTTGATTATACTCAACAACCTCCCCCAACCCTTCCAAAATCTAAGCCCTTTTAGCTATAGAATCAACTTTGTATTATTTTGTGTTTTTTAAGGATCAGTTTGTGGTGCTTAACTATTCTTGGACTTGAGGTCCTTTCACTCTTAGAGAAAATTGCCAACAGCTAACAATTGTATATATATATATATATATGTGTGTGTGTGTGTGTGTGTATACATATATACAAATATATTTATATAGTTTTTTTAACTTTTTAAAGCAATTTATTTTTTTTTGTTTGTACGGTTGTTATTATTATTTTTTTAAATTTATTTATTTATTAAAGATTTCTGCCTCTTCCCTGCCACCGCCTCCCATTTCCCTCCCCCTCTTCCGATCAAGTCCCCCCCCCTCATCTGCTGGAAGAGCAATCAGGGTTCCCTGACCTGTGGGAAGTCCGATATGTGTCCTTGAATTTGGTTTGTGTTTTGTTGGGAATATTTGTGACCACATTCATCTGAGATATTGGCCTAAGTATTTCTTTTGTTGTTGTTGTTTGGATTTTGTTTTTGATATATCCAAGTATTAGTAGTCTATTAAACCGATTTGAAAATATTCTTTCAATTTTGTGAAATAATTTGAGGTGTATTGGTGTTAGTTATCCTTTGAAGGTATGTTAGAATTCAGAACTGAATCAGAGGGTCCTGAGATTTTTGTAGCTTTGATTTTTTTGGTTGCTTTAATTTCATTGGATATTGTGGGTCCATTTAAATAATTTATTTCATCTTAATTTTGTTTTGATGTTTCATACATCTAGACACTCATCAATTTTTTTAGATTGTCCATATTAGTGTAATATGGAATTTTAATCTATGTTCTTGTGATTTTCTGAATTACTTAAGTATTTGTTGCAATGGCTTGTGTTATACAATGTTATTGTTTAATGTCTGATTTTATTTGGAACTTCTCTTTAGGTGAATTTAGCTAAAAGTTTGTACATCTTATTAATCTTTTCATAGAATAAGCCATTGATTACATTGTCATTGATTACTTTGCAGTTCTTATTGCTTTTCGAAGACTTTCAGGTAATATTTGAAAAGCATATTAAAAGAATCTCCATGTATCAACTGCATTAGTTTCTGTTGTATACATAGGCTGGTTTAGGATTATGAGTTGTGTCATTTGTCCGATGTTTCTACCTGGATTGATCTTGTTGTTCTTGGACAAGCCCAGGAATGAAACAGCGAAGACAATCAGTGGCAGCTGTTTGCTGTCTCTGTTCACTACAGGTAGATTCCTTTAGGAACTTGGTGAGTAGATTAGAATGTGAGGAATCATTCCACTTCAGAAATATTTTCAAAAAGTGTTAGTTTTTACTTGATAACACTTTTTCTTAATTGTTCTAACTTTTCCAAAGCCCTCTACCCGTAAAGATATGGAATTTCTAGAAAGCCAACACATAGAATTGCTGAGAATTCAGTTCTGGGTCCCAGCTCATCCTTTTTGCTTTGTCTCTTTTCTACCTATGGGCACAGACTTATGGTACACAGTTAAAGACTCAGTTTTGATCCTTAAGACTTTATCTCTGATCTGGCATATGAAGGAATTTCTGACCAACACTGAGTTCCACTGGCAAAGGTCAGACCTTCCAGCCATCATTGTTACAGCACCTATTATCAAATCTTTTCCTCAAGGCATTTATTTTGGTGAGCTTAAAGAAAGAGTAGTCTCATTATCATTACAATTTAAATTATTTTAATATACTCATTCCATGCAGTTAAATTTCTTTTTCTTTTCTTTGTAGTAATCCATTTTATCTTAATTTAAATAAAAAGGTTAAAGTCCTCAAAACATTTCTTCTTATTTTTTGCTTGTTTATATGTTTGTTTGTTTATTTATTGAGACTGGATTTTTTTTTGTTTAGTTCTGATTGTCCTAGAACTTACTCTAGATCAGGCTGGCCCACAGAGAATTACCTGTGTCTGACTTCTGAGTTCTGGTATTAAAGGTCTGTGTCACCACTTCCTGAAAAATTTACCAAATATTTCACAATTCCTCCTCTGTGATCTGTAATCCAGTGATATATATATATATATATATATATATATATATATATATATATATCTGGTTTAATTTATACTGGATATATATATATATATATATATATATATATATATATATATTTCAGGTTTAATTTATACTGGTAAAGACTGAGACACAGGTAACAAATTCTTGCCCATCTTTTTCCACAACACTCACTATAAGTTACTGTGAAGACCTTACTGTTGTGTCAAGATCATTTGCAAAATCTCTGACCTTTAGTGAGTTTAGTAACTAGAGGAACTCTCAAGTAGTAAGTGTGTGAGTCTGTTTATTGCTGTCCATCTCTATCACTCACTCCTTGTGCTATCTTTATACTATACAAGAAACTTATCCCTTCAGATCCTTAGAAACGGTTTAAAATGCAAATATACGAGTCAGTTCCCTGCTTCAATTCAGCAATGGATATGAACTATGCCCTTCAGCCTATGGTTCCTCCCAACCAGTCTCAGCTTACATCCCCTGTTCTCAAACTGCTAAATATTCTGAGATGATGTGCGGTCTGTGACTGGAATCAACTCAAAGGCACTGAACCAAAGAATAGGCACATACACTAGGTAGCCATACCATGGTCCTGGTTATCCAGTGATAAATGTATGAAAGGGGAATGGCTTCAAACAACAATAATTATCATCGTTCACAGCTTCTGTGGATACAAAACTAACATGTAACTTGGCTTTTTATTTAATTTATTAATTTTTGCCATGGATCTCTTTATGGGGTTATTATTTAAGTCAAATGTGGTTGGAGTCACGAGAAGTCATACGTGAGGCCAGAGGCTCTGTCAGTGGGAATTATTCACGTGCTTTCAATGATAACTTGATGCTGGTGCTGACTGTTGCATAGTGATTTCATTTTCCCTCTAGAAAGCCCTTCCTTCCAGATGGCTAGAACATATCCCAACCTGGTTTCCACCAGAACATCATAACTTCACTGAAATCTGAGTGACACTAAACTTCTACAGTTTCTTAATTTAATTGTTTTTATTGAGTTATACACACCAATAGGCATCAATTTTTTTGTGTATGGTTATAAAAGCTAGGAGGCTAGAATCACTGGAGACTCTGTGACTGGCCATCACACCTAATAATGTTAGACAAATAGTACAACAGCATGAATTTAAGTTCAGTATTGCCTACATATTAAGATTCTGTCTCAAAAAATAAACAAAGCACGGGAAATGTAGATGAATTCCTAGGATACTTATGAAACATACATCAAGCCTTGTGTTTGACACACAGTAATGCATAAAGTAGAAGTGGTGGTATGTATCTATAATCCAGCACTGGGGAAGGCATGGGAAGGAAGATCAAAAGTTCAAGGTCATCCTGTCAATTCTTATTGATCTGTATGTCATTTTCAACATACAAGTTCAGACAGGTATATTGGAATCCTACAGGTTCATTGACTGAGTCAGAACTTTCAATTGCAGAAACAGCTTGAAAACAAAATTGTTACAATTAATCAATTTTCAAATATAGAGGTTATGACTGACCATTAAATGGACTTACTGATAGCAGGATTTATTTTGCTTCATCTATAAAAATCAATATAGTACCATTTAAGCATAACTATAAATGTAACTAGGTTTCAGTTTGAGCTATTGGGAGAATATTAGAGATTGCATTTGGAATTGGATTACCTTAGAGCACAAGATGAAGAACTTGTGTGCAAATTTATTGCCAAATATTATCAGTTATTATTAAGGTGCACAATCTTTGGTGTTCTCAATAAGATTTATTCTAAGCTAATCTGTCTTTCGTTGTTAAAACTTTATCTGCTTTTTAAAGGTGTTGTGATATCAAATATTTATTTCATTGTCATGCATCTTGTTAACCCCTTTTTAGCATGTGTTTTTATTCTGAAGCTCTATCGTGTTTTATTTCTCATAATAAGAATAAATTGAAATTTTTTACAAAGCAAATATGAAGTGTTAACAAGACTCTCTTAGAAGATTTACTTAATCAGTAGCTTATCATTTTTGGAACTTAAACACCAGGAATTTATTTTATGTTTTTCAAAGTTACCAATTGTTTTGATAATTGCCCTGTGTAAACTCACAGTCATTATGTTTTTTTTTTTTTAATGGTCATGAATTCGGGAGGGTTATGGTTTGTGGGTACTCTAGGGGGAGACTGAGTGGAGTAATGGTTGATGGATATGACCAAATTACATTGTATAAATATATGAAATTTTCAAAGAGTAAAAGAAAGTATTATTAAAATGATTCAAACCAATGTAACCAAAAGTTATTTGAAAACAGTAATTTTAGAACATAATGCAATTTTCAAAATTCTGTGTACAAATTACCATTCTTATTCCACATCTAACATGAAAAAGACTTTGTGTTTAAAAGAATTTAGTTGAATTTGAATGCTCTGCTCTATGTTCCATTGTGTTTATTTTTCTATTTACCAGAACTCCTGTGTTTTCAAGCCTTTCCTCTATCCATTTAATTTGCGTGCCTTGTTTAATGCAATTAAGATTTTGGCACAATTACAAAGAGTCTAAGGAACTGCAGTGAACACAAAGGCCTATGTAAAATGAAGTAGACAGTTTTGGCAAATTGTAATGCAAAAGAGCTAAAATCTACCAAGATTCTCTTGGAAAAAAAAAAAGTAAATGGGGAGAGGTTTTCCACCTACTCTAATTGAAGATTTGCATAAAACAAAGAATTTGGCGGCCATGTTATGACTCTCCCAAGCAGCAAATAAATAAATTAGGAATGAATAAACATAGGAAAGTGTCTATTGAAGGTGAGAGTGAGCACTCTATTTAATATCACATTTCAAACAATACTTGAGCAGAAAAAAAGCCTACTATTAAGTAGCAATTGCATGTGTATCACTAGCAATTGCCTAGATGGTGTCATTGTGCTTTGGGGACTTATATTCATTCTTTCCTGAAACACAGTCTTCCCCACATCTTACTTTTGCTTACAGATTCAGGGTCTATATTTAGACTTGCCAATAGACATAGCTGACCATATTTATAAAGGGCCGAACACCCAACCAGACAAGTTAAACTGTCAAATAACCCACGGGAGTCTCAATTCACAAAAAAACATGCTAATGACCAGGTCATTGCTTTTTCTTTAGGGCCTATGATATCTTGCACTTACTGAGTATTCAGTAAAAAATTATATATATATATATATATATATATATATATATATATATATATATATATAGCCAGTATCTAGTGCTAGAATAAAGACAAATTTAGAAAAAGTTCAGCCATTTAAAAATATTTGGTTCTTTAGAAATTTTCATGATTTCTCAGTATTAAAAAATTCAAAACTACATGTAGGGGCACATATCAACAATCTCCAGACTCTGACAATATTATTTGTTCAGTACTATCATGAGCTATATAATAAGTCCTGAATTAGCCTAGGACATATAATGATGTACAATGCAAGAAAAATAAAACCAAACAAGACAAAAATAGAACTCTAGTTACGAAATCTACTCCTCCATCAAACTCAGTCTATTATATGACTTTAGTAGCTTTAGTCTAAAAACAAGCATAATCAGTTGCTTCAACATTAATAGCTTTTACTTAATTAAGATACTAAAAGAAGTGCATACATACTTCCCTCCCAGGACTGAATTATTTAATTTACAGTCATATAGAGATGTACTATTCTTCAAAGGACATACATCATTCACAAACATACAAATTCACACTCTTTCAAAAATAAACATTTATTTATTCACAAAATTCTGGCGAATAGCTTGTCTTTTTCTTTACTTGCAAGATAAATATACTTCATATCTTTATGGCAATTAAACTAATTCTAAAGGTCCATTGAATCCTAGACAAAATATTATTATTTATTTGACTCACAATAAAGATTTTATGGATATAGAAAAATCGTACCCTATGGAAAAGGCCTGAAAGGCTGTTTAATGACAGTTCATAGCATTGTATGCTATTATTTAAGTTACCCCTGTTCTATGCCATTTTTTAACTCTTATTTTAAGGTTTTCTGAATTTTTACTGATCACCGATACTACCTACAGAATTCATTTCTTGAACGTGCCTGGATTGGTTAGCTTTTTTAAATCTTTGACCCACTCCAGTTCTTTTGAACCTATCTGAATTCTAGTTCTTTTTACCAAAGCCCTATATACTTTTCTGTACCTAAATCCTGACATTATAATAAGTCTTTCTTTATGAATCTCATGCCCTGTAATGGCATATCTTCATATCAATTTTGTTCCATACTGTATCTCCTATTATTATCAAGGTGAATCTATCTTTAATAAGTTGTTTTTAAATTGAAGAATGATGGATTTCATGAGAATAGAAGTCAGAAGCCCTGGCATGAACCTTTAGATTTACTGTGTGAGAATCCATGGGCTTCATTTTTCAATTCATTTTCACAGATGTCTGTTCTGGAAAATTATGCTGAAGTTACTTCTTTCTAGATGGCCAAGCGAGAAGGGGATGGAGTAGGAATATGGATTGGTATTTTTTTTTAAAAGAACTTAATTAAAAAAAGAAATATAATCTATACCTTCCTTAGATTTATGTCATTCTAGATTATATATAATGCAAATATATAATACAATACTATTCATACTATCTCTTTGATTAATTCTATAACAGATACGCTCATTTTAATAAGTTCTCAATTTTTTCCCTGTAAATTAAGTGAAATTAAATTAACTACAAGAGCTAGAAAAATAATCCACGGTAGCTTGTTCCAATAAAAGATGAAAGAAGTTTCTGGTTCATTCTCTGCAAAGTCAGTGGGGTCAGTTGGTTCCCACAATTGGCTGAAAGGACTGAAATGCTTTTGTGTGTTACTCCTCCACCTAGACTCAGTTTCTCTGCTTGCGTTTCTCTCCAGTTTGAGAGAACCAAATGCTTGCCTTCAGGGAGGATATGTCCCTGCAGCCAGAGCACACATCAGCCTTATAGCCTGCATCTCAAAGAAGAGCAATGGCATCTTTGCCAATAAGTCCCAAAGAACTGTCCTAGAAGGCTACCAGCGATATGTCCCAATAGACTAGATTGTCAAATATACTTTTGCTACATTTTCAGTTTTTTGAAATAGCTTATGCAATTTCCTTCCACCAACATTAGCTCACACAGGAGGACACAACACTTACTCTTTCTCAGTTTCTTCTAGTTCTACACAGCGCTCTTTGGAACCACTGACTCAGTCATAGCAAGCATAACAATACAGAGGTAAAGCTGGACAAACCTCAATTGCCTCAAATACTGACCTCGATGGGTTTGCTCTGAGTTTGTTTCTCCAGCGGAAGGGTAGGAAAGAATCTGTGTTTCCAGAAAGAGGAGCTGTGATACTGCCTTCTAACAAATCATCCAGGAGACTGTGGACTTGGCCAGTGCCACACAAGGTATGCCGACAAATTCCAGTTCTGCTTTTGATTCAATATTAATCTATGCAAGCAAGTTGATGTTATTTTTGTTGGCCTTATTTTTTTTACTCAAATATAATTATATAATTTCTCTCTATTCCATTTCCTTCCTACAACTTCTCCCACTCTGCACCCAACCATTCTTTGTGGACATTTTTCTTATAGTTCTATTTTTTTTACCTCTGTTTAAAAGTATATTCAAAGTCCTTCGCTGTAGGGTGAACTGGTCATCTCTAGTTCAGGAATAGGAAGATTTTCTCACATTCATAGGCAATTCATTCTTATGCTCCCAAACAATCAATTCATAATCTATATAAACTGACTGTTCAGACTTAGAGTTTCCTGACACAGAATTGTTAGAATTAAATGATGTGAAACATCTTGATTTTCCACTTCTCCAAATGAAAATGTGGAGTTCTGTCTTCTGACTTGGTGAACCTTTAAACACGTAGGATATGTGAGGGATAGGATCGATGTGATATATGAGGTTGAATACCAGGAAAGTCAGAAAGCAGACCATGCCAAGACATGTGAAAGGTCACGGTACACTCTTGGTTTTGCAAAGACTGAAGAGAAATGATCAATATTAGATGGATTAGAGGCAAAACTGTCATGTCTCAACAGGTGTGCTATCAGATTAGATGGCAAGAGAGTCAAGGATGATGTTTAGAAGTTTGAGCTTGGATGACAAAGATATATGCTTGTTTCTTTCATTGTTGGTTTGAATTCCACCTGCCTGTTGCAAATTTATGGAATGAGAAATGCAGATTTTGATTAAGCAGAGGGAAACCCCCAGAATTTCAAAATATAAGGTTCTTGCAATTCTCTGTTAGTTAGAAAATTGGTTGTGCTTGGCTGCTTGATTGCAGCTCTGTGGGTAACAGTCAAATATCCACACACAGCATTCATGCAAATAGAAACAGTATGGATTAGTGTGTATGGGGGGGTGTTTTGTGAACAAGAGACAAGAGTCTCAGTACATTTTTCTTGAATGCTGTAATAAATCAGTTCTGCGGGAAACCTCTGTCCTGATACAACATCCCCCCTCAAGGTAATGCAGCTGTGCTCCTCATTTGTTACATGTGTAAGCTTTAACCTCTCTAACTTCCCCCAAGTCAACTTTTATTGCATTTTAGCTTGATGATTTATGTATCATGTCATTAAATATTTCATAAAAAATATACTTTTTACTCAATATCCCCTGAAGTCGTTTTGGCTACAGCAATTTTTCCTATTCCAGGCAGTTGTTCTTTAACCCTAAAATTAAGATGACTGATAATAAGAAAAAAGAGCAATTTCTTTCTTTTTTTTGACTCCTTAGAGTAATATGATATTTATATTTTCTTTATAGGAAAGAAAAAAGCAACGACTTAGTTCTTTCCCATTTTTTATTCGGATGCAAAGCAAATTTTCAGTACCAGCAGGCATCCATAGAGAATTTCTCATCATGACCTTGTAACTGACTTCTCGCTGTGAATTCGGAAGCAAAGCTGAGTAAGTGTATTTTAAAAAGCATGTTCCATTATTTCATTAGATATGACTATAAAATGAATGCACTCTTTAGACAACCCAGACAAAGCCAATCTCATTCAAAACAGCCAAAATTAGCAATCTTTCCACTAATATGTGTTCATAGCTGTTAAGAATGATTTTCTGGCCCTTGATCTGAAGAAAATTCTGAGTTATATTAATATCAGTGTTTGTCTTAGAGATAGAGTTTGTTATTTGCCAGAATCTTTACCTAAATAATTGAGGTATAATATTTCTTTAAATACCTGGACAACATGCAAGTTTGATGTTCATTTTTAACATCCATATTTTAAGTAACTATACTCACAGAAATGAACTTGTTGAAGGATCCATCTGCTCTCGCAGGCTAAGCTGTGAACCATTGTATTAAAATTACTTGGTAATGCCTTTATTTCTGACTAATTCCTGAGTGTTAGCATTAAAATATAAACAGTGAATAAAATGTAAATACTCTGATTTATTTTAAAGTTTTAAATGTATTATCCCCCATCTGTTTATTCCAAGTCTGTTTCTGCTCCTGTTGGTTCATCAATGACTGTTTGATTTATGCAAGTCAAAAATGTCAGTTTTAGGATTAATTGAATGAGTCAAGATAACTGTTTTTAACTTTGCTTAGACAATTTCAACTCCAAGAAAATAATTTTGTTTTAATGGGAATTTATTGACAAGAAAGATAAATGATTGGAGAGAAAAACAAATACCGCTTCTATAAAGACAGTGTTATAAGGAGCGTGTTGCCAATGATCTGTCAAGTATGTTTATGAATGCTATCCTTCTTTAGAGGAGAGAAGAAAGCTCAGTTTTAGCTCAAAAAACTTTCAGACTGAAATCCTGATAATACCCCTTAGAGTAAGAGAGTGATAACTGCACTGTTTTCCGGGTCTGAGGAAGATGTTATACATCTAAATATATGGGTAGATCGTGAGTATACTACTCAACCATGAAAATATGCTTTCTTGATTCTCCATCCTGAGCATCGTTAACCATGGACAGAGCAAAAATGAGCATAAGAATGATGGACTCGGCTCTTCTCTGATGCATGCCACATACTGCAGGCATCTGCAGTCCACAAAAGAAAATGTTTCAACATAAAACTTCTGTGAGTTTTGTTGGGTCTCTTTCTTTCCTAAGCTCTCTGGTGGAAACTTTTGCTTCTCATGTTAAATTAATATCTCTATTGTTAGAGATCAAGAAGCGATAAACTCTGTTCTTTAGTGAAATTATTAAAATATGCATTGTATGGATATCTCCCTTGTTATGAATGCATAGGCATTTAGTCAGTCATAATAATAGTTTTTCTTATATTAAATTATTCAGATTTGAGATATTGGTTTCAGTGTGTAAAGTTATGAGGCATGTTTAATAATCTCTGCAAATCAATCATCTTGAAAATAATTTTGAGTTACAAGTATTTGGTTCCTATCTGAGCTTAATACAGAGAAAATGAAGTCGATGTGATCACTGGACTTAACATTTTGAGCTCTTTAATAAGCTTAGAAACTAAAAAAAATCAGAAAAGATGTGCACATAATTATAAAGTCTCATATGGGAAAAATTTCCAACATTTACTAAGCCACGCAGCAAAATAAAGTGCCGTTGTTACTCTAACGTGCTTTCTTGTGGGTCTGACAAACGAGGTATGTTAAAATTTACCACACACCTTTGCAGGTAAAATGTCAGGTGATTTTATGGCATGATTGAGTGCTTATTTTTCTAGTAAAGTGCTTTAGTTATGAGGGATTCATGTCTTTTGAAAAAAAATCACAAATTTACAGAATTTTAAGAGGGACTGCAGAGGTTATTCTGAGGTTTTCCTTATCTCATTCAGGAGTGCTTTTCTTTCTTGTTCATTTAAATAAATCAAATAGGCATTATGTATTTACTCTGTTTTAGTCATGTAATTAGGAATATATTTCTTAAATCTTTCACTCTTTATTAAGAGCATTTTTCATATTTATATAACCGAAGAAAGATATTTCCTGTGACAAAGAGAAACACCTGTTCACTTCGTTTAGTGTCTCTGTTTTAGACTTTTTTTTTCAATAAAATGTCAGAAGATAGTCTTTGATTGTTTTTGTTACTTGTTCACTAATTGTGTGTGTCTCCTTACTTTATGGTGGACCCATATGCCATTTTTCCTATGTGGAGGTCAAAGGACACTATGTGAGATTCTCCCTTCTCTGTTCACCAGATGAATTCTAAGGTTCACAGTTTGCTTTATTTAGGCACAGTGGCAAGCATCTTTACCCACTGAACCATTTCACTGGACCATTTTTTTTAAAAATATGTTTTCTTCTGGTTTTAATTAATATTATATTTCATTTTCATTTTTGTTTTAACTACTTGAGTATTTTGCCTGTTTCTGTATCTGTGTACCACCTGCACACAGTTTCTAAGGAGACCATAAGAGAACATCAGATTCGATGGAACTGGAGCTACAGCTGTTGTTAGCTAGTGTGTAGATACTGGTAATTGAACCCTGGTTCTCTGGAAGAACAGCCAGTGCTGTTAACTACACTTAACTACAGAACTATCTTTTCAACTTCTGATCCACTTTCAAATCTTCAAAGAACAACAATGACACATTTTTCTTTTTTGGTCCTGCTACACGAATTGTCTGTGTTCCTCATAACACATATTTCCATGGTTACTTTAGTTACCATCTTGTCACTCGTTATTAATGTCCTTTTTTGCCAATAAAAAATACATGTAATTAGCTTGGGTTTTAGTCTATTATTCTTTAATTAGTTTAAGAAAAGAGTTGTACAAAGGTTTGCTATAGTGTTAACATCAATATTTCCTCAAATAAAAGGTATGCTTGACAAACATGCACAATTCTAAGATAAAAATTGACATTCTACTGTATATTCTTATACTGTTTTATCACACTGCAAATAAACAAGCTAAATTGGAAGATAGAAGATAAGGAAGAATTGTTTGTGACTTAGCCACATAGATAAAAAAACTTCCATGGAAAGTGGACCTTTGCACAATATATATGCATTTGACATATAATTTAACATGAATAAATATAAAGATCCCTTTAATTATGATTCATAAAATTTTCCACATTGACTATGAACACTAGAGGAAAAATGTGAAGAATGATTTGTTGATACCAATAAATTGAGACTTGGCTTTCAGTTAATGTAATGCTCCTTAAAATTCAGTGCTGGGTGGAAATAGTTTTAATATGTTTTTGTTTCAAATATGTTTTTGTTTCAAGCTAAATGAATTCTTTGAGTGAAAAAATGAGTTAGCCAATAGACTGAAGAAAAAATTTTGATGCCTTATTTATTCAGCTGATGAAAAAATTTTCAAGGAATGCTTAGGACAACTTAGACAAATGAACCTAAACTGAATTGTAGACTTTATATGTTTTGAAAATAATCTGTTGGACATGTCTGCACTTTGAACTCAAATTGGTTTAGAAATAAAGGCAATAATTTGTGTTTTATTAAAAAAATTGAGGACTTGGCAAATATTGTCTCTAACTGAGGTTTTGAATAGGATATGTTTTAAGGAAAATGTTTCTTCCTGATTCATGGAAATTATCCTTGAATATCTTGAGGCAATATCACATTTTTCTTTTCCTTGAATGCTACAATTTTGTGCACATATTTTCTATTATAGTAAATGACTGAAATGCGGCTTTGAAAACTCCAACAGTTTCAGTAAAGTTGAGATTCCACTTATTTCTCCAAGTAAGTCATTTGACAAAAGGAGTTTAGGGAAACACTTCCCCCACACAAATCCCTTCTTGCTTACTCCCCTTCTGCAATTATTCTGCTAGAGTCTAGTCTTCATTGACTGAGCCTAAATGCTTACTAGAAATAACTGAAAAGGGAGAAGAGACTTATTTGTGATTCATAGTGCAAGAGGTTTCAATTAACGGCCATTTTGCTTCTACATGTAGGTGATTGTTAGGGCAAAGATGCCCACCTTGTAGAGTTCAGAAAGCAAAGAGACAATGCACCTTTGTAACAAAGTCCTTCAATGAAACCCATTAAAGTGTTGTTCATGATTTTATAAACACAATCATCAAATACAGAGTCCTTATGATAAAATCATATCACAAAATTCTTACTTGTGCATACTGTCATACTGGGGAACAAGTCTTTACAAATAGGTTTTATTTTACTTAAAGTACAAACTGGAACAAAGCTTGAAGTAAATGAAAACTCATACCTTATATATAGAGGTATTGGAACATTCTTTGCTAGATAAATATATACTTGGATGAATATAGACTATAATTTGGTGGTGACATAGTATAAGAGTATGAAGATTCTGGGAAAAATCTATCAAAAAGACAGAAATGTCTCCTAAGTTTGCTTTGTGTTCCAAGTGGCAAAGTAAGAGAATTTGTTGGATTAATATGAAGGCCTGAAAATTGTCTATGGTATCATATCATGTTTGTAAGGATAGTGACCATGTTTTCATTTTGTTTCTACATATGCAAATTTCACCTTCCATCAAAGAAGTGTTCCTATTTTTTAATTTTGAAAATCGGTCCCTTTTTAAAGGATTCTGATTCTACGCAGGAGACTGTGTAGAGAGAGGGAAAACTGGCTAGTGAGATTACAAGAAATGAAGTCAGTCCCTGGTTCATGTGAAAAATTGATGTTTTAATAAAAAGTCTATCAGTGGTCCAAACATTCAAGATGGCAACATGAGCAGCGGTGAGTCACACGCCTTTTCAGGCTCTTCCTGTAATGGAGGCAGGTACCTTTTACTTTTACAACACAGATCCCTAGCTAAGCTGGAACTCTACTTCCAAAATCGAGGCAAAACACAAAATACAGGGCTTCATATAGGACTAGCTGAATAAAGCTTTAGGCGGATAGGAAGTAGAAAGTCTTATTTGGACTGAGTAGAAGGCCATAAATTATTGCAGTTCCAAATCTCGTTATCTACAAATATTATTCTGCCTAAACCTACATGTATATAGCATTTTTCTCGCCAAGAAATCGAGACTATTTCCTATGCCCTTGGGTTTCTATTGTCATAGTGACAGGCTTTGGGAAATTGGATGCGGTGGAAGTGTAGCAATGCAATTTCTTTCTTATTCTTTGGGGGGAGGGTATTGAATTTTTTGTTGTTTTACTTTCTATTAATGTATTAATTATACATGTTAATAAAGTTTGGTATATTTTCAAGCACACATAATATATATGAACTATTTAAATCTAATCATCTTTCTTCAGTTCCCTGGCCCTTTCCAAATCCTAGGAATATTAACTAACCTTTACTTGCAGGTCATTGTTTTTTTAGCTCCCGCACAAGAGAAAGAATGCATAGTCTCTTTCTGTTCTTGTCTCATTTCAGGTAACATAGTGTCCTCATATTCTCTAGTTCCTATGTTGCAAATGACAAGTTCTCTTCATTTATTGTGGTATAATACTACATTGTGCACACGTAATATATTTGAATCAACATATCATTCCTGAGTTCATGTCTCAAGAGTTCTTTCATACTCATATGTTCACTTTCACGGAAAATGCATCCTGCATCAAGATATTTGAAAAATCCTTTAAAGATATTTATACCTGCTCATGGGGCCCATTTCCTCCTACTGGGGTTGCCTCACCCAGCCTTGATATGTGGGTTTGCACCTATTCTTATTGCTTTCAGCTGTTGTGTTTTGTTGATATCAGTGGAAGGCCTGCTCTTTTCTGAATGGAAATGGAGGAGTGGTAGATCTCTGAGAGAGGAGGAATCAGGAGAGGGGAGAAGAGAGGAAAGGGAGGCTGTGGTCAGGAGGTATTCTATGAGAGAAAAATTTAAAATAAAAGAATAAAAGAAAAGAATACTTAGATGATGAAGAAATGTGAGGATAGAAAATGGGAAGTCGAGGACACGGATGGGTCAACTGGACAAGCAGACTCTAACTTATCTATACTTAAGGCCAAGCTGTACCCTGCCTCAGGAGAGCCAGTTCAGCTGTCACCAAATGCTACAGAGGAGTACTGGACACAAAGTCCCACACAGACACTCATGAGTAAAAGAACAATATGTATTATTTGGAGTCATTTGTGTTTGTTAAGTAACGGAAATCACTGATTTATAAGACAAGCAGCATGATTAGAATATTTTGGTAATTTATGGCATGCTGACCATCCTTAGCAATTCTAAATGCCACGCACGGCGTCCCCGTGGCTGCGCTCTGTGCACTGGCACCGAGTTCGCGAGCTTCGGGCAACGGGGCTGGAGGTTAAAATACACAGACACACACAGACAGAGAGACAGCAACACGGGTCATCCTTGAATTCCCCAAGAATGCCCCCTTTATTGTGTTCAGGGGCAGATTACATAGAAATAGCCACGCCCCAGCCAAACCCACCAGAAACCATTCTCCTGCCATCATGAACTTCTGAAGGTCTCGTGCTCAGAGCAGCTGTAGGCACTCAGATAAGGGGATTACAAGAAATTCAGGATCTGAGGTCTCACTGCTCCCAACAGCTACTCTCCGTTTTGTGTTTAAAAAGGTCTACTTCTTACAAATGTATATTATTGGGGTTGCAGAGAACACTATACTAAATCATTTATTACAATTAAACTGGTTAGAAGGACACTTTTGCCTTGGTTGAAGACAGGGCTAGTTTGTCTTGGTAAAGTAGTCCACATTATATCCCTGTGCCTACTGATATTCTGTATTCCAGAAATAAGTTGTTATTTGTTTCATAAAGATCTTGTTTAACTCATGAAAAAGGAGCCCTATTAGTCACAGTATTTTGTCTTTGTTCTGGAGACTTTTGTTCTAAGCATTCATGATTTATTCAGATACAAATTTTGTCTACATAGCCAGTCATCATTTCTACTTTGTTAGTAGAATTCCTTAGACTATTTCATTAGTTACAGGCACATCAAAGACCATTCTACATTGAAAGATTATAGTGGTTTTCTTACTATAGTCTACCCAGAAATAAAATATAAAGGAATCATGTTTGGATGCATGGATTTTAGGAATTAAATTGTAGGGGTAGACTATATATTTAATTTTTTGTTGGGTGGAACATATATCCATTTTCTGAAGGTCAGGAAATTATTGTGAGTCATGTGTGTTAAGCCATGACTTGAGGATGAAAGCAACAAGCTATAAGAAGCTGATTTTCTATAAGTTATGGGGCTTTATTTCAATACCAGTTTGAGACAAAAGTAAAATGAACATTTTAATGGGTTAAGGATATCCTTCTGATTTTCTAATACACGTTACTAATGAAGACTTGTTTCTTCACCTATGACTATTTAACCCCTCTGATTTTACGTCTTGACCATAGCTTGACATTGGCCTTCCTTGTTTCCTGTCACTGATGGGTAATGATTGCTCATTTTTAATATCAAACATACTAGGCATGTTTAGTATCCCATCATTTAGTATCCCATCATTATATATTATCACTCCTGATCTCTAATGGAATGCCCTCTTTCTACAACTTTTCTATATAAGTCATTGAGCTGGTTTCAGCAAGAATTCTGGTAAGTCAATTTAGGAAGAATTTGCGTACCTTTGTTGTTCCTTTCCATACATTGCCTGCTCTCACTCTGCTAGCTTACAGTATCTCATTCTCTCATTGCAATAGCTTTAACATCCATTGGAATTATATTGAATAATTAATCAATTATTAATAAAATAACATCCTTTACTCTTTTAATAAGTATCAGTATTTGGTCCATTTGGACTTGGATTTTATACATGGGGATAGATACGGATCTATTTTCATTCTTCTACATGTTGATATCCAGTTATACAAAAAACCATTTGTTAGATATGTTTTCTTTTTTTCCACTTGATGTTTTTTGCTTCTTTGTCAAAAATCAGGTGTTTGAAGGTGTGTGGGTTAAAATCTGGGTCTTCCATTCAGTTCCGCTGGTTTTTCTGTCTGTTTTTATGCCAATACCAGACTGTTTGCAGTACTGTAGCTCTGTAGTAGAGTTTGAAGTCAGGGATTGTGATGCCTCCAGCAGTTCTGTAATTGCACAGGACTGTTATGGCTTCACAGGTAATTTTTTTAATGATAAGGAAAATCTTTACTTTTCATTTTTTATAGGACTAGAAATCTGTATAAAAGGAGAATGGGAAAAAGCTATGGACAACTTTGAGAAGCTTTCATTGGAAAAAAAAATAGGTTATTGTTGCGATTGCCCTGTTCATTGTTTTCACTTACTTCAAACATATTTTCACTGCTTTAAAAATCTGTTAAAAATAATGTAGCACTGAAACAGTTAGGTAAATAAGCTTGTTTCTTAATTAATTTGGGCTACTAGGACAAAATATTACAGATTTGAAGTTGTACAGTAGAGAAATTGAAGTCTCAGCATTCTACAGCCTAGGAAGATTCGATTTCAGGCAGACAGAGTATCTGATGTAGTTCAGCTTTATCCAAATGCTACCTTCTTGGTCTATCTCACCAGCAGGAGGATACATGGGCTCCTTAGGTGCATTTTTTGCAAGTACTAATTCCACCCATGAAGGTTCAGTTCCTCGTGACTGAATCACAAGGCAAAAAGACTCTACCTTCTAACGTTTTTACATCAGTGAATAGATTTGACCATGGTGAATATTGGGATGACACACAACAACACTTTCAGGAAAAAAATTAACTGGCATCATCCTGTCTTTTTTGCATGTTAATACAACTATTCATACTATCACAATTTGGAATGGCACAATTTGGAATTTTGCTTTATGTGAAGTGGTATGTGGAGAGTATTTTGTTGTAAAATAACTAATTTTTTATGACTGATTTACAGACAA
The DNA here is from genome assembly GCF_018167655.1 of Microtus oregoni. Classification (NCBI taxonomy): domain Eukaryota; kingdom Metazoa; phylum Chordata; class Mammalia; order Rodentia; family Cricetidae; genus Microtus; species Microtus oregoni. The sequence goes on along the minus strand of NW_024543060.1, from coordinate 79,664,660 downwards.
AATTCTGTAAATTCCTGTTGCCACAGGCTGTGGTGTGGGATTTTCCTCCCATTCATTGTTCTGAAAGCATAACATCCTTTAGGGACTGTGTTGATTTTCCAGTCTCTGAACATATGCTGAAGAAAAAAAAATGCACTCTTTAATTTCTTTTAAAGTTGTAGAGCTCATCACACACATGAAACAATTGTTTCATGAACTCAAATGCTAAAGTCAAGTTAGCAATTAAGCAATATGTGTGTGTTATGTATGTGCATATATATATATATATATACACACACATATGGAATATACATATGGAAAAAAATCAGGTTTTAGACATTCATTTTAAAAATGGCAAAGAAGAGAATGAACCAAATCCCATGGAACCAGAGAGTGGAAGTACAACTTTGTAAGATGTGCTCTCCACGTTACTCTGCTCCTTGGAGAATTACAGGCAGCCTATGAAAATGTAGTCGGCATACTTTAGAGATTGTTACCTATTCTCCTTATTGAGAATCAACGTAAAAAAAAAAAAGACACAGCAAATGCTTTGCTAATTGCTCATTGTCAGCCACCTTGGCCCACATTGTCAGGTTATCCATTTTACCTAAACAGGGAGTAAGGGGATAGATGCCCTTGTTCCAATCAGGTTTTAGATTTCTTCTATATCAATTTTCATAGTGACAGTGAAATGTGCGTGTTCTCTTCTATTGTTCCTTGGTTATTGGTGTCCCTTTAAGAAAATTTACAGAAAAATGCTTGAGAGCATGTTAGTTCCTATTTTATTAGTGCCTACCTACTTCTACAGTTAATGAGTATATTGATAAATAAAAAAATCTCTGTACAATAGTCATATTTTAGTTATTATTTTAAGCAGTTTGTTGAATTAATTGCACTTCAAATACATATAAAATTTGTAAATTATTGATAGAAGTTGAATACTTCACTCAATATTTTCTACTGTTACCTCAAGTTGCTTTCAGGTGAGTTTGCAAGGTTAAGGGATTTAAGAAGATCAAGTAAAGATCACCATCATTGTCTCTAAGACATAAGCATATTTTTGGTGAGTGGTCATATTTCAATGAGTGGTCATATTTCTTCCTTGGACATTGTGGATTGTCGTTAGCAAGAATCACCTCATTCACTTGTTAATCTAGGAATGCCTGACATCATTTTAAATGACTCCTTGCTTATTATGCTGGGGACATTGCAGTGATTGCCATCAAATTTACCAATGTGATCAGCCTCTACTTCCTTCTTTTCTTTCTTAACAGGTGACTGCCAAGTTAAGTTCCTTCTTTTCTATTAACTGACAGATGCATTGTTAAGCTGAGTTCCCTTCATTTTTCCCTCCATTCCACCCCTGGAACATTTACTAATAGGATGCTACATTCCATCTTCCACACCTACTACCTCCATCATTATATGTCCATATCTTCTTAATGAACACACCACCGCTGAGTTACCAGCAAAATAGGCTAAAAATTCTTGAAGTCAGATGTGTGACATCTCCAGCTGTTATACCTCAACATGAGATTGAGCTTCTCATCACATCCTTGCCCACCACACCTCAAGACATTGCTTTGGATCACCTAGAACTCTGCTTTAGCATGCTGCTATGCATTCCCGTTTATGTTTGTGGTTTTATGAAAACTACACTAGAAACGGTGAAGACAGAGAGCAGAGTGTCATCAGTGCTCAAGGAGTTAAGGAGATTTAAGTCCCTCTGAAGGGTTTTAAATAAGAGGTACATAGGATCTTTTTTTTAAATTTATTTATTTATTAAAGATTTCTGTCTCTTCCCTGCCACCGCCTCCCATTTCCCTCCCCCTCCACCAATTAAGTCCCCCCCCCCAGCCCGAAAAGCAATCAGGGTTCCCTGTCCTGTGGGAAGTCCAAGGAACCCCCACCTCCATCCAGGTCTAGTAAGTTGAGCATCCAAACTGCCTAGGCTCCCACAAAGCCAGTGCGTGACTGGACCTATCGCAGGCTTTCTGTGGGTCCTGAATTGCACAGGTAAAGGGTGAGATTTTACGGAATGATGAATAGAATGAAAATCCAGGAAGATCAAGCATGTGGTATTTTGAAATGAAATAATTACCAGAGCTGAAAGCAGATTGGGGGAGGGCGATACATGACTCCTCCCAAATAGAGAGGTTGTGACAACAAGTCAGATATGTCTACAGGGAACATAGCTTATGACAAAAAGCTTAGCTTTATATAAATAATCATCATGCCATCAAGAGAAACGGACTTCATTTTATTCACATCTTATGATTACTTAAATTCAAATTATTTTCTAGTTCTTCAATTAAAACAAAAATTAATAGCATTACCATAGGATGTGTAGTAGAGAGATAAGGGACAGTACTGATTTCAAAAACTAATACTGAAATCTTTGTTTTGCTAGTAGATCACCTATTAGAAGATAATTAAAATAAAATCAAAGACCAGAAATAATTTATAACCCTAAATATACAGGTCAAATGATGATAAGGAAAGCAAGCAACCAAACAAAAACAGTCTCTGAAACAATTTGAAAACAGATGGCAAAGATGCAATGAATTGTAATAATACATTTTATGATATACATGAATTAAATATGCCAAATCTGTGGTCTAATTACCAAGCAAATCCACCATAAACCCTTCACAAGAAGCATATGTGCATACAAAGACACAAATCATTGAAAGTTCAATGAGTAGAAAAAATAGATAAGATGAGGTTAACTTTAGCAGATGGGATATTATGTAAAAATAACATTTTCCTCTGATAAAGAATAAATTAATCAAGATTTTCTCAATGTTTGAGTGTATATAAAAATTAAACAGCAAACACCAACAAACCAATAATGAGAAATACGCAAATCCATATTTGATGATGGTTTTACTATTATTTATTAGTAACAAAACAAGTAGATGGAGTGTCATAAAGTATGCAGTATACTTTTTTTTTTTTTTTTTTGGTTTTTCGAGACAGGGTTTCTCTGTAGCTTTGGTGCCTGTCTCGGAACTAGCTCTTGTAGACCAGGCTGGCCTCAAAACTCCGAGAGATCCGCCTGCCTCTGCCTCCCGAGTGCTGGGATTAAAGGCTTGCGCCACCACTGCCCGGCCAGTATGCAGTATACTTAAATGACACCACCAACCAGTTTAACTCAATTGACCATTATAGCATTGACTGGAACAATGCAAAATACATTCGACTTTGAATTCCTAATGAAGCATTTTCAAAACACCACATATGCTTAAGCACAATGTTCTCAACACCCTAACAAAATTGAACCAAGAAAAGACAGAAATTTGAGTTAGACATCAATAAAAATATATCTGAAACTCCAAAATATTTTGGAAACAGTATTTCTAACAAGTTATCTGTCAAAGGAGAAAAATATAGGACAGTAGAAAATATTTAACATGGCATAGAAAAAGTAAGACTTATTGAAATGTGCACTTTGCAGAAAGAGAAACATTTTAAAGAATTTAATGTTTTAGGTACTCATATTTGTGCTCTATATGTACATATAATATATGCTCCAAGTTTCTGAGCTTGCATCTTAAAAGATGAAGAAAATTAAACAAAGACTAAAAGGGAACTATTTAACCAAAAAGAAGAAGGTAGGAAACAATAAAGAGTAAAAATAAAAGCAGTTGACAGCTCTGTGAGGAGAAAATCAATGAAGTAAGCAGTGATCAAGTGGAATGACTGTATGAGGCTCCATTAAAATAATGGTCCCAAATATCCAGCATGCTAATATATGCATGACAAATTGATTCACCCCTAAGCTTTTCCTGACTGTTTTTTAGGCTGTATGGCTTAAAATAATAACAGGGTCTAAGGTGTTAGGGGAAATTTTTTGTTTCTATAAATCTCCAGTTTCATTTCATATTTGTATTAGAAGAAAATAGTGTTTTGTTGTCAGATTGGATATGGTGCTTTCTCACAAAGAGACATTGGACAGGAAGGTGGAGGCATGGGAGATAGTATCTTTACTGATGAACATTATCACCCACAGGCCTAAACTATGATCTTCATGGAACCCTGTGACAATAGTAAAGAGATTATAACCTTCTTGCTGTCTTCTAGAAACAGAATTTGTCTACTCTGCCTATCAAGATTTCTGAAATCTTCCTTCTCTTTGGATACACAGCCCCATCACCCAGAGAATCACACAGTTAAGTATTTCTCCTCTTCTAAGCCTCCATGTAGTTTGAACAACCTGGAAGCCTACATCTTGACCATTGTAAGAATATTTGATTAAAGTCTGTGCCACCAGGTGCTGATCCAATGGGTTCTGGATAGCAGGCAACACACCTGGCAACGGCAGCTTTGCAGCGGTGTCTTTTCAAAATGAGCAGATGTTGTGGGACTGTCTATTTGTACACTGTGAAGATGTGTCTCTGCCAAGAAGCCTTCTTTTTGGTTTAATAAAGAGCCAGAGGGCCATTAGCTAGTCAAAAAATAATAGGTGGGACTTCCATGAAGAAGAGAGGTGTTATCCACCAGTGAGAAACTGAGCATGTTGTACATAGAGTATGGAGAGGAGGTAATGAGCCACATGGCAGATTGTAGGTGAATATAAACTGGATAATTTAAGTTTTACATTAGTTGCAGACAAGCCTAAGCTAAGACCAAGCTTTCCTAATGAGTAAAATGGTAGTTTAAAGATAGTCTGCCTACAAACAAAAGTCTTTGCTCTTTCCTAGATGAACCATATTGTCTCCAAGAGGCTTGAGTGTCATCTATAGTATCTGTATATGTCATTTTATAGACTACTCTTTGTATTCAACTTTACTGTGTTGAATGATAATGTCTTCAGCATATTCACCATTGCTAGAAATCTAGCACCTATTGTAATTCTGACTATAATGGGTTTCATATAACAATCTCATAACTATCACTTTAAAATTTTAACAAGGCTTAGTTTGTCTGCTGAGATCTCTTGATGGCATCAAAATTCTTAATTCACTTCCTATTCCTACCACCATGTAATTAGGACAGGTGTTGCCAGAAGGGAAACATTTAACAAGTACAAAGTTTCAATGGCCACTTGTGACCATAGATTCTCTAATCTCTGATCTTTGTCTAATACGAATACTTTAAATCTTTCCTATTTTCTGTGAAGATGATATCTATTCATTTACCAGATAAACCTGGAGACTGGCAATTGCATTGAGGCAGAAATCAAACACTTTTCAGCTTCCCTAGTTGTTCCTAAAAACTATATTTCAGGAGACACTTTTATATTTCAATTATAGGCTCAGTTTAAAAATCTGGATGTTTGGTAGGTATAGAATTTGGTAGATACCAATTTAGCTTATCTGGGCATAACTGTTGTCAAAGGCTGTCAAAAGCAAACTAACTGCATCAACATCATTGTGAAGGTGTCTTTTTAATGCAAATTTTCATACAAGTTCTTGGACCTATTCCAGGGATTCTGTGCTTTAATAGCCTATACAGTGATTCTTTCTAATCATTTTATTAACTATTTAATAATTTTGTAGATGTAGATAATGAATTTTGATTAACTGAGTTTAATTTTAGACACTAGCATAAGAATTAGTGGGGATTTATTTATGTGCAAGTAATTTACCACTGTCTACTCCATGGGAACACATAACACCTCTCTCCATCAACCATTGGCTGCCCATAGTTCCTCAGGGATAAATGGGTGGGTCTTGTGAAGCTCTAGTCCATGACTGATAGGATGTTGATGCTCAGTTTTGTGCAGGCTGTGTACTGGCAGCTATGGGCACAGTGAAAGCATGAGTTCTAAAGCTATTTCATGCCCAGAAGATACAAACAGCACTTCCTTCCATTTTCTGACTCTTATTTTCTTCCCATTCCCTCTTTCTGAGCATTGAAGCAGTGATATAGGTGCACCATTTATGAAGGTTCACTCAACAGTCACGTATTCTCATTGTTTGAGGAAGACTGACCAGCACACTCAACCTATGGGCATAAACACAAATACTCAGAAACACATGGGCAATACATCCATTTCTCAGAATAACATTAGTAGCTTATCCTCTTTTCAGGTTTTATGACCTATTCAGCCATAGGGTTTTGATTAAGTTTACTATAGTCATGTGTTCATCCATGTGCTGTGGACTTTGAGTCCAATTAGAACACAGTTGGTTACTTAATAATATCCATTCTACAATTACACATAAATTATTATATGTGTTTGATTACAAAGAATTTGTGGGTTTGCCAGAGATAGTTCGGTGGCATAGAGCAGTTGTTACTATTGAAGCAGATCTTTCGTTTCCCAACACCCACATGGAAGCTCACATCTGTCATTGACTCCAGTCTCAGGGGACTCGACACTTCCTTCTGGCCTTTGGAGGCATCCGGCATGCATGTCGTGTATGTACATACATGTAAGCAAACACTGATACACATAAAGTAAATAAAAGCTTTTAAAAAAGATTTTGTCATACAGGGTGACAATGAAATATTCTGAGTGAGTTTCTTCTTTCTTCCAAACCCACATTAAATTTCATTTTTCCTCTCTGCCCCTCCCATCCCATTCTACCGCAACACTTGCAGTTACTGGAGAAATACAATTCACCACATGACAACAAAAATGCCACTTTCTTTCTGATCCAAATATAACATACTATTCAGGAATCATAAAAGTAGCATTTCTCTTCTCATAACAGTTTAGTATCTGTTAGTGTTATAACCTTTGAAAGCAAATGTCTTATAAACAAAGCTAGGGAAATCTTACTGGTGAATACATTTCACATCCTGAACAATAATAGACTGGACATGTGGACTATCACTTGTGAAGCCCTTGGTCCTACTATACTTGTGAGTTTCTATGTGAAGATATCATTACTCCTATTTAAAAAATATTGTGGTCTTTGGGAGGTCAAGGGAAAGTGAATAGTCTGCCAAGTGTACCTTTCAAAGTTTCTCTATTATGGCACCTAACATTCTGTGCTTTTATGATTAGCATAGTTCAGTGTGCAGGGTGTGACAAGCAGAGTTCCCTGGTGATATTTTCACCTCTCCTCAGACTCAACGCTTTAAGCTGTATTTCTTGTCCATGCCTCAGAAAATAGACAACATTCAATGTACATCAGCTTCAATGAAAGTAAAATAAATTAGTTACACAGCAAAATGTTTTTCTAAATATAATATCTGAGCATTGTATTACTTGAGCCTGCATTTGGGCAAAATGATTGTCAGTTTATAAATAATTTTTTAAATGTTAGATTCAAAATACAAAAAGGCATCATGATGACAATTATATAATCACCAGGAACAGTAGTTCAAAGAAGCAGTCACTAACACACCTTTCATCATCCCTGCTCAGCTGTATTCATTCCCTTTAAATGGAGTGCCCTTAGTGATTCCTCTGGGAGGCAGAGAGAGATTTCCATTCAGCATGGTTTGGATTGTAGGGAAAATAAAATCAATGTTCCCTCTGCATAAACTCCTTTTCCACCAAATGTGGCAAAGTGTTTTGTGCAAAGTACCTTCAGTATCCCACTAAGGCAATGAGCTCTGTGCACTTTTTTTTTTAAATTTATTTATTGATTAAGTATTTTCTGCCTCCTCCCCGCCACCGCCTCCCATTTCCCTCCCCCTCCCCCGAACAAGTCCTCCTCCCTCTTCAGCTGGAAGAGCAATCAGGGTTCCCTGACCTGTGGGAAGTCCAAGGACCGCCCACCTCCATCCAGGTCTAGTAAGGTGAGCATCCAAACTGCCTAGGCTCCCCCAAAGCCAGTACGTGCAGTAGGATCAAAAACCCATTGCCATTTTTCTTGAGTTCTCAGTAGTCCTCATTGTCTGCTATGTTCAGCGAGTCCGGTTTTATCCCATGCTTTTTCAGACCCAGGCCAGCTGGCCTTGGTGAATTCCCGACAGAACATCCCCATTGTCTCAGTGTGTGGGTGAACCCCTCGCAGTCCTGAGTTCCTTGTTCGTGCTCCCTCTCCTTCTGCTACTGATTTGGACCTTGAGATTTCTGTCCGGTGCTCCAATGTGGGTCTCTGTCTCTGTCTCCTGAGTGAGGTAAGCCAGACCCAAAAAGAGGAACATGAGATGTATTCACTCATATTTGGTTTCTAGCCATAAATAAAGGACATTGAGCTTATAATTCGTGATCCTAGAGAAGCTAAATAAGAAGGTGAATCCAAAGACAAACATATAGGCATCCTCCTATATGTTTCAGGCGATGAAAGGAGACAGAGACAGCTCTGTGCACCTCTGAAAAAACAATCTGTACGGTGAAAAGTAAAATGGCAGGGAAAGCCACAAGGGAAATAGTGGGTTTTTCTGAATATAGGCCTATTACATGGAATTTCTTCTCTTCATCAATTGTGTGTGTGCATGTTTATGCACACATACATGAACATAAATGCACATGTGCATGTGGTATTTGTGGGTAATGCATGCATGTATGTGTATGTGCAGGCGCCCATGCAAGGAGACACGGGAGCAGGATGATGACAATCTTTTTGAGAGTCGTCTTTCACTGAACTAAAACCTTGAATTTTAGGTTAGGCTATCTGGCTAGAGACCTTTTGGAATCCATCTGTTTTCTATCACCGATGTTGGGGATTACAAGCACCTGCAACTATGTTCAGCTTTTAACTTGTATGCTAAAGATTTGAATTCAGCTCCTCATTCCTTCCAAATGAGTACATTGAAGGCGTTTCCACAGTTCACAATATTCCACAGTTTCCCAGTTCACAATCTATATTCTGAGGGATGAAAGTTGTGTACATGATTGAACATTTATATAAGTTATGAATGTTGTTTGTGTTCGATGTTTCTTTTTCTAGGAAAGGCAGGAAGTCATTCTGGATTAGAGAAGTTGCTCCATCAGTAAAGTACCCTGTACTGACACCCAGAACCCATGAACAAAAGTTAGGCATGATGGCACCCTTGCAATCCCAGCCTCAGGAAGGTAGAAACAGGTTTATGCTTAGGGTTCATTGGGCAGCCTGATAATCTCAGATTATCTATCCCAGTGAGCCCCAGGTCCAAGTGAGAGAACTTGTCTTATGCAAAATGTAGAGTAGTTGTTTTCTGGAGAATGGCACTTGATAATGCCCTATGGACTTCACGTACACACACCCACCCACCCCTGTATTGTGTTGAGTATATGCAGATGGGGAGGGAAGATTCACTTCATTCTATTATTTGATCCTTCTGCCTAAAAATGAGACCGATTAGTTTAGCTTTAATTATATCTTGGAACTTTTGATTTTGTAACCCTTTAAAATGAAGGAGTATAATTTATGTTTTAAGTGAGTAGGATTTCTGGTACACAGTAGGCCCTCAAACAGACAGGGTCATGTTCGGATACCTAAGAACGGGTGACCTGTGACTGTGATAGTACTAGCTCCTGCTTAACAGTTTGGTGCTCGTTCCTTAGTTTCAAGCCTTCCAGAAGTGACCTCTTCATAAACCAACTCCATTAGGTAAATATCTGAAGACTCTAAGTAGCAATGAATGTCAGCACAATTTGATCACGCATCCATTACTAGCAGAGAAGACAAATGGGCAGTAAGCAGTAGGAACAGCAGTTGGAATATTGCAAGGGTACAGAGTAAGCAGCCTGATGTCATCCCTGACAAATGCCAAGCTAATCACCCTTTGATTATAGTGTATGAAATTTCAAAAACTAAGTTTTGCCTAAATATAATACTCAACAATGATTTCATTTCCTTTCAAATGTCCTATATTTATTTCTGAATGATTATGAATTAACAATGGACTCTTTATGTTAGCCTGAACTTTTCAAACACAAAATTTTGACTATTGAATTAAAAACAAACACCTGGCTTGAGGGATGAATGTTTTCAGAAACTGGTTACTATTTTACTTCAAGAATCCTTATTGGATTTATAATATAAGATGATAAAAATGAAATCTAAAACAGCCATTGTAACTAAAACCAAATAATGGAAGTTTTTCTTAAGCCACACATTTGTGGGCTTTAAAATTCAAATGAGTAGAACAGTTTAGTATGATAGAGGATCTCTTTCTTTGAAGACAAATCACAATTAGAAGAGTCTTACATAGTGTCTCCAGCAATTTTGGAATGTTTATGCCATTCTCTACAGCATGATGGCTATTTTTGTAATAAAGCATCACTAGTCTCATAATTTTATGTGCTTTCTCAGCTTTAATATAACATTAAGTTCATTATTTTTGGCAGTGGAAATAGAAGCATCCATTTAAACTACATAATTTTAGGAATTTAACAAATGAAAAAAATCATATAGCAACAGCTACATTCAAGCATTTCTATCATAACCCAAAGGTTCCTAGTTTCCATGAGTCCTTCCAAGGGCATCTGAGTATATATTATTTGATGCCTGGGAGGGTTAGACTAGTTGATATATGAGGTCATTCAGCATAATTTTGCCAAGTGCTTCAAGATTTTCAGAATTGTGATTTTCTTTGTGGTTAAATAAAATCTCATTTTGTATATGCATGATATTTTCTTTATTGATTTATTAGTTGATGGACACCTAAACAGCTTCCTTTCCTTATCTACTGTGATGAGAAAAGCAATAAACATATATGTGCAGATATGCCTGTTAAGGTGTATATAGTACTTTGGCTATATTCCTGGGCAGAGGGTAATAGTTGAAATATATAATGTCAATAGTCATCATAAGCAGCTCCCTTTCACTTTTAATTTATTTCTTGTTCTTCTGTGAATACTGCTCCATTGGTAGGCAGCTGAGCCTCTGGTCTCATGCTAGATTCAGCTTGGCAATGTCTGCCTTAATTTGTGCTTAGATAGACTTGTTTGATAAAATGCACTTTGTACTGAGGCTAGACTTCAGTCATCATCTTGTTTGTTCTCTCTTGAACTTATTTTTATTTATTTCCTTTTCCATTACCCCCTAGGATGGCAAATTAGTTTTATGTGTCAACATGACTGTAGTCTTCTGGTTAGGTGGTGTATTTAGCCATAGTTTTTCCACAGATGTGGTTGGCATCTAAAATTAGGCAGGATCCAATTGGGCAAAGGGTATTATTCCGATCAATATTTCCACAACTCATATAATCAATTAAAATGGCTTAAAAATAAAGTTTTACTTAAAAAAGAAACTCACCTCACTCAAAATGATATTTTCTAGCTCCATCCATTTGCCTGAAAAGACTTCAAAATTTAAGACCCAGAAAGACAATTATCACATGTACTCACTCATAAGTGGATTTTAAACATAAAGCAAAAGAAAAAAATCAGCCCACAATCAAAATCCCAGAGAACCTAGACAACAACGAGAACCCTAAGAGAGACATACATAGACCTAATCTACATAGGAAGTAGAAAAAGACAAGATCTCCTGAGTAAATTGGGAGCATGGAGACCTTGAGAGAGGGTTGAAGGGGAGAGGAGAGGCTGGGAGGGGAGCAGAGAAAAATGTAGAGCTCAATAAAAATCAATAAAAAATGAAACTTACTTTGTAGGCTTCAGAGTCAGATCCTGCGTAAGTCATTGTTTTTTTTTTACAGCATTTTTAAACTTTATAAATATTATGCTTTTGTTTGTTGTTATTTTAGTCTTCATGTATGTCTGTGTTCATGTTCATGCAGTGTTGACAGAGACCAGAAGAGAGCATTAGATCGAGACACTAGTTACAGATGGTTGTGAGTTGTCATTTCAGTGCTAAGATTTGAACCCAGGTACTCTGAAAAGCATCCAGTGCTCTAAACTGCTGAACCATTCTCTCCAGCTCCTGCCTGAGATGTTCTCTCATGCCATTATATTCAGACTATTCCAGTCACATTCCACTTGTGATTGACTAATTCCGATGAATTTGCTCTCTCTTTCTGCCCCTATGTTCATATACAGAAACATGTGCACTTTGTTCTCTTTGTTTTGATTTATTTTTTGATCCACATTCTCACTGTATAACCTTTAACTCACAGAGATTCACCTTTCTATGCCTCCAGACTGCTGTAATTAAAGGCAGCCTCAACTTATCTTTTGAAAATAATTTTATTGGAGAAAAATCTTATGAAGGATTTTTTTTAGTTGTTTCTGGGTTTTCAGGAAGTGACTCTAATTTGGTTTTATATAAATTTTCAGTGGCAAAGACAATCTGCCACTCTTCAGTATGATATAGCAACACAGAGATATAACATATTGATAGTGATTGTTTCTCATTCAATAACTACAGTAAGTGGGTGATAAGGCATTTAAATGGTAAGCTTTACAAATTTAACTTTATGTGTAAAATTTGAAACATTTAAAAATTATGTCCAGTTTCTGAAAATAATAATAGTTTCTGAACTAAAAATGAAATGACAAATGAGTGATTGCTTTATTTTAGCTTTTTCAGTTTTTATTGTTCTGTTTTTGTTGAACATTTGCCAGGTTCATCTTTTTACTTTCTTATATATGATTGCCACTTTTTTTTGGGGGGGGATTCCTTTATTTGGTTACAGGTTTTTTGTTTGTTTTATTGGTTAGTGTTATTTTTGTTTTCTTGGTTTTGAGAGTGTTTATTATTTTATTGGCTAATGGGATTTTGAGAAATAAAGTTGGGTAGGTAGGAAGAGAGAGGGAATTTGAAAAGACAGAAATAGAAGAATTTTCTATCTATCATCTATCTATCTTAAATATATGTGTCTGCCTATCTGTCCATCCATCCATCTATCTATAGTTAAAATTACTTTAAATAATAAGTTTTAACATAATAAAATATAATAAAAATTAAAACGTCAAAAATTAAAGATAAAATGAAAGCATAATCTAATGTCATAGAGATTCCAGTCTAAGAGTTTTAACATATTTCTAAATATCTAAAAATTTTGATGTTCAAAAAATGATTGCTCTAGTTTGGATATGTTTATCTATAACTTTCTTCTATTTGAATCTTTGTGAGGTGAGTGGAAATAAAGCCTCTGAGGAGTGTGGACTAATAAAAATTATGTCATTGGAGGGAGATCCCTGAAGATATTAATGTAGTTTTTAGAGGCCCCTGGTTATTCTTCGGACAGGAACACAAAAGTAGAGAGAGACTGATTCATTTCTGTGCCTGCTTTCTATCCATTTTCCATCTCTTTCTATGTTTAAACCACCACAACGTTTGCTCTTAGGACCTCATGAAAAATCAAATTGCTAGGACCATTACAACTTCAGCCTGTCAGATTCTGAAACTGTACATGAAATGACCTCTCTCCTTTATACAGGATCTCGCCTTGGATATTATCTTATAGTCATATTAAACAGCCCAATATAATGCAGAGAAACATAAAGTTACCCATTATAATTATAGGTAATCCCTATTCAACGTGCCACTTTTGTCTGTGGTAATTGTTCAAAGTTGAATTTGGAATTTCTGTGAAATAAAACAAACTTATCAAGAGAGATCTTATCTCAAAGGATGAATTCAAGGGTAAGGACAGAGAGTGAATAGCTATTTAGGTTATTATAGCACATGGTTTCAGTGTGCTATAAAATTTAAATACAATGTCTGAATAACATTTTGTAGAATTCTTCCATAGTTCTTTAGAGTTCTGTGACATATGTTTTGGGTGTACATAATCTCTTAGTGTATTATTAACTATAATCTCTTAGTCTATTGATTAAAATCAACTGATAGAAATTTTCCGTATTTAAAAAAAATCTGAGTTTCAAAAATAAATGACTAAAGTATGATTGATAACTAGCATTTTAACTGTTTTGTTTACCACAATTCTAATTTAATGTATAATTACATATGCAATTCACACATTAAGACCAATCTCTGCAGTTTGTAAACAGTAGAATAGATGAGGAATTTAGTATGACAGGTGTTGATTTAGTAAGCTCCAGTGGAGCGAGAATTTTCTCCACGACTGTGCACCTAATGCCTTTGGAAGGCATTGAGCGCTTGCCCGAGGCCGGCAAACATTGAACTTTTGGTTCATAATGCTGAGATATATATCATCCAATATCTCATGTGTACTTTATCTAAAGTGCGACAAAATATGTAGGTCTTTCTTCGTGAATGTACCAATTTGATTCCACAAAATCTGACTGAGAGTTTTGAAATGATATGTAGCCCTATTGGTCACTGATAGCTGAAACCGGAGAACAATTTATTCTTTTATTATTTCTAACTTATTCGAGACTAAAAATAGTCTAAGATAGCATTTCCTGAAGTGCGAGTTGCTTATTAGTCTCATTTATAAGTTATTTCTTATTCTCTTATTACATCACTAGCATTATGTTTATAGTTTTAATAAGTAAGAAATATTTAATGCACAAGGAATTAAAAATATCTACAATAATCAACTTCTATTTTTTCCTCAAGTTAGATGTTTTTCTGGCTTAGTCGGAGCCTCTTTGGCAATAGGAGTTTCATCTTCACGCATTGTGACAGTTGAACTTGTAAACATGGTTTAATTTAAAATCCTGGAAACATAGCTCTGGATTGACTGTGATGGATTGACTAAAACAGTTTACTAAAGTGGAAATATCAACTCTCCACAGGAGCGGTAACATTCAATGGAACAGGATCCTAGACCGGATCTAGAGGCGTGAGCTCAGCATCAGCCGTTTTTATTGATGCAATGTGAACAGTCACTTTACATTCCTGCCACCAGCCTTCTCTGTCATGATGGATTGGGAGCCAAAATTAACTAATCCTCCTTTCAGTTGCTTCTGACAACTATTCTTGCCGCCTCAGCACCAGGGAAATTATCCAGTGTATACA